>NC_134574.1:47913532-48643532 GCF_050947875.1 Dermacentor variabilis
GGTGAAGAATACATAACATACAAGAAAAAAACACACTAGCAGATAACACACACGAATTGATAACATTTGCAAGCATTTTTCAAACATTGATAAGGAATTCTGGGTAACAGTATGAGAATTAAGATTATTCCAGTCTGTTATTGTCCTAGGAAAAAAGGAATATTTGAAACAGTTATTCCGTGCGTTCATGGGGGTTATGGATAAAGCATGCCTTCGTCTCGTGTTATAACCTGATGAGTAAGTAAAGAACTTGGAAGTGTTAACCTTATAATGTCCGTTTACAAGTTGAAAGAGGAACTTTAATCGACAGATACGGTTGCGCACAGTCACCGGAGGTAATCCACTGCGCCTTACGAGCTCACCAACAGACGCGCGGCCATATGAACTAAAAACAAACCTAACTACCTTATGCTGTACACGTTCCAGTTTTTTAATATTGGTTAAAGTGAATGGGTCCCAAATAATTACGGCATATTCCAACAACGGACGAATGTAGGAATTGTACGCCAGTAAACGAACACCAGACGTACATGATTTCAGTGAGCGCCTCAAGAAAAACAGTTTACGCAAAGAATTCGCAACAACAGTATCTATGTGCTTCGTCCAGGAAAGCTCATTGGTTATCCATAGGCCCAAATATTTGTACTCTCTTACCTCTGATAGAGATACGTTATCAACATTATATGCAAATTGAAGAGGTTCTTTCTTATGTGTGATTCTCATAAAAACAGTTTTTTTCAAAATTAACAGACATTTGCCATTGTTCGCACCAAGCAGTCACCTTTGCCAGGTCATTATTTAGACGCACCTGATCATCAACAGAAGATATCTTTTCATACAAAATACAGTCATCTGCGTAAAGTTTCACGGAAACTGAAAGTTCTGCGACTATGTCATTTATAAATAACAGAAATAAAAGTGGTCCCAAAACTGATCCCTGGGGGACTCCAGACGCAACTTCTGTATTGTTAGAAGAAGTATTGTTTAAGGTGACAAATTGGTGTCTGTTAGTAAGATAGGCTCTGATCCATGTAAGTATCTGTACATTTTTTATATAATACTCTAATTTATGGATTAATTTGTTATGTGATACCTTGTCAAATGCTTTACGAAAATCCATGAACACAATATCTGTTTGCTTCCCTTCATTAATTGCCTGTGCGAGATCGTGAACAGTCTCAACTAATTGAGTACATGTAGAAAACCTATGCCTGAAACCATGTTGGACATCTGTAAGTACCTTGTGCTCTCCTAAGAAACTTAATATATGTTTATGAATTATATGCTCTAAAATTTTGCATGATGTAGATGTAAGAGATACTGGTCGGTAATTGTCTATGTGCGTTTTGTTCCCGGATTTATGTAAAGGTTTGATTTCGGCCGTCCTCCAGTCATCCGGTAGGGAACCATCGCGTAAAGATCTGGTGAATACGACATACAGGTACTTGGCACACCATTCCGCATAACGCTTTAAAAACGCGTTTGGTATTTTATCTGGTCCTGGTGACTTTTTAGTATCAACGTTCAATAGCAAATTAAAAACGCCGCTCTCAGAAATGACAACGTCAGATATAACAGGAAGCGATATAGAAAAGTTGGGAAGGCAACCATTATCTTTGGTAAATACCGACTGGAAGAATTTGTTAAAAGCAGAACAAACGACAGTCTCATCACTTACACATTTGCCGTCTATCATGAACCCACTGGTAGAAGAAGATTTAGGTGTGATTTGGCGCCAGAATCTCTCGGGAGACGTTTTAATAAATGAAGGCAGGATCGTTCCGTAATATTTTTCTTTGTCGCAAATTATTTTCTGTTTTAGTTGTTCTGAAGTGCCTTCTACACTTGATTTTAAGGTTACATTTGTTCTTGCTTTCACTTTTAACCTTTTAAGCCTTCGCTGTAAGCGTAACGTCTCGCGAGAAATCCATGGGTTACGGTGCACAGAAGGTTTTGCAATTGTGGGAACGAATCGTTGGATACATTCAGAGACAATTCCCCTAAAAGAAAGCCACAAGTCATTTACATTGCAAGTGCTGTTTCTGAAGTCATCAAAGTAGAATGCAAGCATATTCAGAATAGATTCATCATCAGCACGAGAAAAATTGGGAAACAAACGAACACCGTTTTTGTGATCAGGGTAGACATTTGACAAGCTCAACAAGACAGCTTTGTGATCAGAAATCCCGTTTGTGACTTCACAGGTTATCGCATTTCGGATGGCGCCACTTACAAAAAATAAGTCCAGAATTGAGCATACGGCTCCCTGTACTCTAGTGAAATTATTTACCATTTGCAGTAAATCAAACGTGAATACAATATCAAAGATTGTGTTATCAATACTGTGAGCAGAATGCAATGAAAAAGTGTGCCAATCAATGTTTGGCAAATTAAAGTCCCCTGCCAGTAGTATTCTGTCATCTGATTTTACATGGCAGTGCATATATTCCCTTAAGTTTTCAAGTACCGCAGCAGAAGAGTTTGGAGGCCTATAAAAAACACCAAGGATGAAGCGGGCCTTGTTGATGTATGCTTTGCAAAAGACAGCTTCAATATCTTGCGCATCGGGCATACTAAAAAGTTGCAGTGATGATTTGTACAAAATGGCCACTCCTCCACCTCTTCTGTCACGGTCACCCCAAGATACCTTATAGCCCTTAGGAACAAACTCGCTGTCAAATATTTCACTGCTCAACCGCTATGTCGGAATATGGTCGCTTCCATGTGATTCGATGTCTGGAAACCATTGCACGTTTCTTTCAAGACTCCGAGAAACCAAGGTCACGTCTAGGCAGCTGCTGAATGTAAGCCCGCGTAAATATGTCGGACTACCATCGTTGAGGCCGTAAAGATCATGGTGTGTGGCAAAGGCTGCTAGTCTCCTTGCCCTGGAGTCTATCTTCAAACACCCCCAAAGGTAATGGTGAGCATTAAAATCTCCAGTGGGAATCTTAGGGCAGGGTGTCGCTGATAGCACGTCGTGCAGTCGTTTAGAGTCAAAGCCACTTGACGGAGCTATGTAAACAGCGACGAGTGTGAACGTAAGTTTATTCGTTTTCACAATTAAACGTACTGGTTGTCGTTGTGAGGCGGGCTGGGTGCAGCAGGTATGCAGATCATATATAATATATACAATTACCTTGCCCACATCACCACAAGTAGAGGAGATGAATGGCTCACAGCCAGAAATGCGTACAACATTCTGCACGCTTGGTTCGCAAATTACGAGGATGGGAAAATGGTTTTCGAAGACAAAGTGTCTAAAATCTGAAATTCTCGATTTGAGACCTCAGGCTTTCCACTGAAATAAGGATGCTTTTTTGACTTCCTTGTGTAAGGGTACTCAGGGGCGGGCCATGGTGCTATGCGATGCTATTAGGTACTGGAGTCAGCGCGTCTAGTACTTGCAGTGCGCTACGAGCAGCCGGAGTCTCCATATTTGTCATTAATGGATGCATGACATTCGTCAGCTATTTCAGCATAGCGATCACTTGTGAATCCTTGTCTCTCGCATTTGGTCAACTGAAGTTACATTTGACTTTAAGTGGTCAGTCATGTGCTGTGGATCTGGCGCGTGGCATGCCTTCGACAGTGGTGGTCACACCTCCCTTAGAGACGCATGAATAGCATGGCTGGTTTTTTCGTTGAAATTCGTGCTCTTACGGGAGACAGATGGAACAAGAGAGAACAAGAGAGAGCCAGACGAGAGATATTTCTGGAACCGGAAGAGGATTTCTTAGGCTTTCGTTTACGGGAGCGATGTCGATTTATCGTTGCAGGATCATCTGTGTGATGATCCATATCTGGCTACTTTTCTCGAGATTTTGTGCTCTTTCTTCAGGAGTGGACAGTCTTTTGAGGAGGCAGCATGCGAGCCTTGACAATTTAGGCACTTGAGCTGTGTTGCACGGCAAGTGTCGGTGTCGCGTTTATCGAAACATCATGGGCATATCTTTGTATTTCGGCAGACAGCACTCACATGTCCAATTCATTGACACCTTCTGCACTGAAGTGGTTTGGGTACAAAAGGTCGTACCACATGCCGAAAGTGGCCGACCGTTACATGTGATGATAGGCAGTCACTTTTAGGCTTACACAGGTCGAATTGCCAAGGCGCCGAGCTTGTAGTAAGGCAACACGACCTCTCGCCGGTTTGATTAAAATTGGCAGGTCGCTGTTGCTAATCGATGTGTCAATATCATAAAGAACACCCGCCGTGGTTTCGTTGTCCTGAGGAATGAAGTAGCGGACATTGATGCTGCCCAAGAGCTTTACTGCCATCAAAGCATTGATTGCGTTTCGGTTGTGTACTTCAATAGCAAAGACGTTCTTCCGAGTATTAATTCTGATATCCTTGATTTTTCGTGGGACAAAGCCTCCAGAGAAACGGAAATCGCTTGTCGATTAAGGCGGTTGAGGTTGTCGGCAGGTGTGTGCGGCACAATAAGAATTGTGTGCGCCCATGACCATGGCCTTTGCCCTGCAGTGGGCGTAACCAGGATGATGATGATGATTATCATGATTATCACGATGATGATGACCTTCGCTGTGGCATGACGGTAGACTTACTTGAGGAAGACCGTCCGCTGATTTTTCTTCGCTTGACGTTCCGGTGTACCATTCTTTCGAAACCTTCGTCATCTGATGCGTCATCACTTGAGCAGGAGCACAAGACAGTGCCCTCGCTGTCAGCTTGGCTAGGAGGGCAAATTCTCTTCCTCTGATCGGTTCCTGCAAAAGCAGTCACGTCGCGTAAACATTCCGCCCACTCCACTTCCACTGCCGTGACAATCGGAGCTGCGTCTCCCAGTAAAACACGGGAAAAAGCCGAAAATACTGCAGCTCGAAGGAACAGTGGTCTCTGCAAGAATCACTTGGTCTTCGTCGTTTCTGCGTGGAAGGGTTTGAGTACATATCTATGATGTGTTTATACATCAGTAAACGGCATAGAAATCTCTGTGAAATTAATTATAAAGATCCTACTGTGTATTTTCTGTTGAGTGGCTGTTGCAAAGTAGATATTAAATGCCTTTGGCGTTTATAAATCAGGTATACAACTTGAATGTCTGGATAGGCTTCGCTGCAGAAATCGTGATGTGCGTTCTCTGCTGACTGACTGCTGCCAACTTGATTTGAAATTTCTGCAGTGTTCATACGTCAGGCATATAAGCTGAAAGTCTGCATAGTTTTCTCTGCAGGTATGATGACGTGTATTCTCTACTCATTGACTGTTGTCAACTTGATGTGAAATGTCTGTAGTGTGTATACATCAGGCATATATATATAAGTTGAAAATCTGCATAGTTCTCTCTGCAAAAATAGTAATGTGATTTCGTTACTGAGTGACTGCTGACAACTTAATATTAAAGCTTATTAGTTGTTGAGTTTATGAGGACACTCTGATGCATCATCGACAACATACGAAGATGTAATAAAAATTCAAGGCCATTTTTGTAACCGTGTGTGTCTAATGCTTAGACCATCGGACTCCTAAGCGGAGGAATACAAGTCTGATCCCATTATTGGGCACGTTTCTTTTAGAGAGCAGCTCTTATGCGTCGCTTCCTCCAGCTAACGTCGGCATTGGCAGCCTAACCGAGCGGACGAGCACTGCGAAAGAGGAAGGCGAACGAGGAGTGCAGTGGGGGGGGGGGGGTGGAAGGCTCGAGAAGGAAGGCAGAGAGGTGAAAGCCCCTTAAACTTTCTAAAATACGGCCACGCTTTGAAGAATGCCGCCTCCTCCTCGCGCGCTCTGGCCGAGGCCGACGCCGCGTCGCTATTGGCCTAATAGCATCACGTGGGCCCTCGCGCCGTGCATCAGCGCCACTTTTGCTCGATAAGCGTCTACGGAGTGGCGAGGAGCGCATGTTGGCGCCGTTGCTACGCTTGAGCAGTGTAGGCAGCGCCACGGCCGAGGAGGGAGCGTGAAAGAGAGGAGAAACAAGGAGGAGTAAAAGCGGAGGAGGAGAGTGTCACTACTTTACGAAGTTTAAGGGGTTTTAGGTGCAGCGGAGGAGGGTATAGCGCAAATGGGAGGAGAAAAGAGTAGTGCGGCGACGAACGCTACATGTCGCCAGAGTAGGGCGCGGCGTCTGGGAGGTCTGTCGGCGGCGGCTGCAGTGAATTGCGCTCACGCCTCACCCACGCGCTGCCTCTTGCGATCTCCTGATTAGCGCCGCAATCACGCCACACTTCGCTCCATTGGCAACGTGCGGCAAGAGATTAACTGTATGCGCCTTCGAATATATTTTGAAATGAAAACACGTTAGAAGTGGACTCAAATTTCGTATTATAGGGATTGTCGTTAATCGTCAGGGACTTCTTTATTTTTCAATGTGAGGGCATAATTTGCGTCACTGTGCAATGTCATGAGGAAAGCATGGCAGAAAATAGGCGCAAAAATTACGTGATCGTCATCTTACTAAAAAAAAACTTGACCACGGGGACGATTGTATACTCTGCCCCTGCGCCACTATTACCACTCCGTATCCGAGCTCGCCAACCACTACGCCACCGTTTCCTTTCACCGTTTTTTCCGTTCAGTAATTGTTTGCAGAGCGCATAAGCAGCCCACAGATTTCAGATTTTCGGTACACGTCCGAGAAATGGGGCCACATTCCTTCAAAATATTTAATATTTGCTGGTTTTGCTCCTTCTACGAAATAAGTCATAGTCTAACTCTTATTTATAAACGGCCTGAAAATAATATTGCCAAAGAACAATGTGACACACTTGGTATTGAATTAGCTCTGCAGATTCGACCAAGGTAATTTTCACGAACATATCTGCAATACATACTGATTACACAATGAAATTCCACAGTTACACCTGTAAGAGATATGATTAGATTTTTAATGGTGATCAAAAACTGAGAGTGTAACAGCAAAGAACATTGCCTTGGTTCTGCCCGGCTACGTGGCAATCGCGTATTTTTAAACTCTGGCTAAGTTTAGCTGGGACCAGTGCTGCTGAATGAGCGCTCCCATTCCTTTCCAATTCCATTCCAGGGAATTAAAACTTTCCGCATTTGCATATTCTTTTCAATTCCTCGGAATGAAGAAAAATTAGCCCACTCCTACTCCGGCAATTCCCGGGCAGTTCAAGTCCATTCCTGTAATTTCTCAACGTCGGAAAGGCATCTTGGTAGTTTGATCGAGTTACTGATGAACGCACTTTAAAGGTCATGACACCAGACGCGTTAAGAACTGCAAAGATACGCAAGACACGTTACCAATATCGAGGAATAGTAGCTTGGTGACATATATCGGGCAGTGCAATCACCCTAATTTCCATAGGAGCACATCCACCGCTACATATAGTTTTTGTATGGTGAGCATCTTTTAAACGCTTGTGATGTTTTGTTATTGTTCACGCTTAAACGCGTCAATGCTAAATTGACGACATGGCATATTTTTGCGTAGATGTCGTCGTAATTTTGAAATGCTGCAATATATGTCTTAAGCAGTGCAAGGTGCAAGAAGAAGCTGTATTTTGTTTTTATTCATCGAAACTTTCCAACAATATGTCATGAGCCAAGTGGACGCTTCGTCGTTTAATTTTGATAGCCCGAAGTATACATTATGGCTGCTTCAAGGTTATCTATAATAAGAAAGTTAGATAAAACAATTGCATTCTACCTATGCGTTGCGCTACACAAATATGAGCTGCACGAAACAGATGTTTGACAACCGATTTGGATTCGCTGTCATCATCAGGAATGTCGCAGAAAAGACGCGTTTCACATCAGCTGACGTCGCATTCACAGTGAACACTGCCCTTGCGAGGCGGGAAAGCAAGAAAAAACATCTACCGTTCGCGTTCCGATTGGTCAGGGGCTTAGCTGTGTCTGCGCAAGTTCCCTCTCTAAGGTAAAGAAAAAGTTGCCCTGCAGTGGATCCAGGCATATTGTCTTGGTGCGCATTTTCATTTTGCCTGATATTCAGCAACAATAATCCTCTTGGCCGTGCTTGCTTCAGAGTCTGCATTCGCGACTGCGCTGGCGCTGTCCTGCCCGAACAATAGGACACCCCCCCCCTCCCCGCGCAACAGGACACATCTGCTCGGCTGTTGCAGCTGAACACCAAGCAGACTTGGATGATGGGTCTAGGAGGGCACCCATCAAAAAACAGTCAGTCCACGTGCTTGCGAACGGCTTCTGCAGGCTACGCTGTAGGCCTTTAGCTGCCTCTTTGAAAAGAAGTGCGTCTTTGCTTAAGATTTCCGTAAGAAAAACTTCGATATTTCGTAACGCAGAAAGCAAAAGCCCGAGTGTCTAGTGCCTTTTCTGCATCACCTCTATGGCTTCCGCTATAGGGGAGAGAAGCTCAGTGAAGCCTGTCGCCAGCCTAAGGTCATATTAAGAGGTTTTTGCCTTCTTACATGCGTGAGGAGTTTCTGTCAGGCCAGGATGACTAAAAAAGGGGTAACGAGCTTTCTGATCATTCGAAGCTGCGAGTTCCCCCTCGTCGCGTTGTGAGACTCCCCAAATGCAGACCGGCCACTTTCAACACTTCTTCCGTGTCGGCGGTGCTCTTACGTATAGATGAAATGATGGCGCCGCCATTTTGTGCGACTTCTTCGGCGTTTGGGTCCTAAAGTAAAGTGAAGACGACAATTAGTGAATATTGCCACTGCAAGTAGAGGTAGCGCGAACGGCAAACATGCAATGCAATAGATTTTCAGAAAGACAATGATTACATATTTAATCGTACGATATTGCACTCGACGACACACTTGCACTCTTCAAGATTACATTAGACAAAATATAGTGGAGACAGACACAGCCGTTTTCTACCGCCCTACGATAAACTGACAGCACAATAATGCATTGGCTGCACCTGCCTGTTTTTTTTTTTTTCAGGAATAAAGGTCGTGCACGTAGTGTTATGGCTACGGCAGTGCAGCTGGTATTGTCTTAATGGAATGAACTTAGTAATTAAATTAAACATACCAGCAGGAGACTGCCGCCTCGCTGACTCGTCTTAAATGTCAGGCAACTGTGTTTAGGGGCAGAGCAATTTCTTCTATAAGGAGTGACGTACGTAGGATTTCATATTCACGGGTGTTGGGGGGGGGGGGCTAAGGTGGAATAAAATAAAGGAGAGGGATTTCACGAAAGCGAAACAGAGCAAGGAACACAAAATACAATAAGACAAAATGTAGCTCGAACATGTAATAAACCAAATCGAACTCTTTTAAAATGTAAATTCGGGACATCGTGGACGTTCCTTAAATACTGTGCCACTTTTCTTTTGTTTGTGTTCAGAGGTATTTCATAACGGTTGATTGACGAGGTAAGAGCAGACCGCAAAGTTGCGTAAGCTTGGTGCCTGGCCTGCTGCAGAAAAGTTATCCACAGTCACAATCTTATGGTAGGCAGATTTCGTGACCTTGGCCATGGCGGAAAATACACCACGTGTCCCTAAGATCAAAAAGCGAAGAGTGCTCAATAATTCGGCTAAACATGAGCTGGAGATAGTTGCATAGTGAAGGCTTAAAGCAACGAAAGTGTAATAAGCACAGTTGTCTGCCTTTGCTTTTCAAATTGCATTTCATATACTCATACCTTCTTTATCCTTGCATTCATGGTAAGTTATTTAACAAAGCTTGGCCCAAACAATTTTTCATCAAAAAAGTAATAAATGAACGAGGTATCAATGCACATCAGATGAAATAAATATGTTATTGAATAGCGCATACCTTCCGATTGGCGTCTTTTACGGCAAGCTGCAATCTGTCGGTGGCGCACCAAAATCGAAATTGCTCGAGCTAATGGAACTGTGTAAAAGCTCCTTGGTTAAGCGTTCCATGGAGTCGTGGAAATTGCCATCATCATAATTGTCTTCAGTTTACCACTAAGTATATACAAATGACTTTATCATTGACGAAGCGTTATTTGTTACCACTCGAAAGACCATGAATATGAAATAAAAACGTTTAACGTAGGTGAAATTGTGCGCAAATACATATTTCGCCTTCTCAGCAATGTTCAATTGTAGCAATGCTGCGTCATTCTCCAAGCAGCTCCGAGCAGCTGTGTGGCTCCCCCTCAGCTGAGTGAAACTGAGCAGGTACGTGTGAGCCATAAAATCGCTGGACACGAATGTTGCTTTGATAGCCAGGAAGACATCCGTAGACCGCGACGTCCACACGTCTGGTGTGATACAGACGTACTCCGCTCCCGCCAAAGGGGATGATATTTTGGTCTGCAGTGTTGATAATTTCCCGAGGTCGTCCCGCGATGGCAGCTTGTAGCCCGGGACGGTGAACTGGATTGGAAATAATAAAAAAAAATTGTGGGGTTTTACGTGCCAAATCCATTTTCTGATTATGAGGCCCGCCGTAGTGGAGGACTTCAGAAATTTTGACCACCTGGGGTTCTTTAACCTGCACCTAAATCTAAATACGCGGGTGTTCTTGCATGTCGCCCCCATCGAAATGCGGCCGCCGTGGCCGCGATTCGCTTCCGCGACATCGTGCTCAGCAGTCTAACACTATAGCCACTGAGCAACTAGTGCAGGTTGGAAACAATACAAAGCAGTAACTTGATGAATGGCGGCTCATAATATTGTAGAACTTACGATTACGAATTGTTTGAATCTCTTCCTCTCGACAACACGAAAGGGCCTCATGTCGGTGACAAATCATGTTGACTATGGCGTCGTCAAGAGCAGCCCTTTGATGAATAGGCACAGAGCTGCAGCCAGCGGTGAAGGCCGACGTTACCTACGGATGGCTAGCCAGCCTTTTCTCTTTTTACCGGTGCTCACGTTCATGCTTTAGTTTTATGTGCCGAAACAAATTAGGTCACACTCCGACTCCAGCATGTATAGATTTAGAGCAAAGGTGGCCGTATGCAGATTGTTTGTTTTCTTCGCGGGGAATTTCAAATACATAGTTTCCAATGTGCCATCCCAAGTTGGCGGACTTGCTGCTTGCGTGAGCCACTGGGCGCAGGAGCCAGTGTGGCAATGCGTTATGGAACAGCTTTTTATTTACTGTAGAAGGCGGGAAAGGAGGGTGGGGGTGGTAGCAAACAAATCCGAGGAGATGCTTCGAAGCGTTGTATCCGTGCCGCGAAGGACGTGACAGCAGCAAGTTAGCCCGAACAAGAACGCAGGTTTATCCAGAAGTGTTGCTTTTATAGCCGACTAAGTGATAACGAGCCGACCGTAGCGCTCATGTCAGAAACAGGCGCACTGTCATGCACGCGCCTGACACATCCTTTCGTATTAACAAACAAAACACAGTCTTGACATTAATTGGGCAATTTTATTAAACGCCTCGTCACAGAGAAGGCTTTGTGGGGGTCTAGTGTTCCGGAACGATCTTCTCGGAGCTGGGTCTGCACAGAATCTGGTGTTGGCCTTCCTTCTGTGTTGGCTGCGCGCTGTTCTGCCCCATCAGTCATTCGCGACGATTCAGAGGCCTGCGATGTTGACCCGGCCGAAGAATGAATTGCGGGTACCCGAGGGTTGGCGAGAGGCGTGCTCGCTTCGGTTGTGTCATCCCCGTCTTCACTGCTCGTCTCAGCATACGGCTCATCCGTTCGTATGAGGTGTTTGCGGTTGCGCCACAGAACTTCAGTTACCAGCTTGTAGAATCTCGGAGCCTGCGTGCCTCTTACCCTCGCTTTTGGGGACCGCGTTCTCATTTCTCGAAGCCGTACTACGTCCCCTCGAGAAAGCCTCGGCAAAGCTTTCCTTTGTGTGTGCTGACAGTGTTTCTTTACCTCGGTGCAGGTTACTTCATGGAAGTTGGGAACATTGCCTCGCAGGTGCCTCCCTTGCAACAGTTCACCAGGGGATCGCCCTCCTCGAGTGGAGCTGAGCGATAAGCCAGTAGTCCTTGCCAGAAGTCGTCCCCGGACTCCCTGGTTTTCTTTCAAGATGCGTTTGACAATCTGTACACCTTTTTCTGCCAAAGCATTTGACTGCGGGTAATGTAACATTTTACATGTAACTACAGGTTACATGTAAAAAATCATAGTTTCGCGCAAACATGGCGAAGTCATAACTGGAAAACTGAGGTCCATTGCCCGTGCAAACTTCTAACGGGACGCCATATCTCGCGAAGATAGCACTTAGTGCAGCTATCGTAGTCCTCGAGGTAGTGTCCTGGAGTTGTCGGACCTCTGGAAAGTTCGAGAAGACATCACAAGCGACAAGACAGGAGTCTCCAGCAAAGAAAAATATATCCACTCCAAGCCTGTACCACGGGCACCTGGGAACTGACCGCATCAGTAGAGGTTCTTTTATTTACGCATAAGCATATTTCTTACAGGTTGAACAGCTTGCATGTAGCGCTAAAATTTCCCTGTTAAGGCCTGGCCAAAAAAACAAGACGGCGTACCCTCTCTTCGCACTTTTGAATATGAAGATGTTCCGCATGAATTCTAGACAAAATCTTCATTCGCATGCTCTGGGGTACGATTACGTTGGTGCCTTTAAAAAGTATCCCATTCACAAGAGATAGTTCTTGTGAAAAAGGCTTGAGTTTACCCTCAACGAGTGGCTCCTTGACAAACGTTCCATCACTACCTGCAAGTAGCTGTCGTGCGCAGTTTCTGTCCGCAATTCGCGCTCTGTCACTGGCATCGCCATGTAACATAGGGACTACACTGCGTCAATTTCCACGTCGTCCATGGTTGTGTCTTGTCTGCTGCAGTCATCAGCCGTGGATCGTGATAACATACCAGCCAGAACTAGGTTCTTTCCCGGAATGTAGCGTAAAAAAAGTAATGCCTAGACAGACGAAGAAAAAACCTTTGCAGTCGGGGCGGCATGTCATCAATTGCTTTTTCCGCTATCGACACGAGTGGCTTGCGGTCAGTTTCTATGAGTAGCTTTCGCCCGGTGACGAATTGATGGAAATTTTCGCATTCGAAGCAAATGCCAAGGGTCTCTTTTTCAATCTGAGCGTATCTCTGATCTGCCTGTGTGAGAACGCGCGATGCATATGCTACGGGTCACCATTCATCGCTGTGACGTTACAGCAGACCTGCTCCTACACCGTCCAGTGAAGCGTCGCACGAAATCTTGGTTTCCTTTTGGGCATCAAATATAGCAAGCAGGGGAGCTGTGGCCAAATCTTGCGTTACGCTATTCCACTTCCTAGCGTCGTTTTCAGTCCACTGAAAATCTGAGCGAGACTTGATAATATCTCTCAACATCACTGTTCGTTCAGACAGACGTGGCACAAATTTTCCGAAGTAGTTTAGCACTCACAGCATGCGTTGAACATCGGGCTTGCTTGTTGATTCCGGCATTTCAGTCATGCTTTTAACGAGCTGTGGGTTCGGTAATTTACCATTTGAGGTTATGTCACCAAGAAACTTGATTTCTGTGACTCCGAACTTGCACTTTTGTGCATTAAAAGTTTAGCCAGCTTTTTCGGCTGTTTTCAGGACAGCTACTAGGCGCTCGTCGTGCTCTCGCCGCGTTGAACCCCCCCCCCCCAAATGTCATCTATGTATACTTGTACGCCCCGTAGCGCATCTAGAACTTGAGTCATTGTTTTTTTTTTTTCACGCTTTTTTTTTTTATTGCGCGATTCATCATTAGTACAGAAGGAGGTCCCGGAGTTACAAGAACTGTCAGGGGGACCTCCTATTAGTAATTTAACATTGCATGAATTAATACATTTTGGCAACATAGCAGCGACAGACATCAGAAAACGCGAAGTTAATGAAAAAAATAAACAATTACAAAAGGTTGCTTACAATAATTGAAGTTCAAAACAAGCAAATGAAAACGATACAGCGTATGAATAAATAAATATGTAGTGTTTGACACGTTATGGAACATAGGAATGACACATGTCAAAGAACACGGGGTTAATGTAACAGATAATTAGAAATAAATATATGCTTACAATACGCAAAGTACAAATGTTATATATACTATGCGACAAAAACTTTGAGATGCCTAAGAAAGGAGAAAAAAGAAGACAAAGGAACATATAGAAAAACCAATAAATAAAGGCTGTCGATACAATAGGTAAGTACAGAACCATTGAAAACTGGGAAATAGATTTGTACACAATATATACTTATAGTAACGAATCAGTAGCCAGTAGTGTCGTTAGTAAATATTTCTTCGTCTCTCTCCTGAATGTTAATGTTGTGCGGCAGGCTTTAATATGGGATGGTAGATTGTTCCAGTATTTAATGGCCGTAAAAAGGGAAGTAAACATTCCATAATTAGTTCAAACACTTCTGGTGCAGACAATATTCCAAACGGTAGACTCAAAAACCGGTATCTCCCAAAAGGCGACGAGAAAGTACATATTTTTGAGGTTTGCTCATCCAACGCTATCTGGTGGTAGCCACACTTAGCATCCAAGCAGCTGAAGTACGTGGCGCCCGCTAACTTACCTTCCAAGTTTTCAAGCTTAGGGAGGGAAAAATGTTGCCTTTTCACCTGCTGATTGATATTCCTGGGTGCTATGCAGGATGCGCCGAGTTTCTCGTTCACCCGAGTTTTACCCGAGTTTGCTCGACGGCAGTCAGTGAACGGCGATAGCGTGAAACGCGCCGAAGCTGTAGGCAAAAAAATATGTAGACAAAAAGCCGCGTATGACAACATGAGCGCACCCTGCGCGGCACACTGCTTCCACGTTTCAAGCGCAGAAGGCTGCACAACGAAACGCGCCAGCGCCGCGTATTGTTATCAACGGATTATCGCAACTTAGCGATTCCGTGACTGTCCCGCTGTCTGTCTGCACACTTGCCGTGAGCCGCTTGCCACGCCTTTCCCGGGCGCGTCAAGGGCGTGCCTCCTCTTTCTGATGCTATCTTTCTTTCCTCCGTCGAATGCGAACAGGGTACATGCGGTGCATTTTCGCACCTACACTTCCACTCAAACGAATACGTTAAAATACAACATATAAAATAACGAACATTTTTATTTCTTTAGGTATCTGTTTTTCGTTTTCAACGCTAGAAATTTGTTATGATAAACGGAGATCGAGCAAATTATTAAATTTTGCACTTCTTGCCGCGAGTGGCGACAGTGAGGCGAAAGCTTAGAAGCGGTACATTGAAGCGGGTCGCACGCACGAGGGCGTTCATACGGGGATAAGTCGCCTAGGGGCGCTGCAGTGCTATTCTCAATAAAGTCGGTCATGATCCATGAAGGGTCATGGCCACTCTTTCTCTATTAGGGGAATAGACACGCAGCGCCGCGGTACGGCTGTTCATCGCAGGCGCTTCACTAGGCCATTAAGGCCCCCGCTTTACCAACTAAAAACGACACAACGGCTGTCGCTGCAAAATGGCGGCATGTTATTTTAGAGTGCGGAGTGACGCAGTTCAGTGAAAATGTACCAGTTTATCTTTGTGCGCGAAGCCTCTGCGATACTTTGCGAAAAGTGCGTGCTTCCCAGCGACAAAATTCATCGCTTGTCATCGCTTGCCCAGTGAAGGTGCCTCTGAGCGCATGTACGCAGTATATGAGTGTGTTGTGCAGTCGAACGTGCTTGCGGATTACCTCTGCTGGAGCCAGCAGCGATCGCAGATGGATATCGTAACGACACCGCAGCACTCGCATTTTGGCAGGTGAGGGCTCTTGTGTGCAGTTATGAAATCAGACTTCGAACGGAGAAAGGTGTTGGAACTGTTGAGTGCGCAGTGCTTGTGAAGAAATGCCATTGCACTGGGTCTAGGAGAGCGAGTGATTCTCGGACGCTGATCGTTTTTACGACGCTGTGGCTCCGTTTCATCACCGATGACAGAGCAGCCATCTCAAACGACTGCTGCAATACGCACTCCTCAGCGTCGTCGTCCCCCTCGGCGCATCGACGCCTTGCAAGCAGCTACAGTGACGTGCCGATAATTATTTAGTGTGTGCTACGCGCCACAATGCAGGCAATGAAACCGTATTGTGGGGCCATCTCAGCCCGAGAAGATGTATGCATAAGCCAGCGACAGTCAACGCTTTGTTTTTGATAGTGGTGCTCAGTACATCACCGATGACAGTGCGTTGTGCGTGTTTTATGTCGGCGGTCAAGATTGTTGATGCCTCTCAGCTCGACACCGCGTCGCTGTTGCCGGAAGATAAGTTGGGCGTGGCCCAACTGTAGTGGGTGCGCGCACAAGAGTTACACGCCTCGCGCGGGGCGTGACCTCTGGTTTTGATTGACAGGCGAACTCGTGCTAAACTCGTACATCGCGAAACCCCCTCCGAGTTCAACTCGGGAACATGGCGGCGGCAGCAGCAGCCTGTTTCATTGCATCCAGCGGCAGCAAGCGGCAGTATGACCGTCCGGACCCGTTCACCTACATGACCGACGGGGAGTTTCAGCGTCATTTTCGCCTGTCGAAGACATCAGTGCGCTGGCTGTGTGACGAGCAAGGCGAAGACTCTCGTCTGCGGAGACAGCGTGGCGGGCTTCATTCACTCACCGTCGTAGAGCAAGTCATCTGTGCCCTCCGTTTCTACGGGACTGGGAGTTTTCAGGGAAGCGTCGGCGCCGAGCGTTGCATTGGACGCCATCAAACTACTGTTAGCCACTGTGTCAGAGATGTGTCTGACGCGCTTATCGATGCGGCAGTGCGTAAGCGGTGGCTAGCTTTCCAGAATACTGCGGCTGAGCGGGCATATATAAAAGAATGCTTCCTACTTCGTGGGAACATTACAAACGTAGTCGGGTGTGTCGACGGAACGTAGGTAGGAATTAAGGCGCCTTCAGTGTCAGCGTTACTGTGATTAACATTGAAGCAATGTTTAGACACGCCATATTGCCAAATTTGTCACTTCTGTGTTGCCGACTTAAATTTTGTGTTAGCGACATCTCACATGCGGCTGCTTATGATACTTTTTCGCTGGTTGATGACTTTTTGCCGATTGTACTCCTTGTCTGTCAGGGTGCCTTCCAAATGGCTCATTTTCTTGGGAAAGAGATTAATTAAGTACAAATAGATAAATGGATATCACAAATTGTGTGAAGTAACCTATGAACCCTAATCTCATAAAGAACTTGGGGTTCTTCATTGGTGAAGTTACTTAGTATGCACAATGCTGAATTTTGGTTATGCGTAATCTATCGGCCGCACTATGAAACAGCGAGGCATTGCACAATTTGTTGCAGCGCGAGATGTGGATGTTGCACCAAGCCTGTTGTGCCTATGCATGTGTGGCGAAATGAAAATGCATTGAGAATCTTAGTGTGTTGGCTTGCATGAAGAGAATACTTCAGATTGTTTGCTCTGTTCATTGTCGATGCATGTGCCAGAGGTTCAGTGTATCTTCATTTTTCGGGGGGGGCGGCGTTATTCTGGATGGATAAATTGTATATTTTCGTCTCATAATGGGGCTCTAATTCTTAAGCAGTAGAGCAACGCACACCCAATGCTCTGCAGAACTCTCAGTACGTGAAGATGTCATGAACCACCAAGGCAAAATTACATATCGGGAGAAATGTGGTGCAGATGCCAATGAAAAGTGGGTGTTTAACCCACCATGATAAAAATAAAAATTGCAGAGCAAATAGACCATTTGTACAGCTTTAGAGCAATGATTACACAAAACGTGATATGCTCAAACGAGTAAATGCTCACCGCAGTGCCAAAGTAGGATGAGTGTCATGCAGCATATATTGGCATTGAACATGTCTCGTAACCGTTATTTTTATTGTAAGCCCTCGCTGTCACACCTTTCCCTTCGGCACTCCCTTTACTGAAACGTGGCACTGTCTTTCCATTGGTGTCATGATGATAATGGTAACGGCAGCAGCAAGGCTGGTTAATGCTTGCCCCTTTGATTCCTGTGAGTTTAGTGGTAAAGAATATGGCACGTGCGTACATACACCTGTGCTGCAAAATTTAACACTTGTGATTTTTTGGAGAGCTAATTTGTGTTAGGAAATTTCAAAGATGTGCACCATTGTGGCCTAATAACTAGAGCATTGGTGAGGTTGAAGACTGGGTGTATTGGTATGGAAGCTTGAAGTTTAATTACACAACAATTCGATGGGACACAAAGAAGAAAAATACACAGCAGAATGCTCTGCTGTGTGTGTTACTCTTCTTTGTGTGCCGTTGAATTGTTGTGCGATCCAACTTGAAATATAGCATTCGGCTTCTTTGGTGCAGGACCGAGGAAGTGTGAGCTATTCGACAACATGCCAGTGCCTTGCCACACAATTATGGAAGTCGGAAGGTTTGCAAACAAAGCTTTGCTTTCAAATCCACCTGCTCATGTAATACAAGCACTGATTGAAAGAACCATCATACAAAAATAATGGTGAAATCAATGGCCTGTGAAAAGTGTAATTTGTATATTGACGCTGTTGACATAATAGGTGCCATACCGGCATCAAAATTGTACTGGACAGAGGAGTTTGTATCCTATGTGAAGCACAACCTCCCATTACATGCTGTGCAGATAACCAAGCTCAGTTTGTTTTGACGTGCTACACAACATTCACTGTAATCTGTTTTTGATTCTAAAGAAGTGCCAAACACCACCTCTTTTTCAAGAAAGTCATGGGAATATTTGGCGAGACCTTTTTACAGCCCCTCATAATGGAAGTGTGGCCAGCCAGCTTTGCTGGGATGCCTTTATAGATTTCTGCTCCTGATCATTGTGTGCTATCAAGTTGCAGAAGTCTATGCAACTGGTGCTAGGCATTACGTGTTTCGATAGTCGGATACAACTTTAGGAGGCTGCGGAATCTGCTCTTTAAGGCAGGTGAACACAAGCCTGCACCAATGGGCACGCACTCTAGACTGACATCGTGCCGCCAGACAGACTAATACCTGCTCGTTGGAGAGGGACTATTTCTTTAGACGTGGAGGCAATCAGCTGCTGCGCTTTGGTCATCTGGGCGGGGCCTCTCTTGTCTTCTGAAGTTTTATCCGACTGTAAAGGATGCTGCTTTTCATACAACACAAAAGGACAAAGTGTACAATTATTTGGCCTATAAAATGGATACATCAGAAGTGTGCTATTGAAGGGCTTAAGATGTGTGAAATATAGTACATGCAATTATAAGACAATGTTAAAGAATATGTGGTATCGAACATGCATGTAATGGCACATTTGAATCGGGGAGTGTTGCAGTCATATGCACAGTCTCTAGGTGATAGCATTATTAAGCTCCTGCTGTTTCCTGTCTTCATTGTGAATTACACACACCGTTCATCTTGTGGCTAATCAACACACACTGTATTCTTGCACATAGAAACAACAAACAGCACAATGTGTATGCTGCATTAGTGTATTTTTTATTTACATGGTCCAAGAGTGGCACCGGTTGTCTTATGTTTTTGCCTGTTTTGAAGGGACACCAAGTCCATGTTACAAGTCTCCTAATATGCACGGCACAATGTTTACTGCAATAATTTTATTTTCGTTCTTGAATAATAAACAAAATATTAAACTGAAAGCTCCTTTATAAGGTGCCTTTTGTGGTTTCAACAGGAGAGCAGTGAGGGCACCGATACTACTGTTGCAGAGCAGCCCTTTGGACCTCTGGCACACTCTCAAGAGCACGTGCCTGGCGCTCGCCTACTGCCACCAGGCAGTTGAGTGCCTCCAGCAGCAGAATGTTTTGCTGCAAAAAAAAGTGTCTTGGAATGAATCGGCCGCATACAAACCATTATTTACAAAGAAAAGTGCTCGTTGCACTATTAGTACTAAGTGCCCTTAACTGTGGAAACCTTTATGTAGTATGCATAATAAAACAATGTGTCGGGACAACGTTGCTTTATTTTTCATCACTGGGGTTTTCTTTTTCAGAGCCAATTGTCATGTTGATTAGTGTGCCAGCAGCTGAGGTGGCCCCGCACCTTCACGAGTCTCTGCTGTCGGCACCACAAACCTATTTTTGTTCGCTGCAGAACAAATGCCTCACCCTACAATGCCGTCTTATACGAGCTGATTGCATCCTATGCCTACAAACATCATATTTTTGTCCCATTACGCAATTTTCTGCCATCCTCGGCTGTAGTTCTCTCTCCTTGACATCCATTCTGTCATGCTTATGTAATCACCTGTTATGAATTGGCAACAAGTGATCGAATACGTGCATGGCCTGCCTGCCGATTCCTTTTTTTTTCCTTATCTCAACTAGCATATCAGTTGCCACGGTTTACTACGCCACTGTCTTCCTGCCTTAATGCTATCTCCAACAATTTTTGTTACTTCGCTTTCTGCACAGTCCTTGACATCTCAAGTTTCTTTGTTAACCTCCGGGTTTGTGTCCCATATTGCATAACCGGTAGAATGCAATGATTCTAAACTTTTTTCAAGGATATCGGTAACGTGGCGATCACGATTCGGTAATGCCTTCCATGTGCTGTTCAACCCATGAAACTTTTGTATAAGTTTCCTGCTTTATATCAGTACCTGCTATTGATATTTCACCTGGATAAAGATACTCTTCCATAAATTTTGCGGGCTTAATGTCACTCATGAATTTCTGTTTTCTCACCAAGTTAGTGAAGGTTACCTTCATCTTTTCCATATTTTCGCGGGCCCACTTGCATGTAAAAGCACGAACACTCATTGCTTCTCACTGCCTTCCTTAAACTGCTTTAGTTCGTTACTACGAAAGTGACTTAATCCGTGCACTCTTATTATGCTAAATATGAAACAGTAGAAATATACTTATCTGCAGTTTGTCGATGTCTCCTTCACTGTGTTGGTAGCGAGATCTATCGTCGCTACCACCTCCTTGTCGCATCGTAGCTATATAGGCTGTCTGCCTTTTGCCCACACCATGTAATGTTCGTGACGATCGCAGTCACGCAGATTGGAGGAACTCGGCGCACTCGCAGAAGCAACACCGGACAAGTTGTTTGTTCAGCACTGCGTCGTGAACAGTAGGTGCGCGTTGCGATCTGTAAAATCTCCGAAGCTATTGGGAGTCTTACGGGGTGCACGGAAAGATTGCTGACGGAGGAACAGAACTATCCAAGAAATAGTGGTCATCGTCAAGCCTGATCACTAAGTCGCGCACTGCAAGCTCGTACGAGTTTGTTTACACTGGGCCTCTTCGATGTTTAGCCGCCATGCTCGCCCGGTGAATGGATGTGATGACGCCACCACAGCGTTCCCTCGCGGTATAATGCGAAGCGTACTGAATTACAAATTAGTCTAATGCACATTCAGTGTACATGTTGTTTTAAAATGCTTCTAAACCACGTTAAACTAACTAATAATATTGTACTAAATGCGTTTGTTTTATAACTCGCTTGTGCATGTAATGCACTCGGTGGAACGACAAACAAGTGAAAGAAGGCTCGACCATGCACCGACGGTATGATCACGTGAGCCCCAGTTTGTCGACCGCCCAGAAGGCAACGCCCAAGGAATGATAGCCAGCCAGAGTGAATCTAGATAAACCAATGAAACTGGAGGCTTGTCGAAAGATAAACTGTGTCTCGGTGCCATTTGTGCTTTCATCTTGGGGTGTCGCCAGAGCTCGTGAAGATCCCGAGTTTCGCCAAACTCGGCGCATCCTGCATAGCACCCCTGGGACCCAAAAACTCGCAGACTGCCACCTTTTTTCTTCACAAGTACCAGGGGGCTTACCCAGTCAGTAGGCTCCTGTTCTTTCACGATGATTTCAGCCCGCACCATTCTTTCGAGTTTTTTTTTTTTTGGAGAAGCTCTTCCAGGGCCAAAAGAACACGACGAGCTGGCTGGAAAACAGGTACTGCTCCAGGTTTCAGGACCTTGTGATAGGGCTGCTTCAGGCAACCAAGTCCCTCAAAGACATGTCTGAATCCTTCAGAGGACCATACACAGAAGCCGCGTTCACAGCATCCACAGTACGGTGAACCAGTCCCAAGGACTCACTGGCTTCTAGTCCCAGTATGGGCTGGCGACCATTTTTTACAATGAAAAATTTCACCGGAATGTGTGCATTTCCAACAAGCACAATTTTCGACACTGTCCCAAAGCACGTAATGACACCGCCATTGTACGCCCGCAGCACTGTGCTTGTCGGCTGTAGTTCATTTCATGGTAGTGTCCGATAGACTGAAAACGGCCAAAGGCTCGCTTGTGATCCCGTGTCTATCTTGAAAATGACCATTAACTCGAGCTTTAACAGTCCACTCATTGGTTTTTTTCACCTTTGCTGCAGACATCTAGGACATCAAAGTCGCTCTCTAGAAGTTTGTTGACTTTACTCACATCTGTCGACTTCCTACAGCATATAGCCAAGTGATTGACACCTTGGCACACATACCATTTTTTTTTCAAATGCTGGGCACTGCTTTGGTCTGTGCTTGCGGTTATTCGCCTGCACTGCAACTGTTCCTCGCCGACCTTGCTCTCGTTTGTGCACCTCGAAATGGCACCGACGCAGCCGTCTGCTTTACGCCACACCTCATTCTGTTGTGCGACTGACTCTGCAATTTTGCGCATATTTTCCGCTTTCAATAACGTCAAATCTTTCTCACGAAGCATCTTCTCCAGTAGCTTAGCGTTGTTGATACCAAAGACAATTTGGTCTCTCACCAGTGAGTCGTGCGATGCTCCAAAGTCGCACTGCGAGGCTTGTTTCTTTAGGTCACGTAAAATTTTTTTCGAACGGTTCCCTTTCCGCTTGGGTCCTCGTGCGAAACAGATATCTTTCATGAACTTCGTTAGTCACCTCTGTGCAGTAGGCGACGAACATTTGTATTAAGGTCGTGTACTCTCATTCGGCTCGAACGTGAAATGGTTGAATACATCGAGCGCCTCGTCACCCGCGCTGCTCAGCAGGAGTGCAGCTTTCGAAGCCTGACTGTTTGGCTGGTCCTTCGATTCCGTCGCTTCAGTAAGAGCCCAAACTTTTGCTTGAAACGCTTCCACGATGCCGAGACATTCGTCGCCAGACGCAGGGGCTCCGGTGCCTGCAGCCGTTCCATGCTTCCTACTCCACCGCTGCCGTCGTAGCTAGACCGTCGTAGCCACTTCTGACGCCATGTATCCGTGCCGCGAAGCACGTGACAGCAGAAGATAGCCAGAACAAGAAGAACTCAGGCTTAATGGGAAGTGTTGTTGTTATAGCCGACGAAGTGATAACGGGCCGACCGTAGAGCGCATGTCAGGAACAGGCGCACGTTCATGCACGCGCCTGATACAAGCATTGAGCGTCTTCGTTTTTATCGGGTTGCTCCGCACACCGCACTACGCACTTTCGCTGAGCATTCGTTTTGCTCGGGCTGGGCGGTTCTGGCTGCCCGCTGGCTGCCAGAACCTGCCAGGATGATTTTGGTCTGGCAGGTTCTAAAAGTTCTCAGGCTAGCAGACGTCTAAAAGAGGCGATGCGCGCTCACCGCCATCTTTGCGGGGACTTTACGGATTGCAACGCGGGTGCTTGAGGACTTAAATTTACATCGCTCAGCCAACTGTCTACGGTCATTTTCGGATTTCGTTACTTCCAGCGTTATCTTTATAGGCGCTAACGCTCCGTTCCGCATTGGGAAGCGGTGTGATACGAGCAGTGGTGAACCATTTGAAGCGTGTGTGTGTGTGTGTGTGTCCTGAAGGCTTTTTCACGGCGGTGATTAGCACGCCACGCTCTCTTGCGTGCATTTTATCTGCTTCATATTCCACGCAAGTTGTAGACGCTCATTCACACATTGCGGTACCTTTTGAATTCGTCTTTCTCTGGTGGCGTTCCTTTATACGTATCTCACGTATTTATGTATCTCCTTCTTCTGCAGTTAGCGAATGCTTTGCAGCTAGCCCGTGTTCACTCCGTCTCTCCGTCGTATGCTTACGTGGCTGCTCGAAATCGATATGTGTTCGACTGCAGGCCGTTGATCTAAGAATGCACTGGTTGCACTTGGTACATTAGACACACGTACATTGGCTTATTGCTCTCATGATCGCGACCAATGTGTGAAACATTTCGCTGGTCACAGGCGGCGTGCATTTTAGGGTCAAAATGAGAAGCACAATCAGCCACAACACACATTCTGAATTCGAAGTCAAGCAGGTCGGCATGAACACGTATGAGACGTACCCGATAACCTGCTTTTCCATACCTTGTGATGATACAACGCCAAACTCATCAATGTTGCCGCTGGGCGACTTGATCGCTGCGAGCAGGGATCCTCGACCTATCGCTTTCGAGTATACAATCACTTACGCGCGATTTCGCGTCTTGTCAACCGCCGCGTCGGAGGCCATTTGTTGCACTGCGCAAGGTGAGGCTGGCCCAGTGCGCGTCTTACGCCGAGTCGAGCGAAATCGCGAGAAAGTGATCGTATCCTTAAATGCAACTATAATTTTCAAGCTGGCGACGCATAAATGGGCCGACTACGCCGAGCGCGGCGGCCTTGCCGGGCGCTGCCATGCTAGTAGCTTATTTACATTTGGCCAGCTGTCCCGGTGTTCGATTTTGCAAACTTCGGGCAAATTCGAGTTGTCTTGGGATCCCGGCCCACGTGACTTCCTATCCGAACCAAAACTAGCTAGCTGCCATCTGGCTGCCAGCGGGCTGCCAGAACTCCGAAAATCGAAGAGGCCCATTGTCTAGCATTCAATGTATGAGTAAGCTACTAAATGAACCGTTGGGCTTCTCCAGACGCCAACAGGTGCCAGCTAAAGCCCCTTGATAATTTGAAAGTAGCGACACTCTCCTCTTCACGGCGCTTTCCTCCTCGATTGTCCTCGCCTACCGGCTGCGCACGGCGCGCTTTTCCTCCTGGGCTTCCGCGGACGGGCCGCGGGATTCTATGAAGGCGTGTTCTTTTGGGCTAGTTGCGCGCCCCACTGGGGTTCACAATTTTGAGAAATGCTAATAACAGCATCGATAATGCTGAAGGCAACGTTTATGAGCAGGTTGGTTTTCTCCTAAAGCCGTATGAACGGGGTATACCGATGTAAAGGGAGCTTTGGGGCGAGTTCTATGCTCCAATTTTTCTGCCACATGATCAGATGCTTTACTTCGTGCGTCTGATCTAGTATTGCTTGTGACACATCCCTTTGTGCGTGGTTTATTAAGCGAAAGCCTTAGACCTCTGTTTCAAGGTCCCGTTGTGAGCTACAGAAAATATCACGTGACCGAAGAAAGGCGGGAAGGGAACCAAAGCATGTGCAGCCGCGCATAGGAGATGATTAATGATTAGCAAAGTAATGATGATTAGTGATTGGATTAAGATGAATTCGGGTCTATTAAGGAGCGTTAAGGTGGATTAAAGTTGATGGAAGTGGATTAAGGTGCATAAAGGAGGACAAGGTTGGATTAAGGTCGATGAAGGTGGATTAGGGTGGATGAAGGGGCGTTGAGGTGCATTAAGGACGATTATAGTGGATTAGGGTGGATTAAAGTGCATGAAGGAGGATGAGGGTGGATTAGGAAGGATTAAGGTGCATTAAGGATTAGGTGGGCTAATGTGAATTAAAGTGAATGAAGGAGGATTAGGGTGGACTAAGGTAAATGAATGTGGATTAAGGTGAATTAAGGACGATTATAGTGGATTAGGGTGGATTAAAGTGAATGAGGAAGCAGTAGGGTTGATTAAGGAGGATTAAAGTGCATTAAAAGGGTTAGAGTAGATTAAGGTCGGTGAAGGTGGATTAAGGTGCATTAAGGAGGACGCTCGTGGATTATGGTGGATTAAAGTGAATGAAGGAGGATTAAGGTCGATGAATGTGGATTCAGTGGATTAATGTGCATTAGGAGGATTGTGGTAGTCTAATCGGTCTTAATATTCAATGAACCCTATTTCAACTTAGTCCACCCTAATCCACCTTAATGCTCCTTCATCCACCTTAATCCAGCTTAGTACTCGCAATCCACTGTAATACAACCTAATCAACGTACATCGCCCCTAATGCACCTTAGCCTACCATATACGGTCTTAATTCTCTTTATCAATCCGCATCCATCATAATACGCCTTAATCCTCCATCCACCTTAATCCTTATTCATACACCTTAATCCAACGTTATCCTGTGTAATAGTCCCAATCTACCTTAAACCACCCTAATCCACCTCTATCAAGCCTAATCCAGCTTCATGGTCCCTAATCTACCTTAATCTACACTAATCCCACCTAATCGGTCTTAATCACCCTTAATCAACCCCAATTCACCTTAATTCACATTAATAGAACTTAATCTTACTTTATCCACCTTAATCTTCCCTAATCATAGTTCATGCACCCTATTCCACCCTAATCGGTCCGAATACCCTCCATAAACCCTTCATGGTAATCCACCATAATCCGCCTTAATCCTCCTCCACCACCTTAATCTTTATTCATGCATCTTAATCCTTCTTAGCGCACTCTAATCCACCTTAATCTTCTTTAATACACTCTAATCACATTAATCCTCCCTAATCCACCTTATGTCAATCACTAATGATTCATTAATTGGGTAGTCATTTTCTTATACAGGGGTGGACATGATTTGGGTCACCTCTGGCCTTCCTTGGATCACGTGATACTTCCAGTTTACAACGCGACCTTGAAATATAGAGATCTAAAGGCTTTCGGCTTAAAACTAAAAAAAAAAAAAAACCCTATGTTGACTAGCTAACGCTTATCACCTGCAATATACGGGTATATTTGCCACTAATTTTTTCAGGGCGCAAAGCAGAATCTATAATGCTGCACTTCCGACTGAATAACAGTTAGCGACGTGCGAGGGGAATATTAAGCATACCGAGGACAACCGCAACAAAAGCGCTGGAAGAACGAAAAAAAATGCAGCATTACGGGATGCTGTACTACGAGCTCTAAGAAAGACGCCTCAGCTCGCAAACAACGCTGTTCTTTGTCGGAATAAAGTTATTTCGGCCAATGTCATGCAGCCACTGCTTCCAGCGCAAGCGGTCACGCTTTCCTTGTGGTATCATAAAAACGGCATAGCCATCTTGAGGCTTCTTGCTGCAGTTATATGCGCAACAGCCCGGCATAGCGCTAGCACAGAGAGCAGGAAACACGGCGTAGAACGTTCGCTACGCCGAGCTAAAGCGCCGAGCCAGCCGTGCTCAGGAGGACAATGGCGCGAACGAAAGAGAAAAACACAAGCAAAACCCAAGATACGCGCGTTTCCAAGGGCAACGGCAGGGAGACCAATCGTCATGCAGAAAAAACGGGGGCAGAACTGGTTACCGCGGGGGGAACGCACAAGGGGCGAGGAGGAGGCGAGGAGGTCACGCGGCGGCGGCAGAGTTCAAAGAGCGTCGTTACTTTCAAATTATCAAGGGACTTTAGTGCCAGCGCGGCGGAGGCGCCACCAGGACACTCCCCCCACCCATGTTCCCTCTCAATCCCTCTCAATCTTCCCCATCCCTCTCTTCCCTCTCAATCCCTCTCTTCCCTCTCAACTTGAGCATGCGAGGAGCATGCTCGAGTTGAGAGGGATTCGATGGAGGCGAACCACTGCACTGAATATGGATAACCAGATGAAGAGGGTTGTGCCGGCGCCTGCGATAGGTGCGCTTTCTCTTCCTTAGCTTGCGGTGGCTTGTAGACTAACGCGGTGGCATGCAACGGAAGCTTCAGAATGACGCTAAAACGGATCCTCAGCAAAGAAGAGTTGGCAGAACGAGGTCGTGATCGTGCCGAAAGTTCTCCAAAACGTTACACGGCCACGCAAAAAGTTTTACTACACGCAAATAAACCCTTGCTCTCCGGCCGGGGTGAGCAGCCGGTGCCGGAGCAATCGGCGGCAGCCATCTTTTATTCCTGTCGGAACAGGGCAGCCTGCGGCTATTCAGAAAAAAAATTCACTCTTGTTCGGCATAATAACGCATGTTTAACGCGTACGCGTCCCTTTGACGCGGTAAGTTTTTGCGGTTTTGTGACGTCACCTAAGAGGCAGGTGAAGTGGGTGCAGCCCGAAAACTGTTTACCAATAGCCGAAGGCTAATGGCAGAAAGGCGTCGAATCCGAAATAACTATTTTGGTTTGTTCGGTAAAATTATGCATAATGAGTGGGTACACCTCATATAAAATGGGGAGGTATCACGGTTTTTGAGACGTCGTGCGACAGACAGGTGAAGAGGGGTAGGTCCAATGAAGTGTCTGACCAATCGTGGTGGGCTGATTGCAGAATTAGAATAGAAAAGTTTGGAATAGTGTTACGTTATAGCGCCCCATGAGGATTACAGAATCGATGCCAAGAGAAGGGGAACGGAGTCGAGGATGGCAGTAGACTAGTTGGGGTGATTTAGGAAATTCGCAGGCGCAAGTTGGGAGAATCGGTTGACGCCGGATACGGGTAATTGGACATCGCAGAGAGAGCCCCTCGTCCTGCAGTGGATTTAAAATAGGTTGATGACGATAACGATATGTTCGCTGATTATTTAAGGAGATATTGTGCCGAATTAAGCAGTCGTCACGCTTACTTTGAAGCACTTGCATCAAAACAATGACATCCTGTGTGGTCATATAAGCACACTTTTTTGCGCGAACTTCTCAGAGAATTCGTTTCGGCGGCTCAAATGGAAGTTTACGTAACCATCGGTATTGAATTCGCAAGCCAAAAAGCAAACATAGCGTTCACTTTAGTAATCACGTAAACATCAAAGGAAGTTTTTCTTAACAACAACTGGCATATATTTCTAGGATGCACATAATCTTTTACATACCCTAAAGCGAGACGGGATCGTGTTGTTGTATTCGCGTAGGTATTATTAACCTTATATATTCTGACTCACGGATTTTAACAAAATGTATACTATGCGTTATTTACGGTGCTCTGGTGATCTTTGCGAAACGGTACAAGTAAAATAATTCCCTCCCGGCTAAAACAAGTTTAAAGCTTGCTATAGATGCTTCCGACTCGAACATGTGACTAATGGATTTCTTAACTGGGCAACCTGTGGTGCTCAGTGAACGTGGGCTCGCAATCACGTTTCACGTGACACCCAAAGTAGGAATGTGAGAACCTGCCATCTGACCAAGTTTTAGGTCTTCACCTACTACCTGGCCGTCGTTATCAAGGATGGGATTCTTGCCAATTGAGCAGCCATATTGCGCAAGCGCTATTCATTCCTTTGAAAAATGTTTGGCCTGTAGCCATAAGATGTCCAGTCCCCGAAGCTTTTATACATTTTACCGTCAATATACATAGTGCTTCTTTTATTTATTTACGGGAAAAAGGCGAGACAAAAGACACAAGAAATAAAGTCAGAGCCGTCTCTGCCTCCCAATCTCGGAGTTATTTCATCATCATCATCATCATCATCATCATCATCATCATCATCATCATCATTATCCTGGCTATGCCCACTGCAGGGCAAAGGCCTCTCCCATACTTCACCAACTATCCCGGTCATGTGCTAAATGTGGCCATGTTGTCCCTGCAAACTTGCTAATCTCACCCGCCCACATAACTTTCTGCCGCCTCCTGCTACTCTTCCTTCGCCTTGGAATCCAGTCAGCAACCCTTAACGACCATCAGTTATCTTCCCTCCTCATTATATGCCCTGCCTATGCTAATTTATTTTTATTGCTTTCAGCTAAGATTTCATTAACTGGCGTTCGTACCTTCACCGAATGTGCTCTCTTCTTATCCCCCCTAAACGTTATACCTATCATTCTTCTTTCCACAACTCGTTGCGTCGTCCTCAATTTAAGTAGAACCGTGTTCGTAAGCCTCCAGGTTTCTGCCCCTTACGTGAGTACTGGTAACACACAGGTGTTATACACGTTTCTCTTGAGGGAGAATCGCAACCTGCTGTTCATGATCCGAGAAATCCTGCCAAACGTGCCATAGCCCATTCTTATTCTTCTGATTATTTAAGTCTCATGATCCAGATCCGCGGCCACTACCTGCCCTAAGTAGATGTATTCGCTTACCACATCCAGTGCCTCGCTACCTATCGTAAACTGCTGTTCTCTACCATGAGTGTTAAACATTACTTTAGTTTTCTGCACATTGATTTTAAACCCACCCTTCGGCTTTGCCTCTCCAGGTCAGTGAGCAAACATTGAAATTGGTCCCCTGAGTTACTAAGCAGGGCAATATTATTACGATATCACCGAGAGATGCTCAAGGGACGACCCACCGCGAGGACGACGTCGAAGTGCGTCTGTGCCCTTGGGGCGAGCGAGTGTCGGCCTAGCGATCTGTCTCCAGTGTAAATAGCCTGTATATCGCCTCTTTAATCTGTGTTTTTCCATACGTAACATTCTGGTGGAGGTCACCGATCCCCATCCTCACCACGGAACTCCGGAGTGGTCAGTACATCGAGCTTATCACCATGCCTCCCGGTGACGAGGCTGCCTCTGCAACGGCTTCGGCTTGCCCGGCTGCTCCAATCATCACGGTTGCCCAACATCGCAACCCTGGTGTGTTCTGTGGCCTGGAGGGAGAAGACGTTGACGAATGGATCAAGCTCTATGAACACGCCAGTGCTAATAACAGGTGGGACCCAACGATCATGCTCGCCAATGCCATCTTTTATCTCGGCGGCACCCCACGCGTGTGGCACAAAACGCATGACGACGAGATAAACAGTTGGGACAGCTTCAAAGACATGCTCAGGGAACTGTTCGGCGACCCCATTGGGCGCAAGGCTGCCGCGAGAAAGGCTCTTGCGTCTCGTGTTCAGACATCTACAGAGCCGTACGTTTCATACATCCTCGACGTCTTGGCGCTGAGCCGTAAAGCTGACGATACTATGTCTGAAGCAGATGAAGTGTCGCATGTGCTAAAAGGCATCGCCGACGATGCTTTCAATTTGCTTGTTTTTGGCCCCGTCTAGACCATCGACGCCATCATCAAAGAATGCCGTCGCCTTGAGCAAGCTAACAGCAACCGTATCACACATCACATTACGAGGCTACCCAACACTGCTGCTACATCGACATGCGAGGGTCGACCGCGTCAGGCCACCCCCTGTGACGACGTAACTGGTATTGTTCGCCGCGAGCTCGGGGCTGCCTCTTTGCCAGCTTTCTCCGCGACGGCTCCCGATCCACCAGCAACCACCACTACGCTGATTCAGGCCGTCGTCAGCCAGAAATGTGAGAACATGGGTCTCAACTCCGTGTGTTCATCGTCTACACCCACGGTTCCCCAGTTCTCTAGCAGCCCTTCTCGTCCCCGGCAGTTCTTTTCTGCCAAACCTCGCCGCAACCCGGCCGAATGGTGTACCCCTGATGACAGGCCAATCTGCTTTCACTGCTGTCACATCGGCCACGTCGCTCGTCACTGCCACAACCGATGGCCACCACCTCCTCGGACATACAGCGCCGCTTTTTCCCGCCCCTTTGGATCTTCCGTTCCCTATGCCACCCGTCATGAACCCATTCCCGCTGATGCTCCTGCCCCGAACCGTCGCTACAGCCGCTCGCCCTCACCTCGACGCCATCGGTCTCGTTCGCCCCAACCCCGTCGCATCTCTCGGTCGCCTATCGCCTGGCTACTGGAGGTGAAGCTGCGTTGTCCACCCTGCCCTCAAATTCTCTCCTCACGTTACACACCAACCAAAACATTCTTGAAGTTGACGTTGATGGCTATTCTGCCACGGCATTCATTGATACAGGTGCACATCTTTCTATTATGAGTGCTGCCTTCCGACGACGACTGAACAAGCTCTTCACCCCAGCGTCGGCGCGCGTCGTCCGTGTTGCGGATGGCATTACTGTGCCAATCTTCGGCATGTGTACGGCACGTGTTAGCATCGCCGGCCGCCATACTCCTGTCCTCTTCACCGTGATTGCTCATTGCCCCCAGACCTCATTCTCGGCCTCGATTTCCTTGCCCCGCCTTCTGCTCTTATTCACTGCTCTATTAGTACCCTTCGCCTTGAGTTGCCGATTCTCGCAGAACCTTCTGACGCACCCCAGTGCCGCCTACGCCCCACCGGCTTTATTAGCCTGCCGCCAAAATCACTAGCCTATATTCAACTCTTGTCTTCCCCACCTGTCCCTGATGGCGAGTACCTCGTGACTCCTCTGCCCGAAATTCCACTACAGTATGACGTTACCGTGTCTCACAGTATACTTACTATAACAGCGAACCGCACTTTCGTGCCTATCTTTAACTTTGGATTGGCAAAGCAAATTCTACCGCAAGGTATTTGCCTTGCCACCGTTGATTGTCTCGGTGAGCATCACGTGGCAACTTTATCCACCGTTGCTTCTTGCGAGCTTAGCGGGCCCATCATGCCAGCCTCCGCCGCCGACCCCAAGATAGAGAAAATGGTTGCGACGGACCTGTCCTCTGCGCAGGCTGAAGACCTTTACCAAGTATTATCGTCCTACAGAGATATTTTCGATTTGGACGATCGCCCTTTAGGCCAGACGCTCGCGGACAAGCATGGGATTCTTACTGGCGATGCTACTCCTATTCACCGACGAACGTATCGAGTTTCTGCGTCGGAACGCCGAGTGATTCAAAGTGAAGTCAACAAAATGCTGGACAAAAACATCATTGAGCCGCCTTCGAGTCCCTGGGCGTCACCTGTAGTGTTGGTTAAGAAGAAGGATGGCTCGTGGCGCTTCTCTGTAGACTACCCCCATCGGAACATAATTAGTAAGAAGGACGTCTACCCGCTCCCACGTATAGACGACGCCCTTGACTGCCTCCACGGTTCCAGCTATTTATCATCCATTGATCTTCGTTCTGGTAACTGGCAGATTGCTCTTGACGATATGGACAGAGAAAAAAACGCGTTCATCACACCTGATGGCCTATGCCAATTTAAAGTAATGCCGTTTGGATTATGCAACGCCCCTGCCACGTTTGAGCGTATGATGGACTCCTTGCTCCAAGGTTTCAAATTTTCCACATGTCTCTGCTACCTCGACGACGTCATCGGCTTCTCGCCCACGTTCGACACTCACCTTGAGCGTCTAACAGCTATACTTGATGTATTTCGAGAAGCAAAGCTGCAACTTAACTCACCCTAATGTCGTTTCGGCCGCCGCCAAATTACTCTTCTGGGCCACCTCGTTGGCATTTCCGGAGTACGGCCTGATCCCGACAAAACTCGTGCTGTCCGAGACTTTCCGGTCCTGAAGACTGCCGCAGACGTTCGATGTTTTGTCGCGCTATGCTCATACTTTCGTCGTTTCGTTCAAGATTTTGCGGCAATTACTAGACCCCTCACTAATCCTTTGAAGAAAGGCGTGCAATTCTCGTGCGGTACTGCAGAAGCCGCCGCCTTCTCTCGTCTCGTCATTCTTCTCTCCTCACCAGCCGTTCTCACCCACTTCGACCCTGATGCCCCTACAGAATTGCGCACAGATGCCAGCGGTCATGGCGTAGCTGCCATCTTAGCCCAGCGTTAGCGTGGCCAGGATCACGTTATTGCTTATGCGAGCCGCCTCCTCACACCATCGGGGTACAACTATTCCATTACGGAACGAGAATGCCTTGCTGTAGTCTGGGCGGTTCCGAAGTTCCGTCCTTACCTTTACGGTCGCCCTTTTTCCGTAGTCACTGACCCTCATGCTGTGTGCTGGCTCTCATCGCTAAAGGATCCTACAGGCCGGCTTGGTCGATAGGCTTTGAGGCTGCAAGAATTTTCATATTCCGTGGTCTACAAGTCTGGCCGCCTGCACCAGGACGCTGACAGCTTGTCGCGCTGCCCTGTTGGCGACCCTGATTCCTCCAATATTACCAGTGCTGCTTGTGTATTCTCTGTGTCGCAGCTGCTTCATTTCGCCGACGAACAACGTCGTGACGTCTACATGAGAGCCCTCATCGACCGTTTTGAACACTCTCCGGCCGACGCCACTCTACGCCTCTTCGTCCTCCGCGACGGCACTCTGTACCATCGTAACCTGCATCCGGACGGCTCTGAGTTCCTACTTGTCATACCTAAACACCTCCACTCAACCATTCTCGAACCTATGACCGTGTACTTCGCCGTTTTTTCTGGCCGGACCTTGCCCGTTCCGTACAGCGTTAGGTCGCCGCTTGTGAACTTTGCCAACGACGAAAAAAGCCTTCCCAGCTCCCCGCTGTTTACCTACAGCCGCTTGACATCCCTGCGGAACCCATCCATCTTGTCGGCTTAGACCTTCTCGGCCATTTCCGGAATATACATCAGGAAACAAGTGGGTTGCAGTCGCGGTGGACTACGCGACCCGCTATGCCGTAACCCGCGCTCTTCCGACCAGTTGCGCAACTGATGTTGCGGACTTCCTCCTGCATGATATCTTCTTGATTAATGGTGCTCCGCGTCAATTGCTAACAGACCGTGGCCGTACGTTCTTAGCCAAAGTCATTGACGACATCATGCGTGCCTGCTCAATACAGCATGAACTTACCACTTCCTAGCACCCTCAAACGAACGGACTCACTTAGCGTTTGAACCGCACCCTTACGGACATGCTATCCAAATACGTTTCAGACGACTACCGTGACTGGGACCAGGCTCTACCTTACATTACATTTGCGTATAACTCTTCCCGTCTCGAAACTGCTGTCTTTTCGCCTTTTTACCTCTTTTATGGCCGTGAACCGACGCTACCACATGACACTGCTTCCGTCCACCACAGCTTCAGCTTGCGCTTATGCCCGTGATGCTATCGCCCAGGCTCACCACGCTCGTCAACTTGCGCGCACTCGTCTACAAGTCTCTCAAGGCAAACAAAAACAACGCCTACGACTTCCGTCACCGTGATGTCCATTTTGTGCCCGGCACCCTCGTATTGCTTTGGTCACCACGTAAAGTTGGCCTTTGTGAAAAACTGCTTTCCTGCTACACAGGCCCATATCGCGTGCTTCGCCAAGTAACCGATGTCACACACGAAATCGCTCTAGCCACGCCCACTACGTCCTCCGCTGTGACAACCAGCGACATTGTCCACCGTCTCCCGACTCAAACCCTACAACTCTCCACGCCCCTTGGATATTTAACAGCACCGTGACGGCGCTTTTGCCGCCGGGGGTTAGTATTACGATATCATCGAGCGATGGTCAAGGGACGAGCCGCCGCGAGGACGACGACGAAACGGTTCTGTGCCCTTGGCGCGAGCGAGTGTCGGTCTGGCGATCTGTCTCTAGTGTAAATAGCCTCTTTAATCTGTGTTTTTTCACACGTAATGATATCATCAGGGAATCGCAAATTACTAAGGTATTCTACATCAACTTTTACCCCCAATTCTTCCTTCGTGGCAGCGACAGCGCAGCAAGCACTGCCTCACGTATTTTTCTCTGAATGTGCAGTTATCTTGACCAGCTACCTATCAACCTTCGCACCGCACGTGGAAATCAAGCCCTCAGATCCATGGACTACAGCTTCCTGCAAGCCCAAGATGTGTCGTCGACTTCGTTGAGCACCGCTTATAAGAGGCAAGACCATCACCGAGGCTTCACTGGTGGCAGCGACGGCGCAGCAAGCACTGCCTCACGTATTTTTCTCTGAATGTGCAGGTTAGTTGCATTAAATCTTGCCTAACTTTTGTGTGTGACCGGTTTGCTGTCGCTGCTGCCACAGTTAATTCTTTTTCCTTTTGTGCTCTTGTGTGTGCAGCTGTTTGTTTAGTGCTGCGTTGCGATACCAAAATGCCGACAAATTCAGAGCTTGCGAAGAGGATTGAAGCAATTGAGACTAAACTGAAAACTGAATGCACCCAATTCGCTGACGACATTCTCGGTAAATTTCTGTTCAAGTTGCAGTCCACTGGGCTGGATGCTGTTGAACTAAAAAAGCAGGTTGAAAGCCTGGAAGCAAGTATCGATGTCTTAAATAACATCATTGAACAAATGCGGGACGAAAAACTCAAGCTTACAGCTGGCAACAAAAAGCTCATCTCAGAGAACAAACACTGTCTGAAAGGGTGGCTGAGATGGAACAATACTCTAGAATGAACAATGTTGAGGTCAAGGGAGTCCACTGCACCCAAGGGGAGGACTGCATCGCAGTCATGCAAACCACTGGCACTTAAATTGGGTACCCGGTAACAGCTGCTGACATCAATGTCGCTCATCGGGTTCCTGCAAAAGTGCAAGACAAGAAAAACATCGTGGCTAGATTCTGTTCCCGCACAAAGAAGGATGAATTTTCCAGCAAGGCACATAAGGCTAAGCTTCACCTAAGTGACATCGGGGTGAAAGCTTCTGTTGACAGTGTGGTCTACGTCAATGAGCACTTGACAGCACGAAATAAAGCGCTCTTTTCAAAGGCTCTGGCTTTGAAAAAAACAATACAAATGGCAATTTCTCTGGATCAGCAACTGCCAAATCAAGGCTAGAAAAGCCGAGAAAACCAGAGTGTACCGCGTTGCTGATGATTCAGACCTAATGGTCATTAACTAATTGGCTAAAGTTTCTGCCTCCTTTAACCTCATCATGGCGTCTTATTACACAACGAGCGAGTTAAATTACTTCCTTCAGAATTGTAATCGCTCTCTTATTCATTTCAATGCTCGCAGCTTCCGTAAACACCTCTATGACTTCCAGAATCTGCTTTCAACACTTTCTTTCACGTTTTAATTCATTGCAGCGTCAGAGACCTGGCTTAGCGAAGATGATAAATACTTGCACTGTTTCCCTTCTTATAAATCAGAGTATACACACAGACAGTCCAGCAACTGCGGCGGTGCAGCTGTATATATCTCGTCCGCAATCTCGTACAAAAGAAGACTCGACCTCACGTTAAATATTCAAAACTGCGAATCAGTATGGTTGGAATTCGATCCTAACTTTCTTAACACCGATGATCAAAACTTCATCTTTGGTTGCGTTTACCGTTCACCTTCCTCTTCAATTCCAGACTTTTGTATTTCTCTCGAAAAAATAATGGCAAAGTTATCCGCTGAGACAAAAAATGTCCTTATTATGGGTGATATGAACATAAATTTAATAGTCATTCCCCAGCTCTGTTAATTATTCGTCTTGTTTCCAAAGTTTTGGTTATGAATGTCTTAAATATCGCTAAGCGTTCAGTTCTTGGGGGTTCTAACAGTCTAATCGATCATGCATTGTCTAATCTTTTGAATCCACCTGATGCTGGAGCACTAGAAAGTTACATTACTGATCATTTTCCCCTTTTTCTGCGCACTACGTCCGCACATTGTTCATACTCAAATTCTTACCCCAAACTTGTTTTTGATAAAAAATTGTTCTTAGCAGCAGTATCTCACACTGACTGGTCTCTCGCTCTTGACACGAATGATCCGCAGGTAGCCTTCTCGCGATTTATAACAAAGTTGATAATATATTATCATACCTACTCTCAGATAAGTAGATGCAGAAAGAAAGTGGCTTCACCTCAATATTGCTCTGTCACCGATAGTTTGCTGAAGGCCATGCGCACACGAGAAAACCTACATAAAGAAAGTTAGAGGCAACTATTCAATTTAAACCTATATGCGCGGTACAAGAAATTTTGCAACACACTTTCTTCATGGCTTAAATAAAGCTAAAACCAAATATTACGAAGAAAAAATACTTAGATGTGGTTCGGACGTAAATAAAAAATGGCAAATAGTGAACTCCTTTTTGAACAGGAAACAAGGAGCTGATAGCATAACTAAAATATCCCCAATGGTATTACTTATTTCGAACCTCTTAAGATTGCGGATTCTTTCAGTAATTTCTGTTTTGCTAATAACTTCACTCAAACTCAACACAACTTATATGCATCAAAGGGCCTTCCACATTCATTTTATAAGTTTCCAACCACTCCTGAGGAGGTGGTATCAGTAATCAACAATTTAAAGATAACTAATGCTGGACTGGACAACATCCATCCTGGTCATGTTAAAATAATTTCTAAACCAATATCATTTGTACTGCCTGAAATTATTAACCTCATGTTTAAAACAGGCACATTCCCTCGCGAGCTTAAACGTTGTAGGGTTATTCCAGTTTTTAAGAAAGGCGATCGCTCATCACTCTCTAACTACAGGCCAATCTGTACTTTACTTTTTTTACCAAGGTCATCGAGAAATAATCGAAAAACGATGGATCAAATACATAACCAAATTTAATATTGTTTCACCTGACCAATTTGCATATAGATCCGGTTACTCTACTGACCTAGCACTTGCATCTCTTACTGATCAATTAAAAAAGCCGTTGACAACGGTAACTTCGCAGCATCCTTATTTGTAGACTTTTCAAAGGCATTTGACAGCATTGACCACGAAATTCTTTATCTTATACTAGATTCAATTGGTATCACAGGTCCTCCTTTACTACTATTACGCAGCTACTTACGAGACAGATACCAGGTTGTTAGTGTTTCCGATGCTCATTCTAAACCTAAAATGACTAATTTAGGTTTACCACAATGATCCATATTGGGCCCGTTACTCTTTTTACATTATATTAATGATCTACCTAACTGCCTCACATCTTGTAAATGCATATTATATGCCGATGATACAACAATTACTAATTCTGGCGAATGCCTGTCAACAGTAATGACCAACCATCATAGTGATCTTTATAATTCGTTAGAATGGTGCAAAACGAATAGAATTACCATTAATCCTACTAAAGCTAAATTTATTTTATTCTCATCCGAAAATAAGTCATCACTATGCATTCCGCCCATTTCCATTGGTTACCATTTATTACAAGCAAGTGAAGAATGCGCGTACTTAGGTGTTATCATTGACTGTAACCTAAAATTTCATCGCGATATAACGCACATTAAAAAGAAGTTATCACATGGTATACGCATCTCATCAGGGCGCGTCCATTTTTTTTTCACGACCTGTGTTGCTCTCACTCTATTTCGCGTTTGTACACTCTCACATTAACTACTGCATAACCTCCTGGGGTAACACGTACACTACTCACCTAAGACCGATACAAACCATTCAAAACCAGGAAATTAGAATAATCACGTCGAAGCCACACACCGCCAATGCTAAACAGTTACTACAAACAAATAACAATCTAGACGTTGCAGCGCTTGTCAAGTACAGCCTTGTCACTCTTCTTTTCAATATAATAAATGACAAAATGTAATTATCGCTAATTCCTATATCATCTCTAACAAACACTAACTCAACTCGCTCTGCGCTGCATAATAACTTTATTCTGCCCAACGTGCGCACTAATTATGGGAAACAGACAATTCACTTTTCAGCCATATCATCACGGAATACATTACCATTTATAATAAAACTCCGAGACCCCATCGATTTTATGATGGACTGAAAAATTTTCTGTTTTGTGATATGTAAGTGACACTATGCATTGTATGATCCGATTTTGGTTTCAGACCTGCCATTGTTATGTACTCCAAGAAGCAATTAATTTCTTTTTCATTAATCTTCTTTCTCTTTCTTCCTCTTTTACTTTCGTTTTATCTAGTTTCTAAATATTGCTTACTGCCGTTATATGGTCCATTAATTACTTCATCTACTTAGATTTGTATCTCATTATATTTTAGTACTGGAATTGTACCAATTGAGCTGTTGTTGCTTGCTAAATGAACTTTTGTGTTAACCATGAACAGGAGGTCCCAATTCAGCTTTAACTATGGTACCTCATTCTGTATAATTCTATCTGTATATTATTTTTATGTAATAATAAAATGGATTGATTGATTGAGTAATCCAGGTCTCTCAACACCTCCTGTAAACGCGTTGTGAATAGCGTTGGAGAGATCGGATTTCCCTGCCTGACACCCTCCTTTATTGGGATTTTGTTGCTTTCTTTATGGAGGACTACGGTGGCTGTGAAGCCGCAATAGATATCTTTCAGTATTTTTACATATGGCTCGTCTACACCCTCATTCCGTAATGCCTCCATGACTGATGAGCTTTCGACTGAATCAAACGCTTTCTCGTAATCAATGAAAGCTAATATAAGAGTTGGTTATATTCCGCACATGGTCTATGTCACCTGATCGATAGTGTGAATATGGTCTATTGTTGAGTAGCCTTCAAGAAATCCTGCCTGGTCCTTTGGTTGATGGAAGTCTAAGGTGTTCATGATTCTATTTGCGGTTACCTTAGTAAATTCTTTGCAGACAAGGGACTGTAAGCTGATCGGTCAATAATTTTTCAAGTCCTTGGCGTCCCCTTTCCTATGGATTACGATTATGTTGGCGTTCTCCCAAGATTCCGGTACGCTCGAGGTCATGAGGCATTGCTTATACAGGTTGGTCAGTTTTTCTAGAACAGTAAGCCCACCATCCTTCAACAAATCTTCTGTTACTTCATTCTCCCCAGCTGCCTTCCCTCTTCGCATAGCTCCCAAGGCTTTCTTTCCTTCTTTCGGCGTTACTTGTTGGATGTCAAAGTGCTCTAGACTATTCCCTCTTCCATTATCGTCGTGGATGCCACCGGTACTGTATAAATCTTTATAGAACTCCTCAGCCACTTGAACTATCTTGCCCACATTAGTAATGATATTGCCGGCATTGTCTCATAACGCATGCATCTGATTCTTGCCTATTCCTAGTCTCTTCTTCCCTGCTTTAGGCTTCCTCCATACCTGAGAGCATGCTCAATTCTATCCATATTATACTTCCTTATGTCAGCTATTTTACGCTTTTTGAATAACTTGGAAAATTATGTTAGTTCTGCTCTAGCTGTTGGGTTAGAGGATTTCATACATTGGTGTTTCATAATCAGCTCTGCCGGCTTTTGCGATGACTTTACCCATTGCTTATTCCACGTCTTCATAGAAGCTTTCGACTTGCTGGTCATCATGACTGGATGTAGGCGCGTATAGAACTGTACGACCTTCAATTTCAACCTCTTATTAAGTTCCACAACAAGACCTGCCACCCTCTAGGAAATGCTATAGAATTCGTGTATGTTACCAACTATGACAATATTATTCAGGAATCCGACTATTAATAAGGATATAGCTTTTAACATGCAGGAATTTTATGCACGAGTTTATTTACCAGAGCACAAATATGTAAGCATACTATAGGAGATGGGAATAAAACGCGCTTTCGTACTGCTCCACCCGATATGCGGCATCGCTCAGTGGCTGAGTTAGTTAATGTCTTTGTTCTTTATTCTCTCTTTTATTGACCCAAACAATATTGTCACAGTCGGTAATGTTGGAAGAAGAGGACGATGATGGTGGCCTTGGAGAAGTTGAGTCGGCAGTATGAAGTCGGAGAAGTATGTATTTTAAGCTAATGGAACTGTTCAGGCTCGCAAATCCAATTTACTGCAGACGCTTGAAGGGTGACGCTAGGCCGACGCTCTTTGTTTTCGCAAAGGACCACCGCTGAGATCATCACACGATCTGGTTGTCCGAGCTACCAAATTCTGTTTTGATCAGATATTTTCTCTTCCAATGTGCACGGAAGGTACGGCCGCATGCACGACGTCGGCGCGTCGGTGCCAACGCCATCGTGCTTTTCAGTCTGGGCGCATTCCCAGCCCGCGCGCGGAGCTCTAGAGGGTCCGCAAAGACATGGAATCCGTTTTTAGCTCCCATGCTTGCATTGAACTGACACAGTCAGGGAGAGTAGTGCTGAGTAATTACTCAATTTAATTGCGGAGTGAGCTCAAGGCATCTGGTGGATCAGGAGGCGCGCAGGCGAAGCGCGTAATATTCCAGTCTTGGTACGACGGCTCCCATTGCACCGCGGCCCTGCATTTCCCGATTGCCTTGAAAGAAAAAAAAATTCTCTTTTAGCTTTTAGCATCTGAGGTCAAGAAAAGCTCGTCTTACAATTCAGCAAACAACGATACTGTAACCTGTACTGTGAAACATTTTGCTTCGTCATAGGTAGGCCGCCATACAAAACACAATCCGAAAAAAACTGACTCGCCATCCCGGCCCTGCGAAAGTGGATGTCCACCGAAGCTGTCGAAAACTACCACTAGAACTGCTTCAGGGAGTTATCCAATGCTTGTCTGCTGTGATGAAATGCTAATAATGACAATTTAGAGCAACGGGAGTAATGGTCATCCAGACAACACGCCGCCGCTGGTCGTACTGGCATTTGCCCCCGTATGCCACTCCTCGCATTCACGCTGCTAGTCGGGAGTCCTAGCTATGCGCTGCTTACCCATAGCGGTGCAGCAACAATGAAATCAGTTGCTAGGCTGGTTCTTTTATATACAAAACGCTACTGAAGTCATTCCCTACGTCCCTAGCTGCCGTCGCCGCGGCAGGTTTCGCAGCAGTAATATTTACCGGGAAACGTATGCGGGAAGCGCTACATGCTTTACTTTGTTAGCAGGAACGCCTTATAATAAATTATCTGGTTCGGATGCTTCTTTTGTGCTTGTTCCTAATTGAAACGAATGATGTTTTGTATGTCGTATGCGTGATTGCAATAAATAAAAATCACTCCCCAAGCATTCCGCACAGATAGTGAACCAGCGAAGCTGAGACGTGCCGCCCTGGTTTTTGTCACTGGGTCAAAACCGTCAGTTTCTTAAACAATGACTTGGTGAGCTGTTCGATCCTCGGAACGTAGTTGCTACTTGCGCTCAACGGTACGAGCCTGTTCTTGTGCCCGGGCTGCAGCATTGGTACCGTGTAGATGAGCTCGTTCCCGGTTGTGCTCGTGGCGTTGCTCACAGAAAGTTGCTGCTGCTCAGGAATACGTATGACGTGTGGCCTACCCATTTCGAAGCCGGAGAGAAACTTCTGAGCGCTGAGTGACGGAGAGCATCGACGTCGCTATTCGCGCAGCCAATGGCACGCGTCTCTCCTTCTTTTTTTGTGCCTATACGCATGGGGTTACCCCGGAGGTGTTTTCGGCGTATAGGCGACAAACAGACGGGCAGACGGACGAATCGGTTAGCCACATAGAGCTTCGGTGTAATATATTCACTTTTCACTTCACTTTGCAGAGTGCTTGAAGCCTACTTCACCCCCATGTATTACTGAACATCCGTGATAGGCCGACATTTTTCCCGCGGCCATGGATACGAAAAATGCCGGCGAACGCTGTAACGATTTGCTGCAAAAGCATTTCTGGCGCATCTTCATAGTCATTCATATAGTTTGCAAGTCTAACAAGAACACGCACATTGCACGGTTAGCGCGACTAAGGGTGCAAGAAATTAAATGTTTGTAGCTTACAATTTATAAGGGTGGATTAGTGTAGACCTGGTTTATTTTAACAATATGAAATGTGAATATTATATAAACATTTTGCCAATATCTGCCTTGGGACCATTCTAAATTAACAATTATGCATTGTTCTTTAGCCCACTAAACAGACCACCAGTGATTTTTACAATGTCAGCAGATAACCACGAAATATTGCGAAAAAAGGTAGTTACTCAATTTAACTATTGTTGATGTCGAAAGGGCGGCTATAGATAACACAAAGGCGGCTTTTCCGGCGTCTCGCAGAGCGGGCTTTAAGGTGTACTTTTGTTCACCTGGCTGCTTGTTGTATTGTCTTAGTTAGTGTGCGTTTATCACATTTAAATTGTAATACCAGTTGGTAATTATCAGGGCTTGATTTCATTGCGCGTTAATAACATTCTTATTGTATTACTCGCGTGTTATATTTAGGAGTTTATTTCACACGCCGAAACAAATTTGCTTACAAGGAGTTCTTGCTCTTGAATACATTCGCTTACTCATTTTGTAATAGCAATTATATAGACTTTCAAAGCACACTTCTGCCGCCGGCCTAAGGTTCTGTATAAAGCTCGAGGGTGATAAAATCGTTGCCACGCCCCGTATGCTGTATGTAAGAGTGAAAGCGCGCAAGAGTGATCCGGCTATCGTGGCTCACCTCGTGCACACAAGAAAAGAAAGCGGGGAAGAAGCGCGCTGTCTGCCCTGGGGAAGGTCGGGAAGGGGGTGCCGTCTAATCTGGGCGGTCCACGTGGCCGCTGTATCTTGAAAGCCATCTGCGACGGGGACAAAGTCCACCGTGCGCCGCGTTTTCGCGGCTTAGTTCGCATTGGGACGGGAGAGGCAGCACGAAGGTCAATTCGCTCGCTGCTGCTGCCGCGCTTCCTAACTCCAGTGTTTTGAAAGCGAGTTTCCGCGGCCATCGGCTGAGATGTGTTCATCTTTGCTTGTGCGTGCGTGACCCCAAGCTGGTTCATTTAGGTAGTATATTTATGTTTACGAGCTTATACGTTCGATAAAACTACTATCATTACTTCGTATTTCTGCCCACTAGTTTACTATCACAATCGATGCTTCGCCTTGAAAGTGAAACTCTTATTAAGGCCTTATTATTATCGTATCTTATTATTATATCTTATCTCATTATCTTATTACAGGCATTGTGGCCCATGCAGGAGTGTCAAGGCACTGAGATATATATGCAATGAACAAGGTTAGAACGCTAAAATAGCATTTAAAGGAAGAATTAAGCCCTAGGAAAACAAATAAAACATTACGAAACAGTAATTTTTCCTAGACAGAACTATGAGGTGGTAGTTTCAACTGATTCGGCAGAGTTAGCACATCCAGAATCTATGGCATTCCATTCTTGTATTGCTTTTGGAAAAATAAGAACTCAAAGTGGTTTACCCTGGCAACGTGAGGAGATAGAGTAAGATGATGACAATGATGAGAATCAGAAATGGCAAGGTATAATCTATGATTTAAAGAAAGTTTAGATTATAATAATTAGTGAAGAAAATTCACTCGCTCTATTTTTCACCTCGTTGAAGGGTGTGAAATTTATCAGTGCGCAATAAATCGGTTGGAGTCTTTGCAGTCGCGTATGGAGACAGTAAAATGGATAGCCCTTCTGTCTATGTGTTCAAGGGCGTTCGAGTTAGTTCTAGTGAGCGAATTCCAAATGATGTTAAATATATTTCAGTGTGGGTCGACTACAGGTGGTATAAGCTAATGACTTCATTTCAGGGGAGCTGCCTTTAATTTTACGGCGTAGTAGTCAAAGTTTTCGAAAAGCAGAAGAGGCAGTGTTAGTATTAGGACTGTTCCAGTTTAGGTTATTAGCAATTGTAATTCCGAGATACGTATATTCGATGCCATCAGTAAGGGGTCTGGCCAGATGGAGTAGCCAGACGCCTTACTCCCCTTAATCCCTCAGAAGTTGTTTTTTCTTACGTATACGTATAAACACAGGTTTATCAGTGTTGAGTTTCGTGCCCCATTTGTTGCTCTACTCGAGAATACGCTAGAAGCAAGGTTTCACGCGCACCAAAGCAAAACCGAGCACATCTCGCTCAGTGACCACGTACACTAGTCAAAACGCTGGAGCAGCGACCCAATTGACCTTCATGCTGCCTCCCGATTCAATGCAAACGAAGTGGCGAGAACACAGCGCCCACGAAGCTCTCAGCACTCGGTGCGCTCTGTCTCCATCGAAAATCGCTTGGAAGCCGCCGCTGGAGGAGAACGCCTCTCCCCCCCCCCTCCCCTCACCACGTTGCCTTGCGCGCGACAGACGACGGCACATCCTCCGCTTTCTCTCTTGTGCGCGCAACTTTGAGCCACAAGCGTCGGCTCACCCTCGCACGCTTTCACTCGCACACACAGCATACGTCACGTGTCAATATTACCGCCTTGCATGTTGTGCGGAACATCACGGCGACGCTGACAACGAGGGCAGAAATGCGCCTGGAGTGTCCATTTTATTGCCATTGCAATGAAATATTGCGCAGTGTGGTTCTTACTTACTTCGCACACTTCTTTTGAAGAGAGCCTACAAATGCTACTTCAATTTATCACTACAGAGTGATTATCTGCCCATCAGGAGAATAGTTAGATTTCTTGTCCAAGATGGTATTACGTCATATCACTGAGACAGTTGGCATTCAGGAAGAATTGCCCCTGCTGGTTGTGTGCGATCGAGTGACGGGCGCATCCGAAAAAACGACAGGCTAAATCGTAAGTTGTCATATCACGCTGTCTTTGGGAACGCCACTAGCAGACTGTGTATTTCAAGATGCATTCCTTAAAGCAGTGTAGACGCCGAATCGAAAGGCTAAATTGTCCATAGCATGCACGCGCACGAAGAACGCTTTCGTCAAGTATCAATGATAGCAGACGGTAAAACGGTAATTTATTGGAATTTCGAAATAGAGATATAAAAAGTGGTTCCCCTATCTGGACTCGTGGTGGTAGCTTTCATGAAAACGTCATTCTTGCGCGCAAGATAGAGTGAGGGTGAGGAGAATGGTGGCTGCTAATTTTCAGACCGGTTGTACGTGCCTTTCCCGAAACGCGGTCTGCAGACGCAAGAGCGTGTTCACCACCTACCTCCGTCGGCTACGAAGGCGGACGCACCTGTGTAATTAAGCAGGTGATGAATGAATTCATTGTGGTCAGCGCCTTGGTAGTTCAGGCCGATTCCCTTAGATTCGGAAACCTGATTAACGCCAAAGTTTACCTAGACCAGCTGGCGAGAATATTGAAATCTAGAAGGGTTCGAAGGAAATGATTTTATGTTAAATTACTGGGGACGTGATCGCGCGCATGCCAGCAGTTATTGTGATCCCCTTGAAGTTATGCATTACCTGACAGTCAGAAATCAACAGACACAATTTGAGTGTCTGCACTCCTTTAATGGTCTCAAATGCGACCCAACCATGCATAAACAAGCAATTTACTTTTTTTCTTTTGAACGCTACAATGCAAAATAACAACTTAGGTCATATAAAATACCACACGCCCAAGATTACACCCTCGGAGCTCTTTCGAACTTTTTTGCCCATCGCTGAGCAAACGTTTTTTCCACGGTGTCTGTACTAGCTAGACAGATCTGGGTGGCAGGACAAATCTGCAGGACGGCAATATTAGCCAATTATTATCTACCTTAGCAACTGTTCTCATGAATAGATCTATATGATGTAGAAAAATAAATCTGGGTGCCAGAAAACTATAGGACAATATAGGTCCCAGTCAGCCTGCTGAGTCCAAGAGATAATTAGATGTATTATTCTGGGCCACCTCTCCGAAACAGTACACATCATCGTTAATTAGCCGACTGTAACTGAGAACACTTGTTTAAGCGCTACACAGGACGTTTGATCCATCAACGCACAGAGCAATGTGCGCATTAAATGTGCTTCGCTTAGGCGATTCTAAAGAAGAGAGAGAAACTTCTCGCAATGAAAACATAAGATGTATGGGTAACACATATTATCTGCTGTATTTAACTTTAAACACCCGACCACGTTTCCTACAGATTTTTAGCCTAAACAAGAACATGTAATTTTAACCTTGCAAAAATTGTCAAATTTATCATTTTTTTCACATGCAGCGTTGTGTATTTCTAGAGTGAAACAATTTTATTGCGTGCATTATGTAGGGCCTAGCAGCTGTTCCAAATCTTTGTGCGGCTCGTTTCTTTATCAGTACATCGGTAAAAAATCCAAACTGGTAACTGTCCGCGCCTTGTTTAAACGTAGGCTACCTTAGGGATTAGGTCAACTCATTCTCTTCGTAAAACCATTATTTAAACCAAGTAAACCTCCTACGTACTTCTAAAATAAGATCTCGAACGTTAGATCTCGGAGCGTTTTTTAATGAAAATGAAAGCCTCACCACTCGATGAAAAATTTTATTTGTGTAAAATAAAGTGGCGATAATAGTTTCTCGTAGCCACCAACACAGCCTAATTTGTTGCATATGATCCATTCAGGCAAAAAAAAAAACAAGTGTTGCTTGGCTTCTATTGACCCACGTGCATCTTCTAAAACAGCCTGCCTCCCCCCCCCCATCTTGCGCTTCTTTATCTCACATTTAGGCTCTGAAATGCACGCTTATATCTCCCAGATCTCTGAAAAAAATACTTATATTTCTTCTATTTTATAGCATATGTCGCTCGAAATAGATAGCCACTAGCTAGCTGTTCGAGTGGCTCTAAATGCACCGAGCATGCTCTCACTCTGTGAAAAACAATATTCGTTGCTCACATCTGTGGTGATCGGTTTGCAGACTTCATTGTCGTACATGATGCGAGAGTTGCAGTAAGTCGGTGCGATGGTGAATGCGATCTCGAAGTATGGTTCAGGGTCCTACTGAAAGAAAGTATATCAATGGCGTGATAACGTAAAACTATTGCAATTTGTCTTTCATGCCAATATCGTGGCGTCAAATTTACGTTACTACCGACGCAAGTATCGGGCGGCGACTCGCAGCGTTCTCCTAAAAGCCCAATAAAACTCTCTCCTCGTTTATATTGAGTCACTTTAGTTTGCTCTAAAAACGAATAACATTGCCTACATTTAGCGGCATCTAATTGGCTGACCAGAGGCGAGAAGCACGCTCAACTGTAGAGGGTTTCGATGGGCTTGAGCCAGCGCAGTGAAAATCGATAGCCGGATGAGGAAGGTGGTGCCGGCGTCTGGTAATGGTCCGTTTCCCCTTACCAGCTTGCGGTGGCTGGTCGAAAATGGCGGCGGCTTGCTACTGTAGGTTAAGAGTGCCATTAAGACGCGTCTTCGGCAGATTTGGTAGAGCGATGTCGTATAGGTGCCGAAAGGGCTCGATAACCTTACACTACCATGGAAGAAGCTTTATTATGCGCAACTAAATCCATGCTCTCCGGAAGGTGCGAGTAACCAGTGCCTGAGCGATCGGCGGACAACCATCTTTTCGAGATGGAGTGGCCTTCGGCTATTCAGAAATAAATTCAGTTTTGTTTGCGAGAGCAATGAATCTTTAACGCATACACGTCACGTTAACGCCGGGACCTTTCGCTGTTTCTGACTTCGCGTGACAAACGGGTGACGTGGGCTCTGCCCGATAACTTGTGACCAATAGCAGAGGGCTAATGGCCGAAGGGCGTCCAATCAGAAATATTGTTTTCTTCTGTCTATTCATGCTTAAGCAGTGTGTATACGTCATATAAAATGTGGAGATATCGCGGTTTTTGAGATCTTTTGTGGCAGACTGGCGATGTGGGGGTGCGCCGAAAAAATGTTGACCGATTGTAGAGGGCTGATCGCAGATTTGGAATACCAAAACTTTGAATAGCATTTAGCGTCACATTTAAAAAAAGAGCTTTCTGTTATAGTAAGCAAGAACACGTCTCAACGTACACTGTATATTTTGGGTTTTTTCGTCCTTCTTTTCTGGGAACCCATGTAAAATACTCTTTCAGAGTTTATTCAATAGTTGAGCGCAGAAGACATGTAATTTTTGTGTTAGACGGCTTCACTTTACACGGCATGCGCCTCCCAGTTGTTAGTACCCTGTGAAAATGGGGTATTAGGTGGGAAGGAGCCTTGTCAAAGACTGCTTCGTCAACCATGGTGTGCTAGTTCGCGCTGCCCTCCTGTTACAAATATAAAACGTGATAAGATCAACCTTGACAAAAATGTATCTACATATTGAAACGTCTTTGTCATTACGCCTTCGTTCGCATTGAAGCACAATAACAGCTGATAAGGCATGCAGCACCCAAGAGCAGTTTGGCATAGTATAAGATGATAATTAAAGTAATATACGCGTAGTTTTTTTCATGTCAAATAGCGAAGTCCAATCGGATGGATCATAAACTGCAAAATGGTGTGCTGAGGTAGATTAACCGAAGAAACAGAATATGCTTTTCACGGCAAATAACGATGTAAAGACTGATAAATAAATAGGTTTACAAAACTCGTAAATTTTCATCCTTAGACATACGTTCAAATGTTTTTATTTATCTAGGTGATGTCGCTTTCGCAGATATCTGAAGAATAGCATCAGTGTCGATATAAGGGTCCATAATGTGAGCTAGAAAATGCATTGGCACTTCAGGTAACGGTTCGCAGAAAGGCCTCCTTTGCTATGTCGGATTGCCAACAAGAAGAATTCCAATGAATAGTTAGCCAATCATGGGGCAGGTGTCTTGAGTGTGGTGGAAGTGTCAGGATTTTCATTAAGAACAACGGACTTCAATGCTGCGCGACTTCAAATCCGCAATTCGAATATCGGTCATCAAGTCGATTATATCGTCAATCTTTAATTACCTACCTAGATAGCGTAATTACTCATGCAAGCAATTTATGCTTGTCAGAAAATTTACCTAAAAAGTGGGGTAACGCTGTCAGAGGCGATTTTTCCAAATGCAGTGCCTTTAGACTGCACAGATTCTTTCAGAGGCTATGAAGCGTTGGGACATGATGCGTTTATAGCATTTTGCTGATCTGAATAGACAAACCTGGCAGCTAGTAGCACAAACTTCAAAAGAGTGATTAAGAAATATTGTTACCTTTTGTTTGGCACCTTGGGTTCAGGTGATTATTGACGAAAAAATAAAAGTAGTCACATTTGAATTCGCCGTCCTTTTCAATAATCATTCGGAAGCTAGGACATGATTGGAGATAGTTTTCGTAGAAATGCGGTCTTAAATTTAATCAGCATTGAAAGCGAGCGCGCCGGCCGTGAGGGAAGGCAGCCCGGTATCGCATCCGACGGAATTGCCCTGTAACAAAAAGAGCTGTGACGAAAATATTAACGTGAGTTGAGGCGCACACGGATATGCCCCATTTTGCCCCGACGTGGCGCATCAGTATTTGCCGAACGTTTCATCATTCAAACATCGCGAAACACTTCATCATCGGAGGAGTCCGTTTTACATAACGGCTGGGATGTCAATCGGCATCACAGGCGCGCTCGCTTTCGAGAATGCCTGGGTGGAGCGTCGGTATTCCACGATGAATTCGAAGAATCGTATACAATCTGGCATACAGTATATGAACTATTCCCTGGTAATTACCGGGTACATTGTACAATAGCTTTTTTAAATGGGAGATAACTGAAACTTTCCAACCGACAACAGCGCCTCATCAGAGCGTGCGCCGGATTTTCCGGAGCCACGCTATAATCTTATAACGTGGCTATGTCTTAATATGCAATGTTATAATATGCGCGATGTGTTGTCGGCTCCCTTATAACGGTCACACAAGGACGCGATGGTTGGGGTACCACCTTATAGTGCTCGCAACATGAATGTGGGGGGCGCTCTCCGGCAAAATCGCAGATTAGGTGAAAATAAATAACTTTCTCAAATGTGGGTGCAATAAAATGTGACTGCCTCAGAATGTGGCTCGTAAACAACTCGCACCACACTTTTGATAAAAGTGTACGAACGAATTTTCGCACTTTAGTTTTAGGTTCATTGCTGCAACATCTCGCTTTAATAACCCTCTACAGGACCGCCACGTTTGCTAAGCTGGTAACCGTTTTATTGATCTTGCTTATAGGAAAGAATACCCTCTATATATTCCAAGTAAAGATAGTCAGGTAGGAATAGCTGCCTCAGGCACGATGCCTTCAGTGGTTGACGCCACTTTTCGCGAACGGGGCGATGCGACAGCGGTGTAGTTTGAACGCGGCGTGAAGCCTGCGAGCACGCAAGTGGGCATGAGAAACGAAAACAGATGGAAGACGACTAGGCAGCTAGTAAGATCACGTTTCCAGTCTCTTCGTACTTAATATCTAAATAAGTTTTGTTTGGGTAAAGTAACCATTCATGTCTGTCCTCGATCTTCGTAAAAGTATATCTGATGTTACTTACAACAGTCGTAAAGCGCATTCGGTTTCTCGCTATCACATATTCGCCGAAATTAGCAATGACGACTAGTGGGTAGCTCAACGAGTAATCAGAGTTATAGATTCGCCACATTCTTCACCTGGTTGAAGCCAAGGTCAGAAAAAGTCACCCGCCAGGCGGGTCAATTTTGTCTCCAAAGAATGTAGATATATCCCGCAGGTAGGGTGGTTCGAAAATCCACCGAACACATTCCAAAGACCGGATATCGCGCGAATTATGGCTGCGCGCCGGTGCAGTTGATACACGCAATCGCAGACGTGCTCTAACACCCGTATATCATCTTTGGCACGTTGTATTGTAATTATATCATCGCAATTACATTGCCTTCATGCCACTGTGATGATTTTGTCATCACTATTTCATCCTCATATTTTTGTCATTTTTACTCCCTTGCTGTCCCTCCATTGTCATATTGTCGTTGTCACGCCGTGTTCGGGCTGTGGTCGTCATACCGTCATCATTTCATCGCCGTCATGTGATTGTTGGCAACGCATCGTCATCACAAACTCGCCATTATACCATCGTAGTCGTTTATTTCTCGAACGATTCCACTGCCGGCAACCCATTCTGTCGTCGTGATTCCACCTTCGTCATCGTTTTGTCGCCATGCTATTGTAGACACGCCGTTATCGTCACGCAATTGTCACGGTATTTCTCCAGCGTCATCATCAGACGGCCGTAATGTAGTCATCGTCATGCCATAGCCATGACACTGTCGCTGCTACGCTTCGCATTCATTTCGTCGTCTAAAACTTCCAGAAATGTTCGCATGACATAGATGTGACGAAGCAGCCTTGGCGTCAGTCAGAACACCAGTTTATTGAGAATACGGGCCCTTCCTCATCTTCGTCGTTTTCCATGCACCCGTGAACCATAACATGCTCTCCGCTTCAGTAAGAGAGAGGGACAACTTGGGAGAATAGCAACGCGAAGTTTGTTAACATACAGAATGTCTGTAGTTCTGCTGAACTGTCTCACTCATCGGCCCACCTGAAAGTTCACTTGAGAAACTCTGCGAATAACTGTGTAGGGTGCATGCATGAACGCACTCAGCGTTCCTTTCTTTGGGTACAAAGGTGTTTCGTAGACCACGAACTGGCCAACATGATGATCTTGCGGAAGGAAGTTTGTATCGTAAATGACCTTATTCTTCTAATTGTAGGCGATCGTGTTCCGAACTGACATTTTGCTTGCGTCTTCCACGCATCCCAGAGTGGTATCTAACAACGGCGTTTAAGATGGCATCTCATGCAACAGATATGATGGTGAATATCTGGTATCATTGCGTGATATTCCGTTGAACTTCTGAATATCCGAAATGTGTTTTGACCAGTCTGTTCGTGCCTGTTTGTAGATTTTTCACATCAATCGAGTCACAATGGTTGCTTCTTGAGTTCATTCACGCCATCGAATTGGGGTTGTTCGGAGGATGTGAACAGCTTGCGGATTCTGTTTTTTGCTATGAACTGCTTGAGCTTGCCTGTAATGAACGCTGGCGGACCATTACAGAGGAATTTCTTCGGTGAAGATGGTGGTGCGACAAGAAATATACGTGTGACAAGTTTTGTTTTTATGGGCAAAGTCCTATAGAGTACGCTAAGCGTGCTCTATCGCCAAGTGAATGAATATTTTACGGAGCCTTGTTAAGAAACGCGACCTAAAGTGTCCATTGCTGCAAGGTTGAAGGGTTGCTCTCCGGGAGTTAGCAATTCCAGCATTAGGAACCTCGTGATTTTGGTTTTCTCGCACCTTTGGCATAAGTCACAGTGCCGGACGTTAGATAAAACGTAGCTGCTAATTTCTGGCCAATAATATTCTGACAACAACTCCCGAGTTTCCTTTAGCCCAATATGTCCAAACTGGTGATATTTTTTCTACACTAGGTCCAGTCAAAGTTTGTGAACAACGTAACCATTGGGAATCCCTTTCTGTGTGACCATCATGGCGTAATTTTCAGTAGTGTATTTGCATTGCGGGTGGTCATCCTGGTGACCTTGAAGTTGTAGTAAAGATATGAGTTGAACCACTGGACTTCGAGAAAGTGCGTCTGCTCCGTCTGCCCTGTAGGTGTGCAATGTTGGCGTCATACATGGAAGCTACAACGACCATTCACTCTCAGTTATTTTATAGTTTAGTTCGTACTTAAGCCGTGTGCGCGAGTGATAACCAATCAGATGTTATGTGCTTCCGCAGTCTGCGTCGATACCTACATTCGACGAGTCGCAGTAAAATATTCAGAGTGTCTCGCAAGAATAAGTTTTGAGGATGGGCTCTTCGGTCAGACGTTCAATCCTTTCCACAAAGTGAATGAACTGAACATCCCATTTCCAGTATGCGTCCCTTTTGACCAATTTCTTAAGCAGAAAAACTATGTCGCTGAAATTAGGACTACATTATCGGTGAACGTTCGTCCTCCTCGCAACGCCAACATCTCAACGTACACGGCACACTTTTCAAGTGGGCCACCCCGGTAAGTGCACTGTTAACTTTTCCGCCTCATTCTTTTTCCAGGCCGCTACGAATTGGATCGACCTGCCCCACCAAATTGGGGCCATCACTTGCTCTTGAACGTTTATGGAGAGTGTCACTGCCGGCTTTTCGCAATAAACCTGACATGTTAACGGAATTTGCGGCTCGGGCAGTTTCGCTTTGTATAATTTGCATCTCTTATTTTTACTAATGAATTTAACATTTCAGGTCATGTAGTCATTCTTTTTCTTATTTTTTTCTTCTTGTGTAATGATGTATTCCCACCCCTTATGTAGTACCCGTCTCCATGTTTTAAGGAAAGCAAATGAGGTACCATGAAAGCGCTCCAGCTCTATCGCACATTTTGGTTTTGGAAATTGCAATATCGATTCTAAATTGCTTCGTTTAGGCGATGAGGTGCCGTGAGGTACTGTGTGACGCAGATAGTCAATAGAATCTTCGCCAAGGTGACCATTTTTCAGCCTTACTTTGACGTTTTTAGTTCTGAAGAGTTGCAATATTGCTTGTAGGTGCTTTACTGCTCAGAATTTTGGCCGGAGAAAATAACGATATCATCGGAGTAGTTAACGACCTTCTTCAAGTTGTGTTTTTTTATCAATGGCGGGATAGGTAATTCAAGTGTATTTGGGGCATTCCTCAAGCCGAAAGGCACCAAGAGTCATTGGCAATGGCCGTATTGCGTCACAAAAGCTGCCTTCGGAATGTCATCTTGGTGCAGTATGACGTGCCTTCAAAGCTACTTTCAGCGGACTCGCAATATGCTTAACATCATCGTACTGTAGCGGGGAGTAGCCAGCCCTGATAATGCACTTCCGGTATGTGGAGGAAGTCTAGTGCACGTAGTTGTAGTTGAACAAAGGGTTCAACGTCAAAGAAAGGCTAAAGAAAGAGGGTACACAGACCTAGCAAGAAATCAGTTTTCATGACTTGGAGAACGTGTAATCGGAGCGCCTTCTTACTTTTCCTAGTTTCAATTGCATTTTTACGCGACCCAGCGGTTTCGTCGTTGACGTGACTTGCTGGACACTTATGCATGAATCTTTCAGTTATTACAGCTTGAGAATTCTGGACAAAACATCACTGATGCAAGTAATAGTGTAGCAGTGCCGCTTGCTAGACCTGTTGGTTTGCGTTGACGCTTGAGAAAACCAGCGAAAAAATTGAGACCCACGCACGACAGCACGAAGGGGCACGCCAACGCTGGACTAGCATCAGACGTATATTTGAAAACACGGGTCAACCTTCGAACATCAAACCGCCAACGCATGCTCAATGCTCATATCAAGGTACAGATTCTTTATATTCATGGACACATTATTTTGCCCTACCTACCTCATCTTTAGAATCAGCCTTTTATAAAGCTATTTTTTTGTTGCTCAGGGAGCTAGAAGGAACACTGATGCATTTTGCTTCCTCTTGTATACTGATATAAAACGCATCAAGTATTTATCTTTCGGTTTTCGTCCGACCCGTGGCAAGAATCGTCATATTTTCAAAAAGTGGTGCACAGTCGTGCTGAAGGCAGTGACGACAGTGAAAATCCAGGGGACCAGTTCCTTGAGAATTAGTCGGCACACAGTGCTCGCGCATCGGGTAATTCACGCATCGGCCTGTTTGGACAATACAGACCTTAACACACTTAAACGGGATTTTGCAGACTTCACGTGCCGTGCTCTTTACGTTTTTGTTCACATGCCCCCCCCCCCCTCAGTTCTGCATGCTTCTTCCGTATTTCCAGCATTTTCAATGCGCGTGCACAGTCCTGACAACTTACACGGAGCGGAAAGCATTAGTTGTACATCATTTTGCACAGGTACTTTTATGAACAGTTGATGAATATAAGGCATTCCATGAACTTTCCTTGTTTCTTTGTTTCTGTTATGTTTTCGGCCGCCTTTGCCTTGTCCTTTAAGCTTTGCAAGTAAAGTCTCAGCTACCGCCTTAAGCACTTGTGCAGCAAAACCCGCAGCAGTTAGCCTCTGAATTTGGCAGTCAAGGCTTTCCATGAACACGTGCAAAGAACTTTTCTGTAGCGCACATAGGAAACATACAATGGCTTTACTTATTTTAACCAACTTAGAATGGCTTGATTAAAGTGGAAGGAAAGTCTACTCAGTTCTAGATGGGTAAATCTAGCAAATCTGGCAGTCGTCTCGAAAAGTTAGTGTTATGTCAAAAACTAAATTTTTTTGAGGAAGTTCAAAGTTAAAATTTAAAGTGTCAGAACACTCTTTGAAGTACGTTGAACTGTCTTCCGCGACATCTTTCAAACAGTCACAGCCCACCAACCTTAACAGTATGAAAAAATAGTCTACCTATCGGAACGCGCGAAGCCCTCTATCTTCGTCAGCTGCGACCTCCATTACCCTTTTGTCAAACTTGGACAAAAATCTTGCACAACACAGATGCCACAGAGGAACCTATACAGACGCCTTGTTTCTGCATAAAGTGGCGATCTTGAAATCGAACCATGGTTGACGATAAATACATAGCTAACAACTCAGGAAACGCTCCGGCGTTGATACCGCAATTATTCTGAAATTTTACTACACCTGTTTCATCAACCAATTCTCGAATGGCCATGAACAATTCGCCGTGGGGCACCGAATATGCGTCAGTCGCTAGTCCACCGTTGTGGTATCTCTTCTTTCTGTCGTGTTTGGGTGTTAATGTTTTCGCTGTTTACGCAAGTGTCAGATAATGGTGGCTGCTTTATCTAGAGTTGCGCTCCATAAGTGTCCATAAAGAAGTGTGCTGAACCGCGTAAACACACCTTTGGGTTGCCGTCCTCGTTTCCTTAGTCGTCAGCAAGCGTAGACACAACTGCACTAAAAGGGCACTCATTCCGCCAGTGAACTTGGTTGGGCCAACCCGCAGAAGCTGTTCGTCCACAGTTACTGCAATAAGTGCCCGTAGACCCCGCAGAACTGCAATGTCGCATAGGGCGACGCTCCAGTTGCACCTAGTTCTCGGTCTGATGAGGGTTAAAAAGCTTCCCTTTGGAAAAACGCCTCTGCTGGAAGCACAGAAGCAAGTCACTTCGCAAGTTCAGAGAGAGTCAATCCAGCGAGATGTTGTACTTCAGTTTCCTGAGGCACACCATCGGTAAAAGTTGATACTATATGAGCGTCATTCAGTTTACGAGGCGGCCCTGACGCGTCTGTTGCTCATAGTAATGCTTGATGCGTTGCTGTTTTCTTGAGCGAGCAGTGTATCAACTGGCGGAATGAGTCTCCGGTGGGCAGAGTAATGCGCATTAACGTGCTATGTTTGATGCCTTCCCTCGAGTTTTGAACGTGGAAAATCTCGCCCAGGTGCCAGCGGAATGCCTGGCCTTTCAAATGCTTGCTGATGAAGTTGATGCAGTCTCGCTCCGTCCACGCGGCGTTGGTTGCTTTCTCCTCGAGTAGGCGCAGCCACTTATCCACAGGGAGATGGTCATCGGGTCCGGTGGACTCGGTCAGTTTCGTCGTCATCCTAGATGTGTTCATGATGCTGTTCAGGTAGATCCTTTCGACTTATTGTGACGAATAAGTCATGGCGTAATCATAATACATACTTTTGTAATACATACCCATGTTCAATATTCTCCTTCAGCATCTACCCTTGAAACTTCATATAGAAAATTATATGTTTTCTGCCTTAAGTTTTTATTGGGTAGAAACTGCTGCAAATAACTTAAGACAACGCGGCGTTGTTACTTTTCTCAATACCTTATAAAAAGGTGAAGTTTCTAATAGCAAATTATTCTCCTTGGAATCGCGCCTCTTCTTGTAACGTACCTCGGTCTTTTGCCATTTTGTCGGTCAGCGAGCAGACAATTCCCTCCAGTCCCTGTGAACGATGGGAAGTAGCTGAAGTTTCGATAGGTGGCCGAGAGCGACGGAGTCAACGGAGGATAGCCAGCCAAGTTCCTTGAGTTTCGAGTCATCGCGCACGTGTGACCTGTTCTCCGAACGTCTCTTCTTTCAGGGCGCCCTTTCGAGTGCATTGTGTCACCTGGAGCCAATGACGCAGTATGAGTGCATAAACGCTGAGGCGGCTGCAGCGTTTCGCCAAATTTTCCTAAGGAGTAAATATAGAAGCAGGTTTATTTTACTGGGTGCGGCTGCAGTCACACCGAAGTCCTACAGCGGTACGCATAGGGGTCGTCGAATAAATGACATTGAAGGACATGACGGCATTCCCTAATCCTTTCTGCAGATAGATTACAAAACACGTGTGGTTAGGGTGCTTGGTAAAGGTAAAGTACCAGTCATGGGATTTCGCTAAAATTAAAATAGATTTCCGGTTGGGGGTACGTTTCAAAATAAGGTGCTGGAGAGTACAGACGATCAGTTATCACTTGTGGGTCGTGACAGAAGGTTGTGTCGCTCCAGCTTGGAGAGATATAGCAGATATCTTAAACAAAAGTATGCGTTTGGCCGGTATAAGTACCACGCTTTTCTGAAATAAAGTTCGGTTAAGTTAGCGCACGTATTCTCGTTTTTCTTATCCGTGTCAATCCAGCGCTAGGAGTTCAACTGTATGCGCACTTGGTCGTTTTTGTGCGACTGCGCAGAGAGCTCCGCGCATTCACTAAGGGGAGTAAGACCGAACCTACAAAAACGGTTGCTAGAGGATGGAAAGGAGGCTGTTTTCCGCCTGCAGTCCACGTAAGAGTCATTGCTGTTAAAAAAAGTAAACACTTTCCTCTACTGGCAAACTGCTCTTCCTTCGCGCTGCCATCGTGCACGCGAGCCATGGAGGTACTCGTCTCGGACCCTCCCTCTTGCTACCATCCCATTTGTAAATCACTGTGACAAGCGCCACTAACCGAGGCTTCTGTTGGTGGCAACAATTGCTACGACGACGGAGGGCCCGCCAAGCGCGTTAATAGTGCGCTGATCGCACCCGTGAGGCGAAGCTTCCTGCCAAGCAAAAGCTATTTCACTGATCAGTGATGCCCTGTCACACATTGCTGAGCCCCGGCGGTACCCCCCCCCCCCCCCCGTCCTGTTAGATATGGGGGTGTGATAGCTGAGAGGCAAACCCAAAAGACCATCGCAATGGTTAGGCTGGTGCGCCATACCCCTCGGAATTCTAAAAAAAACACAACGCGAGCAACACGACAAAGTATGTCTCCGGCAGTAAGAGCTCCTGACAGCACAAGACGCGTCGCCGTTGCGTGATCCAGCGATTCGCGCAATGCTTTCAGAATTTCTAGACACCAACTACATATACAAAATATATTCTTTACTTCCCTTCGCTTCATCTCCTTAAAACCCCATTGTAGGGGTATTACACAAGTGGTGGTTAATAAGATAAACATTAGAAACAGGCGTTAATTTTCAGATATGGGTAACAACGGCTTCGGTAAAGGAAGATGCGCTTGTTATGGTTGCAATGGCGTATGGATGGCCGTTACGGTCCCTTGATGCTCGAATAAAAAGTGATGTCTGAAGAGTGGTGGTCTGGGCACGTGCGCGTGCAACTTGAAGCGGATGACCGGTGCGGTGCGATATGTATGAAGGCGGTGTGATGTACGTTGGGTGATTTAGGGAGCTGAAAGAAATGAACGGAAGAGAGAGTGGGTGGCAATATGTCGACAGAAAGAAAGCATTTCCAAACCAGATTCTGTTTTCATCGATGAAATGCTGATATCGTACGAATATGAAGATTGAATAAACCTAGTAACACGATTTTGCACAGCCTCAAGTGCATTTCTGATATAAATTTGATGCGGGTTCCAGATGGGAGATGCATACTCAAGTGTTGATCTTACAAATGATTTATAGGTCAATGCTTTTACTTGTTGTGGGGTATGACGAAGATGTCGCCTAAGAAATCCCAGTGATCTAATAGCAGCTTAGATGATGATAGTAGTGCGCAAGCGCCAGGACAGATCACAAGATAGGTTGACACCGAGGTATTTGAATGATTGGACTGACTGTATTGGAACGTCAGCTATTCAATAGGTTAATGTGAGGGGTTGCGGCAATGAGTGGAAGACACGAGTTTACATTTGTTAGGATTTAGGTTCATTAGCCAGTGATTACACCATTCTTGTGCATTATTGAGATAGTTCTGGATGATTGTGTGGTCAGATGTGTTGGTAACTTTGGTGTAGATCACACAATCATCTGCAAACATAGGAATGTTACTTGATACATGCGTTGGTAGAACCTTAATGTAAATTTAAATCTCCAAATTTATTCCCCACATGTTACCACACAAAGAATGCATTGATTGTACACCTTTCCTTTTGATGGTAGTGGTAAACTTTCGGTCAGGACCTGACAATGTCTGCCGTAAGCACTCCAACACTTTTTTATTCTTCTGTAAATTTCCCTCACATGATCAAGGTCCCCCGTGAGTAAATGACCTGCGTAAACGTATCCCTTCGCAGACTCTTCAGGCTGACTGACGATAGCCTGGTAAGACTATCGTCAGTCAGCCTGAAGTAGAGTATCCATTGTAGAGTATTCCTTGCTGAAGCCAGCTTGTTGCCGTGGTTCACTGAAGGCAAGTGTTCCCTTATTGTGCTGGAAATTATCTTGGTGAGCATTTTATACAGTACTGGGAGTAATCTAATGAATCTATACCTTTTCAATCTTTACTCTCCCTTTTTGTGGATGAATATATTTTAGCATTCTTTCAGTTATCTGGGAACCATCAAGTCGTAAGACATATCGTATAAAGGACGGAAGGCTTTTGAAGCATCATGCCTCCTCCACTTTTGATTTAATTGACTGTTATTCCATCTTCTCCTGCCGCCTTTTCCTATATGATGTCTTGGATGGTCCCTCTAACTTCATCGCTAGCTATAGGAGGAGCCTCTATAACAGTTCATTACTACTTTGAATAAGAACATCCTTGTTGCTGTGGGTATTGGACAGCTCAGTATAGAATCCTTCCGCTACCTTACCTACATCTTCCAAATTGCACATGGTAATACCTTGCTTATATTTAAGTGTATAGATATTCGCTTGTCCTATGCCAAGTTTTGTTCTCGCTGATTTCATGCTGCGTCCATTCGTAATGCATCATCACGCTTTTTTACGTTATCATTTTCAATATTCTTTACTTTCTCCTTGTTGTTTAGTTTTCAGAGTTACGCGAATTCTATCTGATCTCTTGATTTGTGCACTTTCAATCACTGACATTTCTTTAGGAGATCTTTCCATACTTGGGAGTGCTTACCTACTGCTTGCCTTGGCGCCTTACCTAATATTTATATAGCTGCTTGTGAGTCAAGTCTAGTTATGGTTACGTTCATTGCTCTATCTCATATTCATCACTCTGTTATAAGGCTGAACATTTCTTTGCAAGCACCACTGTAAGTTGGTCTGCTTTTACCCTTACTGCTTCAAGGTTGACCAGTCCCTTCATGGCCAATTTTACACTTTCTCTCTTCAAATTGAGGTAAATTCTAGACATCACTAACCTGCGACACCTGCATCTTACCCTGCCTAAGTCTTCTACATCATGCTGTATGCTGGGATGGGCAGAAAGTGTGAAATATATATATATATATTATAGTACCGAGACCGATCAAGTTGTCCAGCGCTGTTTATTCCAAAAAGAAAGCAACGCCCCAGCTCACTCGCGAAGAAAAAGAAGAATAGGGAAGATGATGATGGCTATGTACAAATGAAAACGACGAAGTACGTTAATAGCGCTTACACTAACTTTTCTCTGTCATGGAAGCGGCCAGCCTGGCCGCAGATTAGAGATTATCTAGACGGGGAGTGAAGGGCTTCATCCGCGAGACGTGAACAATTTCGGTATTCCGGCGGCGCCGGTCAGTGACGGAGTGTACTGGGCGGACGAGGTAGTTCACTGCAGATGTTTGCTGCACAACTGTGTATGGGCCAATGTAGCGTAGAAGGGACTTCTCACAGAGGCCTGGAGTGCGGACTGGAGTCCAAAGCAGGACTTGGTCTCCAGGGTGAAAACGTTGGTCACGGCGTTTGTTGTCGCAGTGAGGCTTGCGCTCAGCTTGGGTAGCTGCTGTGCTTTGCTGGGCGATTCGACGGCAATGTGCAACTCGGGCAGCAAAATCTTCTGGAAGCGACGCGTTTGGCGAAGAAGGTGCGAAAAAGAGTTCTGTGTCGGATATGGTGGAAGGAGATCGGCCATATACAAGGAAGAAAGGGCTGTAGCCGGTAGTTCGGTGAATAGCAGTATTATATGCGAATGTTACAAAAGGAAGAATTTCATCCCAGTCAGTGTGGTCAGGACGGATGTACATGGAAATCATATCAGACAGCGTACGGTGGAAGCGCTCAGTAAGGCCGTTGGTTTGCGGATGATAGGTAGAAGTAGATTTGTGGACCGTATTAGTGGCCCGAAGAACTTCCTCGAGAACTTGTGAAGTGAGCGCCCTGCCACGGTCACTGAGAAGAACGCGAGGAGCCCCGTAGCGCAAGACGACGGAGCGCAAGAAAAAGTCGGCGACCTCAGAAGCGGTACCGGATCGCAGAGGGGCAGTCTCGGCATATCTTGTTAAATGGTCGACCGAAGTGACAATCCAACGGTTACCGGAGGGTGTCAACGGCAAGGGACCATATAAATCAATACCAACAAATTCAAAAGGTGTGTCTGGGCAAGGGAGAGGTTGTAGTAAACCGGCAGGAGGGGATGTCGAGCGTTTGCGGTGCTGACATGACGCACAAGAGGCAATGTATTTGGCCACCGTTGTGGATAGGCCAGGCCAGAAGCAGCGGGTGTTTATGCGGTCGTAAGTCTTGTGGAAGCCTAAGTGGCCAGCCGATACGTCGTCGTGAAGTGCCTCTAATACCCGCTGGCGAAGGCAGCGAGGTAGAACGGGGACCCATCGGTGACCTGTTGGGTGGTAAACGTAGCGGTGAAGCACGCCATCTTGAAGGCGGAATTGTGGAAGTTGGCGTCGCAAACGGCTGTTGGGTGGTTCGGCGAACCCACTAAGGCGATCCATGAGAGCTCGACAGTAGGAGTCGGTCCGCGGTAGCGAGGCGAAATCAGAGCGTGATGAAGGCGTAACTTGGTCCAGGGGCGTTATCGAGAGCTGGTGTGAGGCAGGCGTAGCATCGGAACGACTTGGTGGGGAAGATGATGGCGCGTTACCAGGAGAGAGTGAGAGTGGGCAGGGAGACAATGCGTCTGCATCATGATGACTTTTTCCAGACTTGTACGTTATAGTAAAGTGATATTCCTGCAAGCGGAGTATCCAGCGTCCTAAGCGTCCTGACATGTTTTTCATTGATGACAGCCAACACAGAGCATGATGGTCGGTGACGATGGTAAAGTGGCGGCCGTAAAGGTATGGACGAAATTTCTGAATCGACCAAACGATAGCCAGACATTCTTGCTCTGTAATGGTGTAGTTTCGCCCAGCTGGAGAAAGTGTTCGGCTGGCACATGCTATGACTTGCTCTTTAGCGGCTTCATTACGTTACAGAAGTACTGCGCCAATACCTTTTGCGCTTGCGTCAGTACGGAGTATGGTGGGGGCTCGATTATCGAAGTGGCGAAGCACTGGTCCGGAAGTAAGATGTCGCTTGACATCTTGAAAAGCCGACTCGCAGTCGCTAGTCCATCTGAAAGAGGCACCGGTAACGAGTAGCTTGTGTAATGGAGCTGCTATTGCTGCGAAGTTGCGTATAAATCGACGAAAATACGACGCCAAGCCGAGGAAACTACCGAGATCCTTCTCTTGCTGGGGGCGAGGAAACTGGAGAACGGCACTAATCTTTTCGGGGTCTGGCTGTATGCCATCTTTTGAGACGACGTGACCCAATACTTTTCTAGACTTGCTTGGAAATTTGCTTTTTTTGTATTGATCTGGAGACCAGCATCTGCAAGGCACTTCAGAACTTCGTCTAATCTATGAAGATTTTGGTTGAAGTCAGACGAAACGATGACAATATCGTCAAGGTAACAGAGGCAGCTCTTCCATTTTAGACCATGAAGTACGTTGTCTATCATGCGTTCAAATATGACAGGAGCGTTAGAAAGGCCCAAAAGGCATCACGTTAAATTCATAAAGTCCGTCTGGTGTAGCGAACGCCGTCTTTTCTTTGTCAGTCTCGTTCATCGGAATTTGCCAATATCCTGATCGAAGATCAAGGCTGGAGAAATACTCGGCCCCTTGTAGTGTGTCCAAAGCGTCGTCAATTGGAGGTATTGGATACACGTCCTTGCGTGTGATCTTATTGAGCGCTCGATAATCGACGCAAAAGCGAACGGAGCCATCTTTTTTCTTTACCAGGACCACGGGAGAAGCCCATGGGCTACACGAAGGTCGTATTATCTTCCGCGCGAGCATGTCAGCAACCTGTTGTTCAATGACCTTCCGTTCGGACGGTGATACACGATAGGGGCGTCGTCGTATTATAGCGGAACCATCAGTTTCGATGCGGTGCGTAGCCGCAGGAGTTTGGCTCAACACAGGGGAACTGCTATCGAAACAGGCTTTGTGCTTTGCCAAGACCACCATTAAGGCTTCGGACTGCGCGGCTGTTAGGTCAGAGCCAAGAACGGCTGGAGGAGGAAAAGAATCATCCAAACCAGAGGTTGGTGCTGGAGATGAAGAAGGGCAAAGCGTGACTATAGAGATAGGTTGAGTGTCGGCGAGGGTTGCCACAGTCATCCCTTTGGGCAGCATCACAGGATTTGGGGTCGTGTTGCAAGCAGACAGAAGGGCGCGGCCACGCGAAAACCGGACGAGACAGGTGGCAATGAGAATTCCGCGAGAAGTACAGCGGGAAGAAGGGGCGACTAAGGCGTCTCCGTCAGCGATCTGACTGGATGTTACGGCTACAACGTCTTCGTGACCAGGATGCAGGACGTAGTCTGCAGTGATGGCCAAGTTTGCACATGAAAGTGAAGAGTCCGTAACAGGTGCAAGCGCTATATCCGTGATATGGACATTTTCCTCTCTACATGAAATGACGGCTGAAGCAGAATGTAGGAAGTCCCATCCCAGTATAAGTTCATGGATACACGTTGGAACGATGATAAACTCAATGTGCTGGCGTATGCCGTCGACGAGAACACGAGCAGTACACTGTCCGTCGGGGTAAATGAATGCATTATTAGCACCACGCAAAATAGGTCCAAGATAAGGCGTTTTTACTTTCCGGAGCCGGGAACACAGATCACTACGAAGAACAGAAACGGCGGCACCGGTACCGATGAGAACTGACGCGGGAACACCTTCGACAGTCACAGAAAGCATGTTGGCCGGGCGAACAGGAGGAATTTGTGAAGACAGATCAGAAGCAGTTTCCCCTCCAAAAACTGCAACAGTTAGTTTTCCGAGTGCTGGTCGACAAGACGGGAAGTTGGGCGAAGTGGTGATGTAGAGCGCCGGTAAGGCGACGGAGAACGACGTCTGGCCGAATGGGAACTATGAGGCAGATTGGGAGCAGCTGGAGGAGATGGAGAACGCTGTTGAGGGAATGAGTACGATCCGGGGTAGTAGGCGTCTAATCGACGAGTGCGGTCTCTCTCGTGCTCAGCATAGCGTCGTCTTTCATCCTGCTGGCGACGGCGGCAGAAGCGAGATATATGGCCGCGTATACTACAGTAAAAACAAACCGGACGAGGTGGACGCCACTGAGGGTACGATGGTGCAGCAAGTGCTCTGGTTCCCATCGAAGCCAAATGGTCATAGCAAACGTCAGTAGGCACGGAGGTCACGGTAGGGGTGGGTAGCGAAGCAACATCCGCGTAGGTAGGTGTGGGGCGCGCTACCGGAGCAAGATGCGTCGTGGGTGTAGTCATCGCTGTCAAGTCTTGCTTTACGACCTCGCGTAAGTCGAAGGTGGGGGTTGGGGCGCATGCAGCAGGTGGACGTCTTAGGTCTTGTAGTTGAAGCTCTTCGCGGATGATGGTGCGGATAAGAGCACGTAGATCTGGAGAATGAGGAACCTGAGGATCACTGCTGTCTTGTGGAAGACGAATGGACTGCAGCTCGTCTAGGCGTTTACACGTTGAAGTGATGTCTTGGACAAAAGCCGGATTTTGCACGATTAAGGCGTTGAACGCGACAGACCCAATGCCTTTTAAGGTGTGGCGAACGCGTTCGGCTTCCGTCATGCTAGGATTAGCACCGCGGCACAGAGCCACGACATCCTCTATGTATTATGTGTAAGACTCTTGTGGAAGTTGGCGGCGCGTTCCCAGCTTCTGTTTGGCGACTTCTGCACGGCCAGACGAGGAAGCGAAGATTTGCCGCAGCTTGGAGGCAAACGTGGGCCAATCCGTGATGTCGGATTCGTGGTTGAAATACCACGTCTTTGCAACACCGGTCAAGTAGAAGGCGACGTGCCTAAATTTCTGGGTGTCGTTCCACTTATTGCACGAACTCACGCGGTCGTAGTGGTCGATCCAGTCATCGACGTCATCACCGCGGAGTCCCGCAAAGACAGGGGGATCGCGCTGAGGACTCGTTACAGTCCAAGAGGGCACCGCAGGCGGGGCCGTCTGTGCGGTAGGGTTAGAGGTGCCGGAAGGGCCGGGGTTGGAAGTGTCCATTGTTGTAGGGCTGGCTGGGCGCAGGCGGCGACCGAAACGGAGCTCCAGGGAGGACGGGAACGCGAGAGGACGTCGGGGTCTTGACGTACCTCCACCACTTTATAATACCGAGACCGATCAAGTTGTCCATCGCTGTTTATTCCAAAAAGAAGGCAACACCCCAGCTCACGCGCGAAGAAAAAGAAGAATAGGGAAGATGATGATGGCTATGTACAAATGAAAACGACGAAGCACGTTAATAGCGCTTGCAATATATATATATATATATATATATATACATATTAGGCACAATTAACGCACGTCACTCTTTCATTTGTATATAGTCATGATCATCCATGCTCTTTTCGTGCTGGAGCGTGGGCAGTGACTGAGGAATAAACGGGTCTGCTGTGGCTGATGGTTCTGGTCGTCTTCCGTCTTTCAATATATAGAACGATGAAAAGCACCACTTTGCTGTTCTTTTCGGTTTATTCATGCAACCATTCCGGTCTTTGGACTGGCCATTTTCGAGGTCCAACAACCGAAAGGGTTGGTCAACTAAACCGAATATAATCGTGCAGCTGAGCTTCTCATCCTTCTAAATACGCTCTATTGCACTTGGCTACTCGGAGGAGCCAGGAGTGTGTCGAGCAAGATCTTGAAAAACACTTTGTACTGTGATGAAGGAGGTTTAAATCATGGATGTAGGACCTCAGAGAGGTGTGATGTAATGCCGATGAATTTCTATCAGGCTTACCACTAAATTGCTACCTAATAGTTTTAACACGAAAGTCTTTTATATCGGGGTCCACGATCGTCTTCCTGTAAGCAACGTGACGTCCGCGCGAACACGTAAATTACGCTCGTTTGACAAGCATGGCGCCGCCATCTGCGTGCGGTAAAGCGAAATACTGCATTTTGAGAGTATGGAGCGCCGACAGCTAGCGCTTCAGTAGTTACACATCGCCCACCGACTCCGCAACGCAGGTTGCCGTGGTCGCGGTCGGTGTTGGGCGCTGCTGCCTACGCGCTGCCCTATAAAGTTTGGCAGCGCGTGCTAGAGGCGCAAGCAGCGCAAGCCAGGGACTCGCAGTGTCTTTCTAGAAGCCGGCCATGCTGGTCGTCACAGCGGCCGCTGTTCTTGCCGCCTTCGCCTTTCAGCGGAATGAAATTTTGGGACGACAGCACGGCTCATTGGTCGCCGTGCCAATGAGCCGTGATGACTCATTTCTGGGTGGTGACCAGTGATGACTAGCCTGCTAAGCTGGTCCTCTGGTGCTGGCGCTCCGCGGCAACCGGTTCGCGAGATTTTATAGCTACAGACTACAAGTTGACTGACCCCCTCCACCTGCCGCCCTCAGGCGACCTTCCGCCTGACGCTACCCCACGCCCAGAGGACGTCACAGCTATACAGCTTCGCATCGCCACGTTCTGGCACAAGGATCCACAGGTTTGCTCACCCTGATCGAAGAATCCTTCGATATACACCACATCGCCTCGGACACTGCTCGGTATCGCCCCTTAATTGCCGATTTGTCTCCTTATATTGCTTAAGAGGTGGCAGAGGTCATAAGTGCACCTTTGGGTGATGACCCATACCAGTAACTGAAACTGTGTATTTGGGCTACACCATAGACTCTGAAAGCGCACGCCTGCAGCAGCTGCTTTCCTCCGAGGAGCTTGGAGATCGGCGCCCTACGCAGCTGCTCAACAGCATGCGACGGCTCCTAGGAAAAAGCAACGTCGACGCGAACGGCGCACTGTCGAAGGAGCTCTTCCTGCAGCGCCAGCCGCAGTCTACACGCATTGCCTTGGCAGCTGCAGTAGATTTGACCCTCAACCGCCTCGCCCATCTCGCCAATCGAGTACACCACGCGACTTCTGTCGCCGCCTTCTCTACAACAATAGAGTGCTCTATCGCAGCCCGCTAAGAGTCCCGGATCGAACAGCTCGTCGTCTCCATCAACGCCCTTCGGACGTCATCTCATGACTAGCGCGGCTCCTCCTCACGCCCCAGCCGCCGCTCCGCTCGCCGCCTGCGCCCCTCTCCTGAATTAAACGCAGAGGCGATGGCACAGCTTATCGGCCGCCGTCACGTCCTCCTACTGTGATGACCCGTCAGCACGCACACTGCACCGATCGAGACGCTGCCATGGTTACCTGGCTGGAGTGCCCCAGTCGGTCCAATCACTACCACCGTTCCAGTCCAGTGACGTCGCGCATGGTACGCGCAGTATGAGGCGGCTGTGGCACTAAACTGGATGTGGATCCAGGAGCTCACGTACTAAGGTACTTCCGGACATCCTACCACTTGCTCTTCAGCTCTGCCTCAGCTTTCAATCGCCTGCCCGCACCGCTAAGACAAGCTGCTGAAGTTCGCCTTGAACATCTACGCCCCTGCGTACCGCGCTCTTCCAGAGGTTGATCGCATGGTGCGCCACTCATCTTTACCACCAACCTCACTGCCACCAGCAGACCCCGCCTCCTCATGTGCTCGTGGGCTTTCGTCAGCAGGCCGGCAGATACGCTACCATGCGTTCCCGGGTCTCTTCGCCTTTATCGAGATAAAAGATGGCACATGCCAGCGGTGACATACGCCAGCTCCGGTACCGCACGCGATCGGCGCTGTCACAACCGCCATATTTGACGCCCGACCAACCCTCTAACCGATCCATCCACGCCAGCTCCTGAGCCAGCCTTGTGGTCGGTGCGCCAGCTCAGCACCTGAAAGATGGTGGTACCTGTGACCATGCCGACCAACTCCACCTCAGGCGACTCCTCCCACGCTACCCCGCGGCACCTACAACCCAGCGAGAGCAGTGCAGCTGTAGCACCGATCTGCGTCCTTTCCCACCGCGGCTGGTCCTTTCCTTCGGCCAACTTGTTGTCAAACCCTTCTGACGACATCTCTACAGTTCTGACAACACCGAAATCGAAGGCTATGGACAATCATCACGTGACACAAAGAAAAAAGATTGACTGACGCCACCCTCCCGCGACATGAGTCGTGACAGTGTCTTGCATCCACCACCTCATCCAGTTCATCTGGACTCTCCGTGTGCGCGTCCTGTGTACCGTTCGTCCGCAGTGCCCCGCGCAATATCGTCCACCGGAGGGATGTGCTAGTCCCCTTCGCTTTCAACCTACTCGCCTTACTTTGACTGCCCATGGGCCCTGTTGACACTTGCCTTCCCTAACTTGCTTTATCGCCGATCCGTCTGGGCAGGGGGCCCTGTAGCGCCCACCGACGCAGCAATGTGGGGCGCTTTGTTCGGCGCAGCGTCGTTCTAGAGGTTGGCCACGCTTGTCGTAGCCGCATCGCTCGCCGCCTTCGCCCGTCTCCTAAATTAAATGTAGGTACAACTGCCTAGCTCACTGGCAGCCGTCATGTACTCCTACAGTCTCAGCGCAGCGGACGCTCCAATAAGGTGTAGCCTGGTGTAGGTGGTGTAGGTGGTCTGCTGAGGCGGCGACGCAGATTCCGCATAAGTTTATCTTTCGTGTCGGAGTAGCCTGTGACACATCGCCACCTACGCAGTGGAGCTTCAACATGCATCAGCAGAGCTTAAACGCTGGCTACTGCTTCCCTTGCCATGGCACCAACTAAGAAAATTGCTGCAATAAGCGGCGCAGAAAGACCACGACATCGCCGGAGGAACCTTGCTTTGGTTGGGCGAGAGACACTACAGCTTGAAGCAGAACGCCTTGGCACATTTGTAGCAGATGCTGCAAACTCTCCCACTCGCATTTCCGAAGAAGGGCGCCTCGCAACTCAAGTGGCTGTCCATGACATTACGGAGCCGGACCAAAATACCCATAGCTTTGCTGAAGCGACTCGGCAGCAGGACGCCGCTAGCGAACAGAACGCCGGTCCCCACGCAAACCTACCACACCGTCACCGACCCGACAATCATTCGCATTTCGCTGCATCGGACCGTGAGTTCACGAAGCGATTTGCTAACAACCCGGTCGATTTCACTTGCACGGTTCGGAAACGCCTGTGGATTATGGCCGATTTGCTCAGAGATCCGGCGCGCCAATGCAGTGTCTCCGGCGGATGTTTCCCGGTCGCGATTCGTTCGACAACGCTCGCTGCTGTGGCAATAGACGAGGATCCCTGTACAGTGGTAGAGTGCCGCGGATGCCTACTTGCAACTTAATTCTACACGTACAATAAATATGCAACAGCTTCTTTGAAGACGGGTTTCTGTTTCGCGTTGCCCATTCCTATGAAAGAGTGGCAACCATATTTTTATATTGTATCTTCTGATTATTTAGGGAGAAACAAAGGCGTCAATTCACCCACTAGTGCTTTTATAACCATAGAATTTTGTCGGTGCGAGAACCACCAGTTAAAATATGATGAATCGAAATGCTCCTCCACCGTCTATTCTTGAGGCAACAAGCTTGTCCCCGACCAGCTCTTTTACTCATTTCCAGACCAGTTTCCCGCTACTGTAGCTCTTGTTCTACCTTTTCATTTTGCCCATGTCTTGCTTAATAAAATGTGCGCAAGTCAAATATGGAGCAGGAATACAAGATAGTTTTTACAGTGTAGGATGTCTCTTACTGCACCGTTGCATAATGTAAACGAAAATTGCAGCAAATAGGGGACACCCATTTGAAACCCTCGAAATGTAGCAAAAACATGTCTGACGTTATGTGACAGCATACGCTTACAGAATACTTATTGCTACAATTGACATTGCAATGAACACATCAGAAAAATAAAATAAGCCAGCAACTAATGTGACGGTTTAGAAAGTGAGAATTACTTTCAAGGCTTACTGTTCTGTTCAAGCTTTGCAGATTGAAACTGTCGAAGAAAAAAAGTAGTGATGCAAATGAAAAGAAGCAGGAAAGACATAAAGACTTACCGCTGAACATACATATGTGACCTCGAGGACCGTGTTATAGAACGCAATGTGTTTCTGCTGCGAGACGATGGAATGGGCCATGCCGTTAAAATTGTAGTACTCGCTGGTTTCGAGAGGCTGGCAGTTATAAGAATATGTTTCTCGGCCCAACAGGGCGCCGGCCAAGATGGAGAGCAGCATCAGAGGTTGATTTCTCATGGCTTGCTCTTGCCAATGTTCTCCAACTTCCAGCAAAGAGGATTATGCCGCTAGACATTGATTTCATCCATTGGTTCTCTGGTGAAACAAAGAAATCGACAATTGTGACTGGAATGATGTCGCTCATCTCCGTGATTTCTTTTAGTGAAGCCTGCGAAGATATAGCAGCGCCAGCTCTACCTATATGCGGTAAAGGTGGTTATATTTTCTACAAATTTAGAAATTAGCTCACTAAGGTGACTGTTTGGGCATGTTGGTAGGACATGAATGCAGCTTTTTGCGCACAAGACGAGGACGAAGCAGAGGCTGAGACACACGAGGTCAGACTTACAACATTGTTTTATTTTGACGCAAGTGACCACATATATAGCAGGATCTGTGACATCACGTGTGCGCCACCAGCACAAAAGCGTCAGAAGGATAGCAACTTGCTGAAAAGGTCGATGGATGGTTTTGACGCACAGGTGTCACCACAGCTGTCAGTGAATTCCGCTTCGATGATTTCACAGGTTCACTGATTATAATTTATACTGACGATTTAGCATGCACTATACACCGGGCTACAATAGACCCTATTTGTTGCGTCTGCCTGATTATACGCGTACAATTTCTACAGTGGGCATCAAAAAACCGCCTCTAATTTCTATCACATTGTAGAGATACTCCTGTAGCCTGTCATCAAGGCATCATCCGCTCTGACCAACATTGTTACGCCCGCAGTTCAAAGGCAGATTATAAACTCTTCCTTCTGCACATTCAACGAACTTTGTCTGATGTCCCTTTCCACAAGCAGGCTCTTTGGGGGCACGCGCACTGGTAAATCTGCACAAAGATTACAGTTTGTCGGGAGCGGAAAAAACACTATTACATTGGCGCGCTGGCCAAGCCTTTCAGTTGATGCGATATGCCCTATGTATACGGAATAACCGCGACATTCTTGTAAAGCGTGGAAGATTGAGAGGCATTAGCGCGCGGCGCACACGTGATGTCACAGATTCTGCTATATATGTGGTCCCTTGCTGCAATATAAAACAATGTGTTAAGTCCGCGCTCGTGTGTCTCAGCCTCTCCTTCGTCCTCGTCTTGTGCGCAAAAAGCTGCATTTATAAATTAGATTCTGCTTTTGAGAAACAGAACGTAGAGCCGCCTACGCATGTATAAAACCAGCAAGTTGTGATTTAACCCCTTCAGTCACGAATTGAGGTATTCAGCGGGGAAATTTTTAGAACGTGTAGGTATTGCTGTTTTAGCTGTCCAGAGCCGGAAGAAAAAATTCCCCTCTTTGGGAAGATTATTGTGCAAATTACATCGCTTCCTCATGTCGAGATATCGCGACTCAATACTATCTTTTTTTCTCAATCGCAATACGCCAGTTTACAGAGAGAAGGGCCACTGGCTATTAAAGGTTGTGCGAATGGTGCATAAACGGGTTGACAGGTTGCGATATTCGAAGAAACAGTCCTCAGCTGCGATGCACAGCGAAACATCGCATTTGCGGCATTGGCCTTGGTTTTTCTCCACGCACTTCACGTACTTGAAAGGCTGCGGAAAGGGCGACTGGACTTGCGGGTGCCAGTGGTCGTTCTCATCCTACCTCACACAATCGCATCATGTTTAGGAGCAAGGACGGTTACTCAGAATAAGCTATTCAAGAATGACATTAAAAAACAATCCTAATTTGCAGTGGAGGTAAAATTCTCAAATACAAAAACAACAGTCCGCACTGCGGGTCAGGTTCGCGCGAACCTAATTGTATTGTTCTTGCATGCAACTAGGAGTCTCTCAATTTCGAATAACCATTCGAGCACGCAACATAATTGTCAGACCGACGTCGCTGGTTTGGTGGTCCGAAAACGTGAGCGTTTACCATCTTCACGATCAAACATTGCGTACGGCGATTTGTACAATTAAAAAATGCCACCACTCTAAAGTAAAAGCAATACTAAAACGCACAGCACAATTCTCCGACGGTCAACTAGACAGCACAAGAAGTCCAAGAAGTGTCGGTGGCGTTAAATTTTCGCGGGGTGACTATATGGGTCGTCGCCGTGGTAAAAAAAGATTAAGTCAAGACGCCTCCGAATGGAGACGTGGACGAAAACAAGGCCAAATCTTGTCAGTAACAGAACCATGAGTATTGAGCAAGTGTTTTTCATTAAAGGTAGCGTTTTCTTTACATAAAACTGGGTGTTTTAATTGTTGTGAATGACTGAGGCGGCTGCACAAGAGAAATTTGAAAGCGACAAACGCAAGGTTCCGCGACACATGGAGTTGTCCGTCTTCACACATATTTTTCTCCCGTAGTGTTTCACCGCTTCATAGAAGATGGCATTAGTTGGATTTATGTATGTCTCGAATATTACCTGCACCAGTGTGCACAGTCACTCCTCCTCTTTTTGGTAGAAAAGCAACGAAGAAAGTCGCGTCTTCATATTTAGACACAGTGACCGTAAGGGATAATATGCCTAGTTGCGCGCTTTCGTGTATGTTTATTTTGAAACTCTTGTAGAGTGCACCCGATGCATGTTCACAGCAAAAGTCGCTTACCCTAAACAAAAAGAATGCCCTAATTGTGTCATACCATAAGAAGCCAACAAACACTGACACCAAGGATAACATAGATGAAATTACTTGCGCTTAATAAATGAAATAACGAAACGATAAATTATTGGAAATGAAAGTGAATGAAAACGGACTTGCCAGAGAAGGAGAACGATCCCACAATCTTCCCATTTCGCGCGCGATGCTCTACCAATTGAGCTACCGCGGCGCCGTCTCCCCATCCACTTTCTTGGGCATTTGTTTCCTTGAAGAACTCTAGTAGTGTTAGCCAGTGCCACCACTCACAGACTATGGAGGGGGATGTGGAACATCCTTTGTGCCGCAGGCGTCACAAGAACGAGGCGTCAGGTTCTCATGACGCCTACGGCAGAAAGGATGTTCCACATTCGCTGCCAACGTCTGTGACTTTGGGACCCTCGTCTGTATATTGTCTCTTACCAATTAATTGCATTTAAAGAATGATAAACTGAAACTGAAAATGCACTGAAATCAGCAACCTTCTCGGTTCATCCATGCGATCAAGATAAGCACCAACCTTAGATTGAGAAGACTACAAGTATGGATTCTCCGCTTGCGTATGTGTTGAGAATACAGCAAAATAAAATATTTTCATTTTACGGTACCTTCAATAGTCACCACTAAGGCTAATACAGTGTTGCAAATAAGTATTCAATCAACCGCCGCTTAATTTTAATGTAAAATACATTTGATTAGATCGCACTTTTGACGCATGTAGTTTTCTGCTTATTGACACGATCGGGCAACAATTTCTGGCGTTTAAGATGCATTATAGTGACGCTATTGACGGTGGCTATTATATAAAATTGGCTAAAACACGTTCCCCAGGTAGTTGGTTGAAAATTGTTATATAATGCGTAAGCGCTACTGAGCGAGGATGTACAGAGAGAAACAGACAAACAGTGACTGCGCTGTGTGTCAATGGCACTACATATTATTGAAACATCGGCCATCACGAATGTAATAAGTTGAGTCATTTTAGCATTCACTAAAGAGGATGAAGGCGAAAGCCTGCTAGCTCACGATACATTCTTTACATTACTTCACATTTTGATTCAAATGTGTTGTTGCATCTTGTTGTTTCCTCCCACCCAATGTCGTGAGCTTGAGTGATTTCACTCTACATAAATCACTCTCACTTAAATAGCATTGCCCTAACTAACACCAAAGTTCGTGGGTTGGAGTGATTAAATTAACTATATGTCAATTCACTTGGCCTTGTTATACTTCGCTTTACATTACACTAAAAGTAGTGGGTTCGACTCTCGACTTTCACGGTGTCAATTAGAATTACACTTGAAGACATGGCCGGTTCGCCTATCTCTCTTTGATGGGCCATGGGTTCGAGTGGCTTAATTAATTATATGGTAATTAACCGTGTCTTAATTTGAACGAAGGCTCATGAAGAGGCCTAGAAGATTTATGGGGATATGCTTAAATAACGCAAAGAGCGATACGCGTATCCGCCTCCGTGTAACAATCTGGAACGACACCAAGCGGCCAAAATCATTGGTGCTAAGACACGCAGTGTCCTGAGGACCCGCAGACTGCTGGCTATTTTCAAAGAGGACACTGTGTCCGCGTGGACACATTGCGGCATGACGCAGCAGGGGCCACATAACATGCCGCGGGGATGCACCCATAACGGACCCCAGGGTAACACCATTCCATCGGTTCCCTATGGGGTGGCTTGGGAGCACGTGTTTCGAACATCAAAATACCTCCCCCAAGCTAGCGCCCGTACCCCACTGATGTACTGAAACGAGAGAAAGGATAGAGGCCAGTCGGCGCGTAGGTTTTTTTTTTGTGGTCGTGAACGTCACAAACCAAGGGGAAATGTAGCAAATTATGAGCGCTACTTGGTAAATAAAAAATAATTTGTTCATGATATTGATCAGATTATGTTTTTCATTATGAAACATGCGTGTGACATACTGGCGGTGAATGACTTAGCGCATTTTTTTTTACTGCCGATTACCCATTTCTCCCGCAAGGTTGGGCGTCCTACGCTAACTTGGCGTGGCGATGCATCCACAAGTATTGCTAGTATTGCGTGATTCTGCGCCATCAGAGGAGCCTTAATTCGTTTTGTGATTGAGTGACGAGCTTTGTGCCGTCATTTCTTTGCGTAAGGCGTTGCAGCCCGATGTTACTACAGAAAGGGAGCCGCCTCGGACCTGCACTATCTCCTCGCCAGCGGGAGATATTCGTGGAGTCCATGGAACTCCACTCGTACCTGCCGAAATTATCGTGTGCGTTGATCCCGGAGCTGAGGGCAGCGCGCAAAGAACTGTGGGAAGAGATGGTCGCCTTGCTGAATAATGAAGTCCCTGCGGTGAAAACGTTGAACCAGTGGCGCGCCTTCTCGAATAAGGAGACGCACGACGCGCGCCAGGACGCCGCCGTTCACATCGGAAAGCACCGCTGAGGTCGGAGAATATAGGCTTCAGGGAACGTGCCAGCGACGTTTCTTGCAGGGGACCTGGGGGTGACATGCTGTCGCGACTGCGTGGACACACCTGTCGCTGATAGGGCTGGCCAGCGCAATCGGAGTGTGCTCCAGCTTTTGAGAACGCCGAAGAGGTAGGTATTGTGTTTCCTTTGTTTGGGACATTTTACCCGGTGAATACCTTAGAGCTCACGATGTGACGTATAACAATGCACCGCAGTCGGGGTAGTAATAAGTGAAAGAGGGGTGCAATTAACATTTTGGCAGACAGGCAATGTGGTCATTTCGAGCGATGTTTGTTTTACTTATGTGATTTTGAAGGAGTGTCTTGTTATACGTATTAGAAATAAATTTGCAGAAGCGAGAAGGCGATTTTACTGTTGCCTCAATGAGACCGAACGCGTTTTCATTTAGTGGGATATTCTATTCCTTCACAGGGCACGAAAATCTGTGCACCAAGCAGCCAAGGACGCTCTAGTAAAGGCAGCAGTTTCAGACACGAAATGCGTTTTCATGCCTTTTTCCACCAATGCAAAGGGAACAATATAATCGGCATAGGTCTGCGATGAGCCATCAGCTGGCGAGAGCCGGGAGCAGCAGTCCAGTGGTTGTGTCTCGGTCGGCGACCACTCGGGCATGAGTGGGACACGAGGTAAGAATGATTCGATCAGAAAAGTTTAGCTTCAATCACTCAAGCGGCGTGAATGATCGTGTAAATTTGTTCTTTATGCTGAGCATTCAATTTGATGTCTTAAGTCACAACGCATTGTGTATTCATTATTTTTCATAGCACGCCCGCAACAGCAGCTTTGGCAGCCCGAAAAGCGATCTGCGCCTTTAGGAGGCAAAGAGAAAAGTAGCAGCAAACGTTATTGAAACGTTTATGTGTGCATAATTTATGGCACACTTATTCGTTTGCACAACTTGCACTACGATGACCTCATAATTAGAAGTTCATATATTGACAACACTGGTGAGCGAAATTGCATCTTAGTGATTGTGACAGGAGTGCACATGTCGCCCATTTACACGACGATAAATTTTACACATGACTGTTACAAGTATATTCATAACACATTGAATTCACTTTAAATGTCTGCCTTGTGCTATCATCGGAAGCAAACAATCAACGACACCAAGGACAACATACGGGAAACTACTTGTACGTACTAATTGAAATAAAGAAATCATAAGTTAATGGAAATGAAAGTCCATGAGAAAACAGCTTGCGGCAGGTAGCAAACAATCCCACGCCTACACATTACGAATGCGATGCTCTACCAATTGAGATACCGCGGCGAAATTTTCCCATCCACATACGTGGGTATTCATGTTTTTGCTACTAGAACTAACCCTGGGAGTGTTAGCAAGCGCCACTACTAACAAATTTTGGCGGCGGAACGTGAAACATCCCTTCTGCCACAGGCGTCACGAGTGCATGATCTTTTTTGTGTGAAGGCAAGTGGTCAATAAACCCACATATGCTATCTGAAGGCATCAATGTTGGCTTGATCGAGACCCTCTTTATGTAATGAAGGAGAAGAAAAAGGTTTAACTGTGGAGTCCAATTTTTATTAATATTGTTGCGTGTGGAAAGACCCAGACAGAAGAGGCTATTTACAGGCTATATACACTGGAGCCAGGCAGCCAGGCCGACACTCGTTCGCGCCAAGCGCACCGACCAACTTCATCGTCGTTCTCGCGGTGGCTCGTTTCTTGAGCATCGCTCGATGATATCGTAATTCTACACCCCGGCGGAAAAAGCACCGTCACGGTGCTGTTAAATATGCAAGGCGCGTGGATAGTTGTAGGGCTTGAGTCGGGCGACGTGGACAATGTCACTGGTTGCCACAGCAGAGGACGTAGTGGGCGCGGCTAGAACGCTTTCATAGGTGACATCGGTCACTTTGCGGAGCACGCGATATGGACCTGTGTAACAACGAAGGAGTTTTTCACATAGGCCAACTTTACGCGAAGGTGACCAAAGCAACACGAGGCTGCCGGGCACAAAATGGACATCACGGTGACGGAGGTCATAGCGCTGTTTCTGCTTGTCTTGAGACACTTGCAGACGAGCGCGCGCAAGTTGGCGAGCGTGGTCAGCACGGGCTATTGCATCACGGGGATAACCGCTAGTTGAAGCTTTGGTGGACGGAAGCACAGTGTCCAGTGGTAGCGTTCGTTTGTGGCCATACAAGACGCAAAACGGGCAAAAGCCAGCAGTTTGGAGACGGGAAGAGTTTTATGCAAAGTTAATGTAAGGTAAAGAGAGGTCCCAGTCACGGTGGTCGTCGGAAAAGCATTTGGATAGCATGCCTGTAAGGGCGCGGTTCAAGCGCTCAGTGAGGCCGTTCGTTTGGGGATGGTAGGAGATGGGTAATTTATGCTGTGTTGAGCAGGCACGCATGATATCGTCGATGACTTAGGCCGAAAACGTACGGCCATGGTCTGTTAGCAATTGACGCGGAGCACCATGCATCAAAATAATATCATGTAGGAGGAAGTCCGCAACATCAGTTGCGCAACTGGTCGGAACAGCACGGGTTACGGCCTAGCGGGTCGCGTGGTCCACCGCGACTGCAACCCACTTGTTCCCTGATGTAGATTCCGGAAGTGTGCCGAAAAGGTCTAAGCCGACACGATGAAAGGGCTCGGCAGGGATGTCGAGCGGCTGCAGGTAACCAGCGGGGAGCTGGGAAGGCTTCTTGCGTCGTTGGCAAACTTCACAAGCGGCGACGTAACGTCGTACGGAACGGGCAAGACCCGGCCAGAAAAACGGCGACGTACACGGTCATAGGTTCGAGATATGCCGAGATGTCCTGCCGTTGGTGCGTCGTGAAGCTCTTCTAGAACGGTTGAGAGGAGGTGTTTAGGTATCACAAGTAGGAACTCAGAGCCGTCCGGATGAAGGTTACGACGGTACAGAGTACTGTCGTGGAGGACGAAGAGGCGTAGAGTAGCATCGGCCGAAAGTGCTCAAAACGGTCGATGAGTGCTCTGATGTAGGCGTCACGGCGTTTCTCGTCGGCAAAATGAAGCAGTTGTGATACAGAGAATACGCAAGAAGCACTGCCAATATTAGAAGCGTCAGAGTCGTCAACAGGGTAACGCGACAAGCTGTCAGCGTCTTGGTGCACGCAGCCAGACTTGTACACCACGGAATATCAAAATTCTTGTAGCCTCAGAGCCCATCGACCAAGCCGGCCTGTAGGATCTTTTAGCGAAGAGAGCCAGCAAAAACCATGATGGTCAGTGACTACGGCAAAAGTGCGGCCGTAAAGGTAAGGACCGAACTTCGCAACCGCCCAGACAACAGCAAGGCATTCTCGTTCCGTAATGGAATAGTTGCTCTCCGATGGTGCTAGAAAGCGGCTTGCATAAGCAATAACGCGATCCTGGCCACGCTGACGCTGGGCTACAACGGCACCTACGCCATGACTGCTGGTATCAGTACGCAATTCTGTAGGGGCATCAGGGTCGAAGTGGGCGGGAATGGGTGGTGAGGTTAGAAGAGTGACGAGACGAGAGAAGGCGGCGGCCTCTCCAGTGCCCCACGAGAATTGTACGCCTTTCTTCAAAAGATTAGTTAGGGGTCTAGCAATTGTCGCAAAATCTGGAACAAAACGACGAAAGTACGAGCATAGTCCTACAAAACTTCGAACGTCTGCGGCTGTCTTCGGAACGGGAAACTCTCTGACAGCGCGAGTTTTGTCGGGATCAGGCTGTACTCCGGAAGCGTCAACGAGATGGTCCGAAAGAGTAATTTACTGGTGGCCAAAACATTTGGACGAGTTAAGTTGCAGCTTCTCCTTTCAAGATACCGCACGTATAGTTGCGAGACGTTCAAGGCGAGTGCCGAACGTTGGCGAGAGGACGATGACGTCGTGTAGGTAGCAGAGGCATGTGGACCTTTTGAAACATTGGAGCAAGGAGTCCATCATACGCTCGAAGGTGGCAGGGGAGTTGCATAATCCAAACGGCATTACTTTAATTTGGTATAGACCATCATATGTGATGAACACGGTTTTTTCTGTGTCCATATCGTCAACAGCAATCTGCCAGTATCCCGAACGAAGATCAATAGACTAGAAATAGCTGGAACCGTGCATGCCGTCAAGGGCGTCGTCTATACGTGGGAGGGGGTAGACGTCCTTCTTAATAATGTCGTTCAGATGACGGTAGTCTACAAAGAAGCGCCACGTGCCGTCCTTTTTCTTAACCAACACCACAGTTGACGGCCAGGTACTCGAAGAAGGCTCAATGATGTTTTTATCGAGCATTTTGTTGACTTCGTTCTGAATTACTCGGCGTTCCGACGCAGAAACTCGATACGGTCGTCGGTGAAAAGGCGTAGCATCGCCAGTAAGAATACGATGCTTAACCGCGAGCGCCTGGCTTAAAGGGCGATCGTCGATGTCGAAAATATCTCGGTAGGACGATAATACTTGGCAAAGCTCTTCAGCCTGCGCCGAAGACAGGTCCGTCGCAACCATTTTCTTTATATTGGAATCCGCACCCGAGGCTGGCGCGAGGGGCCTGCTAAGCTCGCGAGAACCATCGGTCGATAATGCTGCCACGTATTGGTCCCCGAGATAATCAACGGTGGCAAGGCAAATACCTTGCGGTAGAATTTGCTTTGCCAATCCAAAGTCATACGCAATACGTATGTAGTAACGTCATACGTCATACATACGTCATACGTATGTAGTAACGTCATACCTTACTGGAATGTCGGGCAGAGGAGTGACGAGGTACTCGCCATCAGGAACTGGTGGGAAAGACAACAGTTCACTGTAGGCTATTGACTTTGGCTGCAGGCGAAGAAAGCTGGTGGGACGTAAGCGGCAGTGGGGTGCGTCAGAAGGTTCTGCGATCATCGGCAACTCAAGGCGAAGGGTACTGAAAGAGCAGTCAATAAGAGCAGAATGTGCGGAGAAAAAATTGAGGCCGAGAATGAGGTCGTGGGGGCAATGAGCAATTACGGTGAAGAGGACAGGAGTGTGGCGGCCGGCGATGCTGACGCGTGCGGTACACATGCCGATGATAGGCACAGTACCGTCATCCGCAACGCGGGCGACGCGTGCCGACGCTGGGGTGAGGAGCTTGTTCAGTCGTCGTCGGAAGGCAGCACTCATAATTGAAAGATGTGCTCCTGTATCAATGAGTGCCGTGACAGGATAGCCTTGAACGTCAACGTCAAGAAGGTTTCGGTTCGTGGGTAACGTGAGCAGAGGATTTCAGGGCAGGGTAAACAACGCAACTTCACCTCCAGAAGCTGCAGTGCCTGGTTTTGCGCGTGGATCCGGGAGGCGATAGGCGGCGAAGAGAAGCGACGGGGTTGGGGCGAACGCGACTGATGGCGTCGAGGTGAGGGCTAGCGGCTGTAGCGAAGGTTCGGAGCAAGAGCATCAGCGGCTGTGGACTCACGGCGGGTGATATAGGGAACGGAAGGTCCAAAGGTGCGGGAATAAGCGGCGCTGTATGTCCGAGGAAGTGGTGGCCATCGGTCGCGGCAGTGACGAGCGACGGGGCCGATGCGACAGCAGTGGAAGCCGATCGGCCGGTCATCAGGGGTACGCCAATCGGACGGGTTATGGCGAGATGTGGCGGAAAAGGTCTGCCGAGGACGAGGAGGGCCGCTACAGAACTGGGGAACGTTGGGTTGAGACGTGGAACACACGGAATTCAGACCCATGTTCTCAAATTGCTGTCGGACGACCGCCTGGATCATCGCAATGGCGGTTGCTGGTGGATCGGGAGGCATCATGGATAAAGCTAGAGAACAGGTGGCCTCGAGTTCGCGGCGAACAATATGGGTGACGTCGTGACAGGTGGTGGTCTGACGTAGTCGACCCTCACATGTCGACGTAGCAGCAGTGTTGGGTAGCCGCATGATGTGGTGTGTGATACGGCGGCTCTTAGCTTGTTCAAGGCGACGGCATGCTTTGGTGATGTCGTGGATAGTCGAGACGTTGCCGAAAACAAGCAAATTGAAAGTGTCGTCGGCGATGCCTTTTAGAATATGTGACACTTTATCGGCTTCGGACATAGCATTGTCAGCTTTGCGGCATAGAGCCAAGGCGTCGAGAATGTAGGAAACGCACGACTCCGTAGATGACTGAACACTAGACGCAAGAGCCTTTCTCGCGGCAGCCTTGCACCCAATGGGGTCGCCGAACAGTTCCCATAGCTTCTCTTTGAAATTGTCCCAACTGGTTATCTCGTCGTCATGCGTTTGGTGCCACACGCGTGGGTTGCCGCCGAGATAAAAGATGACAATGGCGAGCATATTCGTTGGGTCCCACCTCTTATTAGCACTGGCGTGTTCATAGAGTTTGATCCAGCCGTCAACATCCTGGCCCTCCAGGCCAGAGAACACAGCTGGGTCGCGATGTGGGGCGACCGTGACGATTGGAGCAGTGGGACAAAGCGAAGCCGTTGCAGAGGTGGGCGCGTCACCGGGAGGCATGATGACAAGCTCGGTGTGCCGACCACTTCTGAGTTCCGCGGTGAAGACGGGGACCGTTGACCTCCACCAGAATGTTGCGTGTGGAAAGACACAGACAGGAGAGGCTATTTACAGGCTATTTACGCTGGAGCCAGGCAGCCAGGCCGACACTCGCTCGCGCCAAGCGCACCGACCAACTTACTCGTCGTTCTCGCGGCGGCTCGTTTCTTGAACATCGCTCGATGATATCGTAATAATATCATAAGAAGCCAACAAACAACGACACCAAGGCCAACATAGGGGAAAGTACTTGTACTTACTAATTGAATTAAAACAATGATAAATTAAAGCAAATGAAAGTGGATGAAAAAAAATTCTGCAGATCCTACGAGTGTGGGGATCGATGTAAGCAAAACTTTCCTGCTGGATGCTTTGACTGATGTTAATTAGCGGTGATGTTGATGCCTAAATCTTAATTTCTTTAACGTTTAGTTTAACATGAGAGCAGTGGGTTGATGTTACACGTTGCCTTGCGTATACCACTGCGGTTTTTCTGCGTAGTACACAGAAAACACAGGGAGAGGTATTTGCTTGAGGCGTTTTCGTGCGCCACATTTTATAACCTCTGAGAGAGTTGAGCATTGTCATTTCCTCACATAGCACATCGCATTGTGGCAAAAGTATTAAATTTGAATAGGATGATGGGGCTGTACGTGCAAAAAGCACACTCGGGTTATGAGGCACGCCGTAGTGGTGTACTCCGGATTAATTTTGACACCGTGATGTTCTTCAACGTGTCCCAAAATCGAACTGCACGTGCTTTTTCTATTTAATCTCCATTGAAGTGCACCTACCGTGATTCGGATCAAATCCACGACCTCTAGCCATGCCATAGCCGCAAAGCTTATGCGGCGGGCACAGAAGTGTTGCCTTGTCGGTAGACCGCTTCCGTAATGTCGCCTTAGCCATGCGGCGCGCTTTAATTAATGCGGCTCTGCATCTGCACACCCTCAGTAAGTTGCCCTATTTACACATTTGCATGGCGTTTATTGTTCAGAAATTGCAGCAACGTACTGTAACGTTTCTTGAACTTAAGCTTATCCTAGTTCCTCCCAAACGCTGTAATATAGTAGTGGGGTTTCCTTGCATTCTCACGTCACTTCCCCCCTCTCTTATATGGGAACGGCCTCTTCTCTTCCCTGTCCTTCTTCACCTCTCTGCAGTTCTATCTGCGTCCCCTCTGGCCTCGCACGTTTGTAGACAGGGAAGCGTTGCAGTTTCTGCAATGCTTCTGAGAGGAGTCAGGGATAATTACAGCCGTCAAGCAGCAAATGTGGTGAAGGCCAGGGAGCTACAGAGGCCATCGTGCACATTTGACGTGTTGAGGTGAAAACGAGTTTCTCCCGTCACCTTTCCCCTCTTACTGGCGCATGTCATCTATATACACGCTCTCAATATGCTACCTGAAGACATTAATGTATCCGGGTTCGAGACCCTCGTTATGTAATGAACGAGAAGAAAGGGGTTAAACCGAGGGGCCGGATTTTTATTATTCTATCTTAAGACAAAAAAATTGTCGTTGTTTTCCTGCCTAATCGCTCGCGGCTGTGCTCCGCTCCGAAAGATCTGTTCTTATTGCGCGAAATAATTGAAAGGTAGCTGTTTTGTACATTGTAATACCTTGTAACAAATATGTATTATCGCCAGTAACTCGCTTACTCTTGTGGACCGTCAAGAAACCTTTAGCTTCGGCCATTCGTGCGCTCTCGTTATAGTCTTTCACTTATTGTACGTATACGGTGCGCATATATTCAAGTGGGTGCCCATTCACTAATTGACACGTTGGCGATAGAGTAAGATTCCGTGCCAGTTGTGGTAGATGTGCGTAGGTACTGTGCGTTAAAGGTACTGTGACAGGAAGTGGCGCTAGTCCCTTTGTAATTGTTTAACGAGAGGTACTAACTCTTGGCGACATTCTGTGGCTCAAGCACTTCCTGTAGAGGTTATCTATACAACGCTGGCGGATGAGCCCTTTTATGTATCCTCGAAGAAATCCGTACATCTCGAAGTGCCGGTAACTCGTACGGACTGTTGCAGCAACGGTCTGCGAACTTGGCTAAACCGTTTCATTAGATGCTTTAGTATGCTAGTCTCTATTTTTGCAGCCAACTGCTTCATACATCTTCAATCCACATTATTCAATGCAGCATGATTGGAACACACTTCATAAGCAAAAACTCAGTGGTATTGCCGGTAGCTGATTGCAAAGAAGCAAAGTGGAAGCGTTAATGGTTCCGTATTCGGGCGCTGTCGCTGAAGCGATGTGCGGAGCGCCGCCGAGAGAGCCAGCTTGTTTCTCGAGAACACATCTAACCAAAGGTGATGTCGAGTTTAAGTGGTAAACGCTGCAGGCCGACGCATTTCAAGAACTCAAACGACGTATGCAGTCGCCGCCGGTACTTGCACACTTCGACGAGGACGCCGATACCGAAATCCACACTGACGCCTGTAGCCTAGACCTCGGTGCCGTCCTCGTCCAGAGGAAAGACGGACTTGAACGGGTGATATCTTATGCTAGCCAGTCGCTGTCAAAAGCGGAAGGCAATTATTCTACGACTGAAAAGGAATACCCCGCCATCATTTGGGCTACAGCAAAATCTCGCCCTTACCTATATGGCAGGCCACTGAACGTCGTCAGCGACCATGACGCGTTGTGTTGGCTAGCTAACTTAAAGGACCCTTCAGGACGGCTGGCGCGGTGGAGCCTCAGACTGCAAGAACATGACATCACGGTAATCTACAAGTCCGGACCAAAACACTCTGAAGCCGACTGCCTATCATGCGTCGCCATCGATCCCCCGCCGCAAGACGACGAGGACGACGATGCCTTCCTTGGAATAATAAGCGCGGAAGATTTCACTAAACAGCAACGAGCAGACCCAGAGCTAAAAGGCCTCGTCGAGTATTTAGAAGGGAACGCCGACGTTGTCCCCTGGGCATTTAAGCGTAGATTCTCTTCGTTCACGCTACAAACAACCTGCTCGTGAAGAAGAACTTCTCACCAGTGCGCTCCAACAACCTTCTTATTGTACCGTTAGCGCTGCGTCCAGAAGTACTGCATGCCTTTGTGATGTGTGTGGTGCGCGAGATGGTGCGATGGTCGGTACGGACAGAAGCAGACGTAAGGGGGAGATGCCGAGAGGCGCAGGGGGAGACGCCGGGAGAATTGCAGGAAGCGACGCCAGGAGAATGTCGGCCACCGGACCAGGAGTTGAAGACAGGCCGTCAGGTTCCGGACCCGAGCCACCAGGGCTTCACCCGACCGGGGCCTCCTGCCAACCCGTTCCTGCGCGTCACCAGTCTACCCGAGCGTGCCGCCAGCTGCTCAAAGTCGGCGAGCTTCTGTGCCCGTGGGCAGGACGAGAGCAGTCGGGCTACGGGCCTGAGATCTACGCCCAGCTGCCCGGCCAGAACGCCGCCCCTGTCTGTCGTGCCGCCAAGTCGCCTGCCTTACTTCTCCTAGCCAGAGCTGGCGCGCACTCCTTATAGTCTGCTTCTGTCCGTGCCGACCGCCGCACCATCTCGCGCACCACACACATCACAGCCCTACATGACGAATCAACCGCTGGGCACCTGGGATTCTCCAGGACGCTGTCGAGGATACAGGAAAGGTATTACTGGCCTTGTATGACCGCCGACGTCGCCCATTACGTCAAGACATGCCGAGACTGTCAGCGACGCCACACACCACCGACAAGGCCAGCAGGATTAGTACAGCTGCTCGAACCTCCTTGCCGATCATTTCAGGAGATCGGGATGGATTTGTTGGGACTGTTTCCGACGTCAACAACCACAAATAGGTCGGTCATCGTGGCGACGGACTATCTTACCCGCTTCGCTGAAGCTAACGCTCTACCGAAAGGAAGCGCAGCCGAAGTGGCGAAATTTTTCGTCGAGAACATCCTGGTGCGACATGGTGCCCCCGAAGTCCTCATCACCGACAAAGGAACGGCCTTCACAGCAGAGATCACCTAAGCCATTCTGCAATACAGCCAGACAAGCCACAGGAGGACAACTGCCTACCACCCGCAGACGAATGGTCTCACGGAGCGCCTGAACAAAACCCTTGACGGCATGCTAGCCGTCTGCGTCGCCGTCGAGCGCAAGACGTAGGATGCGGTCCTGCTGCATGTAACCTTTGCTTACAAGACGGCGGTACAAGAAATAAACCAGATCACGTGGTTCAAGCTGGTTTACGGCAGGAATCCCACGACTACTCTAGACGTCATGCTGCCGCACGTCACTAACGAAGAGACTCTTGACGTCGCTACCTATCTCCAGCGCGCCGAAGAAGCCCGACAGCTCACCCGCCTACGGATCAAGAACCTGCAGCGTTCCGACAGCCTACACTACAACCTCCGACGACGCTTCGGTGAGTGCCAGCCCCGCGACCACGTTTGGCTTTGGACCCCGATACGCCAACGAGGACTCAGTGAGAAACTACTGCGATGCTATTTCGGGCCCTACAACGTCATCCGACGTATTGGCGCACTGGAGAATGAGGTCGTGCCAGATGGCATTTCGCAGTCCCAGCGGCGCCGCGCACGATCTGAAGTTGTCCACGTAGTGCGTCTTAAACCCTTTTACGCACGCTGACAAACTTACTTATTTTGTTGTTTCTTTGCTACGGGTGTTTTTTTATTACTTTCGGTCGTTTGCAGCATCGGGTCTATGCTTTCTAGGAGGGAGGTATTGACCCGCGTACTTGCATATTTGTATCAGGCGACCACGTTTCACCGCCGAACAAATGGAAAGTGGACACGGGGACAGTAGCCTTGACAGAGCGCTGAACTGCTTTCCGTTTGCTATGCAGGCCCTGCTTGCATTCTTCATGCCCTGGCTATCGGCCCCGTCATGTGACCTGATATGCCAGCTTCCGTCACCCGTAACCATGGACCACCGCTACGCCTGCGCGATTGACGAGGTGCCTTCATCGCATCTTGCTTTCGCACCCTTCGTCGACTCATTCTGCCCGGTACAACTCGACCTTAAAACATCCCTCGGATCGACAGCAACACCATCCTCGGCCCAGTACTTAAGAACCCGGCCCTGCAACAGCTGCTTCAGTGGACACGGGGACAGTAGCCTTGACAGAGCGCTGAACTGCTTTCCGTTTGCTATGCAGGCCCTGCTTGCATTCTTCATGCCCTGGCTATCGGCCCCGTCATGTGACCTGATACGCCAGCTTCCGTCACCCGTAACCATGGACCACCGCTACGCCTGCGCGATTGACGAGGTGCCTTCATCGCATCTTGCTTTCGCACCCTTCGTCGACTCATTCTGCCCGGTACAACTCGACCTTAAAACATCCCTCGGATCGACAGCAACACCATCCTCGGCCCAGTACTTAAGAACCCGGCCCTGCAACAGCTGCTTCAGTGGACACGGGGACAGTAGCCTTGACAGAGCGCTGAACTGCTTTCCGTTTGCTATGCAGGCCCTGCTTGCATTCTTCATGCCCTGGCTATCGGCCCCGTCATGTGACCTGATATGCCAGCTTCCGTCACCCGTAACCATGGACCACCGCTACGCCTGCGCGATTGACGAGGTGCCTTCATCGCATCTTGCTTTCGCACCCTTCGTCGACTCATTCTGCCCGGTACAACTCGACCTTAAAACATCCCTCGGATCGACAGCAACACCATCCTCGGCCCAGTACTTAAGAACCCGGCCCTGCAACAGCTGCTTCAGTGGACACGGGGACAGTAGCCTTGACAGAGCGCTGAACTGCTTTCCGTTTGCTATGCAGGTGCGTACAAACCTTCCCTTGTATGCTAAGAAGAGCAATAACGTCTGCTTGTTGCTGTTCCCGTGTCCACAAGTGTTGAGCGAAATTTGTTGTGAATGTTTCTCTATGACCCTTTTATTGTTGCGCGCGGGTGATGTTGAGAGCAACCCTGGGCCCAAAACCACCCGCTCGGAAGCTTTTTTAGACATTGAATCTTTACCTTCGGATCCCGCTGAACAGATGAAAGTTATTTTTCACTTGCTAAAGGACGTACACACCCGTTCGCTACATAGTTCTAAAACACAAACGGAATTGGCAGCTGACGTTAAAGCGATTAAAACTGGACAGAAATCAATTGAAACCAAAATCACAGCGATTCAAAACCGTTTAGATGAGCTAGAGGAAAATTATAAAAGGTTAGACGAACTCAGCCAGGATATTGCCACCATTCACATTCAAACAGACGAACTTTCTGCACTGGCCACTACTTTGCAATCGCGGCAGGATGATCTTGACGACCGGTCACGGCGTAACAATTTAATTTTCTATGGCATCCCAGATTCCGATGAAACCTGGCAGGCGACTGAGGAAAAACTGACTTCTATCCTTAGTGAGTGCCTAACTGAGCCCCTTTCCCCTCACGAAATTGAACGCGCACACCGTTTAGGAAGATTCGTACCTAACAAATGTCGCCCTATTATTGCAAAATTTTTGAACTTCAAAACTAAAGACTTAATACTCGCGAAACGCAACAGCCTGAAGGAAAGCAAGGTCTCCATTAGTGAAGATTACTCGGTCGCAACACGTCTAGCACGAAAAAAGTTGCTCGACCTTGCGAAAATCCAACCTGGATCCCCAACCCATAAGTTGCGCCACAACAAGTTACTTATGAACAAGAAATCTTACATGTACGACCCTATCACTGCCACTGTCATTTCCACTGATACGAAAAGCGCACATGCCAGCTCGCCCTCTGCTACTATCTCTGCTAATTCTTCCTAGGGACGAAGGAGGGGTAGTGGCCAGACATCCTCGGCTTCAGTATCGCTTCTTTTTACTAATATCAGAAGCGTCCTTAACAAGTACAACTCACTCACATCAGCAATCGATACATGTTCTGCTAAAATAATCGCGCTAACCGAAACATGGCTCACTGCGCATGTCTGCGACGCTGATATCTTCGTCAATGCTCACCGCTCCTCATTCTATCGCTGTGATCGTAGCACGCAGAGAGGCGGCGGTGTGCTTCTCGCAATTTCCAATGATATACCATCATCATGTATACACGTGCAGACTGAACTAGAATTAGTATGGTCAGCAATAACACTTAATCATCAAAAAGTTGTAATAGGGGTATGCTACCGTCCACCTTCGTCGTCACCAAGCTTTAGTAACGAACTTTATGACGCTATTAACACCGTTGCAACACGCTTTCCTTCATCACCGCTGTTCCTACTTGGCGATTTTAATTTACCAAACATCACATGGAATACCGACCCCCCTTTAATATCCCCACTCTCACCTCAAGCTCATGACTTTTTAGATATGTGTTCAGTATTCTCACTCGTGCAGATCTGCGTTCAGGCAACTAGAATAACAGCTACCACGGCGAATACATTAGATTTAGTCTTCACTAATCAACCCGATATAGTATCGCCTGTAACGTACCTGCCAGGAATTAGCGACCACTTAGTTCTACAGTTCGATATTAAACTAGACCGTCCGAAAACTAAAAAGAAGAAAAAGATAATACGAGACTACTACAGAGCAAATTATCAGGCCATAAATAATGCCCTATCTTCGTTTATTGACGTTTTCCTTAATGGCTTTGAACACCGTAGTGTACAAACTAATTGGAACATGTTCACAGCTATAGTCAACCATCTAACTGAACAGTACATTCCTCAACGCACCATTACAACTCACACAAACTCTCCCTGGTACAATAATTACATTAAGCGTTTATCAAATAAAAAGAAGCGTCTCTACCGCATTGCAAAGCTTTCACCCACAATTGAACGCTGGGCATCGTATACTGCGGCGTCGAACACATATGTGCAAGCGCTCAAAGACGCCAAAAAGCACTTCGAATCACAGGTTCTCCCTTCAATGCTTACCACTAATGTTAAAAAATTTTGGCGTGCAATTATGCCTTCGACTGACAATAGCCTTGCCTTAACAGACTCTTCCGGTGTTCCAATTCCTTCTGACCTTTCTGCCACCATACTAAACCATACATTTTCAGAAAATTTCACAGCCACATCCAGCACACATATGCCAAGTACACAGCACCGTAATTATGTTACCATGCCCTCCATAATTGTTGCTCCATCCGGTGTTGTTAAGCTTATTGACGGACTAAGCATTCATTCTGCTCCCGGATACGACTGTATTAACTCGAAATTCTTAAAAAACACTTCATATTATTCTTCCATTATACTATCCAAACTTTTCCAGCAATCCCTTGACCATTGTACGCTACCTAATGAGTGGAAAATAGGCAAAGTGATTCCAGTGCATAAATCTGGCAGCAAAGCATCCCCTAATAATTATCGTCCCATCTCTCTCACCAGTACATGCTGTAAAATGCTCGAACATATTATTTTTACTAACCTGGTTAATTTCCTTGAATTGAACTCATTTTTTACGTAAGCACAGCATGGTTTTCGTAAATCTTACTCCTGTGAAACCCAATTAATATCATTTACACATGCACTACACCATATTCTTGACAAATCATCACTAGCTGATTGTATATTCTTAGATTTTTCAAAAGCATTCGACAAGGTGTGTCACAAACTATTACTTCATAAACTAAAACTACTTAACATAGACAGTAACCTTTTGAAATGGATTGAATGTTTTCTTCTCAACCGCTCGCAATTTGTTTGTGCTAACGGCATTAACTCCGGTTTTACAGAAGTCCGTTCAGGTGTTCCACAGGGTTCCGTCCTTGGACCCCTACTGTTCCTAATTTACATTAATGATCTTCCCTCGCTTATCAACTCCCATATCCATCTATTCGCTGATGATTGCGTCATCTTCAGAGAAGTTACCAATGCTAACGATATTGAATTACTTCAGTCAGACCTTACCACGATAGGGAACTGGTGCAATGAATGGTTAATGGAGCTCAATATTAACAAATGCAAAGTCATGCGTGTTTCTAGGAAAACATCTATAATACCGTCGTACTACATTAACAACATGTCGTTGGAATCAGTTTCTTCATATAAATATCTTGGTGTTTACATCACTTCTAACCTGAACTGGTCTCTTCATACTGAAAACATAATCAAAAACGCTAATCGCATGCTTGGCTACCTACGTCGCAACTTTTTCAACGTACCTACTAATTTGAAACTTTTGTTATATAAAACATTAATACGACCCAAACTCGAATACGCGACTCCGGTATGGGACCCTGCTCATGAAAACCTAATCACTGACCTCGAGATGGTTCAAAATAACTCTGTACGTTTTGTTCTTGCTAACTACAACCGCACAGCGAGTATAACTAACATGAAATCTAATCTTTGCCTCCCATCGCTGGCATCTCGCAGAAAAGTGTCTCGTATTGCCCTCTTCCACAAGTTGTACCATCACCACACCCTACGAGATCACCTCATCCCCCATCCAATTTATGTATCCCGTCGCATTGATCATCAGTACAAAGTTGGTATTTTGTCATGCAACACTAAAAGTTTTTCACAATCATTCTTGCCGCGAACCTCGCGTGACTGGAACCATCTTCCCGCCGAAGTTGTAGGCCTTATTAATTATGAACAGTTCCGTGAAGCCTTAGCTAATATTGTATATACAGGTGCCATTTAAACACTCATGTACATAACTGTCTTTGTCTTCCTTTTGTATTTACCACTCCCCCTCTGTAATGCCCTTGGCCCTGAGGGGTATAATAAATGAATGAATGAATGAAAATGTTATCGTACAGCGCAGGATGCGCCTGCATGTATCGGAAGCTTCTGGAATGTTATCGATGGTTGCATCCGCTGTCTGCGACCGGCCGTTGTGTAATCTGATTCCATGTGTGCGCGACGCAAATAATGGAGAATTTTCTGGAAGGCATGCGGGTCGCAGCGATTACTCTGGAACATTTGACGACTGATGTATAAAAGCCGACGCGCTTGACCCACTGGTGAGAGTTCGACGAATGCCGACTGTGTTCGCCGTTGTCGCCGTTCTTTAAGTGTAGCCAGTTTTTGCGGGCACAGGTTAGCCCAATAAAAGTTAGTTCCGTCTTTCACAGTATTGCTACCGTGGTCTTCATATTTCAGTCCACGTGACAATATTCATTATAGTTTGGTTCTACTAGCAGGGCACAACACCTTTGTTCTTAAGGATGCTGGCTCAAAGGTCATCACTGAACTTCAATATTTTTTTCGAAGTCCGAGAAGACCTCAGTCGGGTAAAATTGAAACAAAAGAAAGATACTTTTTTCATACTCTTGCAACCGGGCCAACACGCCGGCACACGACACAATAAGGCATTGTCACTGTCCCGAACCATTGCTGTCTCTACACGGGGAAACAGGCACAGTGCTAGAAAAGTTAAACTGCCAACGCAAACAACTGCAACCAACGCTTTTCACGCGTAAGTACACTGAAATGTGCTGTTTAATTACTCTGGGGCCAGTCTTTAAGCATGGTGTAGTTCAAAGTGCATGGTCCGGGGTTTTATTAGGCAGCTCTGTTAAAGGCAGATGAACCTGTAAACAAAACAACACATTGAAGTAGTTTCAATATTGTTGGCATTTCAATTTCCAGCCCTTTGCACAAACAAACCGTCAGATTCTACGTTGCGCTGACAGTGCTCGCCCACCGCCCATGACATTCGCGCAGAACCCCTAAGGTGTCCGTACCGGATCTCTTCGATTTTCTCCATTGTGCGCCAGTGCCGCAGCGCGCGCACTACGGACTCTGCATGAAATGATCTCATGGCGCTTAGCCTTCGTTTCCCGTCTACTATAGAAGCATTAAAGGACCTTGCTAGAACGTACCTTTCTTTCAATGGCAAGTGCCTTCTATTTGCAGGCCTTGTTAGATATTTGCATGTGCGCCGTAGAACATTTGAGGGGTGTGCGGTGTGCCTACATCGATAAGATAACGTATTACAAGATTCGAGACATTCAGGCAGCTTATATAGAGCCAATGTCACTGTTGAAGTCATGGCAGCCCTCAGGATGATTCAAGCTCAAGAAACGCATTTTTTTTTTCGAGTGCTGTCACGTAAAACTGAAAGCTCCGATAAAAAAGCGGAACATTCCTGTTTTAAGAAACAGGATAAGACCAACAAATGCTTACTTTTTCCAGAATTCGAAGTCAGCCGGAGAACAGCGCTTAACAATACGTTCACCAGGACAATATATTTTGCAGTCCTTTTTTAAACTTTAAGGCATTGCAGGCAGCTGTGCCCAGCCACATTATTATATACATGTAAGGGAGCACAAAGCATCAAGACGCTTTGTTTCTCCGCAGAATATGCCCCATAATAAAACACAGGTGGAGCCCGCACAATGAAACTATAGCAGCTGCAGTATTTAGCTGTTTTTGGTCTTCATAAAGATCTAAGTTAATGTGGCACTATAGGTTGCGGGATGGAAGTTTATTTCGCAGGTCGTTTTCTTGCCCACGAAATATAAAAAAGATGACGCTACTCAATAATGCTAAATTTGAGCACAGCTCTATTTGTGTTTTCATTTCGCAATATATTGGCTGGTAAATGTGGTGAATCGGGACTGTTGGTACATACTTGGAGATGCAGAAGCCTATCTCCCTCCTTTTCCTTTTTCACACCCGGCTTTTCAAATTAGTGCTCGTCTTTGCCGTCTTGTCTCCGTCCGTTCCTTTTTGCGCTTGACTTTTCATCATCATCAGTTATTGGCCCTCAAGGACCCCTTTCAGGGTATTACATAAGGGGGGGGGGGGAGGACAAAGGCATTAAGAAACACTATGATCAGTATTATACAAAGCTTAACTTACTTGTACAGCGGTAAACTAAACTTAGTGTACATGCTAGTAGATGGTGGGCAACAAAAATTGAAAACAAACCAAAGTAAGGTACGAACCGGCAGTAGAAATGGCACACAACCGGCAATTTAACTGAGAAGTAAAAAAAAAGTTAGACGTTAGAGTAACAGCATAGTGGCGGAAGGTTAAGGGTTTAAAAAACATGACAATAGGTGTCTAAATTTATCTGGATTACTTTCATTTACTAGGCTGTGGAGTAGCCCGTTTCACAATTCAATATCAGTAGGTAAGAAATAGTTGTTGAAGGCACTAGAGCAACCAAGAAGACGTTGTAGACTTAGGTTGTTAAAAAGACGTTTATAAAAGCGGTTGCGCTGAACTAAAATAGTGTTCCTGAGATGTGGGAAATTATAATAGAGTTTGGAAAAGGGAAATTTGTGAAATGTTCCTACAATGTGTTAGGCTAGGGATGCTGAGGGATGATTTAACGCCACTTATACTTGTATGCCAGTCATAGTTTGAAGCGCTAATACGTGCTGCGCTATTCTGCACTGCTTCAAGCCAGTTAATAAGATAAGACTAGTGAGGGTTCCAAATTCCAGAGGCATATTCAAGTTTTGTCCGAAGGAACGTTTCATAGGCGAGCTGGCATACGGAAACAGGAGACAGAAATATCAATCTTTTGAGTAGGCCAAGTGATTTAGAACAGTCGTTTATAAGTTGAGGTATGTGTGCAGACCTCGTAAGCTGATTAGTGATGTTAATGCCTAGATAACGGTAAGAGTCAACTTTAGTCAGGGCTGTGAAATTAAGAGAGTACTGGTGGTTAATAATGTCCCGCTTGTGAGTTTCACGTATTTAAACTCGGAAACGTTGAGGGACCTGAGCCAAATAGAGCACCAGTACGCTATTTTGCTTAGGTCTTCCTGTAGTATTAGTTGGTCATTATGGGAGGATATGCACCGATACAGGACGCAGTCATCAGCGAATAATCGAAATGTTGAAAGAATGCTGTTAGGGAGGACATTTATAAAAAATAGAAACAAAAGAGGCCCGCGCACAGAGACCTGACAAGATTGGATTACTTGACAACTTGAGGTTATCGATGAGAGTGAGCTGTGAGTGGTTTATGAGAAAACATTCAATCCAGGAGAATACAAGTGGGTCGAGATTAGAACAAGCAAGTATCGTGGTAACACGTAGATGGGCAACATGATCAAATACCTTTGCAAAGTCAAGAAAGATAACGTGGGTTTGGAAACGGGAGTCAATGTGGAGGGGAAGGTCTGTAGTGAATTCGAACAGCTGCGTTTCACATGAGTGGCCTCGTCTAAATCCATGTTGATTGGGAAAGAAAAAAGAGTACTTTCTTTAATTTAGATGCAATACTGGAGTACAATATATGTTGTAGAATTTTAGAAAGTATGAAAGTTAGGGAAATAGGGCGGTAACTACATAAACTTGAACGACTACCGGATTTGTGCACAGCTACAATACTGCTAATCTTTCAATCATTCGGAATAGTGTAAGAGGCAATTGATTGAGTGAAAATCAATTTCAAGAAGCGGCTAGATTGAGATTTGGTGCCCTTTAAAGCTTTGACCATTATGCCGTCGGTGCCTGGCCCACTGGAAAGTTTAGGGTTATCGATTAAATTGGAGATTCATTGAGTAGTTATAATAAGAGCCGGCATTTCCGAAAAGTAAGTACATGGCAACGTAGAAGTATCAGTGGGAAGGTCATTGGTGAAAACCGAGCAAAAATAAGAGTTCATGATATCAGGACGCTGATTCACCTAAACAGGAGACCCATCCGAGTGAGAATGATGCGATACTATGACATGAAGTACGTTTAAGTGATAATGAGTTCCAGAATTTGCGAGGGTTGTTATGCAGGATGCTCAGCAAGTCCTGTGGAAATACTTGCGTTTAGACTGTCTCAGCAAGCTTGTGTATTCCCGCAATACCGTGAAGTATTTTTCACAATTTTGTCGTTTGAGTTCGCGGAAAATGCGCTTCTTTTTCTAGATAGCTTTTTAAGGTTGTTCTAATACCTGGGTCTGCCGGCATCCCCGCGAATACGTACAAGACGAACATGAGCATCAAGAAGAGACAGAAGCTTATGTTTATAGAGTAACCAGCTTTGCTCAACTGTTCTGGGAGTGGCTGATTGATGGAAGTCTACAAGAAACGATTTTAGCTGATTGGTAATATCTGCAAAGTTTGCTTCATTGTAATCTCGGACGGATTGTAATAGACGGCTGGCAGGTAGCAAGTCCTATAGCTATGTTAAAACAAAATGTTGTGATCGCTAACACCTTTTACATACTGTAATGAATTTATTAGTTCATTATTGGTAGTGAGTACTAAATCAAGAATGTTATTGCTGCGGGTAGGTCTGGTAACTACTTGGCTAAGGTTGTTCATAAGACCTCCCTATAGGAAATGTTTAGACGCGTGGGTTGAAGCCATGCAGATTTCCCAGTCAATATCCGGAAAGTTGAAGTCGCCGCATAGCACGAGAGTGGCACGAGGAAAACGGGAGATTAGATTGGATATGATGGAATTACCTTCGTTTGTATATATGATGTCACAATCAGGGGGGACGGTAACAAGAGATCAGTGTGGTCGTGCATGTCGGCAGTACTACCTTGAGGCAAAGGGCCCCGTGTAGATAAGCTTCAGTAGATAAGCTAGAAGACAACAGCCATTGTTTTAGAAATACCAAGACTACACCCCTCAATGACTGGTCCTATCTTGCCTATAAACGGTATACGCTGAGTTGTTCAGAAGTTCATGGTCCTCGATATCAGAGTTTAGCCATGACTCCGTGATAACAACAATGTCAGGGACACCATCCGTGATGATCGTTTTCAGTGTTTCCTTTTTCGGCATGAAGCTTCGAGCATTGGTTATTATAACTTTCATCGTGTGAAACGTGGGGCTCCTTGACGCCGTATAACTGGGTAGGGTAGAGTGGGAAAATGGAAGATTTTCAATTCGAGTTGATGGCTACTTTGTTAGCTCTATTACTGAATCGTCAGGCAAAGTATGCCTTTTGCCACGTCACCCTGGACAACCTTTTCGTTGTCTTAAATAAATTCTGAATGAATGAATGAATGAATGAATCAGACTCGCCTCAGACAAACAGACAATCAGACAAACTGCTCGTCTTCTATGATGAGCCTGTCAAAACGAATTTTAAATTGGGGGCCCGTTTGTGTACCAAACGATTATAACTTTTTCCGCACTGGGCGCACGCGCGTACAGAAATCATCGCGAACTGCAAAAGAGGAGCCTTTAAGCGTGGAAGTTGCTTGAAGGATGGCGGTTTTATCTTTAAAACGTGCGAATTTGACGATAAGGGGAAGATCTTTGTTTTTCTGGAAGGAACCTAATCTGTGTGCACGCTCTAAATCAGCCGCTACAATGGAAATGTTAAGCTTTTCGGATAAGAATGAGGTGACGCGCATTTCTGATTGTGCCCAGCTTTCGTTGTTAGCATCGGGAATTCTCAAGAACAGAAGGTGATAACCCCTCTGTCGGTTTTTCGCGTCGTCACATTTTTCCGCCAGCGCTTTTAATTGGAAACCCAGATTAGCGACGCAGTCACTTGTGCCATAAGAAGTCTGAGTGCAGTGATTGAACTTCATCAACTCTTTTTTCTAAGATATCAACACGAGTAGAAAGGGCACTGATGGTATCTTCAATGTTAGTTTGGGAAGTACGGATTAGTGCGAGTTTATATAGCACGGTGCTTTCGGAACATTCTAAACGAGTTACTGCTTTGGAAATAGATTCAAGGGAAGAAGCAGTGCCTGTGACAGGGCCAGGGTTCAATGCCACGTCGCCAGCCAGTATAAGCAAATAATATACATTCTGAAAAGTGACGTAACAGGAACATAACAACTGGCATAAATGATTGCGACAACTATCAATCACCTCAGGGGGGCACGACACCGCAATTCGCAAACTGTCATTGGCACGGAAGCAGCTTGCGTTTGCAAGGCAACTAACCTGCAGAACGAATGGCAGTTGCATGGCCTTGTTCCGTAGGGTGGTGTGCCCCGACTGGCCGAGAAACAGTTCCGGGCTAAGTAGCAGCTGGGACGGGGTGGCCTCACTGATAGTACAGCCAGGTTGCCAGACGGGAAGTGCATTCGTGGCCAGGAACGGAGGCAAAGTGAAGAGTCGATGATGCGCTTTGGGTTGGACGGGCCGGTATTCCGTATGAGATGGCAGGTGGCGATGAAGCATCCAGGATACCTCGCTACTCATGAAGCAGTTGTGCAGAGGGGGCGATGGCCCACTGAAGGGCGGCCTGCAGAAAGAATGGCAGTCACATGAGCTTGTTCCCTACGGTGGCGTGCCCCGCACGGAACAAGGCTAGCAAATATAGGCTGGCACGGGGTCTCGCGTAGTGCTTTGCCAACGGAGCGAAGTGTGGTGCGACTGCCTCGCTGATGAGGAGATGGCGAGCAGCAGCGCGTGGCTGACGAGAAGGCGTGATTCACAGCTGTCACCGAAGACAGACCACCGCTGACGCGGCACATTGGCGAGGAGACGACGCGTAGACATGCGTCTCCTCGCAGGTTGGTTGAATGCGCAGAAAAATAGAGTGTTTGACGTAACACCTGATTTAAGTTCCTTAGGTTGTCCCCAGAGCTCTGTGTCTTTCCTCAGTGCGTTCCCTCTGACATGGCGAAGTACCTGGAGTGCCACGTGAACAGTAGAGCACGGTTAGCTTGCTGCGAAGAAGATGTTTTCCGGCAAATAACAGGAGAGTTGCGACATACTTAGATGAGCTCACCTGTGTAGTTGGTCAAAGTCCAAATTCGTCAACTATCGCTGCGTAGTTTGGAGTGCACTCTTTTCTCGACGAAAGAACCCGCTTGATCACGTCTGAGATCACCACAAAAAACAAGTGGAGGAGTAACAAATGGGGCAGTGATGTCCCTTTGTTGAAAATTGTTTTGAGACCGAAAGAATCGCATCGTGACGGAGCCCAAGGTCGTGATTACGTGAATTTCTCGTTCGAAAACATTGAACAAAAAAAAGCATGTTGCATATTGCAGTTCGTTAGTTTAATTTCAGATTTTCAACGAGTAGAATGCACAAAGCCGTGATCAGAAGGTGTCGGCCGATGACTATATGTAATAAAGGCTAATAATGGAGTGTTTCAAATCAATCGTCTGTAATGTCAATGAATGTGCTGCGGGCGCCTTTAACCTCTCCAAGCTTCTCTTCAGTGAATTACCGCCACGGTGTTGCGCTGACTGCACCAAACTTCGTACAGCGAAACAAAATAAATCATAGCCTTCGTGTTTAGTTGATTCTAATAGTGCTGCAAAGAATGAGCGAACTGTTGAGTCTTTCTCGCTGATAAAATCCGAACACTGTCTGCCGACGTTTGTGCCCCAGGGATTCCCAGTGCAGTGCAACTATAATCATGTAGAGAACTCTGTTAGAATATTGCACTTATAGAACAACCAGTCTTAGTGATATCTGCAGAAATAGTACTGATGTACGTAGGAGTCGGGTGAAATTTGTACAATGTAGTATAGTTTTAGTTTTAATAAACGTATTTTGCAGTACAAAAATTTATCAACTAGATAATGATTACAATGAGCTGTAACACATGTTGCTCTTATATAGCCAAGATCTCATGAGGGTGATTTCAACATCATTTGCTGTCATAACTTGAGACGGATTTGCAGAATTCCTGAAATGAACTTGCTACACAATCAGCATGCACTCCTCGTGCGTAAAATGAAAGACCAATCTAATGATGTTAGAGCTCTTTCACAAACTGCTTAAACGACAGGAACACCGAGAGGTCACACCTTTTATCCATCACATGCACAAACCGTTCTCTGCTCCTCAGAAGCTGTGGTGCTCCCCATTGAATTTTGTTGAGTTAACATTGGAACTGGCTGAAATTCTTCGTGCTTACAAGTAGTACAAGTGACGAGGAATAGACTCCTCATTTTATTGCAGCCAATAAGCTCTTTCTCAACAGAGAAAGCCCTCCTTCAAAATACTTTCCTCTGATACCTCAGTTTACCATATAAAACAGGTTTGATTCTTTTAAGAAACTCATGTGATAAGGCTAGCTTAAACGAAAATTTAATGCAATAGCGCTAAAGGTCCCGTGTCGCAGAAAATTCTGTGTCGGCGTCCGGAGCCGGGGCCACGCCAGCGAATTATGTTACCGCATATATTTAAGTAAATAAATATGCCACGCTTTGTTATATCAGATGCGGTGCATGCGGGTTATATTTCCACACCATTCTGTCAGTATAGTTGATCATACCTTGGCTTACATTCTTCAAAAAGTTATTCCTTTAAAAATTGCGAGCGAAAGTTCAGAAACAAATTTTATGAAACGGAACGTCGACAGCACATGCCTTTTACGGTAAATCCCGCAAGGGGGCGACAATAACGAAAACTTGAAAATGATGTTTTTTGCGCGGCTGTGCACAACCAGAGGGATCACCTCACGCAAGAGGCCGCGTTTCTGGCAGAATTGAAGCCTTGGCGCATAGCGTTCGGCGCCAGCGTTTTTACATAAACAGTGAGCTCACATAAGCTTCAGGTGCTGGGAAGCGTGAGAAGCAGTCAGGAATGTTTGAATGCTATCGCGTTCCACTCTGAAAGGCGAAGCATAAGCGTCCTCCAACCTTTCTTTCACTCTGTTTGCAACAAAGTTCTTCACTTTTTCTGGGCTTAAAATAATCCACTAAAGAACCAGTGATACCGCGAAGCAGAATCAGGCGTCATAGGCACTTACAAGTTCCAGTGACATCAGCTGAGCTGTTCCTGCAGTTCTAAGAAATTCTGGTTGCGAAAATGCCATCATTTTTACAGCTGCTAGTTTGTTTGGCCTTGTATAAATAGCGTTGTCACAAGGCAGTTCGTATGTAAAAATGACATGACTTTTACAGCTGCAAGTTAGTTTCGCCTTGTATAAATAATATCACCACAAGACAGTTCGTATGTAAGGGCGTTTATCAGTCACCGGTATTTGGGACCGACCTTTAAAGCAGTGCACGGACTCCAAGCACGAGCTGCGTTCCCCGAGCAGAAGCGCTGGAGAGATTAATCCACTAGAAAACGTTGCAGAGGATACCCACTATAGCTTCCAACCCATTCCCTTTAATTAGCTCCTGGAACTAAACGAGAGCTGTCCGGCGGCCTAACAGCTCCTCACTAGGAGTGAATTATAGTACGGCTCGATGCACTCGACGTTGACATTCACTCGTCCACGACGGCATATGTGCGAATACGATTTAATGGGTTCGATAGCGTAATGGGCGGGTCATGGGCGTTCAACGACACTGTAAAGGCCTTCATACTTGTGTAGTAGTTTTGAAGAGAGACTGAGTGCAGCGGACGGAATCGAGAGCAACACAAGCGCTCCAGGAAGGAAGGTGGGCGCAGATGTGGTGTCACCACGAGAGCTCTTCCTGCACTCTTGATCATTGAAGGTAAAGGCCCGAGCGAGATAGCGGCACTCTTTAGCATATCTTGCAGTAGCAGAAATGGGCGCACATGAAGATGTATCCTGCCGGTAAGGCCGAATTATGTAGACGATTTGCGACGGGTGCCAACCGTACATTCGGAAAAAGGGTAAAAAGGTGGTGGTGCTTTGAGTAACGGTGTCGTACGCGCAGGTGACGAAGGGCAGAATGACCCACCAATTTGTTTGGTTGATGGCGACGTACATGACAAGCATGTTGCCAAGGGTACGGTTGAAGCGTTCCGTAAGGCCATTGGCTTGGGGATGATACGCCGTAGCTGTACGATGAACACCACGGCACTCTTTAAGAATGGCTTCAACTACTTCGGCAGGAAAACACGTCCGCCACTACTGAGGAGTTCCTGAGGTGGCACACGATGCAGGATGGATCGACGAAGCAAGAAGGAGGCAACATCACATTCTATAGCGGCTGAGAAGGCGGCTGTTTCGGCGTATCGCGTGAGGTGGTCGATTACCACAATGACCCAGTGGTTTGCAACCGGTGCCAAGGAAAGGGGCCTATACAGATCGATGCGAACGCACTCAAGCGGCCGGCAAGTGCAGGGTAAAGGTTGCGAAATGACTGGCGAGAGGCGTGGTGAAGATTTCCGGCGGTGATAATTGGGGCAGCAGCAAACTAACTTCTGAGTGTAGCTGTACATCCCTCGCTAGCAGTACCACTGTTTAAGGCGATGGCACGTTTCGAAAACTACCGAGTTTGCAAACTGTGGATCGGCGTCGAAAGCTGCGCATATCTCGGAACGTAGACTGCAAGGTACTAATAAGAACGGCTGGCACTCTTCGAGGTTATAATTGTGTGTCATGAAGCAGGTTGTTGCCAATGACAAAATGGTGAGTTTGACGACACAAGTGCGATGTTTGGTTGTGCTACTGAACCAGAAAGCAAGAATTTGAAGGAGCTACTACAATGGTCTTTGCGCTGCTCAGAAGCGATTGTGGCAAGTTCTAGCGAAGAAACGGTAAACTTTGATAGTGAGCGGCAGACCTTGCGGTCAGGCAAGAGACAGCGTGAGAAGGTCTCGGCGTCAGAATGCTGGTGACCACTGCGTTACAGCACGGGGATATCCTAACCCTGCGGGGGAAGTGGTTATCGGGAAAGACGACCTGAGGGATCTTTCAAGGACGACAGCCAATATAGTAAGTACTTGGTAGTTGGCGACTACATGAAACAGGCGGCCATAGAAATAAGGCCGCAACTTAGTGAGAACGCAAATTACGACCATGCATTATTTTTCTGTAACAGTGTAATTGCTCTCAGCTTTCGTAAGTGTATGACTTGCATAGGCCACGACGCAATTAGGAAGCGCATGTTTGCGCTGGGGAAGCACAGCGTCGAGGCCAACACCGCTGGCCTCTCTGTGCACCACTGTAGGGGCTCTCCGGTGGTAAAGGCGGAAAATTGGCGGAGACGTTATGAAACGACGGTGCTTCGTGAAGGCCTCGAAGCACTCGGACGACCACGAAGTGAGGGGCCTGTTACCTCTAAGAAACTTCCACAGGCGCGATATGATGGCGGCGAAGTTCCGAATGAAGCGCCAGAAGTAAGAACAGAAATCTATGAAACTGCGCAATTCTTTGACGGACGTTGGCTTATGGAACTCGGAGAGAGCCCGAAGTTCGGCTGGATCGGAGAGTATTACATCCTTGGTTACGACGTATCCTAGAATTGTCAGCGGCCGAGCTGCGAATCGGTACTTATTGATGTTCACTGGTAGGCCACCGTTTGCTAAGCATGTCCAAGCACACCAGACCCGTCGAAGTTGTGTAGTGAAGTCAGGAGCGAAATTTACAACATAGTCAAGACAGCACGAGCACGTGTGCCATTTCAAAGCGCGTAGAACTGTGTCCATCATGCGCTAGAAAGTTGTCGGCGCTTTACAAAGTCCCAAAGGCATTACATCAAATTCGTATAAGCCGTCGGGTTTGACAAATGTTGTCTTTGGCCGATCGGCGTCTGCCATGGGTACTTGCCAATACTCTGAGCGCAATTCTAGAGATAAAAATAATTCTGCGCCTTTCGCTTTCGAACCCAGCAGGCACTTTTCATTCATCATCATCATCAGCCTGGTTACGCCTACTGCAGGGCAAATGCCTCTCCCATACTTCTCCAACAACCCCGGTCATGTACTAATTGTGGCCATGCCGTCCCTGCAAACTTCTTAATCTCATCCGCCCACCTAACTTTCTGCCGCCCCGTGCTACGCTTCCCTTCCCTTGGGATCCAGTCCGTAACCCTTAATGACCATCGGTTATCTTCCCTCCTCATTACATGTCCTGCCCATGCCCATTTCTTTTTCTTGATTTCAACTAAGATGTCATTAACTCGCGTTTGGTCCCTCACCCAATCTGCTCTTTTCTTATCCCTTAACGTTACACCTATCATTCTTCTTTCCATAGCTCGTTGTGTCGTCCTCAATTTGAGTAGAACCCTTTTCGTAAGCCTCCAGGTTTCTGCCCCGTAGGTGAGTACTGGTAAGACACAGCTATTATATACTTTTCTCTTGAGGGATAACGGCAACCTGCTGTTCATGATTTGGGACTGCCTGCCAAACGCACTCCAGCCCATTCTTATTCTTCTGATTATTTCCGTCTCATGATCCGGATCCGCCGTCACTACCTGCCCTAAGTAGATGTATTCCCTTACGACTTCCAGTGCCTCGCTGCCTATTGTAAATTGCTGTTCTCTCCCGAGACTGTTAAGCATTACTTTAGTTTTCTGCATATTAATTTTTAGACCCACTCTTCTGCTTTGCCTCTCCAGGTCAGTGAGCATGCATTGCAATTGGTCCCCTGAGTTACTAAGCAAGGCAATATCAGCAGCGAATCGCAAGTTACTAAGGTATTCTCCATTAACTTTTATCCCCAATTCTTCCCAATCCAGATCTCTGAATACCTCCTGTAAACACGCTGTGAATAGCATTGGAGATATCGTATCTCCCTGCCTGACGCCTTTCTTTATTGGGATTTTGTTGCTTGCTCTATGGAGGACTACGGTGGCTGTGGAGCCGCTATAGATATCTTCCAGTATTTTTACATATGGCTCATCTACACCCTGATTCCGTAATGCCTCCATGACTACTGAGGTTTCGACTGAATCAAACGCTTTCCCGTAATCAATGAAAGCTATATATAAGGGTTGGTTATATTCTGCACATTTCTCCATCACTTGATTGATAGCATGAATATGGTCTATTGTTGAGTAGCCTTTACGGAATCCTGCCTGGTCCTTTGGTTGACAGAAGTCTAAGGTGTTCCTGATTCTATTTGCAATTACCTTAGTAAATACTTTGTAGGCAACGGACAGTAAGCTGATCAGTCTATAATTTTTCAAGTCTTTGGCGTCCCCTTTCTTATGGATTAGGGTTATGTTACGTTCTTCCAAGATTCCGGTACGCTCGAGGTCATGAGGCATTGCGTATACAGGGTGGCCAGTTTCTCTAAAACAATCTGTCCACCATCCTTCAACAAATCTGCTGTTACCTGATCCTCCCCAGCTGCCTTCCCCCTTTGCATATCTCCTAAGGCTTTCCTTACTGCTTCCGGCGTTACCTTCGGGATTTCGAATTCCTCTAGACTATTTTCTCTTCCATTATCGTCGTGGGTGCCACTGGTACTGTATAAACCTCTATAGGACTCCTCAGCCACTTGAACTATCTCATCCATATTAGTAATGATATTGCCGGCTTTGTCTCTTAACGCATACATCTGATTCTTGCCAATTCCTAGTTTCTTCTTCACTATTTTTAGGCTTCCTCCGCTCCTGAGAGCATGTTCAAATCTATCCATATTATACTTCCTTATGTCAGCTGTCTTACGCTTGTTGATTAACTTCGAAAGCTCTGCCAGTTCTATTCTAGCTGTAGGGTTAGATGCTTTCATACATTGGCGTTTCTTGATCAGATCTTTCGTCTCCTGCGATAGTTTGCTGGTATCCTGCCTAGCGTAGTTACCACCGACTTCCATTGCACACTCCTTATTGATTCCCACAAGATTGTTGTTCATTGCTTCAACACTAAGGTCCTCTTCCTGAGTTAAAGCTGAATACCTGTTCTGTAGCTTGACCTGGAATTCCTCTATTTTCCCTCTTACCGCTAACTCATTGATCGGCTTCTTATGTACCAGTTTCTTCCGTTCCCTCTTCAGGTCTAGGCTAATTCGAGTTCTTACCATCCTGTGGTCACTGCAGCGCACCTTGCCGAGCACGTCCACATCTTGTATGATGCCAGGGTTAGCGTAGAGCATGAAGTCTATTTCATTTCTAGTCTCGCCGTTCGGGCTCCTCCACGACCCTTTCTACTATCCCGCTTGCGGAAGAAGGTATTCATTATCCTCATATTATTCTGTTCCGCAAATTCTACTAATAACTCTCCCCTGCTATTCCTAGTGCCTATGCCATATTCCCCCACTGCCTTGTCTCCAGCCTGCTTCTTGCCTACCTTGGCATTAAAATCGCCCATTAGTATAGTGTATTTAGTTTTCGCTCTACCCACCGCCGATTCCACGTCTTCATAGAAGCTTTCGACTTCCTGGTCATCATGACTGGATGTAGGGGCGTAGACCTGTACAATCTTCATTTTGTACCTCTTATTAAGTTTCGCAACAAGACCTGCCACCCTCTCGTTAATGCTATAGAATTCCTGTATGTTACCAGCTATATTCTTATTAACCAGGAATCCGACTCCTAGTTCTCTTCTATCCGCTAAGCCCCGGTAGCACAGGACGTGCCCGCTATTTAGCACTGTATATGCTTCTTTTGGCCTCCTAACTTCACTGAGCCCTATTATATCCCATTTACTGCCCTCTAATTCCTCCAATAGCACTGCTAGACTCGCCTCACTAGATAACGTTTTCATTAAAGATGATTTATCTCTTTCTCTTGTAGACTGTCAATCAAGTCGCGTATGTGCAAGAGAGGGTAGACGTCCTTGTGTTTGATCCTGTTGAGGCACCGGTGTGTCCACACAGAACCACACAGAACCATCTTTCTTCAAAGGAAGAACGGCGGGGGATGTCCACTGACTGTTGGAAGGTTGTATCACTTCGCGGAAGAGCATGTCGTTGAGTTGGTCGTTCATTACACGACGTTCTGCAGGAGATACACGATACGCACTTTACCAAATGGCGGTTGCGAGCAATTGTCAATCCGATGAGTAACAGTTCATGTCTCTCCCAGGAAATATTCCCCTTGAGGGTGAATAAAATCAGACTGACGCTGGGGCCTTTTGTCCAGAAGTTATTAGCCAAGCCCGCTCAATAAGACGGAAGCCTGATTCCGCTGATTCAACTGCTCGCGCACCGTCAGCAGCTGGGCGTGTCCTCGTTGCCTTTTGTGACCATACTATTGTGGCGCGTAGCAATGCGCGACAGCGCCCCCATTCTAGCAACGAAGCCATGGGCCGAAGCGCGGATGACGGTGGTGAGGAACGCACTCGGCGAGTAGGACTAGCCTGGTTGGGGGGAATGTAAAAACACAAGTGGCGAAAGCGTCAGAGTACAAGTAGGCAGGCTACAGACGGTCAGGGGAGACCATATCTTCCCGGCCATTGACGAGCAATAGAATGTCTTTAGGTGCATACTTGAGTACTTTGAACGGACAACTATACGGGGGCCGTAAAAAAGAACGCACAGCTTCGTGACAAACAAAGACATGTGTGCGGTTCTCAAGGCTAGGGATGACATATACACTCCGGGAATAACGTTGCTGCTGGGAACGATCGAACGGATAGCGCTGCGTAGACGGTAGGCGCAGTCGGAAACGTCAGTAGGTACGGTGAGCGACTCGTCGGAGAATTCGCCAGGGACTTGTAGAGTGGTGCCAAACGTAAGCCCGTCAGCGCTGGTGGAAGATTCTCTGCGAAGGGTGTGGGGGATGCCAAGCATAACGAAATCACGGTGCTCGATGCATGATGAAGGAAAAGTCGAACCAATGATTAAAACTTTCAGCTGGCAGTGAAAATGTTCGATGATCCAATTGGATATCTCGTGGTAAGAGGTAGTCTTGATGTGATTGAAGCCGACTAGTCAAGATAGATTCACCAAGAAAATTTAGTTGAATTAGCAACCACGGTCAGTCGCAATGGGGAAATGGACAGCGTGGCAGCTAATCGAGAGTCTGATGAGTGTTCGAGCTATCGACTCCGGCGTTATGTCCCGGTGGGGCATCACTTCCGGCCAGCTGGTGAACCTGTCAAGGCATGTGAACATGCAGCTATGGTATCCAAATGAATTAAGCGGGCCAGCAAAATGAACGTGCAGATGGCTGAAGCCGGCGTACGGGGACGGGACCATGCCAAGAGGAGTTGCAGTGCTGCGATGCACATTAGACTGTTGGCAAATGAGACACGTGCTTGACTAGCGACGAATGTCTTCGTTGATACTGAGCCACACATAACGAGAACTGACGAGTCACTGTGTTCCGCGAATGCCAGAGTAAGCGAAAGTACGGAGTTCATGAAGTACGGCGCGGCGGTTTGAGCGAGGCACGTAAGTATGTGGGCGTCCAGTACGCGTCTCACAAACTAAGGGTACGTCGCAGTGAGGTAACCAGATATCTTCAAACACCAGAAGGGTGCCGCTCGTGTGAAGCAGCTGGATGTCGGCGTTGACACTCTGTGCGGGAGCCATGGTTATGAAGTCGATGACTGGTCGGCCGTGGTCCATTGCATGATTGGCAGCGCGTGAAAGTGCGTCAGCAAAGTGGTTAGATGTTCCGCTGAAGTGATGAATGTTGCAGTTGTATTAATAAATGTAGGCGAGCTGTCCAATTTCGTGGGGTGAGATGAAGGTGCTGCTGTACACTAGGGCGGAAGTCAGTGGCTTATGGTCGGTGAGGACATGGAAGGAGCGACTTTCGAGAACACGTCACAAGTGTTTCACAGCAAAATAGATGGCGAGCAGCTCTTGGCCGAACGCGCTGTAATGGCGCTCAAGGGGCGCAAGCTTCTTAGAAAAGAAGGCAATAAGGCTGCCAAGCACCAGCAACGAACTGCTGGAAGACTGCGCCGACAGCGGTGTCCAATGCGTCAACGATGACAGATGTTGGGGCGTCGCATTTTGTGTGGACGAGGAGCGTCACGCTGCAGTGGCTTTTTTGATGCCTCTAAACGCGCGGTCACCGGTGTCGTTCCAGACCTCGGTAGTATTGTGTCTTAAGGTCTGAGAGAAGGTCGTGAAGAGGCTGCAGTATATTCGCGCACTGAGCAGTGTAGCGGCGGTAATTGTTGGCGAGGCCAAGAAATTCGCACAGTTGTCTTGCTGTGGATGGCTGAGGAAACCCATGATGGCTGTGATGTGGACCAGGAATGGATGAATGCCGCGCGGGCTGACGCAATGGCCGAGGAGATCCAACTCCACAACGCGGAACTCGGTCTTGGGGCTGTTAACCGAAAGTCCAAATTTTCTTAGTCTTGGGAGCACTTGACAGAGATGGAGCTTATGAGCTTCGACGGTGGTGCTGTAGATTAGGATGTCATAAAGATAGGCAAAGCAGCACGTCAAGGTCAGGGCCGCTCTACGAAGACTGCAAGGCATGCGCATATATTCGAACAGGCCGAAGGGGGTTTTAATGGCGGTCTTCGGAATATTTGAGGGTTCCACAAGAATCTGGTGGGAGGCTTTCACCAGGTTGACCTTGCTAAAGATGGTACAGGTGCGCAGTGCCGATGTAAAATCCTGAACGTTAGTTATTGAATACCGGTCCGGGACAGTGGCCTTGTTAGAGCACGTTAATTGCCATAGGGTTCCAGTCACCAGTCTTCTTGGAAACGCGTGGAGTGCCGAGGCCCAAGGTCTGCAGGAGGGACGAAGAAGCCAGAGCGAAGCATGTGCTCAAACTCCTTGTTGGCGATATGTTGACGATCCGGTGCGATCCAACAAGCCCGACAAAAGCTGGAGGGCCAATGGTGACCATATGATGTGTCAGGCTGTCAATGACTGAGGAGTGAAAGGAACACGTACAGGAACTCGGCAATGTCGGCTGACCAAAGGTCGGCAACGGTCATGTGCGCCTCGAGGAGCCGGAGCAGTGGAGCGTGACTGGAAACGTTTTGGATGGTTAAAGTCGTCTGGGATTCCATGAAGCGGACGTGCCGCACGTCTATGACGACCTTGTAGTGCCAAATAAAGTCGGGTGAGATGATCGGCTGGTGCGCAACTGTGGTGTCGTAGATCAAGGAAATGTAGCTCTGAGGCCGCTGTCAAGAGTCATCGACTTTTGGCTGTAGGTCCGGATGGTCGATCCACTGACCGTGGTGAGATGAGACGAGTCGGGAGGATGGCAGCGCTCAGCCAATCTATGAGGAAGGACGCAAATCTCCGCGGCATTGTCAACGAGATAGACTTTGAGTACAGGATCGGGGGACGTGGCGAAGGCGACTGGATTTCGACCGGTCACAGTGGTCGGCGTCAGTATTCGGCCCAACCGTTTCTCACGTAGAAGCAGCGCTGGCGGCACTGGATTGCGTGAGTGCGACAACCACGGTGGTGCCAGTAAAGCGTAACGGGAGGAGAGAAACCGTGTCCTGAGTAAGTGTGGCTGGGGTGGTGAGGTCGTGAAGAAGAACGCGGCGGGCCTCTTTAGATGACAGCGACCTCACTGTCAGTCGCTCTGCTTGCCGTGTAAGCTGCTCGTTAGCTTCGAGGAGACGCGCGTAGCGGTCACCAGCGGCTGCGCCGTGGGACGGATGGTCGGGAGGGCGACCAGCCGTGGCCACGGTGGGAAAACCGACATACGTCATCTCATCGGGCAAGAGAGCCAGAGACTTCAGCGTCCAGGATGAAGACGCGGTCAAGTTCTTGAGCAGATGCTGTAGACGACGCTGCAGCAAAGATTTCCGGAGACGTGCGCAGCTGGTTGAAGGAGCCAGGTGTCCAACCAGGGCTATGCATGCGGCGCAATAAGTCGGTAGGTTTGCGGTCGCCGAGCTGCTTCAATGTAAGAAGTTGCTGTAATCTATGCCGCTCCGTTTCAGTGTTGCGCTGGACATTCGTCGCCTTAAGGTGGTCATACGGGAGTTCGACGGGCGGGGAGCGTAGCATATCGCGAACAATCGCAGCACTAGTAGGTGGAAGCGCTTCAACAACATGGTCGAGCATGGCCAACAGCGAACCGAGGCAATCGCGACGGAAGAAAAAATATGATGGTAAAGAACCAAAGTTGCGAATTCGACGACCAGAACTGCGGGAGGATTCAGAGCGGAAACCTCGGCATCGCTGAGTAGTGGCGTTGATGGCAGCACTTAATCAGTAGAATCTGAGACCATGGCTGACTAGATGGAAGTAGGACTGCGAAGACCGTGGGGCTTGAGCTCCTAATGGTGGTAGCGCCAGAGAAGCGGTTGTGGCACCTGAAGCTGAGAGCCATGACACGAAGGCCGGAGTCACTAATGTGGTTGTAAAGGAAAACCAGATATGCGCGTGTGCCTGGTGTCTACAAATAGTATTTTTCGCCGATCCCGCTCAATCAGGTGGAAGCCTCATTCCCTCGATTCTGCTGCTCGCCCACTGTCAGCGTGCTGGCCATGTCTTCACCGTCTTTTGCGCGTAGTAGGGCGCTACACCCTACATCGAAAGAAGAACGAAATTATTCTAAGAGGCACAAAAGCTGAGACCGCTGAAGCGGTGTAAGGTCATCGGCAACAGAAGAACCGAAGACATCACTGGGCGATAGATCACACGTAGAAACAGCACTGTGCGCACAGAAGCTAATACAGTAATGCTCATCGGGCAGGTACGTAATTTGCACGTCCTCGATCGCTTGTATATTGTCAAGACATTCCCTTTGGCAGGTTTGGGGTACGGGCTAATCGGTATTCCATTGTAAACAATACGTACAGCGCGTACAAAGAAAGAGGCACCGAAAGAACGACGAAGGCAAGCGCTAACTGACAAGCGCGTTATTCTCCTAGGACTAGCCTGAAAGGGTATGGGAACAGGGTTGCTAACAATATGATGCTAGAGCCCTGCGGAATGTTTACTGTCGCAAAAGGTAGCAGGACTACTTGCAAAGTGACAAAGTGGTCAGATGGAGACAATAGAGCAACAGCGTCTGCGATTTCGCTGCAGTACATGGGTGCGACCGTTGACGTGTTCGGAAGAACGTGGCTTGGAGAAGTAGCTTTCTCGAAAGCGAAGAAATATCTGCCAACTGCAAATATAACCGCGTCCAGAGTTCTATTTCGGCCCGTGCGCTATGAATATGGCATTGTGCCGCGAAAGAATATCCCAGCCGTGCATAACATCATGAGAACACCAGGTAAGGATTACAAATTCTATCGTATAGAACGTCCGCAAAGACAACACGTGCAGTGCAAGCCGCTAAGGCGCGAATATTCTGAGCACTGGCTGTGCGGAGGGACAGCACAGAAAGGGGCGCCGTGGCTTCCCCAAGTATACCACGAAGCTTAGCGTCCATAACACATATGGCGGCTCTTGTGTACACAACTGCAGATGCGCGAACACTGTCAAGAAACAGTTCAATTACGTTCCAGGGACTGCGTTGAGGACTTTCACATTTCCATGGTATCGCAGCCCTTGCCTCTAACACATCGTCGATTAGCCTTCCCCGTCGCGAGTGACGCCGCGAAGTCACATCGGCGGCAGAGAGCGACGGCAAGCAGACGGTGAACAGCTGGTAGTTGGTGTCAGGTGAAAAGCCGGTGACATAACCGACGAGTGGCGGTTATATGGGCGGCTCGGTTGGCTGGTCGCGAGTGCTGCAGCGCTAGGCAGGTGCATACAATTACAATAAGCGTGCGACATGACTGTCGTAGCCGCGCGCAAACCATGTGTGCCGACTGGCAAGGGTACGCGACTGGATCGCTGCGGCAGGTACCATCTTTGTCACAGGTCTGTGGCCGTTGATATGACTCTATGGCAGGCTGCCATGGCGGGCTGCCTTTTTCGTAGGATAACAAGAATATTTATGCATTGCTGTGTTCCGTTACCCCAAATTATTTTACAATAGCGCAGATGTGATGAAAAGAGTGCCTTAAATATCGAAAGCTTTTTGAGGAACTGGCAATACACGATGACATTTTCTCAGTACGGCAAAGACCTTGCAAAGTTTATTTGTAAATATTCCGTATGGTGATCCCATTTCATATATTCGTGAAAAATTACACCTAGCGATTTTACTCCAGAATAAAATTCAATTTTATTATTATTCAACATAAGATTGGAAGAATGAGAGAGCTCATAAAGTGGAGGTTTAGAGCGAAAACAAATAGCTTTAGTTTTTGAGCAGTTAATTTGTAAAGAATTGCTAAGTGTCCAGCTGCATATTTTTTCTAATGTCAAGTAAGCTAGATTCACGAGATCATGTATATTTGTTCCTGAAAAGAAAATACTTGTATCATCAGCATAGATTATGTATTGGGCTGAATGGTCAACGTTTACAATATCATTAATAAATATATTAAACAAAAGCGGGCCCAATATGCTGCCTTGGGGAGCTCCATATGTAACAGGTTGCATAGAAGACAGAGTTCTGCTTATAGATACACATTGATTTCTGTTTGTTAAGTAGTTTTGAATTAGATTTAGGGCAACACCACGAACTCCATAACACTGCAGATTTCCTATTAATGTTTCATGGATGATTTTCTCAAAGCCCTTGGACATATCGAAAAATATGCCGAGTGTGGATTTTCTAGCTTCAATAATTTTAAGTGTCAATTCTTTTTGAAACACTAGAGCACTTTCTGTTAAAAATCCTGATCTAAATTCATATTTCCATTCAGTTATGACGGAAGTGACATTAAAATTAGAAGCACCGCAAATAGTTATACACAGGAAGTCAAATCTATCTGTACAAGTTTCTATGTGACTTACATGCTTGAATGTTCCTTCTGTAAGAAGCAATATATTGGTAAACCGGTGCAATCAATGAACGTGAAATTAAACGAACATCGTGCGGACACAGCTAAAAAGCTTCCCAAAGCCGTTGCCGAGCATTTCAACCAACCAGGTCATAACTTTGATTAACATAATCTCGACATCTTACAGTGTAATGTTGCTTCTGAACAAGGAAGAAAATAGAGCGAATCGTGCCTTATCCATAAGATCAAAACATTGCTACCGATAGGCATAAATGTTTCAAAGGGAGCTTTAGAATCTATTTGTTATGCTAAATTGCAAGGTTTAGGCAACAAGGCCTTCTTTGGTTTCTTAGCATTTATTTTTCTTCTTCTTACGGTTTTCGTTTTCTACTTGTTATTTGTTTATTTATTCCATTTCAGTATTTCATTTTTTTTTTCACGAGCGCCTGTTTCTACCGCTCCTTCTACGAAGTCTGATCTTGCATGACCTTGCTTATAGCCTGAATAACTGATGTCAAACAGATATGGTTCTACTAGATTTCTCAACAGCATTTTATAGTGTAAGCCATAATAAATTATTTATGAAACTAGAAGCCGATATGGGTGATCGTTTAATTACCCTTTGGATCAGGGACTTTTTGTTTTATAGAACGAATTTGTATTCTTTGAACACGTTACATCACAAACTATTTCTATGTCATCGGGTGTACGACAAGCAACAGTCTTTGGACCGTTTTTATTCTTAATCTACATTAACGACATCGCAACGAGAATCGATCCCAACATTGAACTTTTTGCCGATGACTGTGTCATTTGCCGCTAAATGAACAGTCATGCAGATAACATTGCCCTGAGTGCAACCCTCAACACAATGTCTGAGTGGTGCGAGATGTGGCAGATGACAACGTAAAATATACCGCCGTAATTACCACCACTACAAAAAATATCGTTCCAACTTCGCTTATGCAGTCAATGACTCCGTGCTAACTAATGTTACCACACATAAATATTTAGTTGCGACACTTACCGCAGACCTTAAGTGGACCCCGCACATCGATAACATTGCCGCAGCAGCACTACGTAAGTTATTTTTTCTTAAAAAGTGCCAAAGACTAGCGCCTACTATAATTAAACTGCTCGCCTATAAGACATTCTTAAGACCTATTTTAGAACATGCCAACGTGGTTTGGTTTGTGCATACAATGACTCACTTAAGAAAACTGGAAGCAGTGCAAGCAAAAGCCATAAGATTTGTATAGAACAGGTTCAGGCTCACAGACACACCTTCTAACCTGCTTACTGTATCAAATCTTAAAAAGCTAGCAGATAGAGCGAAAGAAGCCCGCCTCAAATTGTTATTTCAGATACTTCACAACGATCTCAAGATAGACGCATCCAAATACACTTCGTTTTCCGACACTCGACCTACACGTCAAAGCCATGCAAGCGAACTTATAGATTATTCCTACTGTAATGAAAAATTTAAACATTCTTTCTTTTCGCTTGCCATTAAAGACTGGAACAAACTGCGCCCATCTATCACAAACACCAAATCGTTCTCAGAATTCGCTAATAAAATTGAAGGCAACAAAAACTATATATTTTTTTTTATTGTTTATCGTATCAATATTGTTGAACATTAGAGTGATTTTCACTGTCTGTATTCAGGTAACCAGTATGCGTTGTTTTAATGCGTTACTGTAACCTCTTTTTTCCTACAATTGTTTACATATATAATTGTATTGTAAACGTTTCACATATTGTATTGCCATCTTGCTATGCTCTCAGCTGAGAGCAGCAGTATTGAAAATAAATAAATATATAAGTAAATTATCTCTCTAAGATACACGATAGCCACAACCAACTGTGAAACAGGTAATAGAGGGCTGCTGTGCACGTTGTTGACACGCCGGCTGACACACAGGCGGTGACCCGTGATTGACAGACGGTCGCGTCCCTGGCCTTGTGCAGAGTGCTCCTTTATTCTCATTCTTTATTTCGACGCCCACGCCGATAACACACTTTGGCTCGTTGCCGCACCCACCTTTCTTACGCCCTCTCCTGTTTAGAATAACCCCACCTATATATATTGTGGTGAGGAAAGAATATGCTGCGTTGAAGAAGACAAGTCCACTTGTCAAAATCTTGGCTTCTGCTCTCACCTTGTTCTCGTTTTGCTCATCGCCTTGTATATCTATATCCTGCCTTCCCCGTCTTTTCCCTGGACAGCCATGGTATACGTATGATTTGGAGATCATATCTTTAACGTATAAGAGCAATTTGGCCAGAGATGAAATTTTATTGCAAAAGTTCACAGCTATGCCATATTACCAAAGTGCTGCAAGAGGAAGCACTTCTTTCAGCCTATTTTCCGTCACCTCTTTTGACACGTTGTTGTCCACATTGTGAAAGCAGCTGTACAAAAGCATAAATCATTATTGGCATAAGACATAGAAAACTAAATGCAATACAATACACAGAGAAACACCGAGGAATTGAGCGTAAAACCAGTGCTTGGAGTGTTGCTACAATTGCTCCAATCTACTGTTTTTCATTAAAGCTGCTACATTCGTGCTACAAAGTAGGCAAAGTGTTCCAAAGCTGCTCCACAATGACCGGTGGTGCGCGATATTGGAGGCGACTACGAAGGAAAGTTGTATGGAAGCTCAGGTCGCAGCTACCACCGCCCGATTCGAAGAGCGCCGCACATCTACGGCCCTAATAAAAAGCTAAATGAGCTAAAGGATAATTCAGGTAATCTAATCTAACGCACTCATGCTTGTTCATGGTCAGTTATTTAGAAACTTTATGTTCCATATTCGCCGGTTGGGCGTAATTTAGGAGGTAGGAGTGTTGGGCTAAGTAGTGTATGATTAGCACATTAGGCTTCTTGGTATGACAGAGTAAGAGAGTGATTGTAGAGCGGAAGAAACCCAACATTTGTATTTGGTATCGGCGGTGTCTACCTCAACCGACAACGTGTACTTCGCATATTTGGCATGGTAGCTGTGTCATGGTGCACTCTGCAAAACTGAAACTTACCCCTTTGAAAGTTATCTGATTGGGACATTGCATTTTTCTGTGTGTGCTCATAACGCAGCGCATTTGTAGCTCTGCCATTTTACTAGCTAGATGTACTTAGGCTCGCAGCAAAACAAAAAATTTTAAATTAAATTATCGGGTTTTACGTGCCAAAACCACTTCCTCATTACGAGGCTCGCCGTAGTGGAGGACTCCGGAAATTTCGACCACCTGGGGTTCTTTAACGTGCACCTCAATCTAAGTACAAGGGTGTTTTTGCGTTTCGCCCCCATCAAAATGCGGCCGCCGTAGCCGGGATTCGATCCCACGGCCTCTTGCACAGCAGTACAACTCCATAGCCACTGAGCAACCACGGTGGGTTCAACAAAACAACTCAAATAGTCATGTATACAATGTGACTGTATAGCCGCGAGTATTGTGTGCCTTTGTGTGTAGTGCTTTACCAATGGGTACGCGCAATACTTTCTTTTTCCAGCATAGTGCTTGACTCGCTGTGGCCATATGATAGCTGTAATTTGTTCATGAGTGGTCACGTACGCGAATTTGGTTCCCTGAGGATATTTGCAGTGATGTACACAGCTACTCTCAAACCGTTTGTCGTGCAGGAACTGTGTCCTGCGGATAGCCATTCAGAATCATCGCTATTGACTGCTATAAAACCTACTCCAAATCATGATTTTTCCTGCAACAAAACCTGCTCCAAAACCCCATGGCCATTCCCATTAATGTAAACCACCTTGAAAAAAGCAACAGCTGGTGAAAGCAGTACAAGTAACAGCCATGACTGTTTTGAAGCAGGCTTGGTAGCTGCCAAAGGGTAAATTGGAATCAAATAAACATTTTCAAGTAGTTGTAGGCTAGGCACGCCAAGCTGTTCTTTACTCTACAGATTCCTCATGAATAGCAGCAATAATACCAAGCTAACTAGGTCTTATTGCGTGCCTGCTTGGTTAGTTAGCACAACACACCTTGAGTATGCACAGAATGCGAATTCACTGATTATCGCACTTCCCCGCTCTCGCAATGACCCGTACTTGCAAGTAAGCCCTGCAACCGGTGGCCTTGAGTCAACTTCGATTGATAATGGCGATGACAACTGCGGATGCCAGCTTTTCTCTGGCACTAGCAGTACAGGAGCTATCTAGCTCTGTCTGCACAAAGCTAGTAGTTTTGCGTGTTCTTTGTGCAGGGTGTCTGCGATGTTGACATTTTCAAATTCCCAGAGTGACACAGAACTTTGTCTTATGTAAAGACAGGCTGACACTCCTCGACCGATACTGTCAGCATTCAAAAAATAAATTAAATGAAGTAGGTAAAAATGAAAATGAAATCAAACAGCAGTGTTTACTTTATTCAAAATGGAAAATTGAGGGAGGGTAGTAAAATGCACAGGAAATAAGATAACTTCGAAAAGAAATGACCAAGCCCATTGTAAATCGGTTCGCACAATTTCAAATACGGATAAAACGAGATGCATACCGAAGCAAATACACTCTAAAATGACCAATTTCTATCAAGAGATAGCAAGTTCATTGGTATTAGGGCCGAAGTTTGTCACAAGTGATATTTTCTCAGCACCTGCAAATTCAAGCTCAACTTTGCTCACACACTCTCAGCCCACGCACAATGCCTCCGTTTAGTGTTTCAATGCTTTCAAGAGTTTATTTTGGTTTGGATGGGGGTAACCTGCATCATTGCGTAAGCCAACACGTTGTTTTTTGTGCTCGAACTCCTTCAAAGAAGAGGCGGCGCAGTTTCTTTCCCGTTCTTTCCTCAATGCGACGGCCACTTCTGTTCTTGTCCTCCTTCCGCCGGGCAAATCACGTACCATTTGAATCATCCTCTTGATCAGTTATACACTCAACGTCCGATTTTTCGGACTCCCTAGGGGCCACGTCAGCATCCAAAAAATGAAATCGGGCAGTCCGAAAATGCAACGGATGTCTTTTACATCCATTAAAGGCTCATATCATTACAGGCAAGTCCGAAAAAGTTCTGAAGGCCTGCCAGTACACTTATCAGGCATCTCGGTGCTCGTACTGTGACAGAAGACGGCGGGGTCCACGCGTGCAAATTATGTAATGCGTACTGTTTCCCGTGACAGTTGCAATTTCCAACGCTTGTTCAGCTTCATCAAAATACTTCAAGTACGCTACACCGCGTAACAAGGCTGTGATGAGTCGAAGCTGCCTTTCGGGGAACGGTATTATGCAACGTGACATGTATTCGAAGTTTCGAAGACAATCGAGAGGATCACAGAGGCGGAGTCGGTGGTATTAGTGACAGCGGCGAATTCATTCAATGAAAAGCAACAGCACGAAATGGTAAGGATCTTAGTAGGGGACGTCGAAACAGCTAAGGCTCGCGTTGCCGAGGTGGTGGCTACGGCTGCCAGCAGATCTGCGCGCAAGAGCGGTGGTTCGACGAGGCGAGATAATCAAAACGGCAGTATTGGCTTGAGTAATGCCTTTTAGGACCTACGGTCCACGGCAAAAAGTCCCGAAAATCGGAGAGCGAAGGGTTCTTCCGTCTGATACTAGAGACGCTCTTATACCTTGACTCTTTGCGGCATGTGGTGGTGCCGCGAAGCCCTCCGCATTATCGGGCATTTTCCTAAAATCAGACGTCCGGAAAATCCGTTGTTGGTTGACTCTACACTGGCAACATGGCGTCAAAGACAATTGGTTATGATTCCTCTCTTTTACTCGAGACTGCAGTAGGGGAACTTTTGTTGACTTGAAATAAAATACCAGCTAATTTTCCCTGATTTAAGCCCTTATTCCCGGAGTTTTCCCAGAGCTCTTCCAGGCTATTCAAAATCCTTGAGAATTCCCCGTTTTCCCGGTTGGTAGACATACGGTTTTCGACAGTAATCATACTGGTAGCACGCCACGCGAAGCGCTAAGCAAACTAAAGCACCGGCTTCAAGCTCAATGCTGTTCAACATACTTTGTAGAATGGCGATCGTTCATTGGGAAGGTGTGCTACCAGCAAGACAAGTGTGCATTTCCGCACACTGAAGAAGCAGTGCTTTACGGCTCCGAAACCTCTGGATAAACAGCTGTGCTGTGTGAACTGAAATGATACAGAACAAGCCTTGCCGACTTGCAAGGAAACAGGGCATCACGGCTACAAACTTTAACGGAAGCAGCAACTGCATGACGCGCTTTCATGTGGCAGCATGGGCTTTCCTTTCGAAGAACGACATGTAAGCAGCTGTCTTTTATATGCAAAGAATGACTGACTTTCGCTATTCGTGATCATCCTCTGAAGCCAGGAAGCAAGTTTAAAAGGCTGCCAGTGCAACTGTTCTGTGTATTTCTCCTACAGGCACGGAGCACGATTTATGGTGACACGGCCATCAGAAGAGAACTGACATTTAAGCACAACTTACTCCCCGGAGGACCACCCGGTATGGAACTATGCTATTGAAGTTGAAGCACTTGGACAGCCAGACAGAAGTGTGGGTCCCTCAAGTAGAAATCCTTCTTTGGAATGTGTGTTTTCAAGGTACGAAAATTAGGCTGGGCCATTTTTTTTGTGTTACACCTATGTTTGGATTGTTTTGTAGCTGTCTTTTCGACACAATCATAGTTTACGGTTGATTAGGTTGAATTAGGTGGCAGTAGAAATTCAGTTTGAAATTTACCCTTTATATAAACTTACCCTCCAACTTTGTGTAATAAATTTTAAGTGCTTAATGTAATTCTTGTAATACGTGAAGGCGAAAGCCTGCTTAACACGTGGTTATGCATTAATTTATACGATTGGAGGGGTCAAAATTCGACTATCAAATGGTCGCAAATACCTTGCCACGGCTACTAAATTCTTACCTAGAAACCGGCATTGACATCCATGCCTTGACACCATCAGAGCTCATCTGTCTGGTGAAAACTACCATTTAAATCGCCATGGGTCCGTAAAACCATATGTATTCATTGAAAGAAATGTCATTCATTTGATGTGACCCACTGTTCTTTAATTTTTTCATTTCTGAAAGTGTTCTTTGCCACCGGTCTGCAAATATGTAAAGGGGGCCAGGGACCACTCAAGCTGCCAATAAGCAGCTTTTACCTTGGCCCCCTCCATTCGCTTGCAAATGGGCACGAATAAAATGAAATGAAATGAAATGAAACTTCCTGGAAAGCATAACGAGCCGCATTGGGAAGCAAACATGTGGCACTGTAGGTCGACCTTCTCAACAAGACATGCAAGTCCATAAGGCACTACCTGAATGTTCTTTCGTTCTCTCTTTCTTTGTTTTTTTTTTGTTCATTTATAACGCACTACTATGATCCGATCGCATCCTTTCTTTCGTTTCTTCATTTACTTTCAACCATTGCACATTTGCTTGGTCACGGAGGTATGAGCCATTAATGATGATGACATTTTTGTCTGACTGGAGTAGACCGCTATCTGCGGGTATGAAGCATTGCAACGAACCACTGAAGCGTCTTAAAATACATTTTATATATGATAGTTCTACAAAAAGTATGCTTCACAGTATCAGCAGGGCTGGCATAATGTAGCGATTCCTTTCCCTTCATTCTCTATTGCATTCTTATCTACAGTGAACATGAATAGCCAATCATAGTAACGCAGGCAGAACGCTACTATTACAATGTACCCGAAAGACAAGAACTGCAATATAATTACTACAGTATGCCAGCCCTAGATGCTTTCACAAGGTACTCAATTAGCGCATTATACTTGAGCTAAATATGCACATATTTCTGCAAAATATTTCACAGACGCTGTAGCCGCCAGATAGCTTCAACTCATACTAAAACGCTTTCAAAGCCGAAGTCTTGATAATATTCTATTTGTTTAAATACATCGGTACATTTGGCCAAATGTCATTGGCAAATCGACGATAGAACGCATTTCAGTGATAGTCGGAAGGGAATGTAGGTGGTACGCTTCAAACTTTAGTGCCCTTCGAAGTTCGCATTAATGCGGCATAAATGCATCCTGTGACGTATCCAAGTTTTCGCGTATCCTAGTTCAGTAAGTTTGGTGGGATGTACAAGGTAAAGCAAAAAAAAGCTAGAACAGCGAATGCTTGCGCAACGCCAATTTCTGATGAGCAAACTTACCAAGCACTCGAAAGGTACTTCAGGCGCCTAATTTGGCATTGCGATGTCTCCAGCAGCGCCTGCGGCAAACACATAGCCGAGCATTTATGCGAACTTTTACTGCTGGCCTAAATTTTCACATAGGGTCAAAACAAAATTACCTGCTTGTCTACAGTGGGCGAAAATTTCCCAACGATAATTTCTTGCCCTGGTACTTTTGTAAGTCTAACAGCTCACTTTTTGTGGCGGCCGTTATTTCACATGTAGTGCACATTCGTTTGATTGCCCTTGTCGCACAGTGCTCGTCTCGGCAGCGGGAGGTTGCGGATTCGATTCCTACCGCCACCGGGTACCCACTGATTCAAATGGACACAAACTTACCCCATCCTGTTGTTCCGCTTCGATCAGGGGTGATACGCTTTAAAAAGGACTCTGCGCTCTTAATTACAGTCAAAACAAATGTGAGCACAAGAAAAGGCAGGTTTCGGCCGCCCTCACTGCAGAAATTTTGCACGTGGTTCCCCAAATGCAGTTATTAAGATGAGGACACCTTCGAATTGGGGACAAACACCCCTTCCCAAGCACTGAGGTCCCATAATGGCCAGACACCAGGCCGGGAGCACGCTTGTAACTATGTTATCGGTAGGTACCCGCTGGCAGCACTTGCCTTCCACAGCCGAAGCGGATGCCCTTCAACAAGGGCGTCTGTGGTTGGGCGAGAGGTGCTTAGACACCACGCATGAAATCTCCATTTGGGCCCCCTCACCAGATGTGAAGCCGCACAAGAAGCTTAAGACCAAGCCGGGAAACATCTCTGCCCATTAGAAAGAAACGGATGGCTTCTGTCGGTTCCAGAATTTGAACTCAGTACTTGCCCCCTAGGAGGCAAATGATCTAGCGCCACACCACCGCTGCGTTGGATTTATCCAGTTTAAATGTTCAGTTGCGACGATGTGACAGTGCATTAGCAACCAAGAACACTGAAATATTGAAAGGTTGAAATCAGCATGGAAAAACACAGACATAGGAGCTCTTGCACAGTTTTGTTCATTTCTCTGCCCCTCAGATTGCATTTGTTTTTGGACTGCTTTAAAATTTCAATCTCTTTAGCTTTAGCCATGATATAATTGTTTCCATTGTTGACTTATTGCAGCACCTTGCATTATGTATACAGGAGAGCATGACTAGCATGGGAGTGTCTAGTTGCTATAAGTGATTCCCATGTCATAATTGTCCGCAACAAAGAAATTTCTCCTCATGGAAGGGAATAAGACAAGCGTCTTCAGATACACCAGTATCCCATATTAATATTATTAAACCCTTGTCTTCAAGGAACCTGACAGGCAATTCATAGTATAGAAACTTTTCTTTGCGCGTGGTAAGAGCTATGTTAAATGCGTTAAGAGCAAGTATGAATTTTTTTCAGGGCGCAGCGCGAAGAATCTCACAACAAAGTTTCTCACTATTAAGCAACAGTGGGAAAGAAGCATTGTCGCCGATATTCCGTAATGGTAGGCAAGCAGTTTATTTCCGCATACATGAGAAGGCAGTTGCTTTTCAATTTGATTTTTGGTTTTGTGCGTTTGAATTTCAGTGTAGCACACTGATGCCTACAAGGTTAAGAGAAGACACAACAGAGCCTGCTTGGAGTCATGGTTACCTTAGAGAGCACTCCTGAGATCCTGATGGAGAAGTATGAACCTTTGTATGTACTAAATGTACTAGGCTAAAAAAAACAGAAAGATACTGAAAAACTTTTCCTTGATACGCAGCAACGAGCAGTGTGCCTGTGCTTGCATCACTGGTGCAAAATGTACACAACACTTCAATTGCGTTGTTGCCTCTGAAATAAGAAACTTCTTTGTGAACTACCCAAAGCTGCGTCCTCAAGAGAGGCAGGAAGCAGCCAACCTCCAGAAACAGTGGCTAGTAAGGTTGCAGCTAAGCCCCTTACACACGCAATGAAAAGCGTGTAACTTATGAATTGGCTAGTTTGCTTCTTTAAGACAAGGGCCACGCAATGCGTACTACAGGATGCCATTGACTCGAGGACAACAACCGTATCTCCTGCCGCGTAGGTGCTACAATTGCTACAAATGAAATTGCAGGCACTTATAATAACACTGACACTGACATCCTGACGATTCTGTGCCACGTAATTGGCTTAAGATCTTCACGCAACAACTAGGCATTCAACATAACACCATCACTGCAGAAGGTAAACTGGCGTTAGATCTCTTATCACCAAACATGTCAAAGTGGTGAATATGGTCTCAAAAGAAGCACTTACATTGCAGTTTAGGGTCAAACACATGAATGCACACAGCTTGAGAAGCAGCAACACGTTAGGAAAACTGGAAATTGGTGTACTTGCTTCAGGGTATCAGAGTAACAATTTCCCACCAAAAAATTATCATTCTTTCAAGGCAGACATTTGGATTTGTTTTGTTACCATGGGACCGAGTGAGCTGGCAGCACAAGATTGCAATAACTGGTCGACCGGACCCCGTGCCTCAGATGCGGCTCGACGCAGTGCAGTGTCAAATAAAGACCTGAAGTACCTTGAGAAAACCACCATACTTGGTTAGCTGCCAGAAAATAAAACAAACTTAATTGGTTTCGCATTGTTGCTTTTTGTTCTGGCATGTACTCCTTCCGTAACATGGTTATAGGCGCAGCATTCGCTAAGTCTTGTTCTATACGTCTTTATTATTTTATGGGTCAGCGCATGGGCTTCAAATGATCTTGGCATGCTTTAGACATACTGGTAGGCTAGTTGGTTAATCACAATGAAATATGGCAGCGCAATTCGATACGGAGACCTAATACAGTACACAAATATGAGCGTTGTGGGCATCTATTGATTTTGTGCTGGATAAGCACACCTAATTACATGTTCCAACACATCCGTAAAGCCCTACAGCGAAGAGAATAAGATATTTCTTAACACTCATGCTAGCTATGAGCCATCATGCTGCACGAAACCTCACACGTGACCAGCTTTCACACTGCGCACAGAAAAAGAAAAGAAAGACAGAAAGCTAGCGGAACATACCATCTGACATTGCCACCTTTAGATCCATGAAAACCTTTTTTCCTTGCCAGTTAAGGTGACCGAGGGGAAAATTGTCCAATTTTCCTGTCGCTTTGAAATATCCGCTTGTTCAATATTTCATGTGTCAGTTTCTTTCCCTGCACCCCACTTTTGTTTCTTTCAGTTCCAGCATGCAGCCGCAATTCCTACAATATAACATAACGCGACCGCTATATTTTCCAGAACAACGGTAGTTATGCTCTGTGAGCCTTGTGTTCAGACATCTACCTATCTGAACAACGTACACTTTAGCACACATCAGCGGAATCGAAGAACCAACCCGCTCTATGCAGGTGACATATGGTTGCATGTGCTTGATTACGTAGAATCAGTTGGTCTCTCCTGTGCGTTTTCTTTTTACAGAAGGCACACAACCGCGCAGGCACTGAGAATACCACGTTGACACCAGCCTTGCGACCTCATTTACGAAGATTGTACGAAATAGTGTGCATTTAGGGAATGACCACTGGTCTTTGAATGCATGCGCTATAGTACAGTGCTATTTGAGTGCTCCTGGAACACTTCAGCAGAGCGGGTTAAGTAGGTTAAGGTATTGCGTCATATCACGGATGGAAATGAACCGAACTTGTCTATCTAGCATGCGTTGGCGATGCGTTGGCCAATTCAAAGGACGGCTTAGCGGCGTTCAATAAGGTTTTCATATGCTCAACGCATAAGAAGTGTTTACGTGGCCTTATATTTTTTTGTTGGTAAAATGCTCTTCGGCATTGGCCAGCTGCCTGGTCCGATGCATAAGAACCATCGGCCGGCTGCGTAAGAACTTTTTTATGTGGAACTGTGCCTCCAACCGATTTGCATGTTTCAGCGACAAGTGTGTTATTTTAGGGAGTTTATTCTCGGATACACTATGAATATAATGTTTTACTAGACTGATACAAGCCATTCTATTCAATAGAATAGAAAAAAATGACACAATGCACTGAAGAAGTTGGCACAGACGATACAGTACTATAAATAATAGATATTTCTCTCCCATTTTAGCTTAACACCAATGCGCACCCTCGAAGAACGGGATCCGTTTTGCATCAGTAAGGCTCCGCTCTGGTAGCCAATCAGCACGGTCGCGTAGCGAGTTGCGAAACCTATTGTGTTTTAAAAACGAGAAAATTTGCTACACGACTATCGAGAAAAAATGTCTCCCTGAAAGACCAGTTGGAATTTTGTCCGTTACCTAGACGGCATAGGATTCCAGTTGCAGTTCTTGTTCTTTATTTAATTTAAGAAGCCATCATCATCAGCAGCAGCCTGGTTACGCCCACTGCAGGGCAAAGGCCTCTCCCTTACTTCTCCAACTACCCAGGTCATGTACTAATTGTGGCAATGTCGTCCCTGCAAACTTCTTAATCTCATTCGCCCACCTAACTTTCTGCCGCCCGTGCTACGCTTTCCTTCCCTTGGAATCCAGTCCGTAACCATTAATGACCATCGTTTATCTTCCGTCCTCATTACATGTCCTGCCGATGCCCCATTTCTTTTTCTTGATTTCAACTAAGATGTCATTACCTCGAGTATGTTCCGTCACCCAATCTGCTCTTTTCCTATCCCTTAACGTTACAACCATCATTCTTCTTTCCATAGCTCGTTGCCTCGTCTTCAATTTTAGTACAACCCTTTTTCGTACCTCCAGGTTTCTGCCCCTTACGTGAGTACTGATAATACACAGCTGTTATACACTTTTCTCTTGAGGGATAAAGGGAACCTGCTGTTCATGATATGAGAATCCCCGCCAAACGCACCCCAGCGCATTTTTATTCTGATTATTTCAGTCCCATTATCCGGATACGCAGTCACTACCTGTCCGAAGTAGATGCATGCCCTTACCACTTAGAGTGCCTCGCTTCCTATCGTAAACTACTGTTCTCTACCAAGGCTGTTAAACATTCCTTTAGTTTTCTGCAGATTCATTTTTAGACCCACCGTTCTGCTTTGGCTCTCCAGATCAGTGAGCATGCATTGCAGCGAATCGCAAGTTGCTAAGGTATTTGCCATTACCTCTTATCCCCAATTCTTCCCAAACCAGGTCTCTGAATACCTCCTGTAAACGCGCTGTGAATAACATTGGAGAGATCGCATCTCCCTGCTTGACTCCTTTCTTTATTAGGGTTGTGCTGCTTTCTTTATGGAGGACTATGGTGGCTGTGGAGCCACTATAGATGTCTTTCAGTATTTTTACATACGGCTCGTCTACACCCTGATTCCACAATGCCTCCATTACTGCAGAGGTTTCCACTGAAGCAAACGCTTTCTCATGAAAGCGTTTGCTTTCATGAGAAATCAATGAAAGCTATATATATATATATATATATATATATATATATATATATATATATATATATATATATATATATATATATATTGTATTTATATATCAAGGTTGGTTATATTCGGCACATTTCTCTCATTTGATTGATAGCGTGAACATGGTCTATCGTTGAGTAGCCTTTACGGAATCCTGCGTGGTTCTTTGGTTTAAGGAAGGTTAAGCTGTACTGATCCTATTTGCGTTTACCTTTGTGAATACATTGTAGGCAACGGATAGTAAGCTGATCGGGCAATAATTTTTCAAGTCCTTGGTGTCCCCTTTGTTATAGATTAGGTTCATGCATCCTAATCCAAGATACCGGTACGCGCGAGATCATGAGGCATTGCGTACACAGGGTGGCCAGCTTTTTTAGAACAATCTCTCCACCATCCTTTAGCAAATATGCTGTTACCTGATCTTCCCCTGCTGTCTTCCCCCTTTGCATAGCTCCCAAGGCTTTCTTTACTTCTTGCGACGTTACTAGTGGGATTTCAAGTTCCTCTAGACTGTTCTCTCTTCCATTATAGTTGTTGATGCCATTGGCACTGTATAAATCTCTATACAACTCAGCCACATGAACTGTCTCATCAATATTATTATGATATTGCCGGGTTTGTCTCTAAACGCATACATCTGATTCCTGCCAATTCCTAGTTTCTTCTTCTCTGCTTTTATGTTCTTCCGTTCCTGGGAGCACGTTCAACTCTATCCATATTATACTTCCTTATGTCAGCTGTCTTACGCTTGTTGATTAATTTCGGAAGTTCTGCCAGTTCTATTCTAGCTGTTGGGTTAGAAGCTTTCATACATTGGCGTTTCTTGAAGAGATGTTTCGTCTCCTGCGGTTGCTAACTGGTATCCTGTCTAACAGAGTTACTACCGACTTCTGTTGCACACTCCTTAATGAAGCCCGTAAGAATGTTGTTCATTGTTTCAACACTAACGTTCTCTTCTTGAGGTAAAGCCGAATACCCGTTCTGTAGCTTTATCCGGAATACCTCCATTTCACCTCTTACCGCTAACTCATTGATCGGCTTCTTATGTACCAATTTATTCCGTTCCCTCCTCAAGTCTAGGCTAATTCGAGTTCTTACCATCCTATGGTCACTGCAGCGCACCTTGCCGAGCATGTCCACATCTTGCATGATGCCAGGGTTAGCGCAGAATATAAGGCCTATAACATTTCTAGTCTAGTCATTCGGGCTCCTCCACGTCCACTTTCGGCTATCCGGCTTGCGAAAGAAGGTATTCATTATTCGCATATTATTCTGTTTTGCAAAGTTTACTAATAACTCTCCCCTTCTATTCCTAGTGCCTCTTCCATATGGCCCCACTGACTTTTCTCCAGCCTGCTTCTTGCCTACCTTGGCATTGAAGTAGCCCATCAGTATGGTGTATTTTGCTATGACTTGACCCACACTGTAAAAGAAATTAGCCTTACTTTACAGAAAATCTGCTGGTAATTTGTGAACGAACACTTTTTCGTAAATTAAGAACGGTCATTTCCGTAGAACGGACCACTGTAAAGGAGAGACCGTAACAGAAGTGTGCTTCTGTATCTAGAAACCGGAAGGCTCTGTATTCTGAGTCTGCACTATAACCGTTAAAGTACGGTGCTTCTCGTATTCAGGAAACGAACACACTGTATGCTGAATCTGTACTATAACCGTGAAAATAAATGCGCTTGCCGTATTCAGAAAACGAAAGACTCCGTATACTGAATCTGTACTATATCCGTTAAAGTACAGGTGCTTCCCGTATTTCCTCGTGCAGAGCATATCCATTGTTCGGAGAATGTGCCATCGGGGACAAAATTTCCCAGGACGTGCAAGAGTCGGCCAAATTTTTTGGCGTACTATTTGCGGGGATGAGCCGCGCTAACATCTGCGTTCGGAATGTGCGTACGTGACACACTGTTTTCAGCAGTCTTGAACAGGAATGCAATTTGGTCGATGCTCGCATTTCCAGGGTACTTTCCTCCAAGATAGTGCATCTCCATTGACACAAATGTCATGAAGGCAGCTCATAGCCGAAGCAGCAGGTCACCATTCAGAAAATTGTCTTGCCAACACACTGACATGGCTGCTGAGATAAAACACTTTGCAATTTGTCATATGAACGCATTGCATAGCATATATACAAAAAGGTGCAACATTTCAGTCCTCAAGTTCTTACATGACAGAGGCAGCTTTATTTTCTTCAACCACTCGTCTTGCACTTTTCCCTGGTGAAAGTTGTTCTTGACCCCAAACGCTTGCAAGGATTAACTTGCTGATGTTAGGAGAAACAAAGAGTATTCGTGAATATCCATCCTAAAGAAAGGGGAAAAAGTATAATCACAGAACACGGCAAAGCAGTAATTTCTGTGTTAGAAAAACATGTAAGCAGACCAACATTGTTGGAACAAGGGATGTTGCTGTAGCCAACATTTGGACATGGGTGCTTGTCATCAGGGTAGCCAATGTTTTCCTTGGCTGTGTTGTTTTGGATTATGTGCAGCTCACTGGCCCTTAGCCTCAGTGGGGGAGAAGAAGCTAGTACATATGATAGGTCAAGAGAAGCCAAAGTGTTAAAATAAAGGAAGGAAGGGTGTGCTTAGCAGTGGTGAGTGTGATGAAGCGGGTATGAGCACTGCTGTCACTTCTTGCTAATAGTAGGGGTGACCAAAACAGAAAACAATGTACACATGTAAGCAGTCAGTAATCCAGTAGACCTAATCTTCCCAGAACACAAAATAGGCATTAAGACAAGCAGTTTGCACACATGGAAAAAGGAAACGAAGAATTAAGGAAAATAAATTTTTTATCAAAATGCATCTGGTTAAGATCACTGTAAATTGTAAATAAAGGCACATTATGAATACATATTTTGTTGAAAGCCGATGAAGCCATATATTAACCAAATATTAAAAAATAGGGACATTAAAACTAAACTGGGTATGACCAGAACAAAGTAAAAACTGCCTGTGAAAGAAAATGGGATGGACAATATGATAACCAGGTGCATGATTGCACAATGTCGAGCGCTGTTTATATTCATGCTGCTGATGACGGCTTCACGTTTCTGTCTTCCTGTCGAACCTGTGTCTTGAGCAAGGAAATGGGTCATTTTTGAAACAATCCAGTTCAAATGCTGTTCAAAGCTTCAGCATTACATTAATGAAAAAAATGTTATGGGCAGTTCTCCTGGGTGTGCTTTCAATCACCAGTTATTTCCAGAGCTGTAAGCTCAAAATTTAATGGTCTAAATGAAGCTTACCTGCTGGCAAACCATTAGTTGGTTTTTTTTTCAACACAGATGCCTGCACATTATATGTGTTGGCAGGAGCGCTAGCAAACTACATTATACTTGTTGCCACAACCAAAGTGAAACTTGGTAACACTGAGTGAAAAAAAACAGCATTTTACACTACTGTTTCAAATCATCTGGAAAAGTTGCTTAAGTTATTGTACACCCCCCACCCCACCATAGACACAATTATACACCACACTGACTCTCATTGCGTCAAGCCTGTTATTATAACACTAGGCATCAAGTGACTAAGTGAGATCAAGTGACAAGGGGCTAAGAGGGCACAATTCTTTTTCTTAGAACACCATGCTACATTCCAACTAACAAAGGAGCAGCCGGTTTGTAAGATAGTGACCAATACATAGGAAATCTCATGACATTCTGCGCAGTAGAACGTTGCTGATGAGGTGTTATCAGCACAAGTGCACTTTTTGCACAAAATGACATCCTACAGTCAAACCTTGTGCCAACTTTAGAGTTTCAAAGACACCACAGTGGAAGGCAAAGACTGCTAAATTTCTTGAAAATTACTAAAAATTATTCGATTATTCATTATACTTACTGTTCATTAAAGATTCATAGACTGTTCTCTACGGGTGCTGTAAACAGGCACCCTGCTTTTACAGTCGTAGAAACAATGATATGTGGCACAGACAAAAAGAAATGCTCATTAAGTTTATGCAAGAGTATACCCTACAAATTACACCCCATTTCACATTCCAATGTGGTAGAAGAGCAAGAGGAAAAAACTATTCTCTGGTGGAGGATGCATACCCCAGAGTAGAAGAAACAAGCGTACGCTAACCATTGCTGTTGCCGATGCCTGTGCACTAGCTGTGACATATAATATTGCAGTTACAATTGTTTTTCTACAAGCACTGTAAGCTGCTGCCAGTTTACCAGTACACAACTGTATTACATTTATGGCAAGTTAAAGCTCTCTAATGGATTTATCTCATATGACACAATTGACATGCAATATTCTGCAAATAAGTGAAGCGCGATGTGCCATCCCATACAATGAAACACCTTTGAAGAATCTGGATCACCCCCTGGGCAGTGACGAGGTAAAGAGTGCGTTCTGTGTAAAGTAGGGCACCTGTATAGCCTAGAGCTGTGGAGAATGCATTTAGTATCAGCTGTGATGGTTCCTAATTTAAATTGCTCACAGTAAAAACTTCCATGCAGTTTTGCAAAACGCAAACCCCCTACCTTCTCGTTGTTCAAAGGTAATGACACGTAGGGCGATAACATGTACATTATGGGTTTCGTTCCCAAATAATCAAAGTGAATAGCACCACTCTAAGTGTTATGTGCCTTCGGTCTCGCATTTTCTGTCAAAAAATGTTAGTGTCAGATGCTGCTATTGGCAGAGAAACGGATTTCTGGAGCAATATAAAGTATTAAGTACTGCGATCTTAGTACTTTCACTGTTGTTTAATCATTATCGGGTCTTAAAGTAAAAAAATGAGGAATAAATACAACATGTATATTTCACATCACAGCCCTCACGAGGTATTTAGTAGACTGGATTATAAAGGATTATAGATTTACAACGCAGGACAGATTTTATTCCACTGAAACAATGACATCATCCCAATGATTCTTGCATTTGGTGCTATATTTGTTTGTATTTAGTTGAGTTGGAATGTGTGTGCATTGTCAGCGATATCGCTCGACATGTTTTAGATTGACTGTTTTCCCAATGCAGGCAAATTCTTATTCACAAATAACCTATTATGACACCAAGAACTTGCTTAGCAGGAGTATTTCTAACATTTGGAAGATACGAAGCTCCTGAATGCATATCCAAGCCTGGGCTGCACGCCGCCCTCTAATCTCATCAGCAAGTTTCTGGAACACATCTGCAAAGTTTCTTATGAGGAATGTAAAGTTGCTTGAACGGTAGAAATGGAGAATTTAAACAGGTGAATTATGCAGCATAAGAATGATGTCAGCAAGAAGCAAGTACTGTCACTCGATGTGCATTGACTATAAAACAGAATAATTATTTGGGATAATTTAAAATTCTGGCATTGGAACGAAATGTCCTTAAATCTATATATTAACTCTGATTATACTCTACTACCACTACTTTCACCAGAAACATTCATAATCATTATCTTATCTATGTCACATCATCCTCGCCAATATTCAAGCCTTCATAAGCTGCTTTCTTTACTGCTAATTCTCTGCGCGAAACAGGTCCGTATGAAGACCATTCATATACTTATTACCCCTTTTTTGATAAATGCTAAGGGAAAAACTTCACACCACGAATGCATTGAGCTTGAGCAAGTTCTAGGTTTCATGTTGTTGATTCTTTTTTCCCTTTGCCATATTTGACCCACCTGGTTAGGTAAGTAGACATGAAAGCTGCAGGTGGGGGTGCTGAATTAGACTTGTGCCCCTAGGGACCTTTTCACGGTCACTGGAGGAACTGCCTGTGGCCTCGGCATCTTCCTTCAGGGCCATGGCCATATCTAAGAAACCTTGTTGTCCACAGGCTGCATAAAGAAGCATAATTTTCTGAGCTAAATCTTTTTCCTAAAAGAAACCATTTAAGTTGTATTCGCGGCTTTGCACCACAAAATTGACGCGTTACTGGCCACTCAAGACACTTTACGTGTATTCGCAGGCTTAATAATTGGAAAAACACTTTTATGTAGCACACAATGAGTAACAGAAAAGTGTATCGGGAGGCGTTCATATTGCTCTACAGCTTTTCATTGACACTTCTCATTTAATTATTTGAGATGTTTATTATCAAAGTAAAAATTATGTAATTAGGCAGAACAAAAAATCGAGTATCTCCAAGCGATGGCAAACATTACCTTCGTTCTGTCTAGTTACATTGCATTTACATATTTCTAAATCTTGGTGCACGACAGTTAGGACACCCTGTAGATCAAAAAACAATATTACAATTTTCATATTCATCTCTTGCGTATTATTGGTGGCTATGGGTGCTTCAAGTTATTCTTTCAGTACTGTACAAGCAGTTTTGAAGTAAAATTAGTTTGCATCAGGGGCATGTATTCTAGAAAATCAAGGAAAAGGTCAAGTTGTGTTCACTATTCAGATGTTTAACTAAGATGTTTAACTGGAGCTTGCAGGAAAAATAAACAGGACACAACATCTAATAAACAACGCAAAATTTGAAAATATCAACTGAACAAGAAACCAGTTTTTGAAAACGCAGAAAGAAAGCCACCATCTTACATTTAGTACACCCTCGCTAATACTCCAAGTGATCTTGTTACCGTAATGCTTGGGCACCATATGAACGTAACAGTCAACACCTTTGTATTAACACCACTAAATGAACTGGCCTTTGAAAATTCTTGATGTGAAATCCTCAACGACTTGTTCTGGCGTTTAATCTGTCGAGCTCAATCTGCATTTTGAAAAGCTGGCTCTCTGCCATAAGTTCTCTAAGCACAACATCAGCGTTAATCTCAAGGTAGGGTTGACCTGTAGGTAATGTGGATAATGCATGGCAAACACCATGAACACTCTTACATGTTAACTAGACGGTTCACTCATGCAGCAATGCAATTATGTGATGCAGACACGTAATATATTGAAGTGAAGTGTTTTATGCTTCCAAGGCTTCTTCTCCAGTTGTGAAACCTGTCTCCACTAGCTGAATGAGCGATAAGAATAGAAAAGGAACTTCAACATGCTCACAATATGTTGGCCATTTGCAAGTAACCAGCAGTCTTTTTGGGCTCCTAGCTTGCCTCGTGCAAATCTGCTATGCCACAGTACTTGCATTACCCAGTAGCAGCCACTTTAAAATGCAATGTGTTCAGAGCCCTTTCCCTTAGTTTTTCTGCTTTGGAAACAGTTTACCATGTGTTCAGTAGGCGTCGAGAAAGGGGACAGAAAACATGGTGCACCACTGATTTGTAGTATGTTTTGCTGGATGCAGCATACCGCACCGGATGCAGGTGAAGCCAGTTGAAATGCGGTATCATGCAGTCGCTTGTCCTGGAAGCAGGGCAATGGTGGACTAACTAGTGCATGCGATCAGATAATATTGCTGCCCAAAAATAACTTCTTTGTAGTTTTTCACATTTCAGGTGGTCTCTACATGTCTGGTAAGCATATTTATGACAATCTGAACCCGTATACGATAGTGCTCTTAGTTCATGTTCTTTCTCATTTACCAGTGTTTCCATTGCACGCCACTTATATTCGCGACACTGTGGACACTGCAATAAAAAAATTCTGGACACCTCGAAACACTGCTTGGGTAGGCAGGCACATCAGGCAGGCATGTTAGGGGAAGAAATGCCACACAACCGTGAAAACGAAGTGCTGCTCCAAAGTTGTGAAGCACCAACTTCCGGGACAACGTTGGCTTCAGGCAAGGGCGCTCGATGTGCTGTCCATCCCCTGTAGTAGAGACCCATGGTGTGGACCCTTTACTACTGGCTTTCCTTTCCGGTCGGAACCTTGGCAACAGCTTCCGCAATACTTTTTTGAACCTGCAACATGAGCGGAGAAAGTCGCATCACTGTGCGTTGATTGTATGGGTTTATTTTTCTACACATTATATCAAATCATTAAAAATAAAATTCGCACATTTTTTACTACTGTATATGGACAGTCTAGTTGCTAGACATGCGAAAAATTACCATCCCACTGACATAATGCAACAATAGAAGCATTCACTGGAAAGCTACACTAAAACTTAAACTCATGTGACACCCTATGAGCACACAGTATGCTTAGTGTATGCTCTAGCCCTGTGTCAAGTAAAAGTTAATTGTCAATAGTTTATGGTGTATTTCTACTTATTCTGGGTCATCAAACTGTACAATCAAAGTTCCAAGTTTACACATTGTTGGCTTTTGATTGCCTATGTGATCCGTTCCCTACTTACACATGTAGTAATACCATTGTAATAAGGAAAAAGAGTTAGAAAAAGAAATGCCGTGATAATCTTCCACATTTGCTGAGGGCCGGAGCAATGGCTAATAGCATGTGGTTGAAGCCACATAAATACTCAGTTTTCACACAGCTTAATTGCTCCGCAAGTAATAAAAAGGTACGCTGTGCACCTCTGCATGACCAATAAAATCTGACTACTTGACGATACACAAAGGCTGCTGCTTGGTAGTGTTCGGCAGTTCGGCTTTGGTTTTCTGATAAACAGAACTGTTCAGGTACCACTAGTTTACTTTGCAATAAAATGGAATTTGGAGCACTGGTCATTTGCTCATAAATGATGCGACACAAAATATAATACAAGGATAGGAATATGGGTCTCTTAGAAAAAGTATATACTCTATATGATTATAATGTGATGTGATGCCACAATGAAACAGAAAGCAACGCATAGAAGTGGACGGCACTTCCATGCCACCAAGGCTATTGGACAGACAGTACTTCAGAAGTGCCCGCAACACAAACAAGCAAAGCCGCATTTCTTTGCGTTCAACACAATGCGTTGGCGGGTTAGCTGATGTTTAGCGTAAAAAACAATGGACACAAGAAAGACGACAGCACAAGGCGCTAGTCTCAACTGACATCACTTCATTGCACCACTTCTTTATAGGCAGCAGAATCGAGAAGAACATGCACAGTGAGCACCAGGCACAGGAACCACCAATATCCGATCACAAGAGCGCACTCATGCGACGGAATCCGAAAAACCATATTGAGCACTGCACAAGCTTAAACAAGGCACACTAATTCACTGTGACCCCAATGACTGTATGAAGAAAGCTTCCGATAAATTAGGGGCGGTGGTATCACAGCACTTTTTCAAAATCGTAGTATCACGAAACATGGCTTTGCACTTCCATATTTTAAATGTTGAAACAAATGGGAACCTGTGCGTGTTGGTATGGACCGCTCATGTTCGCAATGTTTCGTGATACTACGATTTTGAAAAAGAGCCGCGATACCACCGCCCGAGAGTTATCGGAAGCTTTCTTCCTAAAGTCATTGGGGTCACAATGCGTTAGTGCGCCTTCTTTAAACTTGTACATGCTCAATATGTTTTTTTTTATTATGTCGCATGAGTGTGCTTTTGTGGATCGGATGTTCATGGTTCCTGCAAATGCTGTTCACAGCGCATGTTCTTCTAGATTCTGCTGTCTATAAAGGTGTGACGCAATAAAGTGATGTCAGTTGAGAGTAGCTTCTTGTTCTGGTCGTCTTTATTGTGTTGGTTGTTTTGCGCTAAAAAAGTAATTATGTATTCCTTGTGTGTTTGAAGACAGGTCCACACGCAGTAGCAATTCCAGTATTGCTGCCCAGTGGTTTAGCTAGCCGCAGTTTGAAGTGCCGCAAAATATAACGAGAGAAAACTGCATTATAGTCTTGTTGCAAACAAGAATATAACGTGAAGTGCATTCTGAGGCGACAAACTATCAAAAAAAATTTCATGATGCACTACTGTGCAGGGTTTATAGCAAAGTGAAATACATTTAGTGCAAATATCACGCTGTAATGGTACACAACGGTGGTAATCTGTAATAATATATATGGTGCCTTAATATTACAACAAAAGTTGACATTACATAATAATAACCCTGTAAATTTTAGCATGCAGGGGCACCACTTGGTTAAACAATAGTGATGTAATATCTATGTGTACAACTTTTACCCATGCATTTCTGCCCTTGTCCAAATGGCAGAAATGAATGGGTCATACTTGTATATATAGATATTACATCACTATTGTTTATGAAGTGGTTAAAATATGTCTGCCTCATACAACATTAGAATTATTGCATAAATTACATATAGTCACCCTGACAGTAACACCTCATTTGAACTTCACTGTAAGTAGACCCCTGTTGATGCCAGCCTCCCCCAATGCTAAACTGTGCTGCATGCTTTACAGAGATTTTATAGTGGTATCCCTTAATTCCGAAGCTATTCAGGGCTGCAGCATTGTAAAAGACATCTACAAATTTCCCACTTCATTTATAACATCCTGAATTGCTTGCACATCTTACTTAGTGCAAATTAAGATTACTTCTCCTTGTTTAGAATTTTTGCCTGCTAGACCACAATCCGATGACATCAATATATTAACATATTGCCTCAAAGAACTTAATTTGGCTTATAGATTAACACCTTCGCATACGGCCACAGCTGCACTCTATCATATGCGTTGCAATCATAAAGGAGTGCTTGTCCATCAGCACTCGAATGTCACTAACTGTTATCACCTACACAGTAAATAGATGGTCATGATTTAGGTGGCAAATAGCTAAAAAAATCCACTCACTTTGAAAGCTACAATGCTGCAATAACTTGAGAGAGATGGACCCATTGCAGGCAGCAGACCTCTTCTCAGCTCCAGCACAACAGCAACTTGCCTTTCAGTAAAAGAAAAGGATTGATTAGTAAGGATAAGTTACCTTGCTTTTGCTGAGTATCAATACAATCTGACTTTCATGCATATCGACTCTCCGCTTTAGTAATACAACTGAATTATTCCTAAAAGAAAAGAGTCTATGATGATACAATTCGCTTCTCTTGTATGTCCAAATTTTTTCGCACAGATACCCCGTTTACTGCTTGCTTACTGACACGAATGCCTTGACTGCCCAGACATCTTTCGAAGCAACACGTCTTGCTGCACCGCAAAAAGTTGCACCAAGGAAACACAGCAGAGCAGCCAGAGAGAAGAACCTCTATTTCTGGTCACAATTAAAACGTGCACCTAAACCAGAAAGTAATGATCACAGGTAGTGAGCCACTGCTATTGCCTCGAACGTTTATTTCCGTATTCTAGCAGAAGTTCTTGTATCGGATACAGTATGCTCTCAAGCCAATACAAGCGTCAATACAAGTGCGCAACTGAACGCAGTTTTATCCTACGCTTTTAGCGCGAGTGACAAAAGGTTTGAAGTACCACAAGGAAATTGCGATCGAGCTGATCGCGCTACCACTGGAATCGATCTGAAAATATAGGGTGATCCCTTTCCCCAATCATGCGTCATTTTTGCCCTAAGACGTTGCATAGTGGCCTTTGAAACAATATTTCTGTTCGCGACACCGGCTTACCACACATCATTTTAACACCTACGTTATGCAAACCAAATAAGATTAAGATGGGCTTACCTCATGAGCAAGTTAGGAGCGCGCGTAGACTGTTGAACAACCGTTGAGAGCAAGCAGGCTATCCGTGTCCAAGCGCATACGTGCACCCAAACACAGGACAGCTTCTGCGATGCCGCTGCGTACAGAGTTTTGTACACGAAGTGAAAGACATCCAGCGCAAATATCACCGCGCGATGACGGCAAATGACGAGCGCCCAAGCGTACACCACACAGCGACAAATTCAGAACTTTGCCAATTCGAACGTGCCCAGACTCAAGCAGCGTAACCATCCATCCTTTCTGTTGTTCGCTCCCGATGCGTCAATCTCTCTTCCTTGGGGTCTGGCTCCACTCTTAAGTACAAATCAAGATATATTTACGGCAAACTAACAACTTTTACAACACGCCACGATAAATGCCGGCTGACTTCACATCTGCCGGTTCGTCCACCATCCTAACGGAAGCGCGGCGCGCGCTGCCCCTGGTGCCGCACCCTGTGAGCGCGGAGAACAGAACAGCATCGGTTTCGTTTTCGCATTTGTGCTCTAGCTACTGGAACTGCAAAATAATTGCTTGACAAATAATTCAATTCTAAAAGAAGAGAACGCTTTTTCTCCCACAAGTTAGTGCGTTTTATGCTAAGGGAGAGAGAATGCAAGAAGCAGAAAGACAGGGATGTCAACCAAACCGTTCGCTACTGGGGATAGCAAACCCCTGTGCTGCAATGAAGTGCAAAGCAGTGCACTGCGGTGCATCAATAAGCTCTAGTATATTGATAATTTGGGCTGGTTGGTGCATGTAATGAACGGGTAAATAATGAGTTGTGTCATAACATAATAGTTGTGTCACATATAACTAATGGTGTTGCATTCTGGGTCAAAAAGAAATAAAGCTTGAATCGTTACATCTCGGCACTGGGCATTGTCTTTCCGTCTTTTTTTTTCTTCTTTTTGGCAGTACACGCAGTACTCGCACGGCAATAGGTCCTTCATCTTCAGTCACCTTCCAGTAGTTTGCACACATGTAAGCACATGTTCGCCTTCTTTATTCTGCTGTACAAGAACGAGTGCGCTTACCGGTCTTGTTTCAAGATGAAGCGCCAAATGTTTGCGATTACATCTTCCCGCAAGAATTAACACATGAACAGTGAAGATTATGCGTAATCGATTTGTCTCAATGAATGAGCAGTTATTGACAGAGACGAGATATTTTATATGTATGATGGGAATGAGTTACACCCACTATATTGCAGTTCAGCAAAGCCTATTCATACTTGGGTTAATTGCCTGCCGCATTCGAAAATTTCCCCCGACCGTTGTACTTGGATCTAAAAGCCACCAGTCCCCTTCGAGACCATTTGTTCCAAAATGTAAACGCTGTTACGGTCATTATACCACTCCCGGCGTTTCGGTACTCATTTATAGGGCGCACAATTTTTGGCGTAGAGCACCAATGTCATTCCCAGTGCACCAGCACGTGGGTGCCGCAAGCTTTTTTACGTATACAAGTATGCCCACTGCTCGTCGTTCACTTAAGTATATATGCTGCATTATTGACTACAAAGCGTTTAGTTTGAGAACATTGCAAGAACGCGCATATATTTGCGCATATGATCAGCGTTACAAGCCCCATATGCGCGGGAAACGGCGACCGGAGTAGAAGATGCGTATATATATTTATACGATCTGTTATTGCAGCTTTTAGTGGAAGGCTAGCTCTCACAGTTTGCACGTATCCTCATAATGCATACAGTTTGTGTGCTCAATAAAATATTGTTAGCTGAAACTTTGTGAGTACGAGCGCTCATTCAGACAGCTTAAATTTTCTCACAATTATACGGATGTTCACATAATAAAAATACGGAATTTTTTCTGTTTCGGGCAAAACAGTGTACACCCGTTAAATGATCACAATTAAATGTCCCTAAAGCTTAAAACGGAGAGCACTTTCCGTATACTAACGGCAGATTTGTCCGTATTTCTGAAGTATGACAAACTTTCCGTATTTTTACCTGCAGTTCTCCGTATAATGACGGAAATACTCCGTGTAATGACGGAAATTTTTTACAGTGCATCGCCGATATCACGTCTTCATAGAAGCTTTCGACTTCCTGGTCATCATGACTGGATATAGGGGCGTAGACCTGTACGACCTTTAATTTGTACCTCTTATTAGGTTCACAACAAGACCTGCCACCCTCTCGTCAATGCTATTGAATTCTTGTATGTTACCAGTTATATTCTTAATAATGAGGAATCCGACTCCTAGTTCTCGTCTCTCCGCTAAGCCCCGGTAGCACAGGACGTGCCCGCTTTTTAGCACTGTATATGCCTCATTTGGCCTCCTAACTTCTCTGAGCCCTATTATATCCCATTTTCTGCCCTCTAATTCCTCCAATAGTACTGCAAGGCTCGCCTCACTAGATAACGTGCTAGCGTTAAACGTTGCGAGGTTGAGATTCCAATGGAGGCCTGTCCGGATCCAGGGACTCTTAGCACCCACTGCGGCGTCACAGGTCTGACCGCCGCCGTGGTCAGTTGCATCGCAGCTGCTGGGGACTGAGGGCCAGGGTTGGATTTTTGTATTCATATAGGAGGTAATGGCCAAGTACTACACCAGCGTGACGAATCCTGCTCTGGTGAGGGAGTGCGTTACCGATTCTGGTCACGGGATCCGGCCGCACTCCACGCCTGTTTATGTAATTTTATCAACACGCGGATTTTTTCTAACACGGTGGAAAATCGCGCGTCACCGGGATTCAAACCACGGTCCTCTTGCTCGCCAGGCGGATGCTCTACCTCTACGCCACCGCTTCGGTCTTAAGTTTTAAGACTTAAGGCTTAAGGCTTAATACTTAAGGCTTAAGTCTCAGTTTTAAGACGTATTTGCACCTGAAGAAGGACATTACTTAAGGTATGAATATTTCTTCAACTTGGTCAGGCGAGTTGCATTTTCAGTGGTTCTCATTAGTTGGCGGCAGCAGCTTCCTTATAGGGGGCTTACTTCCGCAATCTATATCGTGACACATAACCGTGTCGTCCATACCGTTTCGAGTGTTTGTCAGACCCGGCGGATATTTGTGACAAAATGATAGACACTAGACGCCTGGGCGTGCATGCGTGACTAACTTGACTGAGTAACGAAAACAATATTGTTCGCTCTTGTGCTACCCAGGCACCATTATAATTGGACGAAAACTGCTCGTTCCTACGCAAGAATGGCAACTCGCCAGGATCAAAAAATACTGCGGCCCTTCTTTCTGTGTATACCGTATCGCTCAGGCGTTCTTGTTATGGCGCGGATGAGTGCACTGGAATGGTAGCAATGAAGCCAGTGAGAAAGAAAGCGCTCTATGTTTCGCTCCACAGCTGTAGAGCACTTGAAAGTTGCACAGCTGGAAAGGTTTCAATGCACAAACGCGAACAACTGCTGACATTCAGGCGAAGCTGTATTGCATAATGTGTCCAAGTTTACCGGAATGCTGGAAATACTGCTTTCAGGAAAGGAAGGTATTAGGCCTCATCGCAGCTTTCCGCAATAAAAAAAGAAGCTAGGATAATTATTCATTACAATTTCTGTATAAAAGGTGAACTGCAGCAAAACACTCAAATTCAGGACCCCGAAGGAAGCATGAAGTTTCAGATAGACACAGAAGAAGTTCCATGCTAGGTTTTATATTTGAAATACCAGTGGATGCGTTACGAATGGCTAGCTAAAATATACGCTTTTCATATGAAAAATAAAAAATATTATCGCCAACAATATTACGCACCGGAAGCAGCGCTTGACTGAGAACGTGGAGCGCATCCGCAAGACCGCGTATATGAGGATGAAAAAAATGTATACATTTATTTCATCCGAATCAGTTGCTGACTTGCAACTGATTCTTCTCGTTGCAAGTCAGCCGTAGAAGAATAATCCCGCTTTATTTCTCTACATAAGATGCCTTTCGTATTTGTTATGATGCAAAAACGGTCTGCCTTCTACAATGCCTTTGACAACTCCATTTATTTTGCAATATCATTGACATCCCAAAAAAATACCAACAAGATTAGTAGAAGGCGGAATGAAGCGTGTTGCATTAAATTGACGCGTGGGGCTTAATTAACCAGTTTATCAAGTCTTCTAAATGTATTGAACATTTCCTCTAAGACAAAGTGTGCCCTCTATGAAATACATAAAACAGCTTCTCATAAACAACAGGTCATCACTTTGCTTATTTTCTGTGCTTTTGATGCCGCGAACATCATACCCACCGAAAGTTTCTTCTATATTGAGCGTAAAGCTCACACAAGAAGTCGGCTACGACCGAAAACGAAAACGTAACCACAAAGAAACTAAGAAACATGAGGCAAGCGATCGAAGTTGCAGTAGTGTGCGAAAAAGTGGAACGCAACAATAGAAACCAGCCTATTCACAGAATGACTAATGGCATCCCATTGTTACACCTGAACAACGGAGGTAACGGACAATCGCGAAGCAACGTTTCCTTGCGCTAGCGCATTTCTTGCACTAACGGGTACACGACGAAGAAGTCAAACTTCAACGCCATGAAGCTCCTTCGCAGCATCGCGCTCATTTTCTGCATAACTACGGTAACGCATGCAAATTGGGAGAGAGTGAGGCGTGTGACGCCTCAATTACTGGGAGGATGGAGGGAGCACAAATTTCCGTCGGCATCAAACAAGTTTATCAAGCTTGCCTATCAAGCCTTCTCTGCCGCTCTTGGAGTACCTCACCTTCACGGAGTAAATTTAAGAGTTTCGAAAGCTGCCACACAGGTAATTACATTTATTTCTTGCTTGTAAAACAGTGCTAACTATTTCGTATCAGCTGAAGCACTGCTTCTTTGCCTGCGTTGTGTGACTATAGTAGAAGCAGTAGTAGTAAACGACTTTATTGTGGTCCTAATGAGCTATGCAGGGGGCCTGCTAGGTCGGTCCCTACCCAGCCGTTGGCTAGCCCCATGTCAGAACAGAGAGGCCATGCCTCTCCGCTCGTTCACGGGCCCTGTGGACAGCCAGGTGCTGGACGTCTTGTTTCGAGCCTGTGATGGCCTTCGTCCAGCCTCCTTCTCGTTTAAAATCCTACAACACCTATTTTCTTCATAATGCAGAGTGTCTCAGTTTACTTCGGCCAAGCATAAAAAAAACACAGCTGCTACCCATGTCGAATTCCCGCAGTACGGTTCTGCACCATACGGAGCACGTCGTGATAACTTTTTCAATCTGACAAGTTGAGTAAGTAAGAAAGATTGTTTATTTAACTTTTTACATATTAACTCTAGCGAAATGTCTTCTATACAAAAGTTGTAGCTCATGTCGAGAAGCATCAGATAATTTCATTTATGCTTAAATAAGTGCATTGTTTAATTTTTTCGTGCCTTGCCTTTATAAAAGTGCGCAAAATATTAAAAAAATACCACGTGACTGTGGGTTTAACACGCCGCGCTTTAAATGCCCTCAAATGTAAGTTGAACGTATTGAACACATCACCACTACCAAGAGCTATTGCACATTGGAACAGTCTCTCGGATCACATTGCATCCATCTCCAATCGTGAATGATTCCGTGATAACCTGAATCTGTTGCCTATTAATATTGTATAACGATGCTGCACTTCGCTATTTTTGTCATGTAAGTGCTGTTGACCCCCTTACTCAATGCCCTTCTGTGCGTCTGTAAGGAAATGTGAATAAATAAATAAATAAATAAATAAATAAATAAATAAATAAATAAATAAATAAATAAATAAATAAATTAGCAGAGGCTGCTTCACACACTAAGATAGAAGGAACAGGCTGTCGATGAGTGCGATGTACTGCGATGAACCTTAGACTGCATGGATTTTATCTCCGTCTGTCATCAGACTATCACCAACGCCTATCTCCATCGTCTTTGTTCGTTGATCGGAAAAGAAAAGAAAAGATGCCTGCGTGGCGTCAGATGCTACGTCCTCTACCATATCGTATCGCATTCGCACGTGGTGGCTGCTATTTCGCTGAAAAATTTTTGTTTGAACGGTATGCCAATTTTGTCACTTATCGTCCATTGTAGTCACCAAGAGCTTGTTAAGTCGATCTCTCTGCATGGAGCAAGCTTGTTAATCTATTCAACTAAGATTTGCGGGCATTAAAAGCGAGGCATGTTAGCCGGCAGTCACGTGCTATTTCTAAAATTTAGCGCATAATATTGAAAGAAGAAAAAGTTAAGCAACGTAGTTATCTTACTTAGCATCCGACATCTTTAACACGCACTATAACTTTTGTATTGATCTTTCACTAGAGTTCATGTTTAAGCAGTTTTTTAACCAATCTGTATTAGTTTCCAGGCTTGGCGGATTAAAAAATTTATGGCTGCTCCATATCGCTGCGAACAATAATGTGGCAATTCGACATGCTTAGTGGCAATATTCCTTCTTTTAATGCCTTGCCTAAGATGAAACACTCGATGAGCTCTCATTGGACTGCGTTCATGGCTTGGTAGCAGGCACGTGTGCTCGAATGAATGTGGGGGGAGGCCGACGACGAGGCTGAGCCAAGCACTCAAATCCGGAGAAAGAATCCACCCGCGTTTGGCCGGTTTTCTAATGTTTAGTGGCGCCACCTCTGACAAATGCTCGAACTGACGTGAAACACGTTGATATATTCCTGCGCAGATGGCGCTACCAGCAACAATCGCCCGTGAGATTTATTATTTATTGGAAATCGTCTTTTTTAGCCCTGTTCAGTAAACCTAGTGAGTGGTAGTAATTACAAGGCGTTGTATAACTCTACTAATATGCAGCACTCATTGTGAATTGGCATGTACATGAACAAAAAAAGTCAATTTGAAGAAGTCAATATTTCAGAGTTCCTGCTGCAATAGGTTTGCATACTCCTCAGTAGTAATACGTGACAAAGTATAGCCGTAAATTGCGAATTTTAAGTAATTATAACTCGCGAACTGTTCATCAGAACACAAAACAACTTTCCACACATTATAAGTGCACTGATGCCAAGAAAACCAAATATTATTGTTTTGCGTTGAAGAGAAGAAACGGTATCAATTCATAAACTTTTATTGTTTTTTTTTCCTTTTTACTAGTGCCTATATAAATTTCTAAAGGGTTTACGCATAATAGCTCTTCATAGAAACCTTGTATAACATGTCCTTTCCTGGTAAAGCAAACTTTATTTTGTTATATTGAACAGTTTTGCCGGAAACGCAATACAAAGAAGGCTAGTGCAGCAAAAACGCCGTTTTTTTGCTCACACTGTTTTGATTGCGGTCAGCTAACGCGTCAGGTTATGCGACAACACTCATTGCCATTGAAAAGCGCAGAGAGTAAGCTTCACATAAAATGTACTGAAAATTTGTACAATGGGCGCAGAAACCACAGTGCGTGCGCAAACAAGGACGAAAATTTGGAGCGCGTGCTGCCGCAGTGGGACTGCCAGCTGAACGCCTACGCTCAAAGAATTTTTTCAAGCTGGGTGCTATATGATTATTCGGCCGGGGTAGGTTATTCGTAATTTGCACTAAGTATCTGTCCTCCATTCACAAAACGCACAGTGGCTTCTCAGCATGAGGACCAAGTGACAGAGGTCGACTGCGATCTGAAACCGTGCGTAGCTTGAGCGTCCTTTGGACATGGGTCTTCAAACATGTCCGCAGCACTTCTCATTGATGGTAGTATTTGTTCTTGTGAGACTAGTAGAAAAAGCGCGTTGCATAGGTTGCAAATTTACCACCACGATTTTACAACGACAGAAAACATCATATCTAAGAGCGTAGTGCAGCAACCCAATACATATAAGTTAGCGAACAGATCTGGACGAGCATGAAAAATACCAATCTGTGTTTTGCCACTTAGCGAAGGAATGTAGGGTGTAACAACTATGTAAGCTTAATAGATTAGGGAGTAAAAATATTACAGTTGAAATTACCTGTTTCGGTGAGTTACTGAAATCAGGGTGCAACAAAGTGAAATTTTCTGTTAGGGGCAAAGCCTTAAATGGTTTGTTGCAATTGTTGATACCAGTAAACAGCGGCGTCTAATCCCGTGAGACAAAAATATCATCATCAGGAATGGCTCCGACCCCCGTAAGCAAGTAAAGATGTGTAGCGACCAACTGTCACTGTGATTCATCCCTCGCTACTGCGTAATTCAATTATCTCGCCTGGCCTCCACGTGCCAATGGGCGTCACTGCCCCCCAATCTTTCTCGGGATGTGAGGTGGCTGCCCGACAGGGGCGCCACCACTGCCACATGGCAGACCTGTTTTACTGCGTCTACCCTTCGGTCTCAACATGTGAGAACGTGCATTACTTGCCTCAGGGGAACCGAGCGCGCAACAAGGAGTGACCTAAGACATTTACGCTTTTTTTTTCGAACACTGCCATGGACGACGCTGCTCCTACTCCGGCTAATAGAAAAGACGCCACGATTACGTCTCCTGTCATCGCCGTAAAGCGTCAGCTTCCCAAATTTTGACAGAAGAAACCTGAAGTTTGGTTTACACAAGCAGGTGCCCCTTTTCAACACTGGCGCATTAGTTCACAGACAGTAAGGTACCTGCAAGTCGTCGCCGCGCTACCGTCCGACATTTCCGATGCCATAGACGACTTGCTAGCAAAGACGACTGCGGCCACAGCATACAACCCAAAGCACACGGTCCTGCAGCGCCTCGATCCATTGCAACAGAGTAGGCTTCAACAGCTCCTCTCCGAGGAGCTCGGCGACGAACGACTGTCAAAACTCCGGCACCGGTTGCGTCAGCTGCGGGGTGGCCAATCCGAAAACGAGAACGAGCCTCGACGTACACCCCCACGTATCGCACGTTGGCAGCTCGTGTGTAGCTTTTCGACAATGGAAACAACCACGTATGTCTTTGTGCGGGACGATTCCATAAAGCCACCGTTGACTCCTTCCTATGAAGGTCCCAACCGCGTGGTTTCGCATTCAGAGAAAACCTTAAAGATTGACGTACACGGCAAAGAAGAGACAATTTCGTGAGACCGAGTGAAACTAGGCTATCTTGCACATAACGCTTCATTCCTTCCGCTATTCACACCTAAACCTCCGGAATTTTAGGGGGGGTCGTGGGGGCTTGCAGCGGCCATCTGTCACCCTGCTCTTTTTTGTGATGTGAGGTGGCTGCCCGCAGGAGCGCCGCCACTGCCACTCGGCAAATCTGTTTCACTGTAGAATAGAGCAAATATAATCTTCGTTCTCAACCTGTCAAAACGCGTATTAGTGGCCTCCGCTAAATCGAGCACCCAACAAACGCAACTACTGATTATCAATGAGCAATCTTAGCTACTCGCACGGCTCGTTGAGAACGTAAACCTACAACGCCATAGGTTCACTTCACACTGCGGCTAGTTATGACTTGAAAGAAGTCTTACCCATTCAGTTGTATAACTAAATGCATTACTCAGTTGCAGCAGGCTTTCGCCATCACCTCTTATAGGCGTGTAACATGCTGCCGAACTTTTTTCATGTGTTTAATTAAAAGGTGAAACGAAAAGAAAATTATATTCAGCTTGCTTCCAGCGCTTGATGAAAGGTTAACCACGCAGGCGCTACTCTAGCGATTGGGCTACGGCGCCGGCTGAGGCGCTAGCCCCTAAGTGCCGCTAAATAAAAACTCAGCAGTCGTCGGTGAGGAGCTTGAATGTAAGAAATTTTAATTTCTTAATGGTAAAACTGGCCTCAAAACTTTCGGAACGTGTGTATAGTGAAAAGGCCAAATTTCTGCTCAGGTCTTACGCAGTGCCGATAAAATGGCACAAGTAGATATCTGGAACTTTACATTACAAGGAACCCATTCGAATATAAAGACGGGTGTCCAAGCTCAGAACATAAATTTTGTCAATATTCGCGTTCTATAAACACATGCTAGGGAAGAGTTATTAAACCGGTCACTTTGAGCATTTTGGCGACCGAACTTTACATATGTCTACACAAAACCGAACGCACCATACGCATTAGCCAGGCTCAGTCAGAGCGCTTAGTGAAAGTTCCGTGGTATAGACGCTTCGTAGCAGCCAGTCTTTGTAAGTGCAATGCAGTCGGACAAGCGGCGCGCCGCTGGATAGGAATATACGAGGCCTTGGAGGCAAAAACAAGACTACCATCGCTGCATGGTGAAAACGTAGCCAATGGCGACTGAACGCAGTGTGCTGTCCAGCGGCGCGGAAGATTACTCTGAACAATGTAGGGATTTAGAGAAAAAACTTGACGCCTTGGTCAGGTGCGAAAACCGTGATAGAGCCACTAACCAGTGGAACACCTCAGTGTGCGCAATACACACGCCGCTGTTGCATCAAGACTGCCCTTGACCGAGCATGTTTCTGAGCGGGTTTTCGATGTAGTTACATTGCCTTGACCATTTTTCGCAGACCGCTGAAACAAGAGAAAAACATTTCCGTACGCTGTGGTAATGAAAAGAAAAGCGATAACGAAAGACAATCTTTATTTGTTCCTCGAGATATTGGTGGATGTTCGAAAGCGCTGGAATAACATGCAATGTGCAGTCAAATATGAAACTGATCATTTCAATTACTCAAATATTGTTCCAGGGACACAATATTTTATAAAATACTGAAAGGCTTACTAAGCTAGTTCTGATCTCCTACGAAGACTGTGAAAGTTCGAAACAGGAGCTCTAATTTATAAGGCGCTTGAGTTGCAGCCAAAGTGATGCCCCTGTCACATAGCCACTTTAAATCGTGATAGAGCCTCGATAAGGCTCGTATTTTTGATCGCAGTCGAACATGATCGTTACTACACAGTCAAAGGATCGGTGTCGTGTCGTGTTCGCTGAGCTCCAGCGCTTAATGTGTAAATTATGTGTAAAGTCGGAAGGCAATAATAAACCTACCCAATAGATAGTAAGGGTAGTCAGAAAACTGAGTTTCTCATTCGTTCTATAAGGTAGAAGACGTGCCAGATGCGCCCGGTCTGATAATCTGGAATTCTCAGAACTACGTAGATGGTGTCAACACTAAAGACAGAGATTTGCAACATTGACGTAGATAAAATTGATTAGGTGTCTCACTGTTGGCTCAAGCAGGCTTTTGAACGTGTTATTCCTGCGGTTCACTTTCTTTCTGGTTGTACCTTGTTCTCTAACACACCGGCCTCTAAGCTGCTTACCTCGGTCTACAATCTCAATCGGGCAGTTTCATGATGAGCCAACCGACTGGATTTAGATCGACGTGCGATCGCGATCGAAGGGTACTGAGTAGCATCACCCAATCTGTATCGGATCGATAGTGACTGTAACTGCGCGTGTGACAGACGTATCACTGTGGAACAACACCCGTTTGGAAGCATTCAGTCAGTACATCCAAAAAGCACAATCTGCAGCTTTGAAGCCAACACCGCAAAACTAATGCTTCCCCAACATACTGGTCAATTCCGCAGAAATCATTGATATCTGGCAAATGCTTACCTTAACGTATGTGGTAATCTAAAATCCAAGCGAGCGAGATGGGAACACACAAGCAGACACGATTTCTCACTCGGCGCTAAAGCATGCACATTTGTGGCCATCAACAAAAAACGAAAGGTGGGGCAACTACTTCAAAAAAGTTGTTGTGCAAATAAACCGCACTAAGCGTACACTAAAAAAGAAGTGTAAGTGACGATCGAAATGACGTGAACGGAGCGCAACACACCTTCATGAGCTTGAATCGCTTGGCATGGAGAAAGGACGAGCGTGTCTATGATGGAGTGCCTGAGTACTCCAGCATAAGCGCATGCAACGGTAAAATTCCCCAAAAATGGCTCACTTGCATGTTTCTTGAACCATGGTCCAGAGCTTTGCGTCGCGGATCCAGCCGCTGTCCATCCCAACAGCGCGTACGGCCCCTTCACTGGGCTTCTGTTCTTTGCCAAACCATACGGCGCGATCACGTGGTAAAACATTGGACATCCGTGCGCCGCTGCTGAAAACTGTCTATAAAAAAACTTGCAGGTACTCTCACCATGGTCATGGATGCGCTACCAATACCTATGCAATTTTCTTTCACACGGATAGTCAAACATTCGTTTATGGGTTGTTCCGTTCTGAGCAGCATCGCAGGTTTAGAGCTGTGTAAACTGTTTTTGTGGCATCCCGGGAACAGTATCAGTGCTGATGTGATTCCATTTCTGGACCTACAAATATCGGCTTGTGACTGAACATTAGGCTGAGGCTTGCTTTCTGTCGCCTCAATGACTAGCGTACTCCGCATCGTTGCAATCCGAGTTCGAGTGGGGTAGGAACCAACCTCACGATATCAAAAGATTGTTGCAGGTGTTTGTCCCGACACACTCTTCAATACATTGGTAAATTACACGGGAATATATAATATTGTACAATTAGAAGTCACGGGCCGCGCTCAAGAAAAAAGCAGGTAATATTCTTGTTTTATTCAAACGTGAGAGTAGCCGGTAAGTTCCCAAAGAACTGTAGAATGTGGCTACCAAAAAACGTGAACTTGGTAAGTGTTTGCACGCTTTCGTTAAAATTTATTGCAATACGTTGAGGTGACTGAGCGTTGCAGATTATTTGGTTTTGAATGTACGTCTAAACTGCCAATTGACTCCTGTATTTCTGCCTTTTCTGCCTAATCTTTCTTGCGTAAATGCTGTAAAATGAACATTTTTATATCGAACACAGGTAACCTCGCACTTTTAAACATGACGCCCTAAAATGGGCAAACAATTTCGTACGCAAGCTCACGTGAAACTGTCTACAGTAACTGAACCATCGATGATTATACCATTGGGGAACACGGTCTAAAGAAATTACTGATACTGTCATGACAAAATTGACGAAGCAGTTCTGGCAATGTGTTTCCAGATATATAGACGGCAAGTTTCTTTATTGAGACAAAATTGGACTTGGTTATGAAACGTATAAAAGGTTACTTCGCCATAATCGCTTCCAAATTATGGCTAAAGCAGAGCAAGATGCACTTCTGCGATGACTGTGCCATTACCTCAATAACAATAATTTGTATCCGACACGCTGTGCGAATTAGCGTAAAGAAAGTTTCCCAAGTAATTGATTAGCTGCAGTAGCACTAGCGCTCACTCAGTTAGCACAGCGTTAGTGCATCACCCCGCCCTCGCCCCGCTACGCATCTACACTCCACCAGCAGGTCCACAATGACTTCGCTGCTGGCGCTAACCAAATGCTGGCGTTGCTAGTAGCTCTCCGGTCTTCATCCTCGTTTCGGCGCCACTGATTTCTCCTAAACACCCTCACCCTTATTTGCAAAGTCCGATCACCAGCACCCATTTCCACCAGTCCACAGCCTCAAAACCTGTCGGAAGCCACAAAGAAAGCCCTTCAGGACGTCAGCAGCAACAAATTTCAAACCTTACCGGCGCCGTCAATAGCCGTTGAATGCTGGGGTTTTATGTGCAAAACCACGATTTGATTGTGATGCATACCGTAGTGGAGGACTCCGGATAGGTTTTGACCACTGGGGCATCTTTAACGTGTCCCCAATGCACTGGACACGGTTACTTTATCAGTTCTAAGTTGAGCCTTCGCGGTCCGGTGTCGCGCAGGTTCCAGAGCTCACCACCAAAGGGCGCGCCGAGCATGGGAGCGGGGAAGCCCCTGAATTAAAAGAGTGACAACTTCGTCTGTACTTTGCCGCTTTTTCTGTCGCCTTCCACGCCTCCGGAGAGTGGACACTCCTATTGGTCGAAGCGCTTGGTTACGTGCTAGCGCGCGCTTTTTTCGTCCGTAGCAGACGCCGGCGCCATGCCCGGGTATTGAAATCGGGCTTCGGCTCGTTTCGGGCGGCGGAGCTTTGGCGGGCAGCGTTTTGCTAGCGCTGGCGCCGCTTACTTGTTGCGGCGCCAGCGCAACAAGTAAGGACAAGTAAGGACAACAAGTACAAGTAAGCGCACAACAGAGGCTGTCTAGCCTCTGTTGTGCCTAATGGTGTCCGAACTGAGGAGGTAAAGAGAAAACGTTTTTCGTTATTCCTTCGGCAAGTAACGCGGCACGCCCAAAGGTTTGGCTGCACAGGATCGGCCGGGCAAACTTTGAGAATGCGCGGGACCCGCGCCTTTGTCAAGAAAGTGGCCGTTCATCAGAAGCTGCGCGTATTTATTCGGACGATCTGGTGAGAAGCGCGATCGTCTGCAATCTTCATTCACAATAAATAACGTTCGGCACGGTTGTATTTGTAAACGTTCACTCGCTGCTGCGAAAGCCGTGCTTCATGTCGCCTGAGCCTCGCCATTCACGCTTCTGGCTCGGCAGGCTCCATTATTGAAACGGCGCACATTGCTTGGCGCAGTCGTTTCGTTCTTGTTGAAACCGTTGCTGGGATCAGACACGAAAGTTGCGCTTCATATGTAAGTTCGGCCCATCATTCATTGGCGCTTATTGCATACTGATGTGATGCGCATTGCTTGACGTCTTTTTTTAAATTTTTTTGAGTGGGACTCCGCTGAGTAACTCGAGACTAAAACGGCCGTTCTCATCGCTTGAGCCCCCGCTGTTCATGGTACTCGCACTGCAGGTCTAGCTTTTATGCAGCGCGCATTCGTGCATGTATTTATATTCGAGGCGTTGTTCACAGACATCCGCTAAACGCAGCCGAAATTAGATTGGGTTCAATAATGTCGTGCAAATCTAAGCTGGTTGAAACATTTTAAAGCGGATAGGTAGGGTAAAGGAAGCCTCTAACGATGTGGCGCGCAATAACCCACACCATTTAAAACGTTCAACGTTGACAAAATTGTGATGGCCACGCACACAACCAGGTGAAATGTCAACAGTTCTTAATTGCGAAATTATTTGTGAAGTGTTAGGCAGTATATTTTCTTCCGTGCCTTGTACCATTTCTCAAAAAGTTGTGCCATACCAAATCTTAGCTTATTCATCTTGGAATCCCTTCACTGAAGAACAATTTGAAAGTCAAATCCTTCAAAATTAGGGAATCAAGAAATCGAATTCCGATGCATTACCATGCATTTGTGTAATACGAGCAAACGCGCCTTTGACAGAACATATTATAGGAGTGTACACCACCCTCGGCTCAAGTAAAGCCTAGACCCCACGTTTCTGGTTTATAGAAGTAAAAGGCAAACATCCACATACAAAGTGCTTGTTGTTGCAATTTCTCTTGGCGGCGATGAAGTTCAAATGAAGTTGATCAAAAGGCGCCATTAGAGAAAAAAACACTCCGTTAGATCGCTTGCGCACACCATCTCCACTGTTGACACCACAATCGAAGTGATCACAGTGAAAGAGCTTGTATAAAGCAGTACAATTTGGATACCGGCAGTTATTGGAGTAACACATTTATGAACTTATCCCGTCATAAACTGACAACCAAAGCCTTCGGGCGCGCCGTACGCTGCGCACCAAAGGACCGAACGTTGGAAGCGTCTTCCAGCTTTACCCGGCCTAGGTGCCGCCACTGTTGACGCCCGGGAGGAGACGAGAGAAGGAGCGCCGGCATATGAGAAGGACAGAGGAGATGTCGTTACGTTAAGACCATTAGGGGGTGTTAAGGGGGGGGGGGGTTTCCCACCGGGCTGGGAGCGGACCAATCATACGGCGCGCCGGGGGGCCGGGAAGGAGCCGACCAATCAGAGCGCGTTCCAGGGGAGAGGGAAGAGATGGCTATAGGAGCAGGTATATCGCCGGTGCGCACCCTTTCGGCCTATGGATTCCGCTAGGCGCTATCGGCACGGGCAGCTCCCACGAGAGTGGCAGTGCCGTAGTAGCGCATATCCCGAGCTTTGAGAGCGAAAAGCGCAAGCAACGCGCCGGTGGAGGCAAGCCAACCCCCACGTTCAAAAGAAGGCAACCCAAGCCAAGCGCCAACACAGGCGAGCAAACCCGGGACTTCGACAGTAGGAGGCCGAGCAGACATCGCCGCCGTGAGATTCCTCCCATGGAGCTTGCCAATGGACAGTACAAGAGGGAAGTTCTTGACCGTGGCTGCGACCACAGCTGCAAGGTGTGTTATAGACTGTGGTTTGATCACAACTTCACACAACTGAACTGTGTGCGCAATCCAGAACCGAAGCTCGAATATAGCAACGAAACAAAAGACTTTCATAAAAAATCGCGATAACCAATGCAGCTATAACGAAAAGCTATTCGAAACTTTTACATTCCGATTCTGCAATCAGCCCTCCGTCATCGGTCAAAAACTTTTTTGATCCACCTTCGCCTGCCTATCGCGCTACGTCACAAAAACCGCGATAGCTCCACGTCTCATTGGACGAGAAAACACTGATTATGCATGACTGGAGAGAACAAAATAAAAACAGTTGTATAAGATTCGACGCCTTTTCGCCATTAGTGCTAGGCTATTGGTCAAAAGTTTTTGGGCGACACCCACTTCACCTGCCGCAAGAACTCACCACGTCAAAGCGACGTGTACGCATTAAAGATGCATCAATGTGCCGAAAAAAACTGAGTTTTCTTCTGCATAGGTGCACGCTGCCCTGTTCCGAAAGGAGTAAATGATGGCTGCCGCCGATGGCTCAGGCACTGGCTACTCGCACCCGCTCGAGAACATAGGTTTATTTGCATACAATAAAGCTTTTGCGTGGCCATGTAAAGTTTTCGAGCACTTTCACCACGTTTACGACCTCATTTTGCCAACTCTTCTTTGATGAGGATCTGTTTTAGCGGCATTCTTAACTTTCCGCTGCATGCCGTTGCGATTTTATTGCAGCCACCGCAAGATAAGTAAGGGAAGGCGGATCAATCATAGACGCCGGCACTACCATCTTCGTTCGCTTATCGATTTTCAGTGCACTGGCTCGGCCCCTTCGAATCCCTCTCTACTTGAGCAAGCTCCTCGCCAGCTATCAGCCAATTAGATGAGAGAAGCTGCTCAGTGTAGGCAATGTTATTAGTTTTGATAGCAAACAAACGCGACCTCTTATAAACGAAGAGTGCGTTTGATTGGTCTATTCAGAAAACTTTGTGCGTCGTCGCCCGATGCTTGCGCCTGCGGTTACGTAAATTGGACGTCAGGAGATTGGAATAAAACATAATGGCATAGTTTTACGTTATAGGGCCCCAAGAGTTAGAAATTGAGAAAACGACCACCAGCTTCACTGTTTTCGCAACTTTCACTGCGGGGAAGTGGCTGTGCATATATATATATATATATATATATATATATATATATATATATTGCCGCGAAGAAATTCGGCCGCCGCGAACAGAATTTGATCCCGGGATTTCGTGCTGAGCAGCGCAACAGCATAGCCACTAAGGCACTGCGGCGGGTGTGTCAATACCCTTCTTACGCCTGAAAGATAGCTTTCCTTTGATAAATGCTCACATCATTGGGTTGGTATGCTTTTATTTATTCATAAAAATACGTTCATAAGCAACACTAGCAGGGTGCGTCGATAAAAGAATATTTTGTCATAGTTTTTCCGAAAGTATGTTTAAATTTATTACATATTTCCAGCCAACTATTAAAAGCTGCTAAACTTTTAGAAAGAGAAGCAGTAGTGAATTATGGTCCAGTAGCACGAAACACAATTTTTGTGTTTCTTGACATCAAGGTGATTGGCATTTTACATCGTGATTTTTGTGATTGAATAGTATTCTTCAATTTCATTTGAGCTTATTTTGTCTACACAGCACAGGAGCCAGTTACTAAAGGCAATTTTTTTAAGCCTGGGCACCAAAAATTGACAAAAGGGCAGAGTCTGTCGCATGACGATGGTTACAAACTAGGACATTTCCGAAGCCTGCACTCTTGCACACCATATATCCGAATATATATCAAATGGACAAAGGCAACACACGCGAATCCAGCGCCACTCTGGAGCACATATTATGAGAATGCCGAGGGATACATAAAAATAACGAGAACGCGGCCTCTAGCAACAGCCTTCGCATGCGCTAGGAAGGCGCGCTGCTCAGCCCCGCCCTCGAGGATCAAGTATGGGTGGTCCAGCGGGCCCAGGATGCCGCCAGGACCCACCAACTCCTGGCTGTCACCTAGGCGGGGCGTTTGGCCCTGCGCACCAACTCGCAGGACACGCAATAAAGTCATTTTCTCCTCCTGCTTGGGCAAGAGAACAGCATGATTGATTTGAATCGCACAGTGAATTACTGCGATGTTGTAGGTATTTTACTTGTCGTTTAGGTAACACGAACACACCACGCGCTTCAGCTAGATCAGACTCTGGTTATGCTAATTCTTACCAGGTGACTGCAACGGATGTTTATAGGTTAAAAGCGGGACAAAAAGGCCCAAGGCCAACTAATGTCAACTCTGGATTATCTAACGGTTTCCTTTAGCGGAGTTCAATAACGTCGGAGAATATGACGATGGTATAGCATTGATCTTGGACACTCTTGACTATATTTGCCCCACCCTCCCGCAACACATGCTGAACTTTGTAACAGGAAATGCGACAATGAAATTGTGCTCTTATACCTGCGACTTTCTGTCTTTGCAGGTCGTGGCTGGGCTTAACTATAAGCTCGAAGTAGAACAGGCTCAGGTGAGCTGCGGTTTCCAGCATCCAGTAAGTACTGCCCAAGCGTCTTTTCTTTTATTCACGCTTATTTCAACCTGCCATATATTGTGATAGGCCATGAAGATGCCCTAATGTTTAAGATAATCCAAAATTACATGAAATATATCTATTCGTTTGGAAACCACTTTTATAGGAAATGTACAAAATATAGAATATAGTGCAAGACGAATTACAAAAGCAAATAGCCTCTTGATTTAGCTGAGCAGAGGTTCTCTGAAGCCAGCGAAAACAAAGTACAGTCAGTGTATATAGCGGGTATTCATCCAGCACGCCGGTACACAAATGGTTTATAACTGCAACACGTTATATTATACTCGGGTGTTTTAAAGCCACGCTTTCTTGGCAAATTCCAGGCCCCTTTTAATACGCACACTACGCCTTTAGCCAAAGGCATTGCACCATTTTAAATCTAAATTATCGGGTTTTACGCACCAGAAGCACTTCCTGAATATGAGGCACGCCATAGTGGAGGACTCCGGAAGTTTAGACCACCTGGGGTTCCTTAACATGCATTTAAATCAATGTATATGGGTGTTTTCGCATTTCGCCCCATCAAAATGCGGCCGCCGTGGCCGGGATTCGATCCCGCGACCTTGTGCTCAGCAGCCTAACACCATAGCCACTGAAGAACCACGGCGGGTAAGCGTACCATATTGCGCTAGGGTTTCATACAAAGATTATTACATGGAACAGTAGTGACAGTGTCAAGGGAACTTCAAGCACGCTGAGTCGACCACTATGAGATTGATAGTTAGTAGATGGGTTTGCGTAAACTTCGTCCTTTTGATTCGAATGACTTTGCGACTTAGCAAATGATCATTTTCAGCAAAGTATGGTGTTATTAATAATTGAACAAACATTTAATAAGCTTACCCATGGCCGATTTCAAACACATGATCGCTAGCATACGAGCGTGATATCGTTGATACCATCCCGCTAATGAGCCATAGAACATTCTTTCTCGCGGACAACTCAGCGCATTGAGACGTTTGGTGTGTATCGATTCGCAATTGCATCTGAAGAAACCGACGCACCACGAACGCCGCGAGTGCAACAGGCCACTATGGACGCCCCAGAAAATTCAAGTATATAATGATGTACTGTGTGCGAATACATGGAATATTTAACCTGTACATAAGTTACTGAAAACAAAGTCATTTTGTCGGATAACCTGCTGACATTTCTTACTAATATTTAAAGTTACGAAATACGCACTTCATATACACACATACATAAGCTTCACGAGCAAATCGCATCAAGACTGCTGCGCATTTCGTAGATGTCAAGAAGAGTTTAGACTGCCTGTTTTTTTTCCTCTTTTTGTGTGTGCGTGTGTTCTCACTCGTTCGAATGCATCACAATTTGTTAAGACGTAACATTGATGACGCGCCTGGTTAACTTGCGTTTGCACGGTCACGGACGACAAGACACCCTGTGGCTCTATCCCAACCAGTGGATCGTAAATTTATTCATTGCTCCTGATGTATTCTTCCAAAATTATGGTAGAACGGAATGCAACTAAGGCAGGTACAAAGCCGCGTACGTTTGAGCATCTTGGTCAATGTACTTGTAATTTATTAGCGGTAACAGCGCTTATTTCAGGTTCCTTTGTTAGGAGCTACTATAGTGCACCAAGGTCGACAGCAACATCACCTATTCTACCTATTAGGAAAAACAATATTGCAACCTTCCCGTTAGGCATCAAAATTGACGGAGTAAATATTAAAGCTGCTATAGCTGCCAATAAGCTAGAAGTCAGATACTACTGTACTTATGTGACACCGAATATCTGAAAACTATTAGGTTCGTTCCTTTAATTGCTATTTCTTCTTATTTACGGATTTGATTTACTTCGTCCCTCGATCTTCACTTCTGCTCGGCTTTTTCGTTGTTACCGCTTTTGAACAGCTCAAGCCAATTTTCTACTTCGTTTAGCCAAGCCAACAGGCCGATTTCGCTAAGCTAGTTCAATTACTGCAGCTCTCGTCACTCGTCTTCCAAATCGATTAGTCGACTTACCACAGTGAGTGCTGATTGCTCACCAGCGATGTGTCAAAATCACGCCATTCTAGTGGCTATCTTGCTGTTGAATGTGTGAAAGGCACAACTAGGGAAATCACGTGGAAGGCGGGAGATGTACATTCAACACGATGAGCAAAACAAGATCAATGGAAAAGTGCGAGTGAACGTTTCGACAAGTGGACTTGTCTTTTTCAAGCTTTAGGATCAGGTAAATGTAGTGATATAATCGGTATCTCGATTGAAATTGCGTCTGACTACAACGGATAGCGCAACTTTCTGGTTGCTCTACAGTTGTTAAACAAGGTACCATTAAACGATGTCTGTTATCCTAGAAAACTACCCCTAACTATACAGTTTTCACCATGTATACCTATTTTTATAGCCATTTTTGTTTCTAGGCGCTTGTTTTAATTCTTATTATTTCCTGCAGCAATCGCTTGGCACGTGGAATCAGCCGCAAAATCTCGTCTGTTTCACTGGAAAGGTAACATATATCGCGTTTACTAAACCTACCACTTACCATGAACGTACCGTTCACGGTAAAAAAAATGGCTAAAATACGAGTAATTTATACTACTCTTTTATATGTATGATCAATATATCAGACGATACAAATTAAGCTGCCAAATCACTTTTATGGCTATTATTCAGAAGCGGTTGTACCCCATTGCTATGCTAACTGGGCGTGTATATTTTTGTTCCCTCCTCTTATCTGCAGTTTGTGATCGCTGTCAGTGACATCTCTTCATATTTTGCTCATATTTTGCAAGTCACGTACTGCAATTTTGATGACCGAATACAGTGAATATGCCCATGCCAAGTGACACAAATTTGAACTATCTTGCAATATATTTTCAACATTTGTTTGGCTAATACCATAAGTCGTGCATAAAAAGAGTTAATGAATATTTTCTAGAACAAGACACCAAAGTGAAACCAATAAGATTTCGGTCGCTGTTCGGAGCACACACCAGTTAAAGCAATGATCAAATAATAGATCAATAAAGCTATCATACAAAATACACGAAATATTATCTTTTTTACTTATAAAGAAAGAATACTGGATTGAGTAGTGCTGTTCAGAAACGGGCATATTTATTGTCGTTCAAAACCGAAAGTAAAAGAAAATATGCATATTTCAAACATCTCCAGACACTAAATCATAGAGATATCTGGTTTTTAGAGCTTCGTCACGACATCACTTGAAAAAGGAATGTTACACCACCTTGTTATTTCTATTCTTGTAACACCGATGCATTATGAGACAAAGAATAAAACTGTTTAACACAGTCATGCATCGATATTTCTCGATCAAATGTGAGGATTAACGATTTTAAAGTAACATAAATGCAAATTAGGTTCTCTTTGAGGAATTATTTTATGATCGTTTATTAAGTAAGGTGCTTCTATTACTTTTGAATTTGTAGCAATCGTGATAGGAGGGATGTAGATGGCACACGTGCAATTGTAAGCTGATATGAAATGTGTATTGTAAAAGTGCACATCAAAATAGATAGTGCAATATTTTGCAGTTTTGGGATTATAGGTGCACTTTTGCGGGAGCACAATTTTGAACCCGGTTCATGAATCCTATGCAAAACATGAATGTTTTTGAGAGCTAAGAGGGAAGTCATTGCGATAAATGATGGAGGAGGTGTTGCTAATACTTTGAAGTTGTGTTGTATAAGCTTTTTCGCCGAGGGGCGCACATTCTTTCTTGAAAACTTGTGTGAGAGAGCAGTAACGTATGTGTGCTAAGCAGTCCTTGCGTTCAAGCAAGGGCTGCTTAGGTTCAAGCATCGATGATCCATGCATTTATTCTTGCGGTGGGTATCTCCCGACATTGAAACTAAACGTTGAATTTCATTAACCTATTACTTGGTGACGAAAATATGATGCTGCAAGCATTTGATGCGTTGTTTATGGATGAAAGGACGTGTGCAGCCAATGGAACGAGCGTCGCCTAATAAACTAGGTGATAAGATGTTTATTGGCGGTGCGTTCCTTCAAAGACGAAAGGAGTATGAAAGATGAGGCAGCGTGAGACGCCCTCTCGAGAGACACAAGTGACTAGCAGCGCGATCACAACGAGCCGAGCGTTGGTGAAACTGCTGCATGGGACGCATCTTCTCCTTCACATATCTTATAGTACCATTTAATTTCGAAATGCTTGTGGCAAATGTGCACTACTCTTTTTCGAGTATATTTTAAAGCGTTAGCATTACTGGCTTACAGCACATTGCCTGAATGGATATTACGAAAACGGCAAATAAAGCAATCTTTGCACAATGAGGAAGACCAATACAAAATAATGAATGTAGTGAACAAGAGCGATTTAATATATTTCGACTTGTTGCTGCCCATTGCACTAGCAGCAATACTTTATTCGTAGAATCTTTGTGAACTACATATTGTGGTACATAGGCGGGAAGCTGGATCCACGTAATTTTTTTACCGGTAGCGTCTTCTAAAACGCAGGAATCAAAGCCACGTGACAGTTATCGCGATGCAAACAAGTCAATCATTTTTAGTGTGTTCTAAATCCTATTATCAATCTTTATTTTATTTAAAAATTACGTGGTTTTACGCGCCAAAACCAATTTTCGATTATGAGGCACGCCGTAGTGGAGGACTCCTGAAATTTCTACCACCTGGGGTTTTTTAACGTGGACCTAAATCGAAGTACAACGGTGTTTTTGCCTTTCGCCCCCATTGAGATGCGGCCGCCGTGGCCAAGATTCGATCCCGCGGCCTCTTGCTCAGCAGCCCAACACAATAGCCACTGAGCAACCATGACGGGTTTAACATTTATTTACAGAGTCATAGTGAAATTATCGGTCATCTGCAGTCAGCTTTACAGCTCAACAAATAGAGTTAAAATGTACTTTCTTTCCGGAATGTGTTTGTTATCTCTGTCCAGTCATATAGCTGTAGTGAAACAACGTTTGCACTGTGATGTATATTATCCTGGGTATTTCGTTCGGCATCCTGAACCAAGCCTATGTTTTAGGTTGCACAACTTTATACACGTTGCCTTAATTAAAGTGTACGCGTCTTGAACATATTTTGCTCGTTTTCTTTAAGGAGCCTTCCCACTTTAGGGCGTCCTCGCTCGGGACACTGTTTCGTATAATAAACGTTTCTTTCTCTCTCTCTCTCTCTCTACAGGTTGTAGCTGTCTGCAACATTGAATTCTTTCATTCACTTAGAGCACCGGTGCCAAATATTACATCATTTGAGTGCAAGCAACCGTCGTTCGAAGAATAAGTGCAATGCTCAGTGAATGCAGGTAAAGTGACAAAACGGAATGTGGTTCGGGGCTAGACAAGCACCCTTTGTCGATGCTACTTTGCTTCATTAAAATAAAACGAAACTTGGTGAAAACGAAGCTTGGTGAAAAGTTCGAACTTTTCAGGCATTGGAAGTTTCGACGAAGCATCCCGAAAACAGCGTATACAGCTCATAATTTTCAACGCGAAGTATGCAGAAAGGTAGGCAAGACTTAATTAAAAAAGCTAAGATTTTGTTTATCATACGGAATCAGCACTTTAAGTAAAACTGTGTAGCATATATTCTTATTTTTATCTGGGAAATTCAGTCATGCACTGCAGCGCAGGCGACCGACTGATAATGCGTATGGTGGAATGCTTCTGTGGTAGCTTCGTCAACATTTACCAGCTCACCAGAAGGCTGTACTGAAAAGTAGAGAAAAATATATTGATACTTGAGGATTTAACTATACATTCCAATGTCCCTGATGTTCGCTGTCCAGCAGATTTCCATATGTGCTGCAACCAAGATATCGATAACGGAAGGTTCATTAGGTGAAAATCAGAGCGGCGTAATCCATCTCAGGATGACTGCTGACAGCAATGCGTTTACCATTGACTCAGTATATGCGACGCAACGTATTCAATTCAATTCAGCTTTATTAAACATGTGCCAGATGTTTGGAGCAGGGACAGAAAGCCTGAAAAGGCTTGACTGGGTCCGTGCACCATAGTATGGCATACACTGGCACGAATTCCATACAAAAAGTAAAGGAGAAAAACAATTTGCGGAAAATTCAAACATTACAGAAAATACAAAACAATGCAAGCAACAGGCAAATATGTGCGTAAATAAAATTCATAAGTATACAAAAACATCGTGGAAGATACACTGGATCAGAAACGAGAAAAAAGTACAGAAAATACAAGTAGTGTATCAATAAAATATAGAACAATGGAGAGTTATACATTTATTGTCGCGTATACCCTGCTGGAGTATACAAGCTGACTGAAGGTACAGGCGGTGGCGCTTTACGTAAACGTAAGCGGCGACGCGGTATGCCGAGACGAACCTCGTTCTCCTCTTCTTCAGTTCCTTGCTGCGTCACACCATGTGACATTACCACTCTTCAAAAAAAAAAAGAAGCAACGCATACATAGGCTTGGCCTGAGATCACTGAGATGGTCTAGGACGAACACATAGGCTATAGTCACAGTCACTATGGTGTGTGATATAGTCACAAGGCACTGATGGACGAGCAACAACAAAAAATAACCAAAGCGGCTGAAAAGGTGAATATTAGGGGCTATAGTACGCTTTTAACCGCACAACGTGCACAATCCCAGATTGCGCGTCTCGGCGTCAGGTAGGCTGGCTTCCGTCAGGAAGGACTTCGTAATTCACGTCACTAATTCGATGCAACACTCTGTAAGCTCCGAAGTAGCGACTCAAAAGCATCTCGGATAGTCCTTTTCGGCGCACGGGAGCCCTGACCAAAACTTGATCACAAGGTTGGAACTCGACATGTTGATTGCGGAGATTGTAACGGTGCGCATCGATGCTCTGTTGTTGCTTTATGTGCACTTGGGCATGCTGATGGGCTTCTTCGGCGCGTTGCACGAAAAGTTCGGCATCTAGGGGGAGGTCGAGATGATCAATGTTCTTGCTCGGCAGCATTGCTTCTAACATAGTCTGCACTTCACGGCCGTAAACCAAATAAAACGGCGTGAAGCGTGTTTTTCCTTGCGTAGCAGTATTACAGGAAAACGTTACGTAAGGGATGATCTGTCCCACGTCTTGTGCTGTGCGTCTACGTACATAGACAGCATGTCAGTCATCGTTTTGTTCAGTTGTTCGGACAAGCCGTTTGTCTGCGGATGATAGGCAGCTGTCCTTCGATGGGCCGTGCAGCTGAGTTTAAAAACGTCTTCAATGAGCTGTGCTGTAAAGGCTTTGCCTCGGTCTGTGATGACGTGCGATGGGGCGCCATGCCGTAGGACGATGCTCTGTATGAAAAACTGGGCAACCTCGGAAGCTGTGCCTCGAGGGAGCAGCTTTATCTCAGCATATCGCGTTAAATAGTCCGTGGCGACGATTATCCATCTGTTGCCAGAAGATGACAGTGGAAACCAGCCCAGAAGATCCATGCCGACCTGGTCGAAAGGTTTGCCAGGTGGGTCAATCGAATTGTTGAGCAATCCCGCAGGCTTCACAGCTGGCAACTTTCTGCGTTGGCATTCACGGCCGGCTTGGACGTACCGCTTAACACACTCGGCAAGTCTCGGACAGTAGTAGGATTTGCGCACTCCATCAAGGGTTCGCGTAAAACCCAAATGGCCAGACGGCATCTCGCCATGACAGGCGAAAAAAACTTCCGCACAGAGGTCTGCTGGAACGACCAAAGGTAGGTCTTGTTGCTGGCCGCGGAGTTCTTCTTGTACAAGACGCCATGTCGTAAACAAAAGGACGACAATCCTCGAGCGATATGCCAGGGTATTGATGGGCTTCGTCCTTCCAGATGTTCCAATATAGGTCGTAATGCGTCGTCTGCGCGCTTCCGTCTGGATAAATCTGTGACGCTTACGGCCCCAAGGAAAGCGCCGTCGTCCTCAATGTCATGGTCGGTAGTGGCAAAAGGGGCGCGCTAGAGTGCGTCAGCGTCTTTGTGTATGCGGCCCGATTGTACACGATGGCCACGTCGTACTCCTGCAAACGTAGACTCCAACGTGCCAGTCGTCCAGAAGGGTCCCGGAGATTTGCAAGCCAGCATAACGAGTGATGATCAGTTGCAACTTTCAATTGGCGGCCATAAAGGTAAGGACGAAATTTGACCAGCGCCCATACAGCGGCAAGACACGCTTTGTCCTTGGTGGTGTAGTTGGTCTCTGCATGCGATAGTGTGCGACTTTCGTAGGGGATCACTCTTTCAATACAGTCCTGCCATTGTACAAGCACCGCACCATGACCAACGTTACTGGCATCTGTATGAACTTCCGTGTCCGCCTCCTCGTCAAAGTGGGCCAAAACTGGTGCTAACACCAGACACTGTCGAAGCTCGGTAAAAGCAGTCTCTTGCTCTGAGGACCAGACGAATGATACATCGTCCCTCGTGAGGCGAGTCAGCGGCTCCGCCGTCTTCGAAAAATTTTCGAGGAAACACCGGTAGTATGCGCAAAGGCCCAGGAAGCGTCGGACACCTTTCTTGTCAGTCAGTGTTGGAAACGAGGCTACACCGGCAGTTTTCGCGGGATCGGGGCTAACGCCTTCCGCGCTGGCCACGTGTCCGAGAAACATCAGCTCCTTGTAACCAAAAACTCTGAGGCTTAAGGGCGAGGTTAGCCGATCGGATGGCTTCGCGAACTTGTCGCAGTCGGTCCAGGTGGTCGTCAAGTGTCTCCGAAAAACAACCACGTCTTCGAGGTAGGCGAGGCAGCTTTGCCACTTCAAACCAGTGAGAACGGTGTCCATCATTCGTTGGAAAGCTGCAGGGGCCGAACAGAAACCGAAAGGAATTACTCTGAATTCGTAAAGGCCATCTGGAGTGACGAAAGCAGTTTTTTCGCGGTCTCATTCATCGAGCTCAATTTGCCAGTAACCACTCTTTAGATCGAAAGACGAAAAATACTTAGCTCGCCGCAACCTGTCTAAAGATTCATCGGTACGTGGTAGTGGGTACACGTCCTTCTTAGTAACCTCGTTGAGGCGTCGATAATCAACACAGAAACGAAGCGTTCCGTCTTTTTTGTTGACTAGAACGACCGGGGAGCACCACGGTCTGTGCGAAGGCTGAATGACACCACTATCTAGCATCTCCTTGACTTGGGCTTGAATTGCCCCACGTTCTTTCGGCGAGACACGATAAGGCTGTCGTTTGATGGGACGTGCGTTGGCGGATGTCGTTATTCCGTGTTTCTTGATTGCCGTTTGGCCCGCCTTAATAGCCCGAGCAAAGCAGGCGCGGAATTTTTTCAAGAGTTCCTGCAGCGCACTCTTTTGGTCGTCCATAAGCTCGGAGTTTACATCGATGTTTCTGAGTGATCCGTCGTCTGTCTCCACTTCGGAAACAAAGCACTCGAAGATGTTTGTTAATGGTTCGGAGTAGGCAATGGCAGTGAAACGAAAAATGTGCCGATGCTCAAAGGTAAAGTTGGTAACGAGGACCGCTGTCTCGCGAAGCCATGTATCACGAAGTTCCACATGGCTTCGCGCTACACGAATACCTTGTGCCAGTAACACAGAAATGTTGCCTTCTACAATGGCTTCACCGTCTTGTAGCTCGTCAGACTTGACCGGAACCATACCACTCGCAAGCGGCGGTATCATGATTCTCTCGTCCGAAACGCGAAGTGAGGATCTGTGTCAAATGGCGTCGGTCTGTGTTGCGCTTTGTGTCGAGAATGTGATGCAGCGCTCGCCGAGGTCAATAATGGCGCCATATTCCCGGAGAAAGTCCATCGCAAGAATTAAATCGCGGTAACAATCGCATGGAACCAGACAAGTGGTCTGGTTCCATGCGGTTCCAAGACAATTTCTAATCTGGCCGTGCATAGGCCAAGCGGTGTGATGACGTGGCCACCTGCCGTACGAACTGGTGCCCCGTTCCAGGGCAATGTACCTTTTTCATAACGCTCGAAGTTTTGCACTAAGGAGAGAGTAATCGGCGCCGGTATCTACAAATGCACTCGTTTTTCTGGCGTCGATCAATACAGGTATGTCCAGTGAAATTTTGTTCGCGGAAACTGGTTCTGGCGTTATCGTGTTTTTGTTGTTCTACGGTCGGCATGATACGAGGTCTTGAGCGCGTCGAGTATCAGCGGCCGCACCTCGGAAGGTCGCTGGCGTTAGTTTTCCCGGCGTGGACTTGGGGCCGTATAACGTAAAACAATTCCCATGTGTTTTTATTCAAATCTCCTGATGTCAAATTTGCGTAACCGCCGAAGCAAGCATCGGGCAGTCACCCGCAGTGTGGTCGTAACCGACAAATCAAACGCTCTCCTCGATAATAGGGGGTCACTTTTGTTTGCTTGAAAACGAATAACATTTCCTGCACTGAGCTGCTTGCCTTATCTAATTGGCCACGAGAGGCAAGAAGCATGCTCAAGTGGAGAGGAATTCGATGGGGCCGGGCCACCGCACTGAATATCGATAACCGGATGAAGAGGGTGGTGCCGGCGCCTGCGATTGCTCCGCTTTTTCATACTTAGCTTTCGGTGGCTCGTCGAAAATCGCGGCGGCATGCAACGGAAGCCCAAGAATGACGCTAAAACGGATCCTCAGCAAAGAAGATTTGGCAGAACGAAGTCGTAAACGCACCGAAAGTTCTCGAAATCGTTACACGGCCACGCAAAATGTTTTATTACACGCAAATAAACCCGTGCTCTCCGGCAGGGGCGAGTAACCAGTGCCCAGACCGATCGGTGGCAGCTATCTTTTATTCCTTTCGGATTGGGGCAGCCTGCGGCTATTCAGAAGAAAATTCAGTTTTGTTCGGCATATTAATGCATCTTTAACGCGTACACGTCACTTTGACGTGGTAAGCTTTTGCGGTTTTGTGACGTCGCGTGATAGGCAGGTGAAGTGGGTGCAGGCCGAAAACTTTTGACCAATAGCCGAGCGCTAATGCCGAAAAGGCGTCGAATCAGAAAGAACTATTTTTGTTTCGTTCGGTCAAACTATGCATAATCAGTGTATACAACTCATATCACATGGGGAGATGTCGCGATTTTCGTGACGTCGCGTGACAGACAGCTGTAGTGGGGGTGGTCCAAAATGTTTTTAACCAATCGCGGTGGGGTGATTGCAGAATTGGAATAGAAAAGTTTGGAATAGTTTTACGTTATAGCGCCCTTGGTGATCGCCCTTGCGTCGTCCTCGAGGTGCTATCGCGAGCAGGGAAATATCGCCGCGGTGAGGGTGAGCGTGACTGCCACTGCGACGGGCCCGGTCTGCGCTGCTGTTCGAGGCCGATGCCGGGTGGCCTTTCTGCGATGCCAGGTGGCATTTGGCCGAACCTAGGTCGAGGTGAATCGTTAGAATAACCCCGCAGTCGGAGTCGTCGGTAGGGGCAGTCCCGATACACACGACCAGCTTCGCCGCAGTGGTAGCACAGCGGTCGTTGATCGGGTGCTCGCCAAACCTCTGATTTCCTCGCGGCTGTTCGGCGATCCTCGAAGTACGGTAGCGGAGTTGTCGGAGCGGCTTGCGCCGATTGCAACGCGACTGGCGGCGCCACATAAGTAGGTGCAAAAGCTTGGACGGGGCTCAGTAATGTTTCTGCGTAGGTCTTGCGGCGGGATTCGCTTGGCAGAGGTGGTGCTTCACTGCTGCAAAAAGATGCCTGCAGTGCCCGCTGTACTTCTTTGCGCATGACGCTGGCGAGGGAGCTGACTGGAGGTGGCGAAGTGCCGTGGTGCTTCTGCAGCTCGTCGCGAACCAACGAGCGAGTCAGCTCGCAAATCAAGGCGATGTCGCACCCGAAGCCTACCGGCGTATCCGGAGTGCAGGCGGCATTTACTTGTCGGTTGTACAAGTTAGACCGTTGCTGAAGGCTCTTCTCCATCGCGGCGACTTCAGTGAGAAACTCCGCAACAGTCTAGGGCGTATTCCGAATAAGACCGCCAAAGAGCTGCTCATTTGCGCCTCTCATAATTTGACGCACCTTCTTCTCTTCCGACATACTCGGATCGGCACGCTGAAAAAGATGCGTCATGTCTTCTACGTACATCGTGACGCTCTCTTTGGGCATTTGAACGCGTAACTGAAGGGCCCGCTCCGCTTTTTCCTGGCGATCGGGGCTGGAGTAAGTGTCCAGTAGCTTGCACTGGAACTCAGGCCAGGATGACAGGACACTTTCGCGGTTCATAAACCACGTGCGAGCACCATCCTGCAGGCTTAAGTAGACGTTCATGAGTTTGGGCGTTGTTGTCCCACTCGTTAAACGCAGCCACGCGCTCTAACTCCGCCAGCCAGTCTTCCACGTCTTCAAATGTGTCGCCATGAAAAGCCGTCGGCACTTGGGGGTTCACAGCAGCGTCAGGCAAGTCGGTGACACCCGTTCCGTAGAAGTCGCAGTGGTCGCAGTCATCGCTTTATCCTGGAGGTTTCCAAATTCTGTGGCGAGGCCTCGAATTCGCCTGCTTGCGCGGCGAACTGGAGTCAACTCCAACTTTGGGGCGAGGTTCTTGCTGCCCAGTGAGGTCTCCTGCATAAGTTGAGCGTACCCAGCAAGCCGCGTATACCCTGCTGGAGTATACAAGCTGAATGAAGATACAGGTGGTTGCTCTTTACGAAAACGTAAGCGGTGACGCGCGATGCCCGACACGAACCTCGTTCTCCTCTTCTTCACTTCCTTGGTGCGCCAAACCATGTGGCAACATGTTGCGTAGCTGATTTAAAGAGATCAATTCTATATAAAACAAAAAACAAAACTATTAAACAAAACTGTCACGGAGCCGTTGGCGCTGCTGCGATGATTTTGATCAGTGGCCCATACTGAGGTAGGCGATAGAGGGTGTAGAGCACAAGAGTGAAAAAGTAAACGAGACGTTATTGGAGCACCAGAGCTGAAACTCAAATAATCAACTAATCAGCCCAGCCAACTAAACTCCCTGCACCGCTCGTGGCCTCGCCTGAGCTCGTCTTCTTTCCTAGGGTGATCGCATCAATGTTGCTGGCGCTAAATAGCTCGACCGCTTGCACCGTTTGAACGACCTGCGAACGATGTCAGCTCATCCATGAAACTTCGCGGACTGAAATAGTGTGCGCATCAAACGGAACGGAAACTTTCGAGGCTAAAATGAGGGATGCGACTGTGGGATTCGCCCCTCAGTAGGCTGGCTTCAGCGTGTCAAGTGCGATGATGGCAGGTTTGTCATGAGTGTCTGCGATGTATGTGGACTCGCGTCTGTCTGCTACGGGAAAGGGTCCGAGGTAGTGTGGGTGGAGAGCAGGCCGAACGGAACCATAGTGCACTAATACATGTGTTTGGTTTGTAAGGTCACTTGAAACGTAAGGTGTGTATGCTGGAACTGGACGCGGCCCAACGTTTTAGATTCCGGAAGAGGTCGTGAGGAGGTAGAGATATTGTTGAGTAGAATAGCAGCCGGATGTAGTTGTGGTCGAAAATAGTCATTGGGGAGGCGGAGCGTAGTACCGTATACGAGCTCCGCGCTCGAGCACTCAATGTCCGACTTCAAGGCGCACCGGATACCTAGAAGAACTAATGGTAGACGTCGAACCCATTGTGATGCGTGTCATGAGCAGCCAGCGTTGCCTTGAGATTTCGATAGAAGCCTTCGTCGGCGTCATCTGATTGGGGATGAGAGGCGGGCGTGCGCTGGCGGTTTGTGCCAAACAAGTGCAGGAGCTTTTCGAAGAGAGCGCACTCGAATTGCTGTCCTCTGCCAGTAACAATTTTGGTAGGAAATCCAAAGCGGGCAACTCATGCTGTGACAAAAGCTGTCGCGAAGGTTCAGCACAGATGTCTTGAAGTGGCGTTGCTTCTGGCCAGCGGATAAACCTGACGACTGAGATGATTAGGTATCAGAATTCCGCACACAGCGGTAGTGGTCCAAAATGTCAATGTTAGCAACGTCAAAACGATGATCAAGCTGGAGAAACTGGCGTGCAGGGGGAACAGGATATCTATAAATTTTTTCCTGGTGGCAGGGTGCGCACGCACGAACCCTGTCACGTACAGAGGCATTCATTGAAGGCCATCTGTAGCGTAATGAGGTAAGGCATTGTGTGGCAAGAACACCGGCGTGAGCGAGCTGGTGCATTGTGTCGTAAAGCTGCTTGCATAACGTGCTGGGACAAATGGCCTCCGTGTGCCTGTAGAAGTGTCGCATATGAATGTGAAGCCATCAAGCAGGATATCACCCAACCGCAGAGCTATTCTGGAAGAGCGGAGTTCAAGGAGCTGGGATCAATAACTTGATGTGTGACCAGTGTCTGCACATCGAGTTGCGCAGGACGTGCAGGTGATGTCGCGGCGCTCACGCAGCTCAGGGTTTCAGCAGGTACAGCCTGGTCGCTGATGATATCTCGGATGTCAGTAGTGAATTATTGATATTAACAAGAGATGCCGAATTTTCCAAGCGCTGCTGGATAACCGCTCCCATGGCTCTGCTGGACGCGTGGGTCATGAGGGCCAGTCATATCATGGAACTAGGATGTGCAAGAAGGCACCCTCGATCTTGGTGAAGGCGTCTGCAGCGGCGGCGTCCCAATGCAGCGAGGACGTCTTGTCCGTATTGATAAGCAGGCAACCCAGAGACGCTACTCTGGCAGCACAGTTCCTGAAAAATCGACGGTAAAATTTAGGCACGCGGAGGAACGGTCGCTGCTTCGTGATCGTTATGGCCTTAGGGAAGCTCCGCACTGCTTCAATTGTTTATGAAAATGGCCGAACACCACTGGCATAGAGGGGATATCCTAAACACTCCAGGCTGTTAACACCAAACTTGCTTTTGGAGAAGTTGATGACGATGCCGTGTTCAGATAGTTGTTAATGGAAGAGGTGCAGACGATTAAAAGTAGTCGACGTAGGTGCAATCGAAGAGCATCGCGCGCGTTACCGTGTTAATAAAACATTGGAACGAGTGGGTAGGCGTTTCTGAGTCGGAACGGCATTCTCAGAAACTTGAAGAGTTGGAATGGCGTTGTGATGTCCGTCTTAGTTATGCCTTGCTTAGCCACAGGAATTCAATGTTAGGCGTGGACAAGGTGAATCTTTGAAAAGAAGTTGGCGCCGTGTGAAGCGACAGTAAAATCTTTTATGCTGGGCAAAGGGTACTGATGCGCAATAGTCTTACTATTCAGACATTTGTTATCTCCACATGGCCTCCAGCCACCCGATTTCTTAGGCACTATCGAGAATGGAGCTGCCGACTTATTTGCGGACGGCCAAATAATGCTTAATTCCAACATGTGCGCGAAGTCTGCAAGTGCAACTTTGAGCTTGTCTGGAGCAAGTGTAGGTGGCCGGAAGAATCCAGGAGATCTGCAAGTGATGATCTGGTGTCACACGTCATGACAGATGGTTTTTATCCAGTTGCGCCGTACTGATTGTTCGGGAAATTTTCGTAGCAAAGTAGTGTATTCGAAACTATGGCACAAGCGAGCGCTTAATCTGTGGTGCCCGTCGCAGCAATGCCTTGCACAGAGACATGTGTTGCCGCGCTCAGGAGATGTGTTCCTACAATGAGGCCATGACCGGCGAGGGAATCAGCTCCTATAGTGGCAGAAAAGATGCTGTCAACCGCTAAAAACATCATAATGCTCTTCTCAGGCCCTGGTTAAATGTTATCGAGCGTTGGCAAAATGCCGGAATTCGAGTTCCATTCACAGTCTGCAAGTACAAAATGTTAGCAGCTGTGCGATCCGCTCATGTAGCTAGGAGAATACTGACTTGCGCACCCGTGCTGATCAAGAAGCACTGACCAGTCACGTTATCGATAACGTAGACGAGGATACATGGAGTGGGGCCGTAACTGTTCGTCGCCATTCAAGGACCGCTGGACAGTTTCACGATCAAGCGGCAGAGACGTGCTTCATCACTGATACGGCTGTGGTACCAGCAGATGGCTGGCTCATCTACTGCACTGTAGCGGTGGCGCTCGCTGGACGGACCTCGTTGGTAAGATGGAGATCGGCTATGACTACGGCAACGAGCATAAGCATTCCTATGAACGGTCGTAACCAAGAGCTCGTCCAGTCTATCGCACATCTCAGAGCAGCTTGTCGATGCTGTCTCTGGACGGTCTGGAGGTGAAAAACACGCAGTGTGCGACACTGGCTCCGACATCACAGCTGAAACCAGTGGAAGTAGATTGGCAACTTCCATCCCCTTGTCGGCCAATGCAGCGAGCTCCGACATATCCTTGGTTGACACAGTGGCTGGCCCTACCTGGACTTGGGTGGGTAAGCGCTGCAGAAATAGCTCGTGTACGAGGGTGTTGTCCGTGGTGGTAGCCTCTGGGCCGAGAAGGTTAAGCATTCGGCGCTGTAATTGGCTTGGGCGTTGATTGGCTAGCGGTTCGCATAAGAGTATCTGTTGTATTATTGAGCATTATGTACGATCTGTACGATCAACTGTACGATCTATTACAGCAGCCTCGATTGTACCATAAGGCGATGGGGGGAAGGAGTGGAACTCGACGGCGTGGTTCATACATGAAGAGCTGCGTTTTGAACCCTCGCGTAGAACGTCACAGACCCGCAAGTACTTCCTTGTGGTCGACGCGCTTCCAGCGGCCGTCATCGCTGCGGCCGCCGCGGGGTGCCGCCACGAGTCCACTGGTAAAGCGCCCTGCAGCTCTCTGAGGAGAACCGCGTTGCGCTTATGTTTAGCGCGTCGTAGGCACCAAAGACGGAAGTCCGAGTGCCTACGTTAACATCCAAAGTGAAACTTGAAGCACGCGGCACGGTGATATTTAGAAGGCGGAGCCTTGTGGGCGCGCCTCACAGGCTGTAGCCTTCGCAGTGGAAGGCATTTAGGAAGGAACGGGAGCCCAGCGGAAACCGTGTTTGACTGCCAAAAACTCCGCTTCTGCTGAACACATTGAAGTAGTTTTCCGGCAAAGTATTGGAGTAATAACCCATTTTTACACTCAATGGCTTTCTCCACTACGACAAACAGCAGCTTTAAATGCTGCTCGCATTAGTGTCGCCCGTGAGCGTGCAAGGAGTCAGCCGTAATTTTTTGTGTATAGACGTATATATATATATATATATATATATATATATATATATATATATATATATATATATATATATATATATATATATATATATATATATATATATATATATAACACTCCTTTTTTCTTCGTCTGCCTCTTTCTCCACTATTGTACCGTACGGTCCTACTGTGCGGTTTGTCAAACGCTTCCCCCTCCCGCTGAGAGAGTCGTAGGTAGAAGGGCGGTTGATACCGTCTTAATGTCCTCACATATGGACGATGTCAGTTTGCCAGTCCGTTGACATCGAGCAGTGCTCAGGTGGCCGAGGCGGGCTGTTGCACTCCGGACGACATATGTATGCCCCGGTGAAGGGGCATTTGTATGCATGGGAGCCGTGGAAACTCAGGTGTGGTTGCGACTTAGATGCACGCGGTGCCTCCCGCTCGAACCTTCGGTGGACTGTGTCATTAAAGCGACGTCTCTGTTGGTCCAGTACACCTCGAAAATATCTGTCTTATTGGTTCTTGTGCACAGCGTTCTCGCACGAATCCTTGGTGTGGGAACAGTCCTGATAGGTGGTGCTGAAGGTGTGTTCGACAACGTTTCTTTCATACAAAACGTCGTATTCGTTGCGTTCGCCTCGGGTTCAGTTGCCTTGCGCACTGGCTCTTTCCTTGTTGCATCAGTGACTTCGTCGACGCTCTCCGTCGTCGTCCGTGTCGAAGTTGCCTTCTGGGTCGCTAAAGCTATTCCTGAAGTAGCTTACGTTTATCTTTGTTATGTTATTGCGACAGTTATTGAGGTAGCGTATCTATCGGAATCGGCCTTTGATTATTGGCGCTAATTGACGTAGAGATGAATGAGCAGTGTGTACACTGCTCCTTTTTATGAGTTTTGTCTGGTAGTGAGTGCACTGTGGCAGCCTCCTCAAAAGGCCTTTTCGAGGCTGGCGCAACTACACGAGGAATAGACGTAACGATAATTCCACAGTGCGTGATATTGCTTTGCATATGTGACGCTTCTGCAATGGCAGCGTCTTGTTGAGGTGTAGTACGCAGAAGGCTTGAGAGTGGCGAAGCAGGTAGACCTCTAGATGTATATGACCCCAAATTATCTTCTTCTTGAAAGATATGTGCGTTGGTGCTGGTACTTCTATTGTCATCTGCCCTGGAATTGAGCAAGGTGGCTTCGTTTCATCGGAATAAGTAACAGCTGCGCTTGAAATGGGGGGCGTTGTTTGACAGCCGTTGAAGTGTCACGTGACTAAAAACCTGGTGGCAGGCCGCGTCTGCAAGGCAATGGTGTGAGCGCGTGCTTCTTGTCGGGATGATTGCCGGATGGGAGGTTGTCGGCGATCAGGTCATACGTCACTTTGGTTCGAACTGATTATGATCGCTACGTGGGGACAGTGAGTGACTGCGGCGACCCAGTTGTAATGTTTCCAGCTGTTGGATATTGAGGCAGTCTGCAGTGTACACCTTAAATCAACCAATCATATCTTCTTTGATTTTCTCCCGCGATTATTTGTTATCAAATACCTGCGTTAGGTAGAAGCGCAATGCCTCACCGGTGACGTAGTCATTGAAGTTGGTGACCATATCCTGTTCCAACCATGATGCAGCGGATGCGTGGCGCTTGAGAAGGCGAAACTAGTCTTCCACGGGCCCATTGTCCACTAATCTGGTGTATTTGGGTATGTCCAAGGCTTGAGGGGATGCTGTCATGATGCTGGTAGGTGTCGGTTGTACAACTGTGCGCTCCGGGTTCACGCCGTGGTATTGAGTACTTGAAAGATGATGTGAGGCCGATGAGGTGGCTGTCAGGTGTTTATCCTGTGGACTTGTGTGACGCGAGCACGAGGTTGCGGACGGAAGCAAACATGGTCGACCGAAAACTCCGGTATTCTTCGTGTACCTCTTTAGCCGCTATTGTACCGCACCGTCCGTACCACCTACTGCACCCCATACATATATATAAATATATATATATATATATATATATATATATATATATATATATATATATATATATATATAAATATATATGTATATATATATGTATGTATATATGTATTGTAAGCACTATTAAAGTACTTCGTCGTTTTCATTTGTACATAGCCATCATCATCTTCCCTGTCCTGCGACTTCCTCGCGCGTGAGCTGGGGGCGTTGCCTTTTTCGGAATAAACAGCGCTGGACACCTTGATCGGTCTCGGTATTATAAAGTGGTGGAGGTGCGGGGTAGCTGGGTGCAGGCGGCGACCGGAACGGAGCTCCAGGGAGGACGGGAACGCGAGCGGACGTCGGGGTCTTGCGCGAGGTCGTAAAGCAGGAGTTGACAGCGATGACTACACCCACGACGCATCTTGCTCCGGTAGCGCGCTCCAGACCTACCTACGCGGATATTGTTTCGCTACCCACCCCTACCGTGACTTCCGTGCCTACTGGAGTTTCCTATGACCATTTGGCTTCGATGGGAACCAGAGCACTTGCTGCGCCATCGTACCCTCAGTGGCATCCACCTCGTCCGGTTTGCTTTTACTGTGGTATAAGCGGCCATATATCTCGCGTCTGCCGCCGTCGCCAGCAGGATGAAAGACGAGGCTATGCTGAGCACGAAAGAGACCTCACACGCCGATTAGACGACTACTATCCCGGATCGTACTCCGTCTCCTCCAGCTGCTGCAAATCTGCCTCATAGTTCCCGTTCGGCCAGACGTCGTTCTCCATCGCCTTACCAGCGCTCTGCATCACCGCTTCGCCCCAATTCCCATTTTGTCGACCAGCACTCGGAAAACTAACTGTTGCAGTTTTTGGAGGAAAAACTGCTTCTTATCGGTCTTCAAAAATTCCTCCTGTTCGCCCGGCCAACATGCTTTCTGTGACTGTCGAAGGTGTTCCCGCATCAGCTCTCATCGATACTGGTGCCGTCGTTTCTGTTCTTCGGAGTGATCTGTGTTCCCGGCTCCGTAAAGTAAAAACGCCTTATCTTGGACCTATTTTGCGTGGTGCTAATAATGCATTCATTCATCCCGACGGACAGTGTACTGCTCGTGTTCTCATCGACGGCATACGCCACAAAATCGAGTTTATCATCCTTCCAACGTGTATCCATGAGCTTAAACTGGTTCGGGACTTCCTACATTCTGCTTCAGCCGTCATTTCGCGTAGAGAGGAAGTTATCCACATCACGGATACAGAGCTTGAACCTGTTGTGGACTCTTCACTTTCATGTGTGAACTTGGCCATCGCTGCAGACTACGTCCTGCGTCCTGGTCACGAAGACGTTGTAGCCGTAACATCCAGTCAGATCGCCGACGGAGACACCTTAGTCGCCCCTTCTTCCCGCTGTACTTCTCGCAGAATTCTCATTGCCACCTGTCTCGTCCGGTTTTCACGCGGCCGTGCCCTTCTGTCTGCTTGCAACACGACCCCAGATCGTGTGATGCTGCCCAAAGGGATGACTGTGGCAACCCTCGCCGACAGTAAACCTATCTCTATAGTCACGCTTTGCCCTTCTTCATCGCCAGCACCAACCTCAGGTTTGGATGATTCTTTCCCTCCTCCAGCCGTTCTTTGCTCTGACCTAACAGCCGCGCAGTCCGAAGCCTTAATGGTGGTCTTGGCAAAGCACAAAGCCTGTTTCGATAGCTGTTCCCCTGTGTTGAGCCAAACTCCTGCGGCTACACACCGCATCGAAACCGATGGTTCCGCTATCATACGACGACGCCCCTATCGTGTATCGCCGTCCAAATGAGAGGTCATTGAACAACAGGTTGCTGACATGCTTGCGCGGAAGATAATACGACCTTCATCTAGCCCATGGGCGTCTCCCGTGGTCCTGGTAAAGAAAAAAGATGGCTCCGTTCGCTTTTGCGTGGATTATCGAGGGCTCAATAAGATAACACGCGAGGACGTATATCCAATACCTCTAGTTGACGACGCTTTTGACGCACTACAAGGGGCGCAGTATTTCTCCAGCCTTGATCTTCGATCAGGATATTGGCAAATTCCGATGAACGAGACTGACAAAGAAAAGACCGCATTCGCTACACCGGAAGGCCTTTATGGATTTAACGTGATGCCTTTTGGCCTTTGTAATGCTCCTGCCACATTTTAGCGCATGATAGACAACGTACTTCGTGGTCTAAAATGGAAGACATGCCTCTGTTATCTGGACGATATTGTCATTGTTTCGTCTGACTTCAGCCAACATCTTCATCGATTAGACGAAGTTCTCAAGTGCCTTGCGAATGCTGGTCTCCAGATCAATGCAAAAAATGCAAATTTGCAAGCAAAACGACAAAACTATTGGGTCACGTCGTCTCAAAAGATGGTATCCAGCCTGACCTCGAAAAGATTAGTGCCGTTCTCCAGTTTCCTCGCCCCCAGCAACAGAAAGATCTACGTAGTTTCCTCGGCTTGGCGTCATATTTTCGTAGATTTATGCGCAATTTCGCAGCAATAGCAGCTGCTCTGCACAAGCTACTGGCTACCGGTGCCTCTTTCACGTGAACTAGCGACTTCGAGTCGGCTTTTCAAGCTCTTAAGCGGCAATCGAACCCTCACCATACTTCATACTGACGCAAGCGTACAAAGTATTGGTGCAGGAATTCTGCAACGTAATACAGTATTTAAAGGGCAAGTCATAGCATATGCCAGCCGAACACTTTCTCCAGCTGAGCGGAACTACACCATTACAGAGCCCCGCAGGGGCGTCTGCGTCAGCAGGCGTTTGGTGTGTTGCGACACCACGTACCCGAGCACACGAGGGTTGGACCCTCCCGCGTGTAGCCGTGCGCGGCTTAGCCTTGTCTGGGGAAAGGGGGATCCTGGGGGTTGAGCTGATGCTGGGTGTTTGGACCTTTAAGGCCCTCCCGCGGAGGCGACACACCCCTTTGGCCTCTGCTTCACATAGACGGCACCCCCGGACTGACCCACCCGGGGGAAATCGGTAGTTGCCTTTTCCTGTCTCTCTCTCCCTCTAGCCTTCGTCTTTCTCTGACTTTTCATCTTTCCTATCTTCTCCTAGCTTTCGCTTACTTCCAATTTTTCCAGGCAGCAAGGGTTAACCTTGTGTGAATGACCAACCTAGGTTATGTCATATTTGGTTATAGTGATAACGTACAGCTGGCATTTGCAGGACCTGCTTTTACAGTCCCTGTAACGTCCCCTTGTAGGGCTCCACGGTGTGTGGCTGGCGTTATTGCCGAAAATTACATAATTCTATGGCTAGTTCCTTCCCAGCCCTCCCAGATCGCCCTCAGAAAAGAGGGCGCACCGAAGATGTATTTCAGTTTTTTGCACGAGAAAAACCCAACTTCCCACGATTTCAGGTGATTCACTCGGGAAAGTCAGACACGCAAGTACGCACAATCTCCCCATTTCTAGTTTCAAAGTCTTTAACTGAGGCTCTTGGTCAAGGTTACAAGACAAGGATGGCAAGTGGAGATCTCCTCTTGGAGCTCCATATTCTCAAACAATTTGAAAAGTTACCCAGTCTCGTGTAATTTGGGGACGTTCAAGTGACAGTGACTCCGCACCGCACTATGAACACTACCCGCGGCGTTGTGTCTCAGATGATGATTTGTTTCAGCTGACAGACGCAGAGCTCTTGGAGGGCTTTAGTGAGCAGAATGTTGTCATTGTGAGAAGAATAAACATGAGGCGGGATGGTAAAGAGATTGCAACCAAACACCTAATACTCACCTTCAATTCAAGTGTCCTACCCGAGTCAATCGAGGCCGGGTACATAAAGCTCCGTGTTAGGCCCTACGTGCCAAATCCATTGCGATGTTTCAAATGCCAGCGCTTCTGCCACAGTTCGCAGAGCTGCCGCAGCCGCCAAACATGTGCGAAATGCAGTGCCCACGAACACGCCACTGAAGCTTGTGCGAATGTTCTCCACTGTGTAAACTGTGATGGGGAGCACGCCGCGTACTCGCGGTCATGCCGTTCCTGGAAAAAAGAAAAGGAAATTGTTACAATCAAAGAAAAGGAAAACATAACTTTCAAGAGGCACGCAGGCGGGTATCATACCTGCCCAAGAAAACCTTTGCCGATGGGGCGCGTCAGGGGGCAGCGTCACAACGGCCTCCGGCGGCTGTCCGACCCACAAGCAGTGAGTCGGCAGTTACGCCATCTGCCCCCGCGGCGGTTGCAGGTACCGCTGCTCCGTCAACCGAGGAGAAGGGGCCATCGACCCTGAAGGTGGGCGCAGCCGAGGCTGCCTCAACCTCCCAGGTCCCTTTCAGCGCCGGCAACGGCCGGCGCAGCCAAATTCCTCAGGGAGCCCCATCGACCTCCGGGCTGGTGGGCGCAGGGGTCTTGCCCTCGAAGGCAGGACTCTCCCTGGTAACTTCTCGCTCGCAAGAGCACGTGTCCGGCGCCTCACAAGAGGCAATGGACACTACACCTATCCTCAAGGAGCGCCAAGCACCTAAGGAGCGGCGAGGCTCCCTCGAACGCTCCAAAAAGGGCAGAACCCCCGTTACAGGGCCTCGAAAGAGCTTCTTAACCTAAGGCATCACCTCCGTTTCCATACACACAGCGCTTATTTACTTTCAATAGGTGTACACAAATTATTCAATGGAACGTTAGAGGTCTTCTTAGGAACCTTGATGACGTGCAAGAGCTTATCCAAAAACACAATCCAAAAGTGCTGTGTCTACAGGAGACACACTTAAAACCACAACACACAAACTTTCTACGACCAGATGTCAAGTTCCTCAAAGATTTATTTATTTATTTATTTATTGAGTACCTGCATCGCCTTAGAAGGCATTACAGCAGGAGAGTACATAAATATCTACATCAGTTGACACTCATTTCAAATACAACAAATCAATACAATACAACATTTTCAATACATACAAATCGCTGTAAAACGTTTGAATACAATGTACACTAACAATATTTGACGGGAGAGCATTCCACTCCCTCGTGGTCCTGTAAAAAAATTCATAACGCAAAGTGTCACCCTTAAAAGGAAATTCATGGAGTTTCAAGGCATGGTCTCTTCTACGGGAAATGTACGATGGTAATTTAATATATTTGTTCCTGTCAATGCCTATTTTAGAATAGTAAACACCGTGAAAAAATTTGAGTCTGAGGCATTTTCTTCTATCCTTTAGATCTTGCCAATGAAGTCTGCGCTTGCCTTCGGTAATACTGAGGTTTTTGTCGTAATTACCAAGAACGAATCGAACCGCCCTATTCTGATTTTTTTCAAGCAAATTGACTAACTCACACGTATAAGGATCCCAGCAGATACAAGCGTACTCAAGAACCGAACGTACGTGACTAAAATACAGCTGTTCTTTCAATTTACTAGGTAATTGGCCAAAATTTCGACGGAGGAAGCCCAACTTTCGTGCCGCTTTCTTTCTTACCTCTTGTACATGCCTGTTCCACCTTAAATCCGAGGTAAACCAAACTCCCAAGTATTTACATTCCGTAACCCTGCTTAGAGTAACGCTATTTAATTTGTACTCCTATGTCTTATATGAATGTTTCCTTGTAAAGGCGATGTATTAAACATTTTGAAACGTTAAGTGACATTTCCCATTTCGCACACCAAGTTGAAAGTTTGTCTATATCACTCTGAAGTGCATAAAAATCGGAATCACTATCAATAACCCTATATACTACGCAGTCGTCTGGAAACATCCTGAAAGATGACGTAATACCACTAGTGATATCATTTATATATAATAAATATAAGAGGGGCCCCAATACAGAGCCTTGGGGCACTCCAGAGGTCACTGCAGCAAGATCAGAAGAGATGCCATTGAGAACCACAGACTGTTGTCTATGTGAAGGATATTCAGATATCCATGCAATTGCCTTTTTGTGCAACTTGTAGGCGTGCAATTTGCTAATAAATAGGTCGTGAATCTAGAAAGATGCAATCAATTATCTGCCTTTTGTCTATTACTTGAGCCAAATCATGAGTGAATTCTACAAGCTGCGTAGTACAAGAAAAACCCTGCCGAAATCCATGTTGGTGTGCATTTAAAAAATTATTTTTAACTAGATGTGACATAATACAACTATATATAACGTGTTCCATTATTTTACATCGCGATGAAGATCGCGATGATGCTGTCGTATCATCAGGCAGTGTTGCCATTTTTATTCATAAAAGTATTTCCTGTCAGCGTTTACAGCTACAAACACCCCTTGAAGTAGTGGCGGTTCGTGTTGTTCTCCTAAACAAACTTATCACCGTGTGCTCGCTCTACATAGCCCCACATTACAAGTTAGCTAAACATGAATTTCAGTCCTTCATAGATGCATTGCCAGAACCTTATATTGTTCTTGGCGATTTCAATGCACACAACTACTTGTGGGGCGACCCTCGTATAGATGCGCGAGGACGACTTGTTGAACAATTCCTTTTCTCTTCTGGTGCGTGCATTCTGAATAAGAAAAAAAACCCACATATTACTGTGTTGCCAACAAAACCTTTTCTTCAATAGATCTCAGTATAGTTTCCCCGTCTATACTGGCCGAACTCGAATGGGAAGTTGCGAGCAATCCTTACGGGAGCGACCACTTCCCCATACTGATAAGAACACCTAACGAAAACGAATATCTACCGCAGGCTCCTAAGTGGAAGATTGATACAGCTTACTGGGAGAAATTCCGAACTCTCAGTAGTATTTCATGGGATGACATGTCGTCGTTAGGAATTGATGCGGTTGTGGAATATGTTACAGCCTTCATAATAGATGCCGCAACTAAATGTATATCACAAGTAAATGGATTAGCATGCAAACGGCGTGTCCCGTGGTGGAACGACGATTGTAGGATCGCTCGTAAGAAACAAAACAAAGCGTGGGGGTTGCTACGCGCCTCCCCCACCGCGGAGAATCTTATCAATTTTGAAAAAGTAGAATCCCAAGGCCGGCGAACCCGCCGACAGGCCAGAAGAGAGAGTTGGCAGAAGTTTTTATCCGGTATCAACTCCTATACAGATGAGGCCAAAGCCTAGAACAGGGTTAATAGGATTAGAAGGCGATAAACATATTCACTTCCTTTGGTGAACACACAAGGTGAAACACTGAAACACTCACTTGGAAAACACTTTGAGAGCGTGTCGAGTTCAAACCATTATTCGCAATCCTTTTTGAAATACAAAGAAATAGAAGAATGTAAGCCAATCATACGGAAGTCCAGACAGAATGAACCCTATAACCGGCCTTTCAGTATTGCCGAGTTGAGAGCTGCCTTGAACACATGCAAAAGCACTGCACCGGGACTTGATAGAGTCATGTATGATATGATCAGAAATACACATACCGACACACAAGTTACACTAATCACACTTTACAACACCATTTGGACTGCGGGATATCTCCCATCTACATGGAAAGAGGCGATTGTGGTTCCTGTCCTGAAGCAGGGAAAAGACCCCTCCTTGGCAGCAAGTTATCGTCCAATATCTCTTACGAATTGTCTCTGTAAGCTCTTTGAAAAAATGATTAATCACAGACCCATACACTTCCTTCAGTTCAACAATATACTCGATTCATATCAGTGTGGCTTCAGGCAAGGGCGGTCAACAACAGATCATCTTGTGCACATTGAAGGATACATTCGCGATGGCTTCGTACACAAACAGTATTTCCTTTCAATATTCCTCGATATGGAGAAGGCATATGATACAACATGGCACTACGGGATGTTGCGAGACTTGTCGGGAATGGGCATGTGTGGAAATATGTTGAAAATAATTGACAGCTATTTGTCCAATCGTACTTTCCGTGTAAAAGTCGGCAATGCACTGTCACGTCCCTTTACCCAGGAAACTGGTGTACCCCAGGGAGGCGTGCTCAGCTGCACTCTCTTTATCGTTAAGATGAACACACTACGTGCTTCACTACCACTTGCCACTTTTTATTCCATACACGTAGACGATATACAAATAGGCTTCAAATCCTGCAACCTCACAGTATGCGAAAGACAGGTACAGCAGGGCTTAAACAAAGTGTCCAAATGGGCCGACCGAAACTGATTTAAGGTCAAACCCCACAAAAGTTCTTCTGTTCTCTTCACTAGAAAGAGAGGCCTGGTCCCAGATCCTTGCGTATAACTGGGCGGACAACAAATTATTGTCAACAAAGAACACAAATTCCTAGGTGTTATTCTTGACTCCAAGCTCACTTTCATTCCTCACATAAAACATCTTAAAGAAAAATGTCTTAGAACAATGAACTTACTTAAAATCCTATCCCACACAACGTGGGGTAGCAACGGACAGTGTTTATTGAATATTTACAAGAGCCTAGTTCGATCACGGCTAGATTATGGTGCCGTAGTATACCACTCTGCCGCACCGAGCGCGCTTAAGATGTTAGACCCCGTTCACGATCTGGGTATCCGTCTGGCCACTGGCGCATTTAGGACAAGCCCTGTTGAAAGTCTATATGTAGAGTCAGATGAGTGGCCACTCCATCTTCAGAGAACAAACATCAGCTTAACGTATTTTCTCAAGGTTCGCTCTAATAAGGAACATCCGTGTTTCGCAACTGCTAACGACTTGACGTGTGAAACACTTTTTCATAACAGACCCTCTATGAGACTTGCTTTCTCACTGCGTGCAAGAGAACTTAGCACGGAAATGGATGTCCCAGTTCTCGAACAACGCCTAATGCCTCCAGCTAAGCTAGTACCGCCCTGGGAGTGGCAACTGATAGTGTGACACATCCTTTGTAGAGGGCACTAAACGTGCGCCAGATACACATATCAAAATGCATTTGTTGGAGCTCCAGTACAAGTACTCGTGCACAGAGTTTTACACAGACGCTTCTAAGTCGCATGCCGGGGTGTCCTACGCAGCCATTGGTCCATACTTCTCGGAATCCGGTGTACTGCACCCTGAAACAAGTATATTTACGGCTGAGGCCCATGCACTATTGTCGGCTTTGAAACATATCAGAAAATCAAATATTCAAAAAACTATTTTATTTACAGACTCCTTAAGCGTCGTAAAAGCCTTGAAGTCACACTGTAAACACAGAAAGCCCGTAATTACTGAGCTCTATTCCATTCTCTGTAGAGCGTATATGTCTAACCAGCGTGTCATTATATGCTGGGTGCCTGGACATAGGGGCATCGAGGGTAACGTTCTAGCAGACCAGATGGCCACATCAATATCATTGCATACAGTTAATCCTACTGCTTCGGTCCCTGTCACAGACCTGAAGCCTTTTTTAAGAAGGAAACTGCGAAACCACTGGTTAACGTAAGTGGGACGCAGAAGTAAATAACAAACTCCACCTGATAAAGCCACAGTTAGGTTCTTGGCCCTCCGTAACAAGATCACGGCGAACAGATGTCCTATTCTGTCGCCTCAGAATAGGACACACATTTGGCACACATAACTTTTTACTCACTGAAAATGATCCTCCAACCTGCAGTAGATGCGGAGAGAGGCGGACCGTCCTCCACGTCCTCCTGGAGTGTCGGGCAGCCGAATCTGAGAGAAAGAAATATTTTCCTCTAGCATACCGGCAACCGATCCCCATTCATCCAGTAATGTCACTCGGCCCAGAGCCGCTTTTTGACACCAACGCACTCCTAAATTATCTGAAAGATGTTGTGTTGCATGTTGTTAGCCCCACATGTTCGTGGCGCCACCTCTCTTCAGAAAATGGCGCTGTGATAGTTCTTTCGTATAGCACCTGCCTCTAGGCCCTTGTGTTTCAACGGCTCCGGCGAGGCAACAGTGCTCCAGGTATTTTTACCATCTCATATATTTTCTATTCAGCGTCATTCTTTTACGATGGATTTTAATGTTCACAGTATTCGTCATTTGTCGTCGCCATAATTTTATAGCAAGTAGATTTTACGCACTTTACAGCGATTATTTTTAGGCCACTTTACAGCCAAGTCACATCTTCCATAATACATCGTCGACATTACCACTTGTCATGGCGCTCTTTGGCCAAACCTGGCCCTCTCGCCCCAAAACACCACACATCATCAACCATTACAGAGCAAGAGTGCCTGACTATCGTTTGGTAGATTCAGAAATTTCGCCCATACCTTTACGGCCGCCACTTCACCATGGTCACCGACCATCATGCTCTGTGTTGGCTGTCATCAATGAAAAACTTGTCAGGACGCTTAGGACGCTGGATACTCCGCTTGCAGGAATATGACTTCACTATAACGTACAAGTCTGGAAAACGCCATCATGATGCAGACGCACTGTCTCGCTGCCCACTCTCACTCTCTCCAAGTAACGCGCCGTCGTCTTCCCCACCACGTCGTTCCGATGCTACGCCTGCCTCACACCAACTCTCGATAACGCCTCTGGACCAAGTTACGCTTTCATCACGCTCTGATTTCGTCTCGCTTCAGCGGGCCGACTGCTACTGCCGAGCTCTCATGGATCGGCTTCGTGGGTTCGCTGAACCACCCAACAGCCGCTTGCGACGCCAACTTCGACTATTTCGCCTTCAAGGTGGCGTGCTACACCGCTACGTTTACCACCCAACAGGTCACCGGTGGGTCCCAGTTCTACCTCGCTGCCTTCGCTTGCGGGTATTAGAGGTACTTCACGACGACGTATCGGCTGGCCACTTAGGCTTCCACAAGTCTTACGACCGCATAACGACCCGCTGCTTCTGGCCTTGCCTATCCACAACGGTGGCGAAATACGTTGCCTCTTGTGCGTCATGTCAGCACCGCAAACGCTCGACATCCCCTCCTGCCGGTTTACTACAACCTCTCCCTTGCCCGGATGCACCTTTTGAATTTGTTTGCATTGATTTATATTGTCCCTTGTCGTTGACGCCCTCCGGTCCCCGTTGGACTGTAACTTCGGTCGACCATTTAACAAGATATGCCGAGACGGCCCCTCGGCGATCCGGCACAGCTTCTGAGGTCGCCGACTTTTTCTTGCGCGCCATCGTGTTGCGCCACGGGGCTCCTCGCGTTCTTCTCAGTGACCGTGGCAAGGCGCTCATTCAACAAGTTCTCGAGGAAGTTCTTCGGGCCACAAATAGCGTCCACATATCTACTTCTACTTATCATCCGCAAACCAATGGCCTTACTGAGCGCTTCCACCGAACGCTGTCTGACATGATTTCCATGTACATCCGTCCTGACCACACTGACTGGGATAAAATTCTTCCTTTTGTGACATTCGCATAAAATACTGCTATTCAACGGACCACCGGCTACAGCCCTTTCTTCCTTGTGCATGGACGATCTCCTTCCGCCATATTCGACAGATAACTCTTTTTCGCACCTTCTTCGCCTAACGCGCCGCTTCCAGAAGATTTTGCTGCCCGAGTTGCACATTGCCGTCGAATCGCCCGGCAAAGCACAGCAGCTACCCAAGCTGAGCGCAAGCGTCACTGCGACAACAAACGCCGTGACCTACGTTTTCACCCTGGAGACCAATTCCTGCTTTGGACTCCAGTCCGCACCCCAGGCCTCTGTGAGAAGTTCCTTCCACGCTACATCGGCCCATACACCGTTGTGCAGCAAACATCCGCAGTGAACTATCTCGTCCGCCCAGTACACTCCGTCACTGACCGGCGCCGCCGGAATGCCGAAATTGTTCACGTCTCGCAGATGAAGCCCTTCCCTCCCCGTTTAGATAATCTCTAATCTGCGGCCAGGCTGGCCGCTTCCATGACGGTGGGAAGTTAGTGTAAGCACTAATAATGTACTTCGTCGTTTTCATTTCTGCATAGTTATCATCATCTTCCCTGTTCTTGGACTTCTTCGCGCGTGAGCTGGGGGCGTTGCCTTTTTGGAATAAACAGCGCTGGACAACTTGATCGGTCTCGGTATTAAATTATATATATATATATATATATATTTCTGTGTGTGTGTGCCGAATATTTTTCACATTACTGCATAGTGGTCTTCATGTCACTATTTTTCTGTTTCCTGTTATCACAAAGATTGCGTAATTGAATTGAATTGAATTTATTTCCATATTCCATTTCCAATACTCTTTAGTGCGCGTGTTGTATGTAGGTTTCCTAGTCTTCAAGTGCGATAACGACGTTATGATGTCTTCCCTAGTATTCATGCTCTGTTTACATCGTATGTCCATATTATATGAATATAGATTACGGACAGGTAATATATTAAACTGATTGAAAAACTTTTCTGTATGTGCATTGACGGGCACTCCAGCTATATGTCTAAGGGCTTTTTTCTAAAGTACACACAATTGTTGTAAATTTGGTGACGTATTTTGCCCCATACAAGAAAGCAGTAGTTTAAGCTGGGCAAAAATAACGCGTTGTAAATCAGTAATTTATTATTGGGTGGTAGAAAAAAACGTAATCTAGCCAAAATGCCCACAGTCCTTCAAAGTTTGGTAATAATGTGTTTATTATGCGTGTGCCAGGACATATGCTTGTGGAAGTGTAAACCAAGTGTTTTGAAAGAGTCAACAACTTTTACAGGCATTTTGTCAAGCATAAGATTTTCTGTGAGAACTACCTGCGACTGTTTAGGAGTAAAAATGGTTGCTTTAGTTTTGTTTGTATTAATTTTTTAATGAACTTATATTACTCCATGTTAGCAGGCCTAAGAGAAAATCATTGCTTTTAACTGAAGTTTTTTAATGTTGGACCCGCGAAATAGTAGAGTCATGTCATCCGCGTTCATTAAATAAGATGGTGTCTTGCTAATGTTAGTGACATCATTAACATATAAATTCAATAAGAGCGGTCCAAGGATGCTTCCTTGTGGAACACCAGCATTAACCGATTTCAGATGGGACAGGCTGTCATTGATAGAAACGCACCGTTTCCGGTATTTAAAATATGATGTTAAAAGTTTAAAGGAACTCCTTTTATTCCGCAAAGTTGATCTTCTACTAACAATGTGTCATGGTTCAAACTGTCGAATGCTTTTGAAAAATCTACACATGTTCCAATAACAAACGGTTTTTCCTCAAATGCTTTTAGAATAATTTCTGTGTGTTAACTGAGCATGCTCGGTCTATCGACCTTTGCGGAAACCAAACTGACATTCATTAATCAAATTGAATTTATCTACGAAAGAAGAAATCCTAGAATGTAACAGTTTCTCCAGACCTTTAGAGAACAGCGGTAGAAGAGAAATCGGTCGGTAATTGGCCAGGTTGTTTTTATCTCCGTTTTAAAAATTACAATTACTTTTGATATTTAAATTTTTTTGTGGAACAGTTCCGGTTGAGAGGGCTAGATTGTAGATGTGGGCGAGTACCGGTGCAATTAAATCGGCTACGTATTTTACAGGTTTTATTTGCAATTTATCTATGTCCAGAGCTGCGCTGTTTCTAAGTGAACAAAGAGTTGCGAAAGCTTCAGATTCGCTCGTCGGGTTTAGAAAAATGCTCTTGGTGTTTCTTTCGACCATATAGGTTGCATAAATATTTTTGGAGCTTGTCCCAAGCTTCAGGAAAAAGTCATTAAAAGCTTGTGCCAGTTAAGTACCCTGTATTGATTGATCGTTTAATTTTAATTCAGTGATATTCTGATTTGAACTGGAACGATTCAAAAGGTCATTAATTTTTTTCCACATGGCTTCAGGCTTATAACTGGTCTCTAGAGAAAAAATATTGCGCCGATATGATCAACGCATCACGACAAGAGTCCCTACAGTACTGCATTCACGTCTCACTGCAACTTCATTCATTTAAAAGTGGTGTAAAATGTTTTTTGTGATGTACTTAGAAAACATAAAGCAAGCAAAAATTTTAATGATCGTAATGAACGGAGGCCTCGACGACCACAAATAGCGCGGTCGACTCGCGTAAGCATTCCTCTTCTTACAATGGAGAGACTGCAGCACAAGGCCATATGCGATGTTGTCTAGTTCAGGCGTTATTCTTTCAGAGTCCGCAAGGCAGCAATTCCACTCGGTCTCTCAGAAAATACCTATGAAGAGCCCTCAAGGTCATACTCAGTACTCTATCACATTGAATACAAGAATTTCTCTCATTCGGAACGCCGTTTACCGTGCGATGGAGAAAGTCGCCATTGGCGTCAACGATACTGCGTGTCAAGGACAGAGATTGAATACACAAAAAAATGCTTTTGTGAGTATTGGGAAGCCACATAGTTGCTTCAGCTTGTGTGGAAATGCTAACACTATAATTTTTCCGCCCTGTAATAAAGCTGAGTTCATGCCACAGGAACTGTGCACAGTTGATGGCTTGGCTTTAAAAGGGGCTTCAGTGATCATAGTAGGAGAAATAAGTCATCGTAGAAAAGCCCGCGATGCAGTCAACGTTCGATAATTATGCCACCTACAACGTTTAAGCTCAAACCTGGCTGATGTCCAAAGTACTTTGGACTACTACGTACATGGTAAAAGGTAAAACCTCAGGCACCTCTAGCTTCCACAGAGCGAAAAACTTTTGTATTCAAGTTGCACATTTTTTTTATAAGCACCTGTTGCGACTTCAGTACTCTCGCACTAATGCCGCACTTTATATTCGGGCGAGTATTTTCCTGTTATCCTTAATAAAAATGCCAGACGTTTATTTGGCCTTTGAATGTTTCTGACCCTGTGACACGTGCATAACCGTATATGTCGCTAAATGGGAGCGCGTAGGTCACAAAGCGAGAAGCATTTCTTTTCATAAACCTAGAGAGCTATTTACTCCACAGCAACACAACACCCATTCGCCGCGTAGATGACGACAAAAAAAAAGAAGCAAATGCTTTTTCTTTACATTGCGGAGGCAGATGGGAAGGTCCCACGACGTCACTGGCCAACCTTTAAAGAAAGAGAAGGCTTTCTCTTTTCGGGCTGCTGTGACTGTGTATTAGCTCCTGTTATTTTCTTATGTGCCCACGGGTTCGCTTTAATTACACCGCAGCAAGTTACTGACTAAGCGTGCTAGTAGTGGTAGCAGCTGTTTCGATTTGGCGAGTCACATGCATCGCGAATTGCAATAGAAGCTAGCTTTTCACCCTCACTGCATGCTGTAAGTGTTGCATTGTAATGTCGGCTTCTGACGCAGTAAAAGCCTGCACAGTTGTTTTCCTAGAAATGAAAGGATGAGATGATTCACCGTCATGGCCTGTTGCTTATCGAGACGATACTGTTTGCTGAAAAATACTCTTTCCCTCTGAACGATGGTAGGAGTAGCAAACTCTGTGCGCGTGCATTTTTTTGTCGTTTTCCATTTCTCTTGCGTCAGATGAGGCGGAGCCGCTCAACAAACACTGGACCGAACATGGAAACGGCTAGAAGATGACAGCTTTCTGATGGCACAATGCCTGAATATTTTAAAGAAAGCTGGCCAGTCGGCCAAGGAAGGTAGCAGAGTCGGGCCTAAACATCAACGCGTTCGAACAGCTTCCGTTCCCCCTAGCCATCTGCAACTGCCTTGTTTCATTGGTCTTAGCGTTACGATGAGGTTTCACTGCACAGTGCTTATCTCTGCCTTGTCCTGATACCATTGCCGCTACCGGCGCATTAATTGTTGCACTTGAGTGATTAGGCGGAAGTTCCAGCGCTTGCGCGCCGAACTCGTCCACGTATATACATATATACTTTATGCAAATTGGTTGCGCTGGGTCATCCTACTTTATGCAGTCGGGCAGACTCAACCTGACTCTACGCTCGTTCGTAACGACCGGCTGACCTTCGCACGAACTGCAGGGTGGCCAATTGCAGCCTGACAAATCGACTTGACCAGCTTCTGTCAGGCGGATGTAAACGCCCTGATGGAGAATTCATAGGCATTTATTATGGCAAATATTGCCTCATGGTTGCCCCCCCCCCCACGGCTGTTGCATATACACCTGGTGTTCTTTACAAGACAAAGATGTATTTCGTCTTCACCAATAATGAAGGCATTGATTGAAGATAACGCAATCTACTGGCTGCATGACTATTTCAAAATAACCTTTTGTTAAAATATTGGTACATGCATATAGGGGATGGTTCGACAAAAGCGGTCCCACAGCGGTGAACTGCAGCGGGGTTTATTGTTTATGGTTGCTTGAGAATACAGTATTAAAAAGGCATACATTGCACCTAGACAGAAACAAGAGATCTTTACGCTAGTTGTACAATGCTAAAGGAGGGAAGCTTAATGAATTTTTACTAAATAACTGCAAGTAATGGCTAATCAACGGATATAAGCATGACAAAATACATCGGAGAAGTGATGCAGTATAAAAACCTAACGTTAGCATTATGTGAACAATGTTAAGACTATAATAATATTTGTGAAGATTTCACGTGAGCTGGTAAGCTATTCGCCATTGCGCAGCAGCAAAAACAATACATTGGTATTGGAGTTGCTGCGTGATTTTGTAAGAGATTATCCTGTAAAGAACCTCTGGTAGTGTGTCCGTTACCAAAAACATCTCTGACGATGACAGAAGAAAGATGCGGATCTTTAAGGAGACTGTATCTAACGATGCTTTGGATGTCCTAGATATTTGATTTTGAGAGAGGAGGTATAAAGAAAAGTGAAGTTGGCAGTAATATGAGCCTTATAACGACCCGGTGCAATGATCTGAACAACGGATGCGCGACAGTGCTTGAATTTGGGAACGGTATGTGAGAGTGCATAAGCTGGTAGAATAATTTAAATTCATATAAATAAAGTCTGAATAAATGTTGATGAGAGCATGCTATCGAAAGCAGCTTCTAGGCTTTTAAACTACTACGATGCCATAGGCAGATGTGTTTTCAAAATGTCTGTCGAACCGTTTTTGCTTACCTGGGTCACTGGGCAGGCCGTGTTCGAATGTGTAGGATCACATCGGGCTGCGGTTGGGAGGAAACAGGGTTCGAAATCAACCATGTGACAACCTTCGGTGGATCAGTACGCGGCTATGTGTGCATAGGTGCCGCTCTTCAGCGAATTTCTTTTACGCCAACATGGGTCTCTGTAAGATGCGGTACTGGCTACATACCGCTGTTGGAAGAAACTTTTTCACGCCGACTCACAGCCCCGTGTATTCCGCTGGTCTTCTACGAGCCCCTTTGATGCCAACTTTAGCTGCTGAGTATTTGTCAGTATTTTGTGTGCCGCTTTTCAGTGAACATCTATGACGCTAGCTTGGATAGCTAGGCATGTGCCACAGGTATTGTGCTGTTATAAAATGAAAGTGAAAGGATCCCTTAGTATTTCTCTAATGTTGAGAGGAAACAAGCCAAAAACACAATTGTTCCTCAAGGACAGCGACTGCACGCAAGCTGCGCCACAAATGCAGCCGGCATGTGGCGCCCTTGAAAGAGCGCCTTTCGCACAAACGGTTTAGTGAGCTGCGATAGGAATGCACTACGTATGTTTCGCATTATAATGAAGCTCTCACCAACTTGGGTCACTGAGTATATGCCGCTTCTTTTGCGGCAAGTAAGGAATGTTAGCGTTCGCAGGCACTGGCTTACCACGCTTCTTGTCTTGAAGGCAACTGCTAGATTTCTTGGCAGCACAACTCGATGGTGCTGCATGTCCACAAAGAAGAGGGAGGGAGTGTGGGGGTTCCTGTGCTGCATAACGCGTTTCTCAGCGTTCGCACGCACCCGCGCCATGCACTTCGGAAGTTCGCGCAGGCTTCGTGGCGGCGGCGCCAAACGGTGCCGAATGTTCTTCGGCAAGCGCGAATGAGCAGCCCCGCTACAGTACACACCTCATACATAAGTCGTTTCTACGGTAGCAATTTGTTAGCATTGAATATCGTTAGCATTGATTATTGCAAATTCATTACCGTCGCCAGTCATTGCGAGATGGATTGTGTCGCAATATTTTAAAGCTGTTACTCAAGGTGCGTCCGACATGTCGTTCGAGCTTTCTTTTTACGTACGGTGAAAGAATTCGTCAGTGTTTTTATGATGTACTTGCGACAATTCTTACTGCTTTTTCCTTGTTTATCCTTAGAATACCTCGGTAATAAGCACGTAGAACAGCTAAATACGTGTTTCGCTCACGTCCGTGCTTATTTACTGCTTTGGCATGGAACATGGCTGTGCTGGCGCAGCCCGTGTAGATTGGTGTGCTCATCACTGCTGTAAAAGCCGACACGTCTGTTTCCATAACGTGGAATTGTTCTATAACAGCGAGAGAAGCGCATACCATGGGTGCCCCCGATCCCCGATATGATACTTTGACAATGCGCGCTTATTGTAAATATAAAGGAATGACAGAATTTGGAGTCACTACCTATCCACTAACTAATTGAATGAAATTGGTTCGTGTTGCAGCATTTCACAATTTTCGAAAGTTCCTAAATGGAAACCGCATTCCACAAAACTAACAGAAACGTTAACAAACCAGACCAGAGGAGCGCGACTCCTATCTGTATAGTAAGCTCCGCTAAGCGCTATGCAATTCCCCTGAAGTTTTCTTTCGCGAACGCGCACGGGGCGTGACCCTTATCGTACCGTTTGCTTTGTCACTTGAAGCAGTTTATTCTTGACGCTTCTTGTGGAGTCTACTTTATTCATACTGTTTAGCAGACCACTAACGAAAACTTTTAAGAAATCCGGCAGAGACATTTAAAACTGCTTGCGTGTGGGGATGCGAAATCATGATATCGTTTCTAGACCTCGGAACGTCAGCAACACGTTCATTCTATGCACTCAAGGCGTGGCGCCGCCTCGTCTTCATTGGCTGTATCGTGAGGTGCCCAATGAGACACGCACTAAGCCACACGTTTAGTCATCCAGACGGCTTCGACGGGAAGTTTGCGGTTACGCACGCACTAGACACACACATATAGTCAGTTAGAACTCTGGAGTCGCCGTGTCGTCGGGGAAACGTGCTCGTCTCGCACCACGGAGGACCGGGTTCAACACCTACCCCGACCGCAATGTGGCAAATTTACTTTTCAAGGTCACTGATTTACTTTGTTTACAGGTACCTCCGGGAGAAATTTGCCGTCAATTCGAACATTTATGGGCGTGTTTTTACCCTTTGTGCCTTCGCCCATTTTCGGTACTGTCTTTAGGTCACGCCGGTCGAAGAATTTTAGCTCAATGGGGCGTATAATTCCTAAGAATTAAAATGAAGAGCGCAAGTTGCAGTGTGTTAAATGATGTAGTGGTTCTGCGTACGTTTGTAGATATTTTCAGTCGCTGGTCCTTGGTGCGCAGTTATTTTTCGTGTGCATCCTTGAAATCAAGCTAAATGAGTGCTGAGTCATCCACTGGCGTGACCACTAAGATCTCCAGCACCACTCCGAGCACTGAATTCCCGGCTTCAGCTTTAATACTCCTCTTATGCCGCGCACTTAAACACAGTGACTGGAACTGGAGGGCGACGGCAAGAGTTTCATGCCCGTACGTGCATTACAAGGCACATTAGTACCACGCAGCAGTCTTTGCACGGGTGACATCGCTAGCAAGAGTTGAACAGCATCATAAGGACACCATGACTGGCTCTTGGTGTCTCAGGAGTTTCTGCAAGTGGTAGCGCATGATACTATAGCATGGAGTGAATCGAGCGGAACGGAGAGCAATAAACGCCATTTAAATGAAGAAAACGTATTCAATGTAACTACATTAATAAAAAACTTTGCCAAACTGAAAGGGGAGATATCAGGTGCAAGTACGTAGGCGCATAATCTACGTCATTTAACTACAAAAATGACAGCAAAGAGCGGATACCAGTTGTGTCTCGCCGAATAAAAGACAGCAGAAGCTTTTGTGCAGTAAATTCAAACCAAGCGTTACCAGGAATTGTTTCAGCTCTAAAATACAAAAGCTACATTGTTATGAATTAGAATAGGTGGAAGTTTCTCAGTCAGCGTCACTTGCCTGATGCTTGCAAAACGCTTACGGCTACTTTCTGGCTTCGCTGGCTAGAAGGTGAAGCCCTTGAGTCCCAAGTCCTATACAAGAAACGTTCGGAAAATAAACTGTATTCCTCTTGCCTGCATAAACTATCAACTGCCTGAATTCTTAAGAGGGAGTCATGACAGTTCCGCAGGAGCCAAGATATTATCGATCAAGAAGACGGAACTGTTAAATCTCCCCCACTGCACTCGAAAATACTTTCTTTTAGGTATGAACGCCGTTTGCAGGTAAGATTTACTTGGACTTTGCGGCCCATCGCGTAGACTGATGTTCTGTTCCGGCTTTACGCTGCTACAACTGCCAGAGTTTGTGACAAATAGCAAATAACTACTGTGCTGCACGTCGATGCAAAATTCGCTCTGATTATCATCATCATTCGGAGCGTAATTTTGTTCAACAATTCAACTTCTCGAACTTTAGTGCCAATGACACAGCTTCGTTTGCAGGGCGTCCGCCAAACAGAGCAGCCACGAAGATTCCCAAGTGTGAACTCTTTCAGAGCAGGCCACTTCGTCATACCACGCGATCCTTTAATCCGAAGACAGTACGTGCAGCATACAGCAAGCCGCCACCATCCTTAAATACGAACACACCACAGGCTTTGGGCGCGAATACATAACAATCGGTGTTTCAGGCGTCTCTCACCATATTTCGTGAAGGCAGTGAAAAAAAAGTGATGAAATACCAGTTTTCACAGAAATACTTTAGCTCTATACAGTCGACATGCTGTTGTGCCAACGCTCTACGTGCTTCATGAAAAAGTCCGGAGATTCTTACTGCGTAAATATTATAGGCACCTAAATTTGTAGACGTTTTTCCCGGAAAACACAATAGCAGCCCTTTTTGTTACCAAGGGACGCGCTAGGTATAAATAAACTCCTCAAGGAACAGTTCATGCCACAGTTTGATTCGTTTAATGAAGAACATGTTCTAGGTGTGTATTGGTGCACTTCTTGTATGATATCGCAATACATGCGAAGGAACTAGATTTTAGAATAAGGTGATAGTGGTGCCAAATATTGATGTTTAAATATGCGGTAACGCGTCAAATTGGTAACCAAAATGAAATATCATCTATATGTATTTATAAATCCAGACACCCGATATTATGTAACCACATAACGAGTTCAACCCTAGATTCACTTCGCTCTGGTAAAACCAGAAAGCCTGTTCGACGGATATTTGAAGTTCTAGGTGGTGTGGCGGAAAATAGCCACGACCGTATATCGCCATTTTTGCAAGCACGGATTGTGCTGCAGCAAGTGTTCGCAAGAAACCCGAAATCTGAACTCTGTGTTCGTGCTTCATTCTTTCTAAGGCACCCCTGTCTATTGCACTGATTTTAAAACAAACATGAATGAGTTCGCAGCGGTGAACGGGCGGTCATAGTCACAATAAAGTATTATCAATGTTCTAAATAATCATTCCAAAACAACGATTTGTCGCCAGCATTAGATATGCTATTAATATGCGCCCGTGGATGAGGTATTTCCAAACTCGAGCCTTGGTTAAGATGAAAGTGTTCAAAAGAAAAATGATATGGAGCCGTCAGAAACCTCTGCGATTCCAGCGAACAACCATTCAGAGAAGGGAAGTTTAGAGTAAGTCATATTTTGTTTGCGACCACTTTTTTCGTCTCTGTCGAACCGTGCATTTGTAAATGTTATAGGAAACAAAAAAAGATAGAGCATACCATGGTGTGATTGAACATAAGTTTACCAAAACTAATAGTCTTATTGCAAGACAGTCCAAAGAAAAATAAAAACCGAATGTGCAGCGGGGCGCAATAGTCAATGACGTTCTCGATGACGTTTTAAGGATCTTCACGACGCTCGCTTCTTTTGTACTAATATTCAAACCAACACGATAGTGCTGCTTAACACATAATACCCGGTCGTTCGCTAGCGGCACAGCTTGCGTGAAACTCAGGTGTTAGCTTTTTCCATGGCTACGGTTCGTATGTTGCGCATGTCTCATGAGGCTACAGCTGCCGTCCAATTGTTTCCAACGATTGTGCGTTATACAATACTGTGAGCACAACATGAAAAATGCTTAACGTTCAGCATGAGCGGATCGGAGAACAATTTCTTGAGCATATACAGCAAAGTAGCCTGTCACAGGACCACTGCGAAAGCTTTCAGTGCTCCATTATTCGGCCAACAAAATTCACTCTTTATGCGGAACAGAAAAAAATAATAAAACCCTTTAGTACTGCAGATGCTCCATAACTGAGCACGTGGCCCCTCAGTAGGTGAACTGCTCTGCTTCTTCGCGAAACATGAAGTCCTTTTTGACGTGCGTCCTAGTGATTTTAACAGCGACCGAGGGCTTTTCTTCCACAGATAACACCGGCTGGAGAATTCATGATCCCTTCAGTAATCCTAAGTTCATGCAGCTAGCGCATTACGCTTTGACTCGTCAGCCGAACGCAGGCGGTATTCCTGGCGTAGCAGTTCGACTACATCAAGTAGCGACAAAGGTAAGTTGCAGTCGTTTGGTGCAAATCATATCCATGGCGTTTGTTGTTTATCATGGTTGTTAGTTTTCACCGGCGTTTGTCCACGCAGTTATATGGCACGCCGAGTCGTTCTAACGAAATGCGGAACATTATAATTTCGACACCCGTCCAAGTATGCTTACTGTTCCTTGTACCACGTACTGCTCTATACAACGCAATTTTGAACCGTTAACGGGGTAAATGCCTTAAATAAGTTGGAGGTAATCGTCTCAGGGCTGCTTATTTCTGACACATGCACTATAGCCCATATATAAAACTCAGAACAATGTGCATGACGTCAAGAGCAACAGTAATACGCCTTAAGAACGATTGCCAAATCTTGAAAACATGAGACTTGACGTACTCAGCATAATAAAAAAAATCTTTATCTATTTTCTTCATCAGCTCTTTAGACAAGATACAATAGCTAAGCATGCGTATTCAACATGCGGTGCGGTACTTCAAGCAGGTTCATTTGGATAAATTGTACTAAAGTAATAAAACTCACAAGTTCTTGCTAGTAAGTGCAACTATTTCGTCTGAAGTGTAGCCATTTTTTTTTCTCAGTGCCTAAGGGTACAGTGGGTACGTTATTAAATGTACCATGTAATTGACAATAGAAAAGCGCGCGAATAACTACCGTCATCGTAACCGCAAATGAGTAGTTTCTAAAGGGAATTCCCCTTCTCCAACAGATCAGAAAGTTTAAATTAGTACTGTAAAATCGGCTTTTATCTCGACCTGAACAATTAATGCCTTATGCAATGTACAGTCTTCAGATCTACCTCTCAAAAACATTGCTGGAAAATATACCTGTTTCAAACTTCACTTCTTTAATACTACGGAGGGTAAAGAACCGGAGAAGGACGAATGGCAATTGTCGATGACAAGAATTTGTACCAGTGATAGGTATCCTTGTGCTGTATTAGAAACATTTCTTAAAGGCTCATCGGTGCAACAAATATTAAAAAAGATGTTTAAAATGCCCTTGCATGAACAGTTCTATACATCAGGTCTGGTGGACATGTTGTGATATCGATATAGAAACATGTTTTGATGTTTATCACGCTTCAAGAAAGAGTCTGCACGATCACACTACGGAATTTAACCAATAATCATTAATGCCACTTAATTTCATTGAGGTGAAAAATGCAAATCGTTATACTAACCGCAATCCGGCTCCAGAAAAAGCATCTTAACAACCCTACTATGAAGTGACAATGTCCTGACACCACCAGCTATAATGAAATTGCGTGACACGTGCCTTGCAATAGCATTTTAGGGCGTCACTGGTTGAAAGCTTAAAATCATCTTTGCCAACGTTCCATCTTTCCTTTTGCGCCATCGTGTTCATCGTACAACGTTTGCCGATAGTACTTTGTAAATGATCCTCAGATATAACCGACCCCTCGTAGCCCTGCCAGGTCCCGGTCGTGGGATTGGTTCTAGTTGTATGGGTATGCTATCAGTTGGGAGCGGTACCCTGCACCGCTGCTCTGTCGCCAATTTTTGTCGTTTTATTGCTTCTATGCGCTGTCCATCCTAATGCCACTCTGTTAAAGGAGCCGTCTCTGCATTTATTTTGAACGGAACTACACGCAGTGCTCTAACGGATGAGGGTAATGTTTCCTGTGTAACAGATAAGCTATCGAGAACGTCGTAGATTTCGCTGTAAAAGTCTAGTGCTGTCGAAGTAATTGATATCTGAGCTGCAGGAATTCTATAAATGTGCTAATTTTATTAACAATGACTATTAAGCACCTTCCGTATATACAGTTACTTTAAATTCTTTGACAAATGCTTGTCATTATGTTGAAAGTGCTGAAGATAGAAAGTCTGTGCGGCGTTTGTCAGGAAACAGATGCATTTCAGATTCGAGAACGTGGAAGATGCGAGCTTATGCTCTACTAACGAAGCCCTGATCGAATCGCGAAAGTGAAAAGGAACAATTGATGGAAACATACCAGCGGAGAGTACAATTCCAACCATGACAACTCTCGAATTGAAACTTGACGCACTTGGTCTGTCCGGGAGCGCGCCTCCTTGGCAGAATTTACAATGGGCTGTACTTGTGTGCGAAAAATAACGAGCCCTCTATCAGGAACAGCTACTGATTAAATAATATATTTGGCGGTAGCCTATAAGGCTCTGCGACAGAAACCCTGCTGCTGTGGGCGGCTCTTGCGGACACCTCTCAGTACATTATTCAATACCCTCAGTGGGCCCTGAGAGCCGCGTATTTATATTCACGATCATCTTCAACTACAGCAGCAGCAGCAACCTCTTTATGTCCACTACAGCACGGACGTCTCCTCCAGCGACCTCAAATGACCTATGTCGCGTGTCGCTGACAGCATATATATATATATATATATATATATATATATATATATATATATATATATATATGCTAGCAGAGCCGGATGCTCATAGTACCAGAGCCGCAAATTGTATCAAAACGCCTAAGAAGTGTCAGTAACGATTTCATTTTTCGATGTTTGTAGCGCAGCACGAACAAAATTGGGGAACCGCTTCGCATAACCTCCGAAAATTTTGCGCGGCCTGAGGCTTCCCGCCGCGCGGGGATCATTCTCGTAGACACCGTGCTGGGACTTATGTCATGGACTCCAACCGTAAGATATTCGCGTCATCTGCTTGGGTGCTATTATAATGCTGGCGAAAATAGACACAATGCCACCGGGCCTGTTTGCAAAGATAGTTTCAGTAGTAAGTACAGCGGATATATTAGTAATTTAACCAAAGGGATCAATGTAGCAAGCTTGGTGTCTTCTTCAGGAGAGTTTGACGACAGCGTAAGATTTGTTTATGATTTTACATTACGGGGCGTAGTTTATATCTATTCGCTGAGATGAAAGAAATATTTGCGTGATTTTGCTTGTGTAATTACAAGCTAGACACATTGGGGACGTAGGGTTCCGTTTGTTAGTCATAAGGCCGTATAATGTTTTCGGACAACAAGCTGTCACATGGACGTACATAAGTTGAGCTGCATGTAAAGTAATTATTCGCCTTGTCGACCTAACTGCTTAACCAGCTGTCATGGAATAGAAAAAGAACGTACCCAGCGTTCGTCTCAAAGAGCAATTACAAGCATGAACGCTTCAAAGTTCACGCCACTTTAATAAGGTTTACATGTCAACATCAACGCTCCGACTCATGCTGAATACGGCCTCCAATGTTTAAAATTGTGGCGCTGAAAATCTGTGATTCATGCCTACCTTACTACGAACAGAAATTTCGGATAAATCGGTTGAAGTCAATGTTAAAGGCTTCAATCACCTTGCTTATTCTACTAACGAAACCAATGAACCAGTCAAAGAAAGTGCTCCAATGCCGCCCTCCTGAGAGAAAGACAACATGTATCAGCGATCGACAACTTCCAAAGCGGGGTTGCACAATATTGGCATAAATATTGGGCACCTCACTCCTGTGCGATTGCTTGAGGCTGACTGTTAGGTTTTGATACCGTATGAAGGCGAAGCACTGAGCGCGTTAGCTTCTCTGTCAGCCTTGAAGCACAAAATGAAGTACTTTCTTTTATGTCATTGCTTCTTAAACTGAAAGCGATGAAACTTATCACATTGAGACTAAGTCAGCTGCGCAAATAATCTAAAGACTGTCCACCTAAAAATCGTGCCTTTCCACGGATATATAAGCAAGTGGGTTTGATTTTAGAGGCAGTTTGAGGTAATATTAGACAATAATCGGAAGCTAAGTGTCCGTGACAGGTTTTGATAATTGAGGAGGTACTTGCAAGCAGAAGCAGCATGAGCTTTTGATAATCTGTAGACAATCAAAGCATCTGACAAAAACGCGACTCAAATTCCGTAAAGCTGATTTTTGGATTGCTTTCGCATCGAGCAGCAGCCCCTTTACAGACTACGCTCTATACCAGCTGCTCAGTCCTCTGGAGACCTCTTTAGTTTGCCGCGCTTTTATGACGCCCTTCCGAGTTACATGATAGACCTAGAAGCTTTGAACGTTATAACGACCTCAAGCACGTCAATTGGGAAGCAGATATTGCTGTGTTCTGCTGATACTGGCGTTCCCTATCATCGCCAACAATTAAACGGGATCACAAGCACATCCACTGCCGATTAAGTATAGCAGCTGACACTATGCTCCAAACGTTCATGTACTTTATCCTTTTCATTTACGGATGCTAAGAAAGCATTCAGCTTACATTCAATAGAGAACAAAAGCATGTCGGTATGTCTGCTTTCTGTAGCCAACATGTACATTGTCGAGACCTAACATCAGCGGTCAAACTCTTTCGAAACATCGAACGTCAGCCTTTTCAATTCTGCTACATTCGTATAAAGTAAGATACCACACTTCTGAAGGATTATCAGATAAAGGATTCGTTGTAGCGAGGTCCCCTGACTTTGCTGCACTATTCATGGTTGGGAAATCGTTCAGTGGTATATCGTCGACGCCTCACTTGTCGTTCCTACGAAAAAGACATGCATATTCTGTTATTATTCAGGCAGCTACCGACGGGTCTTCGTCATCTTTCAACACCAAAAAGCGTAGTAGGCTGCTGTATTGGTGCCCCAGAAGGACAAGAGCGGACGACAAATGTAAAGCTGTCATTGGATGTCGATTTTGCGAACTGGAAGATATGTACATCCCTAATAATAAGATGAAACTTCTCGAAGAGCCCTCTGCTTGAAGATACCGAATCGTTTACTGCAAAGGTCATTGCTCGTTACAAAGTGACTGTTGCATGGAAACGAGATCGCAATGACTCCTTGGAGGACAACCACAGCGAATCCCTGTGCAAACATTATTCTTCATAGTGACGGCTTTTGAAGAAACCGAACTTTCTGCAGAGAAACAAGAAAACTATGCAGATCCCACGCACTGTAGGAATCGATGTAAGCGAAGCTTTTTGTTCTGGATGCTTTGATCGACGATAACTAGCGGTGATGTTGACAGCTAAAGCTTAATTTTTTTCAACATTTAGTCTAAAACGAGAGTGGTGAGTTGATGTGAAAAGTTACATTGCATGCACCACTGCTGTATGTAGTACACAGCGCACACAGTGTTTGCTTGAGACGTTGTTGTGCGCGATATTTCATAACCTCTGAGAAGGTTGATCATTGTAATTACCTCACGCGGCAGATGCTATCATGGCAAAAGTATTAAACTTAATTTGGATTATGGGGCTGCACGGGCCAAAACCATAACCGGACTATGAGGCCCGCCGTAATGGCGGATTGCGAATTACTTTTTACACCGTGATGTTCTTTATCGTGTCCCCAAATGTAAGTGAACGTGCGTATTTTATTTCGCCCGCGTCGCAATGCGGCTGCCGCGGTTGAGATCAAATTCGAGACCCCTATCAATGCCATAGCCGCAAAGCTACCGCGGCGGGTACAGAAATGTTGACTTGTTTGTCGACCGCTTCCGTAGTGTCGCCTGGACCCAACGGTGCGTTTTAATTAATGCGGCTCTGCTTCGGCACGCGCTACGTATTTTGTCCCCTTGACATATTTGCATGGCATTTATTTTTTAGGAATAGCAACAACATACTGTACCCTACCTTGAACTTCAGCTTATCCAGCTTCCCCGCACCCGCTGTCGTATAATAGCAGGATTTCCTTGCCTTATCACTTCACCTTTCCCCCGCACCCTTGTATGGGGACTCCCTCTTCTCCTCATTCCTCTCTACAGTTCTATCTATGCCCCCTCTGGACTCGCACGTTAGTAGGAAGGGAAGCGCTGCAAATTCTGCAGTGCTACTGAGGGGAGTCATGGATAAATCTGTCAAGAGGCTAATATGGCTACCCCAGGGAACTACAGAGAGCATGGTCATACGTGCCAACCTGAAGACTTGGAAATTCGTAAAACTATCGCGGCGGGGGAGGGGGGGATTGTGCGCGGCAGCACATTTTTTAAGAGATTTAACTTTTGCAACAAGCTTACTCCGTTTTCACAATCGCAAGTGAAATCCACGTCTTTCAGAGTAAAGAGCGAAAACTCCACTCGGACACAATTTGTTTGCTCAATGATTTTGCTGTTGTTGACTTTGCCTGCTCAAGAAACTTCTTCGTGTAGGTTTGCTCAAAGCAACTACCACTCTGCTGCCCCTTGACCATCATCAGATTTTCGAGTGTTTTCTCACACATAGATGAGCGAACCTCCGTTGGAGTTTCGTTCACAGTGCTGAATATTCTCTCACATTCACCATTGCTGTGGGGAATGGAGAGAATACCCAGCATAACTATTGAAATCCTTTTAAAATTGAGCGATCCGTTGACGCTTCGAACGCTTCCTAATTGCGACCACTGAACATGGCACTTTAGCCCCTTCAATATGTCGGCGAGAACCTGATATGCTTGCAAGTTGGCAAACTCGACTTGAAGTGCGTGTATTGCTTCTTTTGATTCGCCGCTCTGCTGGGGTAGGGTATCGGAACGTCATAATTAAATGGTGTACGCTGTTGAATTAAGCAGTTTCCAGAGCTTTTACTTGAGCAATTTTAGCCATCTTGAGAGAGAAGTCTTCTAGCGGGACCTTGTGGTGAGTGTAATCGCATGCTGCCGTTAAGTACGTGCGTACAGCAGAGAACTGCTCTCTCTCAATGCCGCTCAGTGTCTCAACCACAGAGTAGATTTTGCTGCCGATGACTATGTCTTCGTCACCTTTCTGGTTCTCTCCTCCTCAATAGCCAGGTTCCAGCAATGAATGACATGGCTTCACAACACATGGGCGCACAAATCTAATCAGGAGGTCCTCGAAAAGGCATTTCAAGAGGCCCCTCAGTACATATATCTCAGGAGCCTGTGCCTGAAGAAGGCAGTTTGCCTTCTCAAAAAGCGGTATAACATTTTGGAGAAAAAGAGCAAGCACTGTTTAGCTCCGATGACAATAAATGAAACCGGCGACCTTCAAGGGTCACGTGGCTGGCTTCCACAGAATCCTTGGTATGAAGTTTCAGTTTTTTTCATTGAAGTCCAGAATGAGCTCCTTTCCTCTTCAGCGAGAGTTCATCACCGTCTGTACTTTTTTCCCGAGGTCTGCTGCAATCTTGTGAAGATGTGTAGCAGACATTGGGGTCAGTGCAGGCTTCTTAGGGGTTCGTGAGGAAATCTTCGGAATTTTGTATGGGTCCAAAAACAAGCTATGCTTGTTGCACCGTTTTTTTTTTCAGATAAAAAAAGCTGAGTAGTTGTTGCCACTGGTCGAGCAGCCTCTTCAAACTCTTTCCCAACGACAACCAACATGTCGGCGAATGCTTTAGCATCTTTCTGACCTCGGCGTCATACATTTTTGGAACTCTCTAAGTCGATCTTTCCGTTTCGAGCTTTTCTCTAGGTAAAATAAAACGTCAACGAAAGCCTCATCAACCTTTACAGGACGACATGAAGCTCCTTTTTGGGCTGCCAAGTTGATTAGATAGCATCGGGAAGCAATCCTCATTAAACCTGGTTGAGCCTACCTTCCTACAGTAGACAAACTGCTTTTCTTGCCGATAATGACATTAGCATTATCTGAACACATAGCCAACAAGTTTCCTTCAGGAAAATTCCGAGATTTCAGCTTGTGCAGAACCAGATTTCCAATTTTGTGACCCGTCGCTTCCCTTTGGATTGTTCCGATGCAAAGAAGGTGACTTTCGACTGTACTCGTTTCTTTAACGAACTATATCGTAACAATAAGGTAAAGCTGCCTATCCCTATTGTTACTGCCATACACAGTGGTCGAAAATATTTGCTGTTTTTGGGCATCGGAAGGAGTCTCCGCATTGGCGGCCATTTCCCGAACTATTGACGTCGTCTTTGTTCGTCCACAGGCGAGCGTTTCGCTTCTTTGCTCTTGGGGAACATCTTCCGGAAAAGCGGTCCGGCATGATAGCTGACACTCAGCGGGATGTTGTGTTCCACTAAAAAGGCCCTGAAGAGGCATTCTGCATGCATCACACCGGGGTCGTTATCGCTGCATTCAAAACTTGCTAGGCTTGGCTGGCTGACCGTGGCTAACACGCATCCCTGATGCTTTTTCGAAGCGATGTGGATCTTGATGTCAGACTTGCCGCCATGCAAGATCTCCACATCACCTGCAGACGTGGTGCAGAATCCGAACTTCTCCCTCTTGTCTACGGCTCAAAGCACGGAAATCATGCCGAGTACGATTTCAAAAACACTTGGAATTATTGACTTCGGGCTCGTCATTGCACTGTTTGCCGCTACAGAGCGGAGTCGCACTGCATCCGACGCGGCACCTGGTAGCACAAAAGGCGAGGCCTACACTGCAGTGACTGAAGCTTACTGAAGTAAAAACCCGTGTGCCCGCGCGAAGGGCAGCAGCATGGCAATAGGTTTGCGGAGGCGCTAGAGGCGCTATCACCATTATCGAGCTTTGGATAGGGATTTGTGGCCCCCTGAGTAGACTGCAAGCTTGCAGCTGGAAATCATGATATCATGCATACGTATTGCCCTCTCGTGGCGGCGCAAGGTACCAGGGTGTAGTTTTACTACATTTTCACGTTTTATTTTGTAGATAAAATGTGTTCCGTAAAATTTCAAGCAAGTGTCGTCACATCGTAAGACTACTCTAAACTCGTACATTTTACGGAAAATTCGGAATAGTTGGCACGTACTGCATTGTGCACATTCGACGCGGTGGGGTCAAAACGAGTTTCTCGCCTCGTCTTTCCCCTCTGACTCGCCCCTATCATCTACACACTCTCTCAACGACCCCCCGACGCGGTGTGCCAGACAGCAGCAGCCACAGCAGCAGCAGTGGGAAAGTCAAGCAATCAATGAAGTTTTATTTTCGCCGCAGACAATACACTGTTACAGCGAAAATAGGGGGCCAGAGGAAAAAGTTGCGCCTGTGCAGCTTGACTAAGCTCTAGCTAACCGTAGAGCAGCAGTGACACGATGATTTGTTATATCGATTCAGTTATATAAGCATATCAGCAAATAAAGAAACGATCAGACAATCCCATCACAAATGGCAGTTACAAGAACAATTACACAGCATACAAACTTGAATGAACAATTAGACACATAAGCGATTCGAATCCAATCACACAAAGAGGTCAAATAAGCTTTTGTTAGTAGGGGCCAGAACGTCAGCATTTTTCTGGTCTAGCTCGTTTCGCGTAGAGTCCAGGGGGTAGTAAAATCATTCTTTCCCATAATGGGTGCTGGAGAAGCGAACGTATTATGGCGGTTGATACCTGAAAGGGTGGGAAATTGTACTTTCCTGAGATTTGATAATTCTTGGAATAGTACCACCCTACCTATGGTGGCGTTTTAATTCGTTCTTAATAATTTGTATTTGTACATATTGTGGATTTTCATAACTGTCTTTGTGCAAGAGTGGTTCATTGTGTTCTAAGAACAAGGAATTTTCTATTGATCGAAGTGTTTTTTTCTGAATTATGAACAGTTTCTGTAACTCGAAGGAAGAGGCAAAGAAAGCGACGCTTAAAACATCCTGATTCACCCGTAATCGAGGATAGATGTAAGAATGAAATGGATACCGGCAAAGCAAATTGGTTGGAGACTACGCTAGTCACTATCTCAAAATAGATGGCGTGCATGTTCACAACGGGACACCGTGCTACACCACACAGCACTGCACCGCACCACGCCATACTTTGCACTCGTCCATATGAACGCAAGAAATTCCTGTGGCAGACAGAACCTCATTGCAAGTCTCCAATCGGTCAAACAGCGATTCGTGGTGCCCCCGACGCGCCGCGGAACTCACGGACCGCTGGAGTTAAAAAGACCTCTTAGTGCCAAAAGATGACAATGAAGTGTATATTGCCGTTAATATGCCTTTTAAACGACGAAGCTGGAAGTGAGAAATAAAACTTCAGCGTACGTGAAGTTACAGAGTAAGGAATATGGTGAACAAGCATTAGGAAGAATTTAGAAGCAATAATTTTTGTAGCTTCCTTGGCAAGTAATTAGCGTATCTGACGCGGTATTCTCTGGTTGACCCGATGATCTATTTTTGTTCCCGCAACTTGCCCTTAAGTTCTCGTTAGAGCGCCCGGATGTTTTCTTTTGAGTGCCCGTATAACGGCTCGGGCTTTTTGCTCAAGGTCACTTGAAGGTCGCGGAACACGCGAGATAAAATCACTTCATGCTTAAAAGGCAATATATATAACTTGGACAAGCCTAAGTTGTTCCTGAGAATGAGAGACGGAGGCAGCCTAGCTATGTATACTGAAGAGGGATGTGATAACGACGGAACATTGAGTTATTAGCGCCTTCTTTTCTCTTTTCTGTTTTCATTGACTACAAGCACCAAGTGTCCCTGACAATGAAATGAAATAAATGACAATGACTTGAGGCGGCCCTGGCCTGAGCGAACTAAAGTTCATTGTTGCTGTCAGTAACTATTTATCATCCGAATAAAATATTCTCAGACGAACAGATGATCGCAATTAGTTGAAATTACTATTTATATGTGAATGCTTTGCGTTAGGCTCTAACTGCGAAGACCAAGCCTTGTACCATCAACTATCGAGCTAACACAATTATATCTCAGTCTGGATTGACTTAAAGGAAACAGTCGATGCCATTTGTTTCCCCGCAAGAATGTTTATTAAAGCAGAGAAATTGCTAGCAACCCTTCTGAACCAGCCTGGGGCCATATTCTGTAGCGGTTTGCTTTGGAACCGTTTCGGTCTGGCTGATGCCATTGGTCGGCGCTTCGTTGTCGTCATCCCTGGTGGGCAGGACGACAAATTTTGTTGATGTCACACAGGTTGTCAATCATCTGGAAAGGAACCGGTTCCCTGCTGCGAGAGCAACCGCGGAGAAGTGGTTCGCTCGAGGGTCGCACGCGGTGGTGAGCATGATGTCGAGGGTTGCTAGGGCAACCGTGGCTGCCGGCTAGTCTCGCGCCAGCTGACGAGCCGGCACCTAGACGAGACAGAGACGGCAACGGCGGCTCCTTTGCTTGTGCTGCTGGCGAGCGCCGAAAGACAACGACGCGAAGAGAGGCAACGGCGTGACCCGTTCGGCATGGCCAAAGAAGAGTTCCGAAAGCATTTTAGGCGCTTCAAAGACATAGTGGGACGTCTTTGCGATAAGCTGGAAGAACATGTCGGACCTCAAAGGTTTCGTGGCGTCGACACTACGATGACAGTGCTGTGCGCGCTGCGGTTATTTGCCACCGGGAGCTTTCAACAGTGCGTCGAAAATGAAGAAGCGATTGCACTGTCGCAGCCTTCGGTCAGCTGGATCATTACAACCGCCGCCAAGGCCATTGCGGTCGTGGGCAAAGAAAAAGGATGGGTTAGATTCCCATCCACGGCCCAACAGAAAGCCGCCGTCAGCTGCTGGCGCAACACATACGACACCTTTGCTAGGTAGGGGTGCTCCTCGGCAAATGAAACGAGTTTTTCACGCTGCCTCGCTGAAACATGAGGACCCAGTGGCCCGCCCTTGTGCGACGTCATCGTTTCGGTTTCGGTGCGCGAACAAGTCCCAAACGTAAACAAAGCGAGGCAAGTTGTTTGCATAACGTATGGCACATCACCTAGCGACTAAATAAGAAAATAACACAAATAAAATTACAACTCCCAGTAGCCGTCTGCGCCGCAAGCTCACATTTATTACTGAAAATTATATTAGCAAGTGTTCTATACAAACCAAAGTTTTTTTTATCAAACCAGCAACAGCCTTCAGTTGCTATACCGTCCCCCAAGTACAAACAAAAATTATGACGTGATCTTCCGACAGACAGCCGCTCGTTGATTGGTTCCCCTCACGCCGCCCCGTTCTACTCTTTCTCCGAGTGACGTAATCCAGACGTAACAGCCAGACCGAAATGGATCCAAAGCGAACCGCTACAGAATACGACCCAAGGATGCAATACCACTGCCTTAAAACCAGGAAGCATTTCGCATAGCACTAACCTAAGGAGAAATCTTCGGCGAGAATATTTATTCTGTGCCATGAGCTTTGAATAAACACGGATCGCTTCAGGAATTTATCCGTTGCAATGAAGAAATAAGACCCCATTGCCAATTGTTATTTTTTCCACGCTAAAAGAACATCTATTATCCTGTTGTATAAGCACTAAAAATTCTGCGATGGAGTTCATTTCCAAAGCTGCTCACAGGAAATTTCCAAAAAAACAGTGCACGAGAGGAACCAGTTTTAAGGGAAAGATTCTGGATCCTGAAGGCACCGCGATATGTGAAGAACAGGATCTTCTTCTCCGCAGTATGCCGAAGGTGCAAAGGCGTCATCTCATTTGACAGATAATGCACCATTTCGCACTGACAGGCTTTGGCAATCAAGCCCTTAATGTCATTGGTCTAGAATTCGCCGGATACTTATTACTCATGACAAACCAAAACTACGGATTTATTTTTAACCTGCGCTGCAATAAGAACTGTTTATCTCAGGCAAATTAGAAAGTGGACAGCTGACTAGTTAAGGCAGGCCCTCAAGTGGCTTATGGCAAAACCATGAGCGTCCAGCTCAGTCACGTACCCAGTTTTTATTTTTTAAGGGGGGGGGGTACCTTTACTGGTACCAATGTGAATAATGTTCACCATTCATCATAAAGATGCGTAAACCCGCGAATGATCAATGAAATCTAGCGTATATCACAGGTACGCTGTGAGATACACCACATACAGGAACCGCATCAAATGTACTTGAGTAGGAAGAACACTGCCAAGAAGAAGTAAACAAGCCAAAGGGCAAAACAAAGATTTCTAGTAGTCCGTTCTTAATTAGCTCTGGAAGAAGTATGGAGAAATATATATTTTTAGAACAATCACAACTTTTTTGTATCCCTCGTTTACTGCTCTGCCATTCAAGTGCCAATACCGACTAGTGCTGTTATTTGGTAAATTGTGTAATGATGCGTCGCCACCTGTCCCGTACAACCACGTAATCGCGGTACACTGCTGTTTTAGACGTACTGCACCCACCGCGGAAGGTTAGAAAATCACCCACATTTGCACAGCAGAGACGTGGCTACACCAGGCGGTTGGACTCATAAGTGTAGAAGCGTCATTCAAAACACAAGGAATTATTTTCCGCTTTCGGTGGCATTTTCTCTACTTCCTTTTTAAATAAAAAGATGTTGATCCATAAATATATTCCCGAACAAAAACAGTTCAATTGGTTACTTTTCGCTTTTCCTTCGTATTTGGCTGTTGCTTTGGCTCTCTTCCTTAGTAGATTGCTTAATTTCTCCACCTCCTTGGGACCCTGGTTCCTAGTTGCCAATTTCGCACAAAAAGTGCTGTACAATGAGAGAAAAACCGGACGAAGTAACGGGTGACATTCATATTGCTTATGGGTTTAAGGGTTACTGCAGGGTTTGACGACGGACGTTGTTTCGCATCATTTTATTTTCCACCTTATCTAGCCCATATCGCGTGTATAGGGGTCCGAGGATCTGCCAGCGTCGCGGAGAGCCGTCACTCAAGAAAATAATGAAGCAAAACGAAACGTTAAGCGCAATTGGCGTTTTCCTGGGCCGCAACTCGTTCCACGGGCATACAGAGCAGCTAAATGCGAACTGAATCCTTTTCCTGGTCCCTGGATCAGCCTAAACAAAGAAGGTCGAACTAACGAAGCAACAGCGATGCGCGTGACCGTTGAATAGATAGTGACAACTGAACGCATCTAGAGTTAATCGCGCGTGCACCGAATCGATGGGAAAGCTGGCCTTCCCATCCCAGGAGATGCCGAGAACTGCAACCATCCAAAAAGGAGTGAAAAAGGCAGCAAGATGTTAACCGCCGAATAGCTGTCAAGTCTAGAGACTAATTTGGTGCCACTTTCGGAATGTGTGTGAGTAGTGGTGGCGTGAGCGGGGAGAAGGTTTTTCCGCTTAATTAAGGAGGTGGGGGGCAGAAATGCTCGCCCTCTCCCCTGGGTACGTGCCGGTCCAGCATCATTTATTCGGCCAAAGTCTTACGTTCAAGCTCCCCCACAAAGAACTTTAGCTACTGCAAAAGCTTTGTTGTTTACATGAACAAAGGAACTTTTCTCCTGAGGATGGCCTCACCTGTGTGTTTAAGGTTCATGCGGTACTGTGGTGTTTCAGTGGAAGCTGGGGACTGTGTAAAAGAAGCCTTCGGTAGCACTTGAGGAAACGCGTCTGTAGCTTCACTGCAAGTCGATAAAGTACTGCGTGAAATCGAAGTCATAATTGCCTGGATGCCACTCACCCTCGTTCATAGCACATGTATCAATAAACCATTCGTAAACACAAGCCCACGTTTAATTCAACAGAAGGCTTACTACGATGTCCACCTGTAACATCAAGACTGCTGCTTCCTTGTCCGATGGGAACAACCAGTAATGGTAGTAGACAGCGACTTTACAAAATGCATTATGCGCCAGAAGAGAAGAAATTTGTCCTTCAGCTTACGTCATTTCGTGACATCACACCTAGAAAGACTGAACACCCGAAACGAGGGGACGTTCTGATCGTCGAAGGCAATACCAAGTAAGGAGGACTTTAGAGAAAAGCGGTTGCAAAAAAAAAAGTTTACTTCTGACCTTTGAACATTCTTCCCTGCCAAGTTCGATTACTTGACAAAACGTTATTCGCCTCCAGTGCAGAAAATTATCTATCTGGAAGTCATAAACTGTTCCGGGGGTAATGTCGTGGGAAAAAAAGAAGAGTAACCTAATGCTGATCTCGTCGATGAGCAATTAAGAGCAAGAAAGCTTATCGATTCCGGCTGCAGTTTGCCATGGCTGTGGTATCCTTTATATTATAAAGCGGCAAACTTATGCGTAAATGTATTCCCTAATTTGTAACACGAGACCTTCATTTCGCTCAATAGCTTGCTCTGGAAAACTCAATTATGTGGCGTAAACAAATACGTTCTTTTTTTTCAGGGGACTGCCCTGCAAGGCATCAGTTACCTTCTCAGCTTTGACCTTGTGCCGCTAACCTGCTCATCTCACCAGGTACGCCGATTCACGTAATCAAAAATCTCAAGTTTTTCCTGTTTGTACCTGCCCCTTAAAGCTAAAATAGGGAAGAAAGTTTTAACGTATTATATACAATGAGGATAAATACCGTTATGTTCGGTACCTTCCATGTTTCAGCAGTGAAGTCAAATCATTGGCTTCCTTGTTAAGCACAATCAGGCGGGAACAGCGTTAATGGCATGGACACACGGGAAGATACACAGAAAGTGCAATGCAACGCCAAAGTGCAGCATACTGTTTTCCATGTGCCTTCGCCCATCTCTGTGTGTTTCGCTCTGTGCCCGCCCTATTAGTTCACAGCTTAAATTTGCTCTGAGAACTGTGTTGAAATATAGCGTCTTCTCATGGACAAAAAAAACACTTGCGATGACTGCAGCTATAATTATCTGGACAAGAAACACCTCCGAGTGTTAATATCATCGTCAGTCAAAATTTAGACGACGCTGCGGAACAAGGCCTCTCTGAGGACACTATCGCCACCCGCTGCCCCATACATACACAATCAGCTCGCATCCATCGCCTCAATTAGAGGTTTGAAAGTTTTCACATCAACATTAACCTTAATTTTTATCATCCTTCAGTATGTAAGCTGAATGTTCGCAGCGGCTGTGCTAAAGCATATGGGTTGTAAAAATCCATACATAAGGATACTGCCTATGACATGACTTCCGGTACTCCACTTCTCTCGCTATCGCCCACCTATCGCCTATCACCTATCACCTATCGCCCACCTATCGTCCTTTATTAGCCGCATCCCACTATTTCAATGCTATACCTATCATTTTAGGTTCACCGGAACGTTCTTGAATACATTGCTTACATTGAGAACTGCTTGCCATCCTGCATTCGTAAGAGAAATTTGTACTCTCTAAATACATTGTTTATCTGTTGTTCCAGAAGGTCACATTAGGCCATACAAGCATTTAGAAAGTCTTCCAAATATGTGGTGTCCTTTCTTAATCGTGCGATGGGTGTCTCCCCATTACGGTTGCATTACAAGAAAATATGGCACATCAGTGTAAAATACTCCCGATAATTTTCCACTTTCATGTGGTTTCTAATTGGCAATGCAAATTAGAATTTAAATTTCCAAGAAGAGTTCCATATTTTGTTTTCTCAAATTGTCTTGTGTATCATATCTGACCTGCAAGTTGCTGATGCGATTCTCGCACATCTTCAAATTTCAATATTACCATAGTTCTCAACAGTATAAAACATGTTACACTGCCTATGCAAGTAACATAAAAATTTACTTAATATACGTAATTCCGCAGATGTGCTTCTAATATTACCAAGGTCGCTTTAGACAGTAACCTGTTTGTATTCTATTGCACATATCTTGCCGTTCCCGTAGGTGGTGTTCTTACTGCTTTCAAGCTTTCCATGTGCTTTGTGCTACCTGAACCTTTCGCATGCATGTTACTTACTCTTCACTGCACTCCTCCTATTGCCTCTTTCAGCTAACTCAGCCTGATTTGCAGGGCACAAGGTATTCTTTGTGCGGCGGTTTTCTTTATTTCATGGACTTCTGGTGCTTCTATAAATAGCTTGACCATCTTGCTTAGTTGTACGTCGCCCTGACTTCATTTGCAATATATGACGATATATTAAATATGAGCCTTATCATTTTTACAGGTGCCAAGTTATGGCAATGGCACGACAGCTGCCATGTACTCTTCAGTCTTTTGCATCATGGGGGAGGTAAGGAAAGCCTTCTCGAAAAGCAAAGATTTTCTTCCCCTAATATGTTAGCCAAATGCGAAGGTCAACACTACATTAAATTATGGGGTTTTACGTGCCAAAACCACTTTCTGATTATGAGGCACGCCGTAGTGGGGGACTACGGAAATTTCGACCGCCTGGGGTTCTTTAACGTGCACCTAAATCTAAATACACGGGTGTTTTCGTATTTCGCCCCCATCGAAGTGCGGCCGCCCTGGCCGGGATTCGATCCCGTGAACTCGTGCTCAGCAGCCTAACGCCATAGCCGCTGAGCAACCACGGTGAGCATGAAGGTCAACACTCACGTTTAGAGTAAGCATATTGACCTACCCAGACAGCCTATTTAATGCATATGTCCTTCAATTTCGCGGCAAGGTTTGTAGTTTTTCTTCGCATTGCATGAGCGATATGACAAGGTAGCTGGTACTTCAGTGAATAAAGCTTTTTGTGTGCTTTAAGAATAAATTCAGCCAGGCGGTTTAACGTTAAGAGGAAGCTTTACATATTGACACGTCGAGTTTTTTTTTTTTTTTTCGTGTGGGCGCTTTTCGCTGTCTAACAAATGGTATCGCTTTGCGCGGGATGCACCCGCATTTATCGAAAGTTTCTCGAATGTTATCAATGGTTCTGTTGCCACCGAAGCTGGTGTAATCTGATTGCATGTGCGACGCGAACTGTGTGGAACTTTCTGGAAGTCACGCGGGCACCATCAGTTACCCTGGGACCTTAGAGGACACGTGTATAAATGTAGATGCGCTTGACCGGCAGATCAGATTTCGACGATCGCTGACTGTGTTCGCCGTAACCCTCGTGCTTTAAGCGTCGCTTGTCTTTGTTGCCACAGGTTCCCCCAATAAAATATTAGTTTCGCCAAGCACAGTACTCCTACTGTGCTCTTTACCGGCAATACTACGTGTCAATACAAATATATAAGAATAAAAAAAAATTTCACCTCGCTTAATATCGCACCAATTTTTATTAGCCTTGTAGCGTAAACTAAAGGTAGGTAAAAAGAAACTGGCATAGAAAATGAAGTTCGTTCTTATCTGTGCGTGTAATTTTTGACTCTGCCAAAAGTTTCTGCATGCAGTGGAGTAGATGGTATCAACACGAAATTTCTTAAGGGAACTATTACTTATTCATCTATAATTCTGAGCGAAATCTTTGCTCAGTCACTTCAAACCACCAGCCTTCCGAATGATTGAAAGGCAGGGATTGTGATTCCCGTACATAAGTCTGGCAGTCGGTACTCCCCACTTAATTACAGACCTATATCCCTAACCAGCGGTGCCTGCAAATTAATGGAGCACATAATTTACTCACACCTGGTTTCATTTCTACAGTCAAACTTATTTTTCACCCCCTACCAACATGAATTTAGGAAACACTATTCCTGCGAAACACAGCTTTTGTCATTCACTAATGATTTATTCAAGGCGATGGATGCTAACGTTATTATTGACTGCATTTTTTAGACTTCGCCAAAGCATTCGATACTGTTTCACACGAATTACTTTTAACTAAATTACGTAACCTCAACATTGATCCTAACGTGCTTGCTTGGATCAAGTGTTTTTTGTCTAACCGTTCCCAATTTGTTTATGCTAACGAATACTTCTCTTCCACTGGTCGAGTAACCTCCGGTGTACTGCAAGGCTTGGTTCTAGGACCATTATTATTTTTAATTTATATTGATGACCTCCCAGACCAAATTAAATCATTAATTGCGTCATTCGCCGTTGACTGTGTTCTCTATCGTGTCATTTCTAACTCTGGCGACTGCGATACTCTTCAATCAGACATTGGCATAGTAACATCATGGTGTGCTAGATCCCAAATGAAGCTCAATTCTAATAAATGTAAGGTGATGCGTGTGTCCCGTGTTGTAAGAAATACCACTCTTCCTACGTACAATATTAACAACATGCCTGTAGAAAATGTATCATAATATAAATATCTTGGTATCTACATTACGCACAATCTTACATGGAACATTCATATATATTAAATTTACGGTAACGCTAATCGCATGCTTGGGTTTTTACGGCGTAATTTTTCATCGGCAACTGCAGCTGTCAAGTTATTTCTGTACGAATCCTTAGTGAGGCCTAAACTTGAATATGCATGCTCCACTTTCGACCCTTCTACTCTAAAGCTAAAAAACACCATCGAATCCACTCAAAACCGAGCTGCTCGTTTTATTCTTTCGAATTATTCTCGTCATGCAAGTGTCTCATCAATGAAACTAACCCTTGACTTGCCTAACCTAGAGTTACGTCTTAAATACTTTCGCCTATGCCTTTTTCACAAGATTTATTACTCTAACGAAACACTTAAGGATCAACTAATCTCCCCGCCATCATACATATCGTCACGCACGGATCATCGTTTTAAGGTTGAAGTTCCAACTTGTCGCACCAACGTTTATTTTGATTCCTTTATACCAAGAACGACGAATGACTGAAACCGTCTCCCTGCCTCCATCACTGCCATTTCTGACGCCATAAACTTCAAGAATATTGTTAACGAATAGGTTTGTAATAATCACCACTCCTCTCTGTAATGCCTCAGGGCCTTGAGAGTACGACAATAAATAAATAAAAACTAAATAAATAAATTTTTATGTAAAATGTGGTTATTGATATTTTTGTATTTTACTATAAGGTTAACAACTGTAACTCAACAAAAGAAAACTATTAAAGACCTACTAAACTATGCTTAATGATACACCTAAGCTCAGAAATTTGCCAGGATGAATGACTTCAACTGGAGCATCTTAAGCATTGCAGGAAGCTCAAATGAGTTGCAAACTCAAAAATCAAATTCAACTGTTCTAACAGAATGTGCATAGAGAATTGCGTTTTGTGGGTTCGGTGCATGCTCACGAAATTCTGAACTTCAAGTTTTGAGCTTGCTATAAATTACCCAATATTTCAACTTGTTTGTAAAATATTTTAGACCATACATAAAAGAATTCGACTCTTTTGAGCCCGAAGAATCTATGCTCTTTGTAAAATGCTAAACAAGCCATTCAAGTAAGCCCAGAGGCTGTCTTGTGAAATAATTTCTCTGATTTGCATGCGCTTGAATTTGCAGTTCGTATTTGACACCGAGCTTAAGGTAACTAGGAATCTGTCTTCTGACTTCTTTAAAAAGATAATTTCTCGAATTTAATTTTGACAGATTCTTAGTACCAGCTTGCGAATCTAAAGCAAGATGCGAAAACTTTTTTTGCTACGCGGTCTCCTTGTAATATATAATAATCACACAAATACATCGTACGACCAAGGTGTCATGACGTATATAACACATTGCACTCGTCCGCCAGAGGTATTTTCAAGGGAGCAGCATTTCCAGCCCTTCAAAAGAATATGGCCGCTGTTTTGCACCGTGCGTTAAATAAACCGAACAGCTGGAGTGAAAAAGGATTGTCTAGCACACTTGCGGCATTGCGCATGGGCACTCACAGCTGCTCGGAAAACAGTTCGCGAAGTGTGCCGGCTAACCGTTGTGCTCGAGCTTTGAGAACACAAGAGAGCGTTTGCGTTCCTCACACGGTTTAAAAAAGAATAAAAAAATGCTTCTGCCTAAGGAACACTAGGAGGCTTAGTTTCAGTGTTGGCGAATCGTGCTTCGTAGCACGGTCGGTGAAGCACTAAGGAATGTCGTTGTCAGCCTACCGCGTTAGCCCATCGGGTTCTTCGCCCACCCGCATTGTGCACTGTGTATAGATTATGTAGAAAGGAAATGCGTATATACTAACCAATGCATCGCTGGTTGGGAACAAGGGTAACTGCGGCTCGGCGCCTCTCTTTTCTACATATGGACGTATTTGCCACGATAGAAAACTATTGCAACAAGAGGGAGGTCACTCTTTCAGCACAAAGGGTACCGGTTTATGACTCGGTTGTTATCCCACTTTCAGTGTGTAGTGGGAAGGCTACACCTACCATGATAGCTTTGTACAGCTTTACCGTCGTGTTCAATGAGACTCGCGAACTTTGAATAAAGCGCCTGCTTTGTTCTTTATCTATTAGGTGTGAGGTTAGAAAACGCTTTCACGCCCCATTTCCACTCAAGATCAGCCAACGTAGCCGACATTTCTTGTTCCTCTTACAGCGCTAGAGCGATATGTGGCAGCTTCTCTTGTTCTTTCTCTGCTAGTCGCATGAAAGGAGTAAACAAAATTTTTATTTTTTCTGTAAAAATTGGAAGCAGAGGAGAATTCATGTTTTGGAATGTGCTGCAACAAGAAAAGCGTTCCAGACAGCATCCGTAACTCAAAAAGAATCATTAAAACGACCGGCATCTAAGGAGCATGCTATTGCAGAGAAAGAACAACAGATAAGCATAAACTTATTGACCTTGGTTTACACTGTCGAACCGGGTTATAACGAAGCCGCATCGGCCACAAAAACAGTTTCGAAGCATTTAATGGTCGTTATAGGCACCCAAAGACGTATTAGCGAAAAATAATATCGCAATAACATTTATTCAGAATAAACCCAGGCGGGGGTGCATTCAACGGGCCAGCAAGAGGCCTCTTGCTGGTTATAATCGCCGGTCCGCATACTTCTAAACCTATAGTAGGCACTGCAGCAAAGATAAATGTTTATTTTACCGCGAGCAACCCACATCCTCGTATGGTTCAATGATAAGACCTAAATAAACGTGTCTATAACCCGCAGTTAAAGCTGCGCGGAACAAAGCTCAGATATTTATGATAATGGCTTTGTAGGGGGGTGCGAATAATCATTTCTGAGACCGAATCGAACGCGAATAGAATAGCTTTCGAATAGTTTTCGAATAATGAATAGTCGCTACCGCGATTACAAATAACGATTGTCTCATCCTAGAATTCTTAAATATAGCAAGTTTCTGTCATTACGTAGCGCATTACGAAGCGTTCTTTATTGAAAGGACAAATGGAGCATTAGTAGCAAACAAAGAGGTAGTTTCTTCGCACACACATGACTCTTCAGAGAAAACGAATGATATTGCCTCTAAAATATTGCTGCGCCGTGATATGGCCTACTCAACTCTGCAAATTCTCATGTGTTATGTCTATGCCAAGCCCGCGGGTTATACATTTATCGTACTTTTGCTCCAGTGTTATGCTTAATTGGGTGCACTTGACGTTTTCAAATATTCCAAAAGTATTGGAAAAAATATACACATTTTAGAATATTGCTTGCTGGATTCGAAGACCGAATCGAAAAGTACTGTATTCGATTCGTTATTTGAAAGTTTCGAACATTCGCACACCCCTGCACTTTCGACAGTTTCGTCGATGCAGTACTCTTCCACGTCGTACTTTCGGCATGAGACTTTGTTTCCCACCTCTTCGGCAGCAATCATTGTCTTCTGCTACACTGTTGGGCGCTGCTGTCGAGCGCAGCTCTCCTGGTCGGGCTTATGGCTCGTCGGCACCACGCGCACTATTCGCCAACTGCTACTAACCCAACCAAAATGCAAAATGTCGCTCTAAAAAGAAGAGGACAGTGGGCGCCCATGAAAGAGAAGGGAAGGAGCATCAACATAGGGTGATAGGGTGCGATAAAGTAGATAAAACTTTAGATGACGGAAAACTTTGATTTAAGGTGTGGCTTCACTTCAGTGCAGATGGCGCTGCCGTGAAGCCAAACTACAAGATGTGATTTGCATATAGTTACCCCATCAAGAAAACAAAAACCCTTTACGGGGTTTTGCGTGCCAGAACCATGATCAGATTAGAGGTACATGCCGTAGTGGTGGTCTCCGAATTGTTGCGACCACCTGGGCTTCTTTAACGTACACCCAACGCACGGTACACATTACATTTCGCCCCCATAGAAATGCATCCGCGGCGACCGAGATTTGATCCCGCGGCCTCGTGCTTAGCAGCGCAATGCCAAAGCGGTAAAGCAACCACGGCAGGTCAATAATTTGCACCTCAACTAAATTATTATAATTTTTGGTGAGCCTACACGCCCACAAATACGGCACATATGAGCGCTCTGCTTTGACCCGAATACGAATCCAAGCGATTGGTGTTATCAGGCCGGATTAATAGCCTGTCCGACCAACTGCGGTCAAAGCAGCGAAGCCGCCGGCAAGAACACACACGAATGTCCAATGCGGGTGATTCCAAGTTACAATTGCGCAGGTGAGCCGCTAGCAGATTTTACGCACGTGGGGATTGGGGGGGGGGGGGGTGCACGTGGATCTGTGCTCCTCTACTACGGCCGTCAATCCAACCTGTGCGTTTGACTTCCTGATCCACAGCCGGTAATAATTAGAAGCACTCGTGAACGCGCACTGAAGGCGAGCAAGCTACAATGGTTTTTTAACAGTCACTCTGTCACACTGCTTTGTCGTCTAGGCCTAACAAGCGCCCGTTTCTTGTAGAGTCGGCAAAAAATTTGACCTTTTATGCAAGTCGGGATGGTTGCAACAATGTTCAACACCGTCGTATTTGCGGCTGCGTGCGCATGGTTTTCGCGCGAACATTCGTATGGCGTCCGAAATATCGGCTAACGTTATTCTAGCGCGAAGGGTAGGTGACGGTGTCTCAGCCAAACCCGATGACTGCGCAAGCCCGAAATATAGGTGGGCGACATTTTGATATTTCATTTACCAGTATACACGCCTTGAGGCAACTGCGAAGAAAACATTTCATTCGCGTTAACCGACACCAATTTGGATACCACATTTTCGATTCCGGTAAAGCCGTAGCATATTTCATTTAAATAAAGTATGGTCAGCCAGCTTTTGTATTTTGTTCCTGATATCGAGCTTTGCATGCATTATATTTAAGGAGGCATATTTTGCATCACAAGAGCATACGCCTCGAGACAAAACTCTTCTGGTTTGTTTGTGCCATTTAAAGGAAAGCAGGGTATTGAACATGCGGGCCCGCCATAGAGAGTGGTCAATATTACTGAATAGTCGTCATGTGGTACACGAAGACGCTGCGTGCAAGCTCTTGTTAGCGCGATCGTGCTTGGCACACGGCAATCAGGCGAGCTAATTCTCTCCAGCAGCAACAGAAGTGAGACAAGTGCTCGAGGCTTCCTGAAGCTCTGCGCAACTAAAACAAACTTACTTAATCACGTGGGTGGTCATGTGACTATTTGCTTTCGCTCTTGTAAAAATAGGCCGTGCCTCCAGGCAAAAAAAAATTATAAATGTTATAAGTTGTACGCTTAGCGTCCTGAACCTACGCGAAGGGAATTACAGTGTATCGAATCGAAAAAAAAAATATTGGCATGGTTCGGGTTCAACGCGTTCTAAAATGTTTTCAATCCAGTTCTGGTACGGAGGCATAAGAACATATAACGGTGCGTGAACCATTCGCAACACTTGTCTTGTTCACAAATCAATTCGGGACAGTCGATTTTATGCTGCCCCAGGACTCATATGCTGCATAGTACTATCAACTTGTCCACATCGCGCATGTGCAAGTTTTGTCAAGAGGAGGCAGAAGTTGAGTAATTACACAGATATGGGATAGTCATTGCGTACTTATTAAAACAGAGGTAACTATTGAAAAACCCTGCATTATCGTAAGGTCTGCGTGGATATCACACTTCTTTCTTGTAGAGCAGCAGAATAACTGAATTTTTCTATTGCTTCAGGTTTTTGCTACCGGAATGTTGGTGCGAAAACTGTGGCATGTGAGCTCTGGCGTCAAAGACAACGCGAATTCACTTTGTAATGCAGAAATATCCACTTCAGTCTTCTAGTTTGTAGCAAGGAATGAAGCCAGCAGTTGACATTTCGCTTTGAGTTCTGTTTTTACAAGAAGCAGGTGAGGACATTGATGCTTTTGCACGCTTAACAAAGGTTTGTGCTGAACAATACGACACCCTATCTTGAGCATCCTCACGTGGCAAGTGATCTTGCTCTGACTAAGGACGGACAAAGAAGTCTAACAACCTGTGCACTGTGCTCCTCACACAAAAAAATTCTGCGACACGACGAACGTTGTACCCACCTTGGCTAAGCCCCAACCGCGCGTTCAACCATCGCAAGCAAGAAAAGCAGATTTCGCGTTCCATTAGCGACCATAGTTAGTGCTTACTGAAAGGTGACAGCATTCATTAGCGACTGCTGTGTTTCGGTTACAATAAGTAATACAATCAACTCTGATATCTCTCCGTCAGGACATCGTATTTCCCGCTATCCTTGTTTATCCAGTGTATCTAAATTTAGTAACAAGTTGACGTGACGACCGTATCGGGAGCGTCGCCGGAAATGTTGATTCCGTGGAGCACCTAACAATGTTTTCGGACGTGGTACACACCAGCCATGGCCGACTTCAGAAGGGCAAGCGTCTCTGATGTTGAGGACGTAGTTACCACCAACATATTCATCGTCTATGCCTCTTCGTGCGCACAACACAACTTGCGAGTTGTAATAATCTGCTAGCACACTGTGCCGATTGAAGTATTTGTGACCCGATCAATCGTGCAAACTATTGAGCACCCATTTTTGACTTATATGCTTCAATTCTAGCGTGCTGAACCTGTAGCAGTTACCATTTCATTCCGTTGAGGTTCGGGTGGGTTTCAGAAACGTTCCAATATATCGGTTATGATTCGGGTTTAGTTCCGCCCTAAATTTACTTCGGCTATAGTTATTGGTTCGGGTCCTGTTCATCACCACGGTTATAAGGGACGTCGTGGAGGTAGGTTCCGGACTGTTCTGACAACCTCGCGTTTTTAATTAAGCATCCCTGACAAAAGGTCGCATTTAAGCATTATAATATGTAATATATTTCTGTGTACTGCTGTAATATGGAAACATGGAGGAAAGGTAAATGGAACCATTACTACAAGCGAAGACGCGGCGCTCGACCAGCCCTTGCATTTCACCACCATTGCAATGCCACCGCCGCAGGCGGGAATAGAGACAGCCACCTCCTGCTCAACTGCGCATGGTTTTGTTACTTGCAATATTCCGGTTACTTGCAATATTCCGGCAATCAGATTGTCGACCAAGTTGTATAACCTTCAGTGAAACTGTGAAAAAACAATATTTAGGTTACTTACCACGAGAAAGGAAAAATCAAACTTTGATTTTTCTCGTGTATTCACCTAAGACTGCGAGCACCTAACCGGACGCGTCGGTTTTATAGCACTTAGTTTTTCATTTTGGGAGATCAGAACTGGCGCACAAAGGTGTTTTTTAATACACAGTCGGTACCCACCAAGTGTATGGAGTGTCAGCTGCGTGGTTATAATTGCACTTGTCGAGCATGCGGGAAAGCTTACAGAAATCGTACACCCAAGAAACCTAAATCATCGTCTGCAATCAAAGCAGTTTTTAAGCTTTATGAACGTTCGTAGGGTCGACAAAATAACATAAAACGATGCTGTGCACCGCATTTCTCACGAGGTGTACTCTAAATTTCTTAAAAAGTTGGAGAACTTAGATATTTTATTGATCTTCTCTGAAGAAGCGTTCACATTCAGACATTCATTTGAAAAATTGTACAGTAATTAGACGAGTAATTACGCAAATTCCAGTGGTTAACTTAGTAAACAAAGTAGTCATGCGAGTGGTCCCAATCGAATATTGTAAGGGCTTCAACCAAACATCTCATAGCCATTTCCACAACCTAAAAAAAGAAAAGTTGTTGCTCCTAATGTTACACTGTAAGCATTTCCGACAGATTTAGCCCAGAATAGTGAAACGGAACATCTAAAGCACGCAACTTTCACCCCCTTAGCGGACGTTCAGTTATGAGTCTCGTGAAGTGCCACCGGGCGAGCATAAAACTGTACAGGTGGCTATTTCATAACGGTGGTATCTGGATACTCGGCTGATGATGTGGCAGGAACGGTCCTGTTACTAATTACTACGTGTCCTCTAAGAACATAACAGTGACACTTGACGGCTGTTGAGTCTCGATTTTGTGTGTGAAGCTGGACGAAATTATGCAACTCGGAAAAATAAGCAGCGTCATTATTATCTGTATATAGAAACGGCTACGAGCTCCCTTGATGGAGTGCTTCAAAATTTTCCTTGAGACCATGGCTCAGTTGTTAAGGAAGTTAAACAATTCAATTTAAATAATAACTTGCCCGAACGTCATTTACACATCTGTGCCTCTGGGGTGAAACTAATTCAGTGGAAATCATTTCAATATTCCAGTGTTCCAAACATTAAGGCGTTTCATGAAAACCGCGGCAGGTGTAAAGTGCCAGGCTGTACGTTAATACTTTTTACAGATACTCCCATGCGTAGATGGCTATAAGTTTTATTAAATATAATTATTGAATGCTGCTTTCTTTCAGTCTAACGGCGGGGCAGTATAGCTTATAACGTTGGGATGCGGAATCAGTAAACTGTTGGCAATTCTTTTCATATACATAGTTGCAGCACTGTGTAACGCAAGGAGTGATACTCCGGGACGTCATACAAGTGGCTGTCGCTGCATAAGATGATGCGTTTGCCACGAAAATGAGACGTTGTTATCTAAACTCAATTTTAATCACCTTATGGCATTTATAAACAGTCTTTCTTATAAAAAAAACTAAAAACATGGACAAGCTGTCTTATATTTATGAATTGGAACAGCTTGTTTCTGTCAGGAACGCAATACAAGAGTCCCGACCAACCAGAATTCATACAGCAATACCTTCTGCTAACAGAATATGCTGACTATCAAAGACTAAAGTTTCCATAGGTTATGTTACTTTCCGTCTTGAGTTGGAGCGCTGGGATCGATTTTCTTGAATTACCAGTATTTTAGCACTGAATAATAAACATTAAATTAGCAAAAAATACCTAATAGGGAAATATTTGTAATACCTTTTCCTCGCAGCTAACCATGATCACCACAATCGTCTCTTTTTTTTCTTTTCAGTCGATGAACTCTTGTTCAGCGCTGGTGTACGAGGAGCCGTCGGCTAACGCTATTCACGTTCTAGGAATAGAGTGCCTTCACTGAAACCACCGTCCACTTCTCAACGGAAAGCAGCGCCGAAGCAAATAAATATTTTAAGTGTACAAAAATGATCTTGAAGCTCAAGATTGTGCACTGCCTTTTGTAAACTGAGTAGTTCGTAATATGACTGAGGTACCTTGTATATTCAAAATTGCACAAATTTGGTCGTTTAGGAAAAGCGTTCGTTCCAGCACTTAAATCTTATCAGAACCTAATTACAGAAGGAGTGGAGCTCATAAAATCAATTCTGTTAGAGCATATGATGTGCGCTTTAAAAACGTTGCAGAAACAATAGCAGATGATTCTCAAAATGAAGGATAGCTCTCTTGTGCAACAAGTCATCCGAGAACCACGAAAGCTTTTTTGGCATATCAGCAGACACATGAAGTGGCAGTCTCGTTGTCCGGCAAAATGCAATGCCGGAGAGATAGTATATTTTGCAATCCCGGCATCGCAATTGATGCTTCGCAGCAACTCCCAGTATCACAAGTGCCCCGCTCCAACTTATTTGTATTGTCTTTCCGTGATGTGGTTACGACCGACTCAAAATTATGCACGGTGTCGCTAGTATTTGGCGCACATCACCCTTGCCTTTTACTCTCCTATCGCGTGACATCGCCCATGCGTGCGCCAACTAACCAGCTGTCTTGCTTTCCTGGGGCATTGACCAAGAAAGGACAGACAGCAATATCCCATATGCAGTGCCGAATTCGTGTGTTCGGGCACACAGCGAATGGTCCGTGCTTAGCGACCTATTTTCGCTCAGCAAAGTAGCAGCCATCACCAAGATAGTGCTGCAAGTAAATTATACTCCCGGTTTAAATGACATTACCATATTACAGCCATGGTGTTTACGGGGAGACTGCGCCGTCCTTGTCGGACTTCGCTAAAAAAGTGGCCACATGACCTAGCGGCAATAGAAAAGAAGAGTTCAACAGGAGAAAAGGGGTTGGAGCGCTCTCATTCCCCCTGTGCGAACGCTATCTTATGCGTGTATCTTATACGGTCGTCACGTGGCGCATTTTAAGCGATCGAACCAGACCGGCATCAAATTTATCGACGATTGATTCCACGCTGCCGTATGTTATGCTGTCGGTTTGCGCCCAATGAACATTGCCCAGCCAGTGAAACGCGATACTGGGAGCGCGTGGATACCGGCGGCTCTTGCGGGAGTAAGAAGTGCTGGCAACCACGTCAATTTGCAAAACAATTCCAGCGCCCCCAACTCAAGTGGGGGCCGTTGCGCCCAATATGCGGAGCTTAGGATTAGTGGTTGCGCACTTTCCATCCCAGCTGCAACTATGGGAAAACCACGAGTAGCGCGTACTCCTGAGGAAGAAGCTGCCTACCGCGAGCGCCAGCGTAAAAAAGGGTTGGAGCAACTTGCCCACGAAAAAGCACGCCAAAACACACACAGAAATCACATGCACAAAAAAACGAAGAAACAAACACTGTGAGAACCGCAAAGAAAAGCACTCATAAAGCACGCTCTCCACGTGAAGCACGCAGTGAAAATGAGTTGAAAGAATCGTGAAACAAAATATTTACACTATAGACTGCGTGTGAAGTTTGAATGACTTGGTGTAACACTCTGTGTAATTAACACAGATTCACTATTCGACCATCTTCACGGACTGGAAAAGGCGGTTATTTTTTGGAAACTTCATGGAGTTAGTGGTAGACAGAGGCATTGATCTTGGGCACGCTATCTTTCTGCTGTTATTTTGGTCATGATACTCTACAAATCGGGGCAGTTGAATAAGTATTTATAGCGCGAATTCACACTACACTCTATAAATGTTAACACCCTTAAGGGTGTTAAAACACCCATAAGGGTATTCAAGTAATGTACACCCTTAAGGTTGTAAATGACTGGTCCCATGGGTGACACCCTTTTTGGGTGTATTGATACACCCCAGGCAACGGGGTGTAAATTAACACCCCACAAAGGGAAGGGTGTTATTATGACGTCACCTTGCCTATCGGTGTAAAACAAACAACAGCCTTTCTATATGGGCGTAACACAGACACCACCCTTTTAATTTGGGTGTAGCATGGACAACACCCTTCCAATAGGGTGTTATCCCTGCAAGTATTTTAGCGTTCACTACAGCCATGTAATGGACAGACTAGCTGTTGTGAATGCTGCCTAGTCTTAGCTATGGTACTACCTTGTTCAGTATGAGCCAGAATCTGTGAGACGTCGTCATATTGCGCTTCTGGTCCGTCATGTAGTAGCATATATAAAGTGCGACCTTTTCAGGCAAAAAATTTAAGTTTCACGATCGCAGCAATGCACACACCCTATGCTTTTCGTAATCTTCCTCTGCAATGATAGTACACTGCCGGCAGGATGCAGAGCGCAATAACAACGCGCGCTGCGCTAAGGACACAGGATATCCCGCACCTTGGAGCACCAGTACTTATTACTCCATGGAAACAGCACACAGCCAAAAACATGATGTTACATGTATTTCAGAAATAATTAAAACCTCCACGTCTCTTGGTGAAAAGTTTTTGCACCAACACCAGCTCGACCAGGAGGGAAAGACACCACAGCTCGTTGTAGCTCATATTAAATGCGATAGAGCGCAAGCAATGCATGGATTGGCAACGGTAACATGTGCAGTTCTACAGAAGCATACGTTTGCCTGTCAATTAGATTTTTGCCCTTTTAAGCACATATTTTATACCTCTATTCATCGAAGTTGTCATTTATCTCCACGGGATGCTTCTACTAGTACCTTCACATATATGGCTTAAAGGTAGCACTAAAAGCCAAACAAAGTGCAACAGAGCGCTTCCACTTAGAATAACGTTTCAGTATTTACACACAAAACTGCATGTGTAGTTGTGCATACTGTTCAATATATAAGCATGCACTATTTCCTGAAATTTGTGTATGCTTCATTTACTGCCAGTGACCTGCTTATACGCAATAATTTAGTTTATTTTTCACCATGTGCTTCCACTGAATATCCCACAGGCATTCTAAGTTAAGCTACCAGAACAAGAATCAGCTAGTCTAAGGTTACCTGATTGAACAAAATCATTGTAAAATTTGTGACGAAATGTTAGAAAAGAATTTATTATTACATTAAAGAGAAATGGTTACATAATAATGTTTGCACATTTTAAAAGTAAAAAGGAAGATAAGGAGTAAAACCATACCAATACAGACATAAGGAACGAATAATGGCACAGGCTTGTTCAATTAAATTTCAAGCAGAAAAGTTTTTTCAATAACCTCACTACGAACTATCATATTTTCATTCGAAAAGCACTGCATCTTATTACAAAGTACAAAAATAACCGGCCACATAAGAAAGAACAAGTCTGAGTGTGTCTATGCGAACACAAGGATAGGAAGTTGGGCGAGTTGGTACGGTAACATCATTTTGGATTGTAGCGTGAAGTGGCACGGACAGACTAGAAGCAGACAGCATGAGCGCTAACTCTCAACTAAATTTTTATTGAAACGAAGAACACATAAAGATGGGTGATTGCAAAAGAACCGCAGCATAAGAACATGACAAGGTATGAAGACATCAGTTAAACATATCAGGACGTACGGAAGTCAAAAAAGTAAACAACAAAAAGACACTTCAGATTAACACACGTGTTGTGAAGATACTGAAATTCGCATTCTACCAGAGACGAAGATGCCTGGCTAACGCAAGTCTCTCCTAATCTTTTTATGTGGAATGCCTCGATTATTTCCTGTGGGTTTGGCATTTGTGTCTTGAAAGAATTTTGTGTCTTCAAACAAAGGTTTAAAACCGCAATTGAAACGATGTGACGCTAGATGAGAAGAATTGAGGTTGTTAAGTAAATGTTTGCGTTCTTCTGGTCGAATATTATTGCACCTGCCGCTCCGTCCAATGCCAGTCTTCCCGCACTTGAAAAGAATCTGATAAACTATACCAGTGTTACAAGGCACAAAAAAGGACATGTCTAATGCCGCAATCATCTTTTCTTTTTTGCCACCCTGTTCCAGTTTCGTATTCATCATAGGGCACATGATAGACAACTTGCGGGGCCGAGAGAACTTTATGCACGTCATATCTATTGGCCACGTTCCCTAAACCATGGGATAATCTATGTACATAGGGCACCACAGCAAACCTTTTTTTTTTGTTTCTTAGCGGGGCTTTTTATTCATTTTAAAAGCTTTTCGCAGATTAGTGATAATAAATGCACAGGATAATTAGCCTTCTCGAGTCTGTTTGTTGTGAAAAACTTTGTTTCATATTGTGTGGACATGACTAGCTTACTCAGCTCTTAAGTTTGCCATTACTAAGTCATGTGTCGGTCAGGTCTGTGTCGCCAGTTACCTACAGAACTGCCTAGCTTCACTAGTTTTTTCAGACCCCTTTTGCCTACGTAATTCTCAGGCACTAGTTCAGTATTTGAGAGAGGAAAATCCTGGTGACTGTACAGCTTTTAGTATGGATATCGAAGACCTGTATTATTCCTTGCCGCATGACGGGTAGCTTAATTCCGTAAATGAGCGCATTAAAGAACAAGTGCAAGAGTCGGCTTTTATTGACTGATGCGGTGTTTCCACGGGAGCTTTTCTAGAAATTCTTTCTATGTACTTGAAGTCAACGCTGATTGGGTGAAGAGATGGAGTTTTTCTGCAGAAATCAGGCATTTGTATTGGCTCAAAGGTTGCCCCTATTCTTAGCAACATTTACCTGAGTAAGGTTGACAACTGCTTAGAGAAAGCCTTAGGTGATAGCGTTATCAAGATATTTCGTTACGTTGATGATTACCTGATTTTCTGCAATAGGAAAGAATTTGATTCCGCGGCTACCTTAGTGAGTGAGCAAATTAAACTTTGTGGGGGAGGACTAAAGTTTACCAAGGAATCTCCTCAGCGTCGCGTAATTCAGTTTCTTGACATTTCGTTGATCTTCGAAAAAAAATCATGTTTGTTGGCAGTACTTCCCAAGATCTTCGAAGCCGTTGCTAAACTTTCAATCCAAGTATTCTAAATTAGTAAAAAACGGAATTGCCATGTCGTGCCTCAAGTCTTCCCTCACAAGATCTTGCATGCACAAAATGAGCGCCAGTTTTAATGCGCAGGTCCGGCGCCTATTAGAAGCAGGTTATCCTAGTGTAGCGGTGGCCACTGTGGCCGAGCGCCTAAAGAAGTCGGTTTCGAGAGGGACGGACGTGATTACAGAAAGCAGTAATAGCAAAAAAGGAGTAGTGGCTATTCCGTATATTCATTCAGTGTCGCACAGGCTTAAGAAAGTTGCTAGTAGATATGATGTTAATGTTGCTTTCACTGCTCCCAATAAGCTAGGTAAGATATGCGCTGCCGTACAGAATAAAAAGGAGCGGGTAAAAGACAAAAAACGAACAGATATATGTCCAGTGAAGCACAATAAGAACAACAGTTTTACTCACTGTCATATGGGTGTGGGTTATAAAATTCCCCTCAGCTGTGGCCAGTTCTACGTAGGGCAAACGGGACGGTGTATCAATCAGGGGCTAATGGAACATAAAAGGTCGTTAACCGGTGGATCGCCTTCAAATCTTTCGCTTTCGCTACATTGCCAAAATTGTAACTGCACGCCAGAGCTAAATGAATGCGCGATATTGTACAGGCACAAGAATGAAGATACGCGTCTTATGGTAGAGGCATGGCATATCTACAATGGTGGAAGTGCGTGCGTGATTCAGCCTTCGATTACTTTACATAAGGAAGAGATTAAGTGCCTTAACAGTTATCTCTCACGTAGACCGGCACCTGTACCCGATTGACACGTGGTGTTACCGTTCCTGAGCATGCGCAGATGAGTTTTGTGTCTTCTTTCTTTTTTCGCCTCCGTGCTACCTTCAGTTGATAGTTGGCGTTCATGTTGTCTACTTCTCTACTCTTGTGTCCTGTCTGCACGCCTCACTTCTATTTTGCATAATATATAATCTCCACTTGATTAACCTGCACTTTCTCAACTAGTTCAGGAGGTGTTAGAAGTGCTTCTTAAAATCCTATTTATTAGACTGATCATATCTCTGTACACAAAGGCTACTCATTAGGTCCCATGCTATATCATCATCTTAACAAAAACTTCACTTAGTAATACACATGCTGTGATAAGATTTGAGACCACATTGAGATGCTGTACAAGGTGAATTTATTATTTTTAAAATGAAGCTCCTGTTCTTGCAAACGAGAAGAAAGGATACTGAGGGTCAAAATTTTCTTAAACGCAGCTGGAAGATGCTAGAGAACGCCCGTGGAAACTTATTTGTAATTTTCAATTTAAATGTAGAAATGATAAAGGGAAATTAAAATTGTCAAAAAAAAACAACCAGCCATGGGGGGAGAACGAACCTACAGCCTTTGCATTAGGCACGCGATTCACTAACCACTGTGCTACCAAGGCACCATTCAACCGTCCACAATGGCCCCTCAGATTGTCGACTCTCGAACGCGGCCGTAGTACCACAGTGGTTAGTATATCACTTGCGTAATGTGAACGTTATGGGTCCGTTCCCCACCCACAGGTGGATGTCTCTTCATCCACTTTCATTTCCCTTGAATTTATCGTTTCTATACTTCATATAAAAAACTTAAAACATGTTCCTGTATGCTTTACTTGGCCTCATTATCTGCTGGCTTCTTCCAGTTGTTACTTCCAACACTTATACATATTCTCATCTGGTAAGTAAACAGCTTTTGCATGATGCTGGAATGCAATATAAAACATTATTGCAGGGCCGTGTTATGTAGATTGCCGTACATTGCCCAGGCAAGGTGTAATAATGTCAATCTGAAAAAAAAATCCCACTTTAGACAGAAATGCTGTGTACTGCTGTGTGCAACAGGGTTTAAAGAAAGCAACTTTTCCAGAAATAAAGCCATCAAACAACGAGGAAATATGAAAACTAGATGAAAATTTGAGCAGTTGCATGTTAAAAATTTAGCACAGCAACAGATGGAGACATAAGGAAGGAAGCGCGAGGATGGTTTATTTTGGACACACTAGGCAATATACTTGGAAGATGCATATGAGCTTACACATGGAGAAATATTGTTTATGTAGCAGCTAAACTACGAACAGGCCTAGACCACACTGATACAAGGTGTCGAGCATGTAAATCTATACATGCCCTTAAGTCAAAGAAACATGGCTCTTTCTCATGATTCGCTACACATGGCTGGCTCACACAACTTAGCCGCTTCTATATATGCCTTGTAAGTACCAGGTGGTCTATGTGAGTTGTGCAAGCTTTAAATATGTACAAGTGCCACGTAGCTGGACAGAACCAAGTTAATGTCGCTTGCCATCACTTTGAGCAAGTGAAACCAATTTTTGCGTTTTTCCAAATTAGGTAATTAGTTAACAATTACTTAACTGCTCAATTATATTCAAAGCAAAAGTGTCAGTGCGAAAATTGTAGAGCATCCTAAAAAATTCCCAATCCAGCTTTCTACTCCTCAATCGGTGCAATACAATTTTTCTTTCAAGCTTGAAAGAAGCCTGTGAATGCATGCAAGTAGTGCCGTGCAACTAACCACTCGTGCACCTGAACACCATTTGGCTCCTCCTTTCATGCTTGAAAAAAACTTTTTCAAAAGAATATTTTAGAAATTGATTAATTATTATTGACTATGTTTTAGGCAAAACGCATGAAATAGTGTGGCTGCCACCTCCATTTTCAGTGACAAGAATTGACTCCATTTTCATGTCCAAATCCAGCTATACATGATGCGTTTTGAGCTGGTTCTGTAATTTAGGTTGGTTTTGACTACTTGAAGCTTCGTACTCTAATAATGGAGTCTACAGTCTAAAAAGAAATTGGTACATAAGCGGTCGCTGTCAGTACTCCATACTCCTTTAACTTAGTGCAAAGTGCTTGTGAGCCAATAAGTTGGTAGTTCTAAGTAGTATTTCCCATCCTGACCTGGTGTTATAGTCCAGTTACTATGAGCCATGCTGCTCAGTCATGCTGGTCACAGCTTCAATCTAGGTCATGGCAGCTACCCTCCAATGGAGGTAAAATGCAATAACGCTTATGGGCACTTAGATTCAGGGGTACATTAAAGAAGGCCAGGTTCCCAAAACTTCAGGTTGTGACTTTGGGATGTAAAAGCACTTAATTTAATTTTAAAATCTAAAGGTGCGTTATTAGGAGCAGGACATCATCTTGAGCATTTACTTCACTGCCATGGCACCGAGAAACTCAGAGTAAATAAAAACAATTTCTTAGACAATGTCTATATCTTGCAAACAATTACAAACACTTCTCTGCATGCACCTCTGTTGCTGTTATATTTAGTTCCGTATGCCAAGGCGGGTTAGGACGTTAGAACATCTTTCAAACCTGTTTTTTTAGCGCGTTAAAGTTGTTGGTTACTTTGCATCTCTGTGTGTGTCGAACGCACATTTCAGTGCATCAATTTCTTCAGAAAGTGCACTCCTCTTTATTTATTTGTGCATGCAAAAAGGCTTCAGAAGAACTGCTTTCTGAAGATCTGTATAACAAGCAAAAACAATTCTGTGTAGGCTGCACAAAGAGAAAGGATTGGATTGTAAATACGTTATTTAGTTCTTAAATAAAGAGGCACCTGTCAGTATTCTGTTCCAAAGTAAAAATTGCCCCTACCTGACTCTGTTTCATTTTCCGATGTTGATGGTCCATTCGGGGGCACTCAACTGATAGGCTGCACTTTGGCCATGTCGGGTGTGCTGTCACCAGGCCCAAGGGCGATCGACATCCTCACCAAAAGTCGAGTCAAAACTCTATCAAAGAAACATCTCATCATTTTGCTATCAGTTTTGTCATCTTGCGTGTTTCACACACGGCCGTCAGTGAAATATTTCGTCACTTGGATACTGAAAAAAAAAATCAAGCATTTTCTGGCAGTAAATGGAGAACATTAAAGAGCAAATACAGTTGTGAGATTGGATTGATCAAGTATAGCAGAAATGGAAATAAATCAGTAGTACTGTGTCTGTTGGCTTTGAATGCAAGAAACGTAAAAACAGGAACTTGCAGCCACGCCACCTTGAATTTCCCGCGTTTGCTACACCTCACGACAAGTTTGGCATCGTCCGGTACTCGGGGATAGTAATCGCTTAAACTTAAGATGAACGAGCGTCGGCATAAATTAACAGGATACTTAACCGGGCAATATTTGCACATAAAACAACTCTCGTAGCGAAGCTACTGTCAAATACCCGATGACGCATCTGCGGGCGATGCGGTTTGGGCGAAAATTTCAAGAAGGAATGCGAGTTTCACTTGTTACACGCCTACTAAGCTAAGATAGAATTTGCGTTTCCTACTAAGCTGTACTGGATATTTACAGCTCCGAATAAAACGCTGGAAATTATGTTACGTCACATTGCATACGTATGAAAGTGAGGAAATTGCTTTTATTGTATTCTGCCCAGGCGGCATGTAGCAGCTACCACTCTCATGCAACAAAAACATGAAAGTGGTACTCGCGGCACGGAAAACAAACACATACAGCGCCAACGTTGCGCCTCTTGGAGTTAGAACTAAGCACGATGAAGCCAGTTTTCTAGCCTTCATAACGCCACGAACACGACCAAACATCGAGCGAAACAACTGTCTGCTCTCGAAAGTTATTAGCGCTTCCATTTACATACCTATCGCTGCCACAAGCAAACGTCCATAGGCTAGCTGTCCACAAGCCGCAGATTAGACTGACAGCAACCTATTACGGTAACGTAAAACAATTTCCACGCTGACTTAGCAGCCGCGGTGTGCGCTAACTGCCACAATTCTCGTTTGCCGCTATAAATTCACACCATGATGACGGGCACTGCATCTTTCACATGAAATATTGCACGCTTTGCTCCGGAGCTCAATAGGAGGGCGAAACGCATTTGCACGTACCTGAAATCCGCATGGCGGACACCCGTCGTCGCTTCCGAGAACGGGGCAAACAGCCATACACCCGTATGGCGCCTTGACTTGGACGTGAGGCACTTCTATCAAATATTTCACATGCGACATGTTTCACACCGATTGCTCGAACACGAGAAAATGCCGCAGGTCGCAATGCGACGCCGTGCACCCGTACATCTACCGATGAACTGCATGCGCGGACTTGCAGAAAAACAAAACTGTGCCAAAGCGGCAGGCGCGAAAGCATGGCGGCTCTCGCACAGAACACCTATACAGAGAAGGGAAACACCTTAGAGAAGGGAAACTGTACCACACCTATACTAACTTACAGAAGGGAAACTGTACCTTCCACAGTGCTACGGAAATAAGCGTAGCGGTGGCGTCGTGAACTATAGTATGTGACCACAGGTGGCGCTGTACAAGAGGAAACAGAAACGGGGTTATGCACAGTATGGTCGCGTTACCTACTGGGTTCTGGCTGCTGCGCATCGATCGTGCTCCCGCCACTTAGGTTGCTGTGTGGCAAACGTAGCGCCTACATATGTACACTCTAAGAAAAAAGAGAGTAAAAAGTGAGTCACGGGAACTTGACTCTCTTTTTTCTTACGAAGACCCATTTTCGCGCGGGTAGAGTCACAAAACAAGAGTCAACATTTGTGTATGGGTCGTTTGACTCTTAATAGCACGCGAAGAGTCGTCGTGGAAGATCCCGACGCCTCTGATATTCGAGATGAGTCTGGCGAGAGAAATATTAAAATGCAGGAGAAAAAATACCAGATAATTTCTGTTTTAGGCGGGCCCTCGGGTTCCTGTCCTGGTTGTAATGCGGTGTATCATTCTTTCGTCCTTGTCATGTTCTGCAATTACATCGAACTCCAAATATCGATTTTCCTTGAACATGTTTGTTAATATCTCACACGCTTAAGTGATAGCTGGCTTCTATACTAAGCAAGACCCGGATTTGTCACACTGGATTCTGACTATAAGTAAATCTAAAAAGAAGCACTAGCTACTAAAGAGAGCACTGCAACGAGATAAGTTCAGTAGGCGCACTTAACAGTGTCGATTGCAAATGTAATTGTGCTACGTAAAATTACATTTTGAGGATTTAGGTTCCAAAATCAAGATCTTGTTATGAGGCGCACGGTAATGGAAAACTGCACATTTATTTTCAGCAGCTCGGGTTATTTAATGAGCACGGAATGCACAGTATACGCGCGTTTTCGCATGCTGCCCCCATTGGAATGCAACTGCTGCGGCTTGATTGGACCCGTGACCTCCAGCTCAGCAGCGCAACACCAAAGCCACTGGGCTACTGCAGTGCGTTGCGTCCCGCGACCAGAAACAACCATTAGCGTACGCAGCACTGCTTTTGAACCCCCTAGAAATGTAAAAACAAAAATGTAGCAGTTTTCCCCCAATGCTGCGTGAACCAGTGCACGAACAACTGCACGAACCAAGCTTCGTAGTTTCATCGCCTGAATAAAGTGCAGTAAACAATCGCTTACTCCGTAAATTAGCAAGCACGGGGTCACGCGCGCACGTGCAAACATGAACAGATCTCACTCAATGACCGCGACCACTCGCTGTCACAGCGTCGGCGTGATGAAGGGCGCGAACAGAGCGGACAGAACGCTTCTGCTGCCTCGTCCTTCAAAGCGTCTCCGAAACTTGAAATGCGTTATAAAAGCGCTCTCCCTCTCCCCCCCCCCCCCCCCTTGCTTTGCCCCATGGAAATTATCTCAAAGACAGAGCGAGAGTGGCGCCAGACCGGGCTGTCGCAACGGCCAGAGGAGATGCGTGCTAAACCACAACAGCCAGAGGAGAAGCGTGCTAAACCAACGCCTCCTTTCCCGGGCTTGCGCGCGTTTTATCACGTGACCACGTATAGATACTCGGGGGCACCCATCCAGGCCCTATACATCTCGGCTCACTCTCGTACACTTCCTTTAACGCGCACAGCCAACGGCGCAAGATAGGATCTTATCGCACTTGACTTTATACGTAGGCTCACGGCAACACCGACAGATATATTTCGGCGGATGTGTCCATATAATTGCTATCGCAAAATTCGCAATAAATAGAAAATTTTATTAAGGATCAACCACGCTGCTTCTCCATGTCGTGAGAGAGCGGTGAACGGTAGCTCTAGAAAATGCGTTGCTAAATCTCCGCCAAATGACTACGCTCACATTTGGTGACAGCGGCACACAGTCGCAAGAACATGTGGAGGAAATACCGGAGTTCTGGCAGCTTCAGGTGCACTAGATCATTCACTAACATGGGCGGCTTTGTAGTTCTACCTCACATCAGAGCAAACTGCGCTCGACAAATCAAGGCCAGCCGTTATAGCTAAGCAAATTAAGGACACTTAAGCCGCGTCTTCACACTGCGAGCATGCTCCGACAGCCCACTGATAGATATTTCAAACACAACCACGCTCGGACGAGCAAATTTTGCTTCTGCCAAGTGAACGTAGCGGGTATTTCAAGACTGTAGTGTAGTGTCGCCCCCTGTCAGATCTCGGTGTCATCGTACATGTATGTTTTGTAGTTGTTTAGCTAGATGGCGCACCCCCCTTCTGTCATGTGACAAACTTGTAGGTGTCATCTGGCGTGTGAAGCCTTTATTAGCAATAAACGGCGAGTCTTCGTTCCGGTTTTCATCGGGAGCAGTTTGCTCCGGGTCTCCTTCCTGCGCCGGCGCTGGCCGCGCGTTCGCCCGGTCGGGGCCCCCCGCTTGCCTGCCGCTGCCGACACAACATCTTTTGGCGACGAGGATGGGATTCCCGCAGCGGTTCCGACCGAAGCCCCGGGAAACCAACTAGCTTCGTAAGTGAAGCGTCATTTACGTGTCGGCACGGCCTGCAGACGCCGCCGACGCACTTGGCGTCGCGAGGCTTCCGAGCCTAGGCCTACTCGCCCCCTTGTTCTTCTGTGCCCCATTCCTGCTGCGAGCTCCGGCTTGTTTTCTGCACTGTCTCCTGCGCGCTACCGGGCATGGCGTCTTTTACGGCGAACCTTCCCGTTTTTCTTGAAGTGCCCGGCCCACCGTTAATTCCATGGTATCGCAGGAAAAAAATTTTTCAGGCCCACCTCGAAGCGGCCGGCGGTGGCGACTGGACGGACGCGCGACGAGCGTCCGCGCTCGTCAGCGCTCTCGGGCGTGAGGGACAACGGAAGTAGTTTGCAGACGAGGAGCAGGAAGCAGCAAGGCAGTTAACCAGCGCAGCGTCAGCTTCAAGCGAAGCAGCAAGGCAGTCGACCGGCGCAGCGTCAACGTCAAGTGATGCGGTCCCGCCAGCGTCAGTTTCCGAGACTCTTGCAGCGGCTTGACCGGCTGTTCGCCGCGTCAACAAATGTCCTGGCGGAACGGCACGAATTCACCAGCCGAAAGCAGTTCGAGGGAGAAGGATTCCTGGAATTCGTGACCGCATTGAAGGAGAAGACGGTACAGTGCAACTTCGGCACAAGCTATGACGAGCGCGTCCGAGACCAAATCATACATGGGGTAGCGAACGTCAGCGTTCGCGAAAAGTTGCTGGCTCATGGCGAAACCCTGTCCCTGGACAAGGCAGAAGAAATTGGACGCTCGTTAGCAGCCCTGCATCGAGCGAACCGCGCATTCGGCTCCGAAAATGTACGAAGAATCGAGGCATCTCAACTTGGCGTTCCGTCGACGGGCCAAGATGGCCGACGTAGTCCGGGAGGCCGCCAAGATGGCCGACGTAGTCCGAGAAGCCGCCAAGAGGGCCGACATTTCGCACATGGTTCCTCCGGGAACCGTGGTGCATGCGACCGGTGTGGCAGCACGAAACATATTGCAACGTACAAGAATTGTCCAGCAAGGAACCGGCGGTGCAACGCCTGCCACACGTTGGGCCATTTTGCATCAGTATGCCGGAAAACCCGTACTGTTCAACACGTCTCTTCCGCAGAGACGCTGTCTTCAACTTCCGCAAGGCAGCCGTCCGCGTCTGTCTTGACGGTAAGCGCTTTTGAAACTAAAAAAGATTTGGAAGTTCCGGTCGTAGTGAACGGCGTCTCCATGCGACTGCCGGTGGATACGGGAGCGTCTGTGTCATGCATGACGGCCGAAGATTTTAGAAATAACTTTGGTCGACAGCACAGGCTGTCACAACCAACAGTGGACTTGAGAAATTTCTCCAAGCAACGCATCAACATTCAAGGCCTGTTTCAAGCCACTGTCCAGTTTTTCCAAAGGTCGTGCTCAGTCACGTTCCACGTAACGACTACAGGAACATCACTGCTGGGTTTAGACGCCATGCAACGCTTGGGCATACAGATCGACGGTACGTCGCTGACATGTCGTCTACCATCGCTTCCTTCAGTACAGAGCCCCACAGGTGTGCCTCCGGGTTTTGATCACCTCTTCAGTGACGAGTTGGGTCTCGTCAACAACTGTGTGCACCGAATTCATCGGCAGCAAGATGCGAAACCAGTATCTTCAAAGTTGCGCAGACTACCCCTGGCTCTCCGTGACCAGGTACCAAATGAATTGCGACGTCTCGAGGACTGCGACGTCATCGAGTGTGTCGAGGATTCTGAGTGGGTGTCTCCACTAGTGGTGGTGCGCAAGAAGGATGGAACCATGCGACTCTGTGTAGATCTACGGGAACAGGACAGTCTTGTGCCTCACGTTCAAGAAAGGGTCTTGCAGAAACAGTGGCAGACTAAACAGTACGTGGACAAACGTAGAGGTGCTCAGGCAACTCGTATCAGGGTGGGAGACACCGTCAGAATAAGATTTAAGAGGAAAGGATTTTTTAAGTACAGTGAACCTCGTAAAGTCAAGGCCCAGGTAGGACCATCTACTTTTCTACTCAGTGATGGGAAGACGTGGCATGTGTCTAAGTTAACCCTAGTGATAAAGGATTCAGCAGGTAGTACATTGTGTACAAGTGACAAAGATTTTTTGTACTCATATTCAAACTTGGATAGTCATTCCGATGACTTGTCTGTAGTGACAGCGTCTTCTCAGAGTCATAAGCTTCAATTGAGTAGTCAGTCTGACTGTATCACTTCCGAGTTTACACAGTCAGCAGTCGTTTCTGATTCCATGGGGGAATCGGTAGCATCCCAGGACTTGGTGGGCCTTCGAGAGGAGCTTCCTGGGCAACCCTCTCCAGCGTTGAGCGACAACCACATTCAATTGTCCAACCAGGGGGAGGGAAATAGTGGGACGACTGGGTCCTTAAAGTCGACCGATACGAGTCGCAACCCCCAAAGTTCTTCTGAGGTACGCACGCGTCCTCGTCGTGACAGAAACGGCCTCCGTGGCTCGATGATTTTTCTGTAGTGTAGAGCGTATTGCAGTCTTCGAAATGCCACGGCTAGGGGCCTCGCTGTGACATTTAGGAGACAGTCCACATGTTTCAATAACACAGGTATAAAGTGCTCCTTGTTGCGGTGCAGTGAGGTTTGTGCCGTGTTCCTTGTCAGACTTTGTTTGAGTGACTGCCTGTGTTATGGTGCCCAAGACTGGTGCGCGTGTATGTGAACTTGGGCGGGGACGGATTGAATTTGTTGTGGACTTAAGTGCGTGCTTTGTGTGCGACTGGTGCGCATGTGTGAACGTGGGGGAGGAACGAACTGAAATCGCCTTTGGACTTAAGTGCGCATCTTGTGTGTGCGTTTCACTGTATGTTTACTTTTTTTCCAGGGGGGGATGATGTAGTGTAGTGTCGCCCCCTGTCAGATCTCGGTGTCATCGTACATGTATGTTTTGTAGTTGTTTAGCTAGATGGCGCACCCCCCTTCTGTCATGTGACAAACTTGGAGGTGTCATCTGGCGTGTGAAGCCTTTATTAGCAATAAACGGAGAGTCTTCGTTCCGGTTTTCATCGGGAGCAGTTTGCTCCGTGTCTCCTTCCTGCGCCGGCGCTGGCCGCGCGTTCGCCCGGTCGGGGCCCCCCGCTTGCCTGCCGCTGCCGACACAATAAAGACGCGTGTTAAATTCATGGCTGTTTCATTCGTGAACATTACTTAAGTGACGTAAAATTATCAGCGAGCAAAACAGTTTTTATCTCAACGCGAGGGAACAAAACCGAAACTAGCGCAACTGTTTTGCTCAGTTGTGCAGATACAAAATGATCCAGAGCCGAAGCCGTCAATAGCATGACGCCATTTTACAGTTGCGCTGCATCACGCGCGAGTACGTTGTCGTTGAGTGGTTCTGAAATCGCTGTGTTAGGGGCGACTGCAACCAGGCGTTGCGGCAAGTTACGGTGGGAGCTTCTGTCCGTGCTGTGTGATTACGACGAGGGGGACCGCCCCCAGCAGCAGCGTGTCGCCGATGTCGTCTTTGCCGACATCGAGCAAGTGCAGCTCGCCGGACCGTCACAAGCGCCCGAAGTGCTGCGGTTTGCACTGCATCTTTCATTGTGATATGGGAGATCGCAACGCACAGAGACGACCAGATGCATACGAACGACTACCAGTGGGCAGTGACCTGTGCCATATTTCTCTTAACGTCTCAGGTAAGCATATCAGCATTTGTTCCGAGTTTACAAACGGCGCGTACTTGGCCCTTCCGGTATGGCTACATTTTGCTCCACGTTTCTCTTGGCAGTTTACAGACGTTTCTTAGGCATGCATGCTCGTATGTATGCGAAAATACTACTGGCAGACGGAAGCCTCAGTAGAGCATCTGAAATTATTGCAAAGCTGTACTGCCCGGAGATATACCCTTCTTAACGACTCTAGTGACGAGTGGCCTGTCGCATCGAAAAATTCGTAGAATATCAAGTACTTCTTAACTTGAAGTGTAGGTACAATACAAGCACTAGTGTTACTTTCGCTGGCGAAGACAGGTAGTCGAAAAGACAGCTTCTGTATTCTGAAGATATACTAGCGCTTTAGGTGTATTACGGCGAACAATAAAAGCGCTACAACGCTGTATGGCTGTGTCAGGCGATGTGGCAGCACAGATATATTAAGAGCGGTAAAGCGGCTGCATGCACAAGCGAACAGACACAAGGCTTTAAAAGCGCTGAAACAGAACAAATTTTATGTGCATTTGGCTGTAAGTAGAAAACACATTAGCTCACAATCTAAGGCTATATATAATGTATTATTTTTACGTAATCTTTATTTTCACGGTTGTAAATATTTAAAAGCATGAACTTGCTGCAACATTTATATAGTAAATCCTACTAGGCTTACAAAACCTGGCTGTGTTATGTGGTGACATTGTAATATTGCTACTGGATTTTTTTTATATTGAGTCCGGCGTTTTATGAAAACAAGGATCCTTTTATTTGTAGTTTTATGTTAATGCGTATATTTGCCAAGCAGAAATGAGTTCATTGCAAAGTTGTACCTTCCAGTGAGCTGCATATGAACCCAAGTTTATCCTGTCTTGGCTATAGTAATGCGCATACAAAAATTTTAAGTATATACAGCTGTAGTTAGCTTAGTCGCTGCCCCATATTTTGTAAAAGTAGAAGGCCATTTATTATTTTGCTGCTTCCATGCAGAAATACCTTTTTTTCTTGTACCAAGAAATTCCGACAGTATTGAATGAAATGAAGTGTGGTGTATTTTTCTACTAACTTAATAAAGGAAATTTCGTCTGCCATGTATCAGAGATCAGTTTACCTTCTTGTACTAAACAATGCGTTATGTCCTCGGCTACTGCTGTTGTCCTGTGTATCTGTATAATTTTGATATGTATTTTATTTTAGGTATTCAAGAAATGGCAACAGCCAGAAGTCGCCATCTTATCCAGCACGTTATGCGTGAGACAAATTGTAGCAGGCAATTTTGCATATCTCATTAGCATATGGTGCTATCTGTTGTAATTTTTGTGTCCTCTTTCCTGTCTTTATGCATTTTAGTATTATTGTGCAAAGGGTAATAGTTTTACATTGAGACAGAGTAATCGCCCAATGGCTGGAGAAGACAACACACGCAAGCCTCCTTTGTCCGTATCTCTATATTGCGCAGTTACTCTGTCGTTATCTACCAACAAGGCCAAATTCCTTATCAGCTACATTTACTAGTGATCTGTTATTACAATTTCATTGACATAACATTGAAAGTACAGAGGTACACAGGAAGACAGAGATTTGACATGATGAAGAGCCGTAGAACAAGGAGCATCGCTGGAGCCAATGTTTCGACAAAGGAGATTTTTCTCAAAACGTTGGCTCCAGTGAATTTTCTTGTTCTATCACTATTTACGGTTAAAAGAAAGCAGTATTGCTCTTGCTCAAGTATTATGCATTATGGAATAGAAATTAGCAGGGGGAAATATCAGGAATGTCAAAATTCTTGTATATTCCAACGCTAGAGCGAAAGCCAGAAAAACAAGATGTAGAGAACCACATTATTGTTTTTCACTGCCCAGTTTGGCCAGCTTCATTCCGAGCTTGCACTTTGTTGCATTAACAACCACTGGAATTCGTTAATTTAATTAGCTTGGTGATTTACCTGTGTTAAGAGATCTTGAACTTCTATTAATGCAGATTACATAATGCATGTAAAGAAATTTACAATGACATTTTAAGGTGGCAGGCTTGCAGTTGACTAGCAGATCACTTGATGGTATGAGCTCAGGTTTCAACCGAGCTTCCATGCACAAATCAGTTGCACATTTTTTTTTCATTGTTTAGTTGCACATTTTTGTTGTCATTGTTTGGATTTTCATAAACCTAAAGGGACACTACAGTGAAAAATGATTTCTTCTGCATCAGTAAATTACCGTTCTGCAACACCAAAAACACCACTCTTACAACGATAAGACGTTTGGCAAGGCACGAAAAGCGCTGGAACGAAATACGGGTGGCGACGCCTACTTAAATTCCCGCACCTGGGGGCTGTGATGTCTTGGATTTTGATGGCATCTTCTAGGGCCTACTAATTATATATAGCGGTGCAGGTTGACTACATTGTGTTCTAAAGGAACCAAATAATAAACGTGGGCAGTTTCGGGAACCTTTATTCAGCCAACACAGCCCAAATGCAAAAACATACTTTAGAATCCCTGACGTCTGCTGACGTACCGGCACTAAGGCTTCGGTGCGTAATTCGAATGCTGATACTTGGACCTTCATTTTCTCATCAAATAATCAAACTATTCTTTTTGAAATGACTGCCTGCAGGGTTCTCAAACAATGCTTCATTAGTCTAAACTGATTTATTGTTTCACTTTAGTGTACCTTTAAGTACCGTTTCTTTTTTGTCGGGGTTCTATTTGAGTGGCAGGACCTAACTGTTTGCCTTTATTTGTATTGGTAGCCATGTTACACAGACAGCTCAATTTTTATTGTAAATCGTGACGTGGTAGAACTAAGAACATTTGTGCAAATTTGTTGCAGGTACACTCTGGCGGCTCCTACCCCTGCGTCCTACCACCACCCTGTCCTGACTACGTCCACTAGGGAGTTGGGAGCCTTTGGCGGCTTCTGTCACTGCATCCTGCCACCACCATGTCCCGACCACATCCACTAGGGAGTTGGCTCCCTTAGTGATGATGCCAAGCAGGCTGACAGCAGACAGAAATATTCAGGTAAATACCTGTAATTAAGCGGCGTCTTTTTGAGTGAAGTGCCTTGTAACCACTCAGCAATGAAAGAAGTAACTTCGAAGCAATTTAGACTCCCTTCTGTCTGTGCAGGGATGCTCAAGTCTATGCATTTTGTCTTAGCTTCCAAGAGGCTGTGTGTATTAGACGAAACGCGATGCAAATTTTGAAACTACAAGAGATCAATTGTAAAATTGTTTTCTTGCGTAACACAAAAACTACTTTGATAAAGCTTTACCACTTTAAAAACAATACAGTGTACTCTCATACATGGTATTTGGCATAAATTTACTAGGGCTGCCTCAATGGTAAGTAGGCCGATAAACGTACACCAAAACTGACTTCTTTTCCAAGTTCAACCTCCTCTCTCTGCTCTGCTGCATAATGTATCTTTCTGAAACCAGTTCTTGCACACAGCACAAGTCCTAAACACATGGATTACATAAATTTACAGCTTTTGCTGTAGGTCACTTTTGTGAAAATAAAGTTAATAAGCCATTTGGTCCATTTTTAATCGGCCATAATAAAGTGAGCACTGGCTAATAAGCAGCTAAGTTTTTGGTGTAAGGCCTCTCTTCATTGTCGGTAAAAATTTGTCCCTCTTAATGAAGGAACCAATTTTTTTGGCTATGCCATTATATGATGCATAGTTTGGTGCGTTACACAAAATGTGACATAGTGTTTACGCCAGTAAAATTTTTTTTGCTTTATGTATTGCGTGAAACTGCGATTTGTTCTATATTGAAGGGCCCCCAGTTTTCAAAAAGAAATTCCAAGTGTTCATGTGCCAGGTTGGAACAGCTGGCATGGAATAGCCTACTGACACAAATAGGGAGGGTCGTGTACACTTGACTTTATGTTAAGATACTATTATTGATCTAGAAAAGACAAAATGAAGGATTCCATCCTACAAGCAGCTCTTCACATTCATTTACACTTTTGCACATTTATATACCTTGAGTCTGGTGACTTGTGTCTGTTTTCATCATCTGTTATGTGCAGATGGTAAACTTCAGATTTGCCGTATGGTGCAGAATATTTTGGTGCTTATATATTTGGATCTGTGTTTTTCAGGTTGCCTTGAAATTTTACCCAAGCCATGCCACATACTCGGGCCAGGCTTCTAGCGAACTACGTATAACCAGGCTCAACGCATCAGTGTCGATTGAGTCCGGAGCTCAAGGAAACCTGCTGTGCAACCAGCGCGCAACACTTGGTGACCCCTCTACGTGTTCCATCTATTTCACAGCTGTACCTCAGTTTCCATCTATCCAAACAGCATCACCAGCTGTTTCTTTTCTTATCGATCACTTATCGAACCATGGATGAATGTTGGGGTGGAGTGATTTGAACAGACATTCTATTTGTCTCCAAATTTTTTGCAAATATTTCTATTATTATAATTCATGTGTCTTTAGTACCTAGTTTTTAATATAGTTCCTTTCTCTTAGAGTTCTCACCATCAACTCCTGCTATTATAATGTATACCTGTCTTTATGCCCCGTTTCTCATAGTTCTTTTGTACTCGTGGATGTAATTGATAGGTTCTTAATTCTTGTTGTACACAAGGCTAAACTGAAAACTTACGGTATTTTTTCTTCCTTTGATAACCTACAGCACTGCAATGTGTTCAAGAAATTTAACATAACACGGGCTCTGGTGCAGGATAAATTTAAGAGCAATATAGAGTACTTATTTCAAGCACCCATTATTTTTGAAAAACTCAAGGATATAAGAGCACAAGAAAGAAAATATTAAACTAGAGAAACATGGGTTTCCCTCATATGTCTGGTAATAATGTAACTTTTTTTCGCTGCAAATATACCAGTGGTACTCACATACAAGGTTTCAGACATAAAAGCTATGATACCCTTGGCATTTCTCAGTGCTTATTTGCCACACTGACGAATGTCAAAGGCAGCATAGGTTTCATGCACACATTGGTTGTATTACACCTTTTGAGTATTGCATGTCTCAAACACACAGGTTTACAGCAGTGCTTTACATAGCAGATCTATTTCCTAATTTTCAGAATTTGTTAATGCAAGATTAACGCTACAGATCATGTATAAATAATTTTGCAGACTATATGTCCATGGATGCATGCTTCTTCTGATGACGAAGCAGTGCCATGTTGTCGGGGGATGAATGTCTTTATTTCAGATTTAAACATTGGCTTCCAGGTCTGGATTAGTCTCCTACACTGAGTATTCTAGGTCAGAGCCCATTTACTAGAGGAAAGTGAATTAAACTAGGAATTGTAAACACCAAAAGATCTTGTTTGGGACAATAATGTGACAATCAGCAAGGTTCTTTGTGCATTCATTTCGAAATTTGTGAGATTATATTTTGACTGGTTTCACTAACGCGAGAACAAATATTTGTTTGTTCTCACACTAGAGTTGGCTGCCCCCATTGCCACACAACCCCTTTACAGGCTAAAAATTCAGTGTATTAATAGGCTGTTTTTTGGTTTTGCGCACTCAGTGTTAAGGGATCCAAACGGTGACATACAACAGAATGCAGAAAAATGACTAAGGAATACAAGCAGGGCGTGGGGCTTTCTAGGCAGATGCGTGCATGTGCTATTTATAAAACTCCCTATGCTATGCCGGAAGGCATTTTCTAACCCTTTTGTAGAAACACTAACACCCACTTATTAAGGGGAAGTGCTTCTCGAAACAACTTTTTTTAATTATTTGTACTAGAGGTTTGAATATACTGCCATTCATAGGGAGTGTTATGTAGATTTGAATTGTCATTGGTTTTTGTATAGCTGGTGTTTCTTAGTTATGTCCTACATAGTGGCAAAATATTTTTACGCGCACTTTCTTGTAAATATTTCCCAATTATTTTTTCACGCTACAATTTTTGGTAATAATGGTATTCATTGCAGAAAGGACTAGTACATGGCATTTAATAAAAAAGTATTGGTCTGTAGATTTTCTGTCTTCAGCATTTGTTCTGTTCCACAGCTGTTTCTTGAAATCTGAAATGATGTACCCATCTCTTTGTTAGCGATAAACAGGGAAATCTGTCAGTATGTTTTGTATAAAATGGAGCTGATCAACGCAATAGTTAGGCTATTTGCTAATTATAAATTACAATAATAGTACAGGGCCATAAAAACAGATTGATGCTGAATAACAGCTGTGCCACACAGTGTGCATGTGTTCAGAAGCGCCAAATGCCCCAGAGAGAAAGCAAGAGTAACTCATTGTTTGTCATCTTGTACAAGCAGATTATGCACCAGATGTAATTTATGCTCAGTAAATACATAAATCAGTCATGTGAGGTGTCTCACCTCAGGTTGCAAGTTCGAACTTCTTGTAATCTTACTTGTTTTTGTTTCCTTTGTGAGCATGAGTGACTTAGTTGCCTTGGCACATATTGTCAAAACTGTTTATTCACTGGGAATCGCAAAATTTCAATGACACATAATATTCCCAGTTAATGATATGGTAGACTTCGAGCTTAATTCTCTTATCTTTCATATGTTTATCTACCAAATAGTTTTATCATTCATTGAAACATATCCATGCAATGCACAGTGGGAACCCAAATTATAGATATCTGTTCTTGCTTTCTACCCTGCTCTACAACATAATGAAGATACAAAGCAAAACTATAAGTTTGCAATTGTCCCCCATAACCAGAGTTTCGCTTAGAATTTGAAAAACAAAATTGACATCCTGCTATGGTGTGAGAGTTGCTTTGGGCACCAAGTGAACTGCGTAGCACCTGTGCTAGAGTACACAACAAAGCAGAAAATCTCACCAGATTGGAATGGCAGTGGTAAGTTAAGAACAGATGTTTTATTTTGCGCACCATTAATGTGGCTTATCATCTGCTCCTGTTTTGTTTTGTGGGAACGCATACATTGGGAAGAAAATTTTTTGCACCAATCTTACCTTAGCGGGACACCAGAGAAAGGTAGAAATCAAGAACAGGTATTCACACTTTGTTGCCGGCAGTGTATTATCTGGATGTGTTTCACTCTACAAAAGACTACTGTGGTAGATAATCATAAAGACAAAGACAAAAGAATTAAGAGGTATGTGTCAGTCATCCTTCCATGGCCTCCAGTGTTTATAGAAATACTTCTTTCTGTATATATGCCAAGCCGTTGGGAGGCTTTACGTAACTCAGTCATGCTTTCCAAGTTAAAAATCGGAATAAGGACAATCACAAGAACATCATATGAGTGATCTGTAAATGTGGCACCTAATGTAACTTATTTACGTATGTGCTGAGGGTAGATTACAGGCAGTGCATAATCTGCTCTTACAGGATAACTTGTGATGAGTACAAAAAAGCCTTCCTCACATCTTCCTCTTTGTTTCTTTTGGATCTTGGTGCACCATGTGTATTCTTACAGCTGCGTGCATGCAGCTGGGTATAGTTTGTTTGCTATCTTGCTATCTTTGCCATAACAAAATACAGCTACCTGTGCTACATATTTTGTCAGCGTGTTTGCATTATGGCAAGTTTTGTATTAGTGGTTATTGCAATCTGTGAAATTATCTGTGTCAGCTATTATGCTTCGTCTTCGAAAAATATGTTTGTCAACATAAATAAACAATTAGTATAAATGTTGCTGCATTTATTTTTGTAATATTATCTGTTGTGAAGCTTTTATACACTGTTGCATGTTGTATGACAGAATAAAATTGATGCACAAATTTTTAATGTGGTATTTTTCAGATCAATTTTCAACTAACGCTAACACGCACAAGTTGTGGGGGAAAAGTGCCAACAAGAGTACCATAAGGTAAGACAGCTGTTTTTACTGTTAGATTGGATTATCAATTGCCAACCAGTTGTTTTCAGCAAGCGTAGTATAATGCATAGATTATGTAATCTAAGTTGTAATATTGTTTTTATTGCACTTGATTATCTGGGTCTCTTTTGTACATAAGTGCAGCCTTTTTTATTTGTTATGTGTAGCTTACTTGCTTAAAATGTTAAATCGTAAGTTCTAAATAAAAACACGTCTCGAAGAACAGTGAAATAGGTTTAACTTATAAATTTTTGACATTAGAGACTTGTGCAGTGCTGAATTGAACTTCTACACGAGTTACATAATATTTTGGGGTCTCATTATGGTTCTGAGTTGCATTGCAGTGTCAGGCATATGCACCTGCAGGCCACATATTGGATGTTTATTTAAGACTGTTTTGCATGGTTGGCTATTGATTCTAGTTTAATAGTAATGAGAACTGTCTTGCTTTCATGGTGATTCTGTGCTGACTAATACATTTGAATTTTCCAGAAGACGACAAAGGGTCATGAAATGTCAACTTTTTGTTGCTAACCTGCCATGTCCTTTTTGGCAAGTTTGCTATGGGTTCTTATATGTTGTCTTTTTACAGTAATCTTGAGAACTAGCCGTAGTCGTGTACTTACAGCAAAAGTTGGTGACACATTTTGAAAAGCGGCTCGACACTGCCATCCAAGAGTCAAACGACTTACATGGATTAGTTATTTTACCCTATCTGCAAGAGTCCTGCACCACACACTAAGGGTAACCTGACACACACTGCTGGAGTCATCAGACTCATCAAGAATAGTTACCCGAATCCTTCAGCAGTGGTCATGTGACCCCTTATCTTGAGTCGTCTGACTCATGCAGAGTAGTTAACGGACTCCCTCAGCACTAGTCGTGTAACCCTTTTGAGAGGGTTAGGAGACTACTACAAGAGAGTATGCATGACTATTGGGTGTGGAGTCACGTAACCACCTTGTATCGAGCACAGATAGTCTCGGGACTCTCTTCCGAAAGGGAGTTGGGGTGTCTCCCACAAAGTGTGTCGTATACGTGGCGAGTCCAGACTCTCCGAAAAGAGTAAGAGGTACTCCTTTTTTTCTTAGTGTGTATGTAGGCGCTACGTTTGCCTCACAGCAACCAAACTGGCGGGGGCACAATCAAGGTGCAGCAGAATATATGTAGCGCTGAGTCATATCGAGTTAAGGCACACTCTGAACTGACTTTTAAGGGCATCCCGAGCGGTTTTTCGTTTATTACGCCGCCGTTACCCCGAGTTGTGCCGCCGCGCTCCAGTTGGTGCATTTCGTGTAGGGCTACTGACAGAGTGCGGTTTCCAGGTGGCACTATGGCTTCGACTGGAATGAACGGACACACCAAAGATTGAGTAAGCTTGAAAATACTTTATTTGCGTTCTACAAGTACAACAAAAAGCACACTTCTACGGATCCACACAAACACGGTTACATAGTCAAGAACATAGTCAAGAAATGACCCATTAATAAGGGTAGCACAAACGCACAAGAAAGAAGACCTAAGCTACAATACGTACAGTCGGCTGCTAAACATAATAATTTCCCTGTCACCGCGTGTCACTCTTATACGCATCTTTAGAGCCCTACCAGGCCGGGTAATTTGGCGGAAAGAACGCAACAGCTTACGGCCGTCAGCTGCTTCTTCCTTACGGGTGTCATAATTATCCTAATCTCGGTATCAACGTCGTGCAAGTCCGCATACAGGTATCTGTATCTGAACCATATGTGCCAGCTTAATACATATGTGCAGTGAAATTATGATAACCACTGCGTCTTATCAAACATGTACTGGTAACTTTTCCAAAAGCGTATTACAGCTGACAAAACGACATACTGTAAGTGAAGCACAAGAGAACAAAGACAAAAGGAGGATGTAAAACTTTAAGAAGAAGTGAAGAATTAGTAGGCGTACAGCAAACAAGCGATGACGGAGAACACACAATGATCGGGTGTTCTGTGACATCGGTTTGCGTACTTACGGTGTTATGGAGATCAACGGCATAAAAACGTACCTTCAAGCGTATTCCGTCAACCTCCGCCGCATTCATTATGATAATCAACGCCTAAACAAAATGAGGCACTATTTTTTGCCAAGAGTAGACCTCTTTGCGGTAAGTCTGTGTAATGACTCGCAGACGAAACCAGCATGCTTTCGAAAATGTTTTACCGCCACAGTATTCGAACGCCAACTGCCAGGAAACACATCGATACCAATAGGATGTCGGCTGTCGGTGGTTAATCAAGTACAAAAACCTTGACGCTATGACTAAAAAAACAGCTTCAACAATCAAATTTAAAAAAAAATCAACTGCCCATTTGCCTGAGGTAAAAAAACATCCTTAGACACCTCGATTGTTCATGTCAATGGTTTGTGTAAATTAAAGAATTCAGCATGTTCAGCACCCGTAGCAGAGAAAGCACAAATTAAAGTATTCGACCAAATTACAGTAGCTCCACTTGCGCTTACGCTGAAACGCGCCTCGATTAATTTTTCGCCCTCTGGGGCCATTTGTTGAACTTGAGAGTGTGCGGGGCCTGGCTCTCGTTGCGGAGACGAAGCGGACGAAGCAATGAAGCGCGAATGAATGTTGCCAACTGTTGGTTCCGCGTTATGCCGGCGGTGGTGGCTTTAGTGGCGGGTGTTGCGGCTGTCTAATTTTTTATTTCTTTTCCCCAAACAGTATAGCTAAGATCAGATCTTTGTTTGCATTTTTGACTGTGTCGTTTGGTATTATCTTTTTGTCTTTTTATGCTATTAAGCAGCGAATTATGGCCTCCCAGGTTCGCGCGCGCCAGCATCGCGCGCAAATCTCGGAGGCCATAAGACAGCGCGTTAGAAATTGCCGTTCTTGTCGTTGTTAACGTTTCATCATTGTTTCTTCAACTGAGATAGAGGTGTCCCTTTTCCCGGGGTGGGGAGGGGGCGATCAAGATGGCATCGCTCAACGGGGGGCGCGGGAGTAGGTTGGAGTAGGTTGTTATCGCGACATCCGCGAACTCTGCGATTTTTTTTTATAACGTAAGCATTTCTATACTTACCCAACAAGAAAAACCATCCGTCTGTCAGTCCGTACCGCACGATATCTTTCAAAATAGAACCCGCAGCAGCAAGTGAATTTACCTTCGCGCAAGCTCTCGCTTCAACGTGACCGAAGCGGCGAGAACACAGCGCTCACGAAGCTCTCAGCTCATGCCACACTATGCGCTTTTCGCAGATCACTTTCAAGATAGGTGTACGCGCGTCTGTTTTCAAAGCGAAGTGAGCGGTGAGAACACAGCGCGTGAAGTTTTCAGCAGTGGGCACACTCTGTCCACATTGCAGTTCGCTTTCAAGATACGGTTCGCGCGGCCGTGCCACAAGCAGCCGCCGCCGGAGAACGGTTGATAATTGTTTGACGCGGATGAGAAGTGCTAAAGAGCGATAACAGCTCAAAACGAACGGAACGTCACCAGTGCACCTGGTGCCGCCACCTGCAGTACTTCGCTTGCGCCATTCACTTGGCGCCGCCGACCACCGCAGTTCGTGTCGCCGCAGCGCTGTCGCTTATACTCGTCGTATCAAGTCTAATAACATTGATAACAACATGGACTGCGTGTAGATGAGGAAGGATCACAATGCTTACGCATACTCAGACAAATCCCAGAGGAGCTCCTTTGTTATTTTTTTATCGTAAATGTGCAGTCAGCGGTGATCCAGAGTTGACAATGCATGTAAGACGGGTGCCAAGCTTTTCTTTTTATGAGAGTCTTGCCCAGCTCCCAAAGGTCTGCTCAAGCTAAGACTTGCTGATGGCTGTATGTGGTTTTTTTTATTGCCGCATGAGCATCGAACCGCATGAATCCTACTATGTAATGACATTAGAGCAGCATTCACGTCCAAAAGGAAATGGAGCCGGTATATGGCTGCCTAAGGTATGCGGCCCGGTGGCAGCTGCCCTCCCCTACCCCGTTTCCGTTGACAATTTAGGGGGAGGGGTCTAGAGCAATCTTACACCCCCCCTCCCCACAGTGGCGTAGCCAGAAAATTTTTCGTGTGATGGGGGGGGGTCCCAATTGTCCGTGGAGCGGGAAGAAGCGGGCCCATTGCCTTAGCAGCAAAAAATTTACCATTAGTGAGCGTTACAAGTGCCCGGCGTGCCCAACTTGGCAACGCCGCTACTCGCCCCCCCCCCTCGCAATCGATGCAAATCGAGCTATCAGAACGTGCATGACACGCATGCATGGCATAACATGAATGACAAGCCGCGAAGCTGGCATGGATGTCGTCACATCATCATCATCATCAGCTTATTTTGATGTCCATCGCAGGACGAATGTTTCTCCAGCGATCTCCAATACCCTTGTCTTGTGCTAACTGGTTCCACGTGTCTTCAAGCTTCCCAATTCCATCACGTCCACATTATTCTCTGCCGTCCTCGACTGTGCTTCCCTTCCCTTAGCACCCATTCTGCAACTACAATAGACCAGCAGTTCTCTCTCTTACGCATTGCAATGTCTACCCAGCACGACTTCTTCATCTTTATGTCAACCAGAATATCAGCTATCCCCGTTCGCTCTCTAATCCACATCACTGTCTTCCAGTCTATTATCGTCATGCCTAATATTTTTCATTCCATCGTCATTGCGTGGTCCTCAACGAATTCCCAAGCTTCTTTGGTAACTTCCAAGTTTCGGCCCCATACGTTAGTAACGGTAGAAAGCAATGATTAGCAGTAAGCTCTCTTGTGATGATTTAGTAATGCCTGCCGTAAGTTCTCCAGCTAATTTTTATTTTTGTTAATTTCCTTGATCAGAGGCCCCTGCGAGTAATTAACCTCAATAACCGTATTTCTGCGCAGGTACTAGAGGCTGACTGCCGACCATGACATTCGTTCTCTCGCCAGGCTGCGGAACATTACTTTTCTCTCCTGCATACTAACTTTCAATCAGACTCTTACACTTTCTTCGCCAAGGTCCTCCAGCGTTTGTTGCAAATAGTCTGCAGCGTTGCGGAGTATGCCAATGTCATGTACAAACCGTAAGTTGGTGAGTTATTTATCGTTAGCCCTCGCTTCTAACCATTCCCAGTCTAACTGGTTGCACACCTTTAAGTATCCAGTGATAGCATTGCAAATATTTTGCCATTGACCATATGAAGCCTCTTGCAGATATCTGGCTATGCAAAGTCTGCGCGTTAGTTTCATCCATTCGATATCAACTTTCGTGGGAAACTTCATTTTTGACTGCTGTTCGGAGTCTGTGCGCTGCTGCCTAGATGTCCCGATCTAATCATTCCAGCTACCTGATTCAAGCGCACGTAGCGCGTGTTTCATGTATAGCCAATATCACTGCGTTAACTGGCAATGTTGACTTATCATATACTGTAAGCTTGTTCCCTTACTACCTTATAATTAGGGTGTAAATTAGAAAGACTGGGATGTTTCAAGGGTGTTTTCTAGTTGAACACCCTTTTCCGGTAAAAAAGGGTGTTTCAAGGGTGTTTACAAGGGTGAAAAGATTACTACACCCGCATTACACCCATAAGGGTGTGAAAATTTTAAGAGTGTACGTCTACAGCACAGCAGCACTTTACCCCTTCTTTGCAATATTTACTTTAGCTTCTGTTTTTATCGGTGTACAGCAAACATTGACCGAATCCTGAAATTGAGGCATTGCGGCCATATTATTTAAACCTCTGCTTTAATGCACATCCAAAATGTGCACCCTTTGATTGATTTGCTTTTGTAGTGCTTTGAAAATACTTAAAGCAGCGATCATTAAAAAAAGACCACTGAGGCAATACTTCGCACATTGTGCTCGCTTCCTGTTTCACCCATGTTCTGTGTTCCTTATCTTTATGGTAACAGTGCGAGACAACGTTATTGTGTAGTTTGGGCATAGTTTCGTGAGGTTACAAATCTAACGTAGGAGAAGGTTTATTAATAACATTTGCGTTCCATCATTCCATTGCTGTATACCGATTTCTTTGAGAGAGCCTCACAGTTTGTGTAATATTTCTTTGTTTAGACATGCACAGTTGGATGTAAAGGAGGCTGATTGCAGATTTATTTCTGTATTAGAACATGGCCATCTGTACATTCCTCCAATACGGAAGACGACAAGCGTTAAACTATACACTCAGAAATATGTACCCAAGTCCATCAAGGAAAGTGGCGAGTAAATCACAACTGAATATGAGAGGAGCTAGGAATATATACAAATGTATGCGGCCATTTTCACGCGAAGCTTGTATTGCCTCACTCGCATCGGCGTCGGTGTTTTCGTACAAAAAATGACAAGTCGTGCGAAAATAGAAATTGCTTGTCGGGCTGTGGTTTTGAAGCACCGGCATACTGTTTACGAGACCGACACGGGAAGAGATTCAACCACTGCCGCTTTATTTTATTGATTACCTTGATTAGAACATCACGCAAACGCGTACAAACGAGTCACTTGGTGCAGCAAAATAATATTAGAATATATGGAGAGACATTACTCATTTAAAAGGCCCTCAAAGAGGATATCACAGAAACCAAACTATGAAGCTCCTGGAACTCATATGGCATTTCAATTACGTGCTTAAGGGCATCAGGCGTGTACTTAAGACTTTCATTTAGGCGTTCCCTCTCAGACCATTCATCTATGCGAGTATTCCTGACATCCATACGCGTTTTCCACACGCTGCTCATAAAGAAAAGCATTATCGAGTCAGCCGCCACTCCCCAGTGTGTGCACAGAGTAAGAACCGAACAGCGAAAGGGCTTGTCGGCAGTTATTTCTTCAGCGGTCGTTTGAGAACATTTCACAAGTAAACGGAGTCATGGCAATCCAAGAATATGTCCTAAATAGTTTTAGGTTGCTTACGTATGATGCTGTTAACAGACCACGGAACAAACAAGCCGTTGTTTTGTAGCCATGATTTCACAGGGAGAGTGCCAGAATACAATTGAAGAAAGAAGGTTTTCGCTGAAGATGTAACGGGCATTTTTTAATGCGTTTGAGCACATTGCGTTCAGGTCCTAAGGTATACATCGTGCAATATACAGGAAGCGGCAAGAAAACGTCAACCGGATCACAATATAGTTTCTTACGCATCACAGAAGAGAAAGATTCATTCGAGCAATGTGCTTTCAGTAAAGACAAGGACATAAAAACCTCCCTGAGAAAACCCATTGGTGTTGGAGTTTGTTGATTTGTTGACGAAGCAACTCACTCAGGAAACAAGAACTTAATCTTACTCGAATAACATTTCGCAGAAATATATCACTTTGGTGCCTTAAGAAAAAGAACCTACTAGCAATCTGTTTCAAAAATAAATGTGTTAGCCCTAGTCACCCACACTTCACCGAATGAAACAAGTTACACCGGCTAGTTCTTTCCCAAGTGTATCCCACTATATATACCGCAAACACTCTGTGAAATTTCTGCACCGAAATCCCTGCCATGCATAACAATTGTAGTGCGTAATGCACTTTTGTAGCTAAAAACAAATTGCTAACACTAGCTCTTGGAAACATCGAAAAATTATGTCCGCCCCACTTTTCTGTCTGATCTTTAACTCTTTTTACTTTTTTGATCCAATACTATGCACTATCACGATAATGTTTCAATGGCACGCCAAAACATTTTGCAGGTGTAATGCTCGAGTTCACGTTGCAAAAATACTCGGGTGCCGGTGGCGAGCTACCGTGCCATAAACCTAGGCACTTAGTCTAGCTGACAACACTTATAGTTGAGGTGCAACAAGAAACAACATCTTTCATAGTTTTATCCACGCTGTATCAGTTGCGGTGCAACAAGAAACAACCTCTTTCATAGTTTTATCCACGCTGTATCACAGCGTGGATAAAATCAAGTGATAGAGAAATGTGCAGAAGATAACCAACCCTTATATATAGCTTTCATTGATTACGAGAAAGCGTTTGATTCAGTCGAAACCTCAACAGTCAAGGAGGCATTACGGAATCAGGGTGTAGATGAGCCATATGTAAAGATACTGGAAGATATCTATAGCGGCTCCACATCCACCGTAGTCCTCCACAAAGAAAGCAACAAAATCCCTATAAAGAAAGGCGTCAGACAGGGAGATACGATATCTCAAATGCTATTCACGGCATGTTTACAGGAGGTATTCAGAGGCCTGGAGTGGGAAGAATTGGGATAAAAGTTGATGGAGAATACCTTAGCAACTTGCGATTCGCTGATGATATTGCCTTGCTTAGTAACTCAGGAGACCAATTGCAATGCATGCTCACTGACCTGGAGAGGCAAACAGAAGGGTGGGTCTGAAAATTAATCTGCAGAAAACTAAAGTATTGTTTTACAGGCTCGGAAGAGAACAGTAGTTTACGATAGGTAGCGAAGCACTGGAAGGGGTAAGGGAATACATCTACTTAGGGCAGGTAGTGACCACGGATCCGGATCATGAGACTGAAATAACCAGAAGAATAAGAATGGGCTGGGGTGCGTTTCGCAGGCATTCTCAAATCATGAACAGCAGTTTGCCACTATCCCTCAAAAGGAAAGTGTATAACAGCTGTGTGTTACCAGTACTCACATATCGGGCAGAAACCTGGAGGCTTACGAAAAGGGTTCTGCTGAAATTGAGGACGACGCAACGAGCTATGGAAAGAAGAATGATGGGTGTGACGTTAAGGGATAAGAAAAGAGCAGATTGGGTGAGGCAACAAACGCGGGTAAACGACATCTTAGTTGAAATCAAGAAAAAGAAATGGACATGGGCCGGACATGTAATGAGGAGGGAAGATAACCGATGGTCACTAAGGGTTACGGACTGGATTCCAAGGGAAGGGATGCGTAGCAGGGGGCGGCAGAAAGTCAGGTGGGCGGATGACATTAGGACGTTTGCAGGGACAACATGGCCACAATTAGTACATGACCGGGGTAGTTGGAGAAGTATGGGAGAGGCCTTTGCCCTGCAGTGGGCGCAACTAGGCTGATGATGATGATGATGATGATCACAGCGAAAAATTACCACACCATCTGCATAACCCAAAGCTCTAGTCTCGATGCCTCCATAGATTAACCCACGTATAGATCGGCTTTTAAATATTTTCAAACAAAACGGCTCTATACACAAGGCAAATAAAACAGGCGACAAACAGCATCCTTGGTTTAGTGATTCCGCTTTTATACAGGCGCCTAATTTCCTCTTAATTACTGACTTTGCAGTGTTATTTTTGTACACCATCCTTACTCCATCTGCTATCACTGCACTGGCTTTAACATGTTCCAAAAGCAAGAATATGACATTATTGATGACTCTATCAAAATCCCATTCAAGGTCAATTTGTATCATGGCGACTGTGTCCTCCCTTTCATCTTAACATTCCAGTGTGGCCCTTGCAGTATGTATATTAGGAAAGATTGACTTGTCTTTGATACCGCATGTCTGATGGGGCCCATAACTGTTATTATAACACTCATCAACTGTCGCACCAGTATACCAGTGTAAACTTAATAGTCTGTATTTGTCAAGCTTATTGGTCTGTAGACTTCAACCGCCAAAAAATTTGCACGGTCCTTCTATTTAGAAATTAAAATTGCGTGCGACGTCCGAAAAGAAGGAGGCGCTTCCTTGTTTTCATACATCTCCCTTATAACGCGATGTAATGCTACTGGTAATAATAATAATAATATTTGGGGTTTTACGTGCCAAAACCACTTTCTGATTATGAGGCACGCCGTAGTGGAGGACTCCGGAAATTTTGACCACCTGGGGTTCTTTAACGTGCACCTAAATCTAAGCACACGGGTGTTTTCGCATTTCGCCCCCATCGAAATGCGGCCGCCGTGGCCGGGATTCGATCCCGCGACCTCGTGCTCAGCAGCCCAACACCATAGCCACTGAGCAACCACGGCGGGTGTAATGCTACTGGTATTCTACATATAAAGCTCCTATAGAAAGCCCTTCCAAGACCATCAATCCCCGGTCACTTGCCGGAGCTAAGTTCGTCAATCGCATCCTCAACTTCTGAGAGGCTTATTGGTCTGTCAAGCCCTTCACAGACCTCGTCCGATAAGGATACTATTAAAAGCAAGAAGCCAATTTTGAAACTTTCAATATCCCTTGCCTTTTTTCTCCATCAAACTTTGATGACAAGGTTCAAATGCGTGCTCAATCATTTCAACATCGTTAGTCACTTCCCCTTAAAACGTTATTTCTGGTATTTCTTTGGAAAGAGCGTGTGCTTTGTCGTCGCTTATTGCTCGCTTTGTAGGCGTCTCTCGCATCCAAAAACTCTCTGCCCTTGTCCTTCATACCGAACCCGTGTACTTTTCTTTGTCCGCGACTTCAAGCTTAGACTTTTATTTCTTTCGAAAATAATCGAGGCGAATAGCTGTCTGCGCATAGGATGTAGTTTAACATTAGGTGTTATTCCTTTTCACGCTGTTTTTGCATGACAGATTACTCATGCTGTTTCAATTGGCGTGAATTTAACGTCTATTTTGAAGAGTTCCCATTCTGCAATGAAGAACACTGACGCAATTGTGCTCAGCAAATTTTCGAGCTTTTCTTGCACGTACCTTTGAAAACCATCATCTTGCAAAAGGTTATCGTTTAGATTCCATAAGTCCCAGCTGAATTTTGATGTTTTTAGTTTCCTTCCCATGCATAACATAGCCAGGCAATGATCGCTATATCTAACTTGTAACACTTGATACCTTGAATATAAAGGTGGATAGATTAACGGAGCATAAATTATTTATTTATTTATTTCAAGTACCTGCAGCGCCCGAAGGCATTATTGCAGGGGGGAATATACAGTGTACATAAGCTCGACAAAATACAGAACTGGTCAACCAAAAAATAACACAACAATAGAAAAATTCAAGCCACTATATGCTCAGCAGAAATGCTCTGAATGATGCTTCAGTGTGACAATCAGCAATTTCCTGCGGTAGCTGATTCCACTGTGATATTGTGTGTGGAAAAAATGAATGCTTGAAGACGTTTGTTCTACGAATAAGTTCTCTTATTTTTAAATAGTGGTCACTTCTTTGAGACAAGAAATGAGGAGGTAAAAGGTAAGTTTCTCTATCTATTTTAACCAGGCCGAAATAAGTTTTAAAAAGCATTTCGAACCGTCATGTTTTGTCTGCGTGTGCTTAATAATTCCCACCCCAAGTTATCCTTAAGTGCTGTAATACTAGAAGTAAAGTCATAGTTATTACAGACAAAACGGGCTGCGCGGTTTTGTACATGCTCGAGCATATTAGACAGAGTTTTGGTTTGCGGGTCCCAGGCCATACAAGCATACTCTAATATGGGTCTTACGTTCGAAAAATAAAGTAGTTCTTTAATTTTGGGAGGAGCTAGCCGGAAGTTGCGTTTAACAAAATTTAGCATGTTACAGGCTTTCGCTGTAACATATTCAGCGTGCTTAGTCCAAGTTAAATTTGATGACAAATAAACACCAAGATACTTATACTGAGTTACTCGCAATAGCTGGACATTGTCTAATGTATAATGAAATAGATGTGGATTTTGTTTACGTGTAAAGGACACGTACTGACACTTACTGGGGTTTAAAGACATTTGCCACCTAACACACCAGCGTTTTATACAGTCCAAATTGCGTTGCAAATACTCGTGGTCAGTGGCAGACCTAATGCAGTGATAAATCACACAATCATCCGCATACAGACGCACTTTGCATGAGACAACCTGAGGAATGTCATTGATGTAGGCCAAAAACAGCAATGGCCTTAAAACAGATTCCTGGGGAACTCCCGATGTAACATCAACATAATCAGATTGTGAGCCATTAACTACAACACGTTGCATGCGTTCTTGTAGATAACATTTAATCCAATCAAGCAATGAAGGAGAGATACCGAGGGATGATAGCTTATACAACAGTAAAATATGGGGAACAGAATCAAATGCCTTTCTAAAATCTAGAAACATACAGCCAGTCTGTATACCAAGATCGAATGAATGAAAAAGATCGTGGCTGAATTCTAGGAGCTGAATTCTAAGAACGACCAGACCTAAAACCATGCTGATATTTGCTAAAAAAATATTGTTTTCTAGATGTTTTATTAGGGAACTGTATACAATGTGCTACAGTATTTGCTACGCATACTAGTTAGAAAAATTGGCCTGTAGTTGGAGACAATATTTTTTGGGCCACTTTTATGGATTGGTACCACGTTTGCAACTTTCCACTCCTTAGGTAAACAAGAAGTACTTAACGATTTCTCAAAAATAATAACCAGATAGTGGGCGATTGTGTCAGAACAAGCCTTTAACACATAAGAAGGTATACCACCAGGACCACTTGCAGAAGAAATATTTATATTGCCAAGTAACTTAAGTATACCACCATGTGTCACGACCAGTTCCGGCATAGGTTCAAACTCATTGTCGGGAATAGGCGGTAATTCATTCTGGCAGGGAGTTGTGAAAGATGATTGGAAATAAAAATCGAAGCATGAAGCTTTATCGACATCATTAGTGAGAAGTACACTACCGTTTTTTAAGTTCGGGATGCCAACTGATTCTTTGCTAATCGTTTTTAAACACTTCGACATTTCTTTCGGGTTATTTTGTAACTTTGGGCCCAATGCTAAGAAGTATTTTTCCTTAGCAACCTTGTTTTTTACTTTTATATCTTTTCCAAGGGTTTTTAGCAATACAAATACAGAAGGGCTACGCTGCATTCTATAAGCATTCAGAAGGCGATGTCTCTTTTCGCGACGAAACTCTCAATTTCCGGCGGCTGCTCACCAGGTCGTGGACGAGGTGCATTCGGCGAGGCTCCATAGAGCCCCACATGACGATAAGGACACATTCTGTAGATGTGTCCGGCTTCGCCACAATGAAAACAAAGGGGCTTGTAGTCTGTGGTGCGCGAGACGTCGCTCTTCCTAGTCCTTGCTTCGGCGATGTGCGGTGGGCTGCGAGGCGGCCTGAAGCTTACGTCCATTTGTTGAGTGGGGTGTACCATGCTTCACGCACTTGAGGTTGGCGGACGGCGTACTGCTTCAGCGTAACTCGTTTCGGCGTGCGGTCACTGCTGTGGTGCCTCGTACTGTCCAGGAATATGGACGGCCTGTCGGACCTCGGCGCGCGCCATTTCCGCAACGGAAAGCTGTCCCACAGTGAGTGTGGTCATCTGCATCTTCTGCAGTTCCTCCTTGACAACCGCTCTGATGCGTTCTCGCAAGGAGCCAACGTCGTTACCGAGGGTAACGGCAGGGAGCTCCCTTGAAATCATATCGTCGCGGCTGTTTTGCCTTGCCCGTTGTTGAAGGGCCTTTTCCATAGTAGTGGCTTCGTCATGGACCTCCGCAAGTGTCGTTGGCAGATTTCGAATGAGGCCAGCAAAGATTTCCTCTTTCACGGCGCGCATCAGATGGCGCACCTTCTTTGTTTCAGTCATAGAAGGGTCCGCACGTCTGAAAAGCCGATCCATGTCTTCTACGTACGCCGTCACTCGCCTTAAATTCACTCGCCTTAAATTCTTGCTTCCAACGCTAACTCCGCCCTCTCCTTCCTGTCCGCCCTGGCGAAGGCGTTGAGGAACTGCCTACAAAATTCTTTCCATGACGTCAGTGTCGCCTCGTAGTTCTCAAACCATGTTTTCGCGGAATGCTCAAGAGCGAAGTACACGTAGCGTTGCTTACGCTTCTGGTTCCAGTCGTTGAGGCGTATGCTCCGGAGATCTGAACATGACCGTACCCCGCACCTCTACCAGAGATGTCACCCAGCTATTACAACTAAAACAGTTTACCACCAACAGATTGGCAAAAAAACGTCTGCCTTTAGCGGTGGCTGGTCGTTGGAGAGCGCGCGCGCAACCACGAACTTCGTCGTTCTCGCCTTAAGGGTCCTGTGTCATCACGTGCAAACTTATTTCGCGTCAATATTACCAACTGCATTGAAACGTCAATTCATTTGAAGCACTGTCCTTGCTTGGAAGAAACTGTTAGCACTTACTTGAAATCTAAAAATTTCGCTTTCCTGGACCTGTTAAATTCAGGATATCGCTGTTATGCGTCCGGAGAGCAGGTCCGCTAATAAAATGAGAATAGCGACATGAAAGCATAAATTCTGTCCTTCTGTAAAAAAAGCTGCAAAGGAAAATAAAGAAAAGCACACTGTCACCATTCCTATATACTCTGAAGAAGCTACCGCATTCAAATAGATAGCCTGTTTATACTTCATGGTGTGAAAGAACCCCCTTCTCGGCTAAGATATTACACCATAAAGTACAATATGCCACTGTAATTACGGTATGAGACCGAACTCCTTGACGTTTATCTCATCGGTAACCCGAGCAACGGCGTCTAGTTCTGCTCAGATACAGACACTGCAGCACTTGACTCGATGTATTCAACGACTGTTGTTATCGCTCGTCTGCCCGAGTGCTCAGCAGGTGCCTTCGAGCTTTGGAACATTATCAGTATGAGGACACTAGAGTGGGTCGCCCTATTTCGTGTTGGTTCGTCGGTGCTCACTTAATAAAGTGAGGCGGTGCGCTTCTAAAAGCGAGTTTCATCATAAAGACACGGTGGAAGGAAACATTTCTTCCATTTAACGCGCAATGAAACAACTTTAAATGTGTGTTCATTTAGACTGCTACTACTTAGCTGGGGAATAATTAGAGCATATTTTTGTTTCTAACGCACTGCTTGTATCTGAGCTACTATGTCTTACCTTGCGACCACACTGCTTGCCTCTAAACACGAGAAAAATGTTGAAAATGCATTGTTACATTGCATTGTTGAAAATGCTCTGTTACTAAGGGCTGCGTTTAGTAGGCACTCTACACTATCGCTACTTCATGTATTTATGAATTGTTGCGCATATAGTAAATAACGTTTAGGATTGGAGTGCAGGTCGGAAAATGAAACTTTGTTGCCATATTGCGGTGTTAACAATAGAATGTTCTCGCTTTGTGCGAATCAAGTTACGCTGCCGTGATACGGTAATTAGGGCGATATTGGATTGGATTGAATAACTTTATTGAAAGGTCCTGTGAGCTACGGAACGCAAGGTCCCGTAGAGCGGGCTATCCCACGTTGGGACCGGGAGTTGTTACTCCCTGGCCGCATCGTGGGCTCGCTGGACGGCCCAGAGTTGCTCCGCCAGGTCCGTGCTACGTAATGCTTCTTGTAGCTTGGCGGAGTCTTGATCCTTGTTTGCGTGAGTCTGACCACACGGCCAGAGCAAGTGACGTACGTCTAGTGTGCTATGGCAATTTTCGCAATATGATGTTTTGCATAGGTCAGTCATATAGTGATGTTGTCTGTTCTGCGTGGGGTACGTGTTTGTTTGAAGCATTCTGAACGTGAGGGCTTGAGGCCTGGTTAGCTTATTGTGAGGTGTGCTGTATATTTTGCGGTCTGATAAAAGTGATAAAAGTCTAGATTGCTAGGGGCGTCCTCGATATCTCCGAAGTGCTTAGCGCGATGTGCGCCAAGCATATATGCACGCGCTACTCGAGTATTTCCACTGCATTAGCGCAACCAGGGCACCTGATTGCATGAAAGTATGGGAGCGCCAAAACCAATTTCTTTTACTGCAAATCACCCCTCCTCTTCTGAGTAGGTAAAGCAAGATATAAATGACAAAAACAGCCTACGGTTGCTCCCCATCTCTCACTGAGCACTTGGATTTGGCGAATATTGATCCTAATATTTAAATAGCAATAACGATTAATAATAAACACTCCAACGAATTGGGAAATTGTTTTCATTTCAATTTGTTGGTTGGCACCGAATAATTATTTTCCAATTCACGCCGACAATTCGACACGCTCTGAAAGACCAATGCTTGATAGTTTCAATTATTCACCTCTCAAGTGAACGGCGCTATCCCATCAAGCTGTACTAAAATATCGATGTCGAGGTATGTCTATGGTGGTTCTATAAGCTCGTGGCGCTTGCAGAGCTGACCAAACACACCGCGTACCACATAAATAAAAAAGCACTGCATCGCCGGTGCCTGTGCACTTGTCGCCACCCCTGTATGTGTCACAGAAACTCATCCTCCTTTACTGCATTTTTCATTTATTTCATTTTATTTCACTTATTTCACTTTAATCGCATTGCTTGCCACAGGAGTGATAATGGAATGCAATACAAGTAAGCATATGTGCATGTTTCCTGCAGATTCAGCAGCGGTCATGCAATGAACTGTACCTCTGAACTGTACTTCGCAGCCTCACACCCGTAAGTTCACTTTTTGTGGTTCTCTTACCATATATGTTTTTATTCATGCGCTCATTTAATGTTATTGAAGGGTCGTGTATTCCGCAGACAGAGCCTTTTTGGTGACTAAGGATAAATATCTCCGATTGCCTTCACTTATCAGTGAGTGTGCGAGCACTGAGATTGTTCATAAATGCATCTTTACCGGTTTCAAAATACTGTGGCTTAGTCATCGGACACATCTAATGTAGACGGCGGTTATTCGCCCCTAACGCACGAGCCAGCACATAGCACAATGAACATTGCCTTCGTATGGTTGATCCAAGTACAAGTAATTGGCTGGTGTAAGGGTTGGCCCGGCCCGATGCTTCCTTTGGGAAGATTTCTTTCGTCCAACCAAGATATAGGGGAATGAAGCAGGCACGAGGAGGGACGAAGGCACGCCTTTTCTATTGGAGATTATATTCTCGGCAAATGAGAACTGAGCGGGGATTACAGGGGAAATAATTTAAAGGAGTTGCAAGTAGCAAGCAAGATTGAAAATTACAGGACAAAAGTGTATTGCCATGTTCACGACCATGTGCATTCACGGTGCTGGCGGCGATCATCACATGTGAGTACTTGAGATGTTTTCGAATTTCTTCACAACTACTCAGCGTACTTGTTACTTGTTTGAGCTGCTAACTGCATTGATGCTTTAAGTATATAAGGAAGGGAAGGCATGTGGCACATGGCAGTAGGTCATTTGGAGGCCTGTGTATTATTGAAATAGTTGCGCGAACAAACAAGAAATAATGAGCGCAACAAACAACACATTGACCCAAGGAATAAAACTGTAGACCGCAATCAGCCACTGCACAATACATCCAATGAGCTTGTTGAGAACAGAAATTCAGTAAAACGGGGAAAAGAGAAACAACAGCTGTTACAAATGAAACACGATTAGAAGCTTTCATGCCACACGAATGTTCACAGCTAACTGACGTACGAACTATTCCTCTTATATTATGACTAACAATAGGGTCTGACGCACGCGACCAGCCTTGTAACTACTCAAGTTCGCTTTGCGGTATAACTATGCGCATGTTCATTCACCTAACCTACAGCAGTCATACAACGTTTCAAGAGATTGCTGCTGTTTGGCACCCATACCCCTCTTCCAAGCTGGCAACGCGTTTCCTGGCCGTTCTGGTGCGTGAAACAACAATTCTAATTGAGACCTCTACCATTTCAAAAATTTTACTACGTATTATACAGTCACATGTCTCACAATGCTAAGATATCTATTATCTACGTACGCTCCTGCGTACGTGTTTTGGGTTAAGATTATCTTCCAATAAGAGTTAATTTTATTCTTTCTTTTGTTGTTATGCATGGATGCCATATTCGGAGGACAAATATCTCGGGTGACCTTCACTTATAGGAAAGTGTTGAAGCGCTCAGATTGTTTATCAACGCTTTTTCACATCCTTCGCACTACTGTGTGATTTAATGTGTTAACATGAACAATTATCATCCGGAGATTTCTCGCAAGACACAATCACTTAAAAGCTGCAGTGCCTAATATAGGTTTTCGTTTCAGAAACATGATGTTTTAAAATTTGAAATCAATATAGCCTTATCGTGCTATGCTGCAATGGACAGACGCACATTGGGTTCAAAGATGAAGGGTAAAATTGAAATGTTAGAACAATGGGATCTTGTTATCGTAGGGAGTATTTTGAGGTATGATTGCCTTGTTTTAAGCATCTGCGTCCTTGCCAAAATAAATATATATTTGCAGGAGTTATTGCAACACCAGATAAGGACGTTTTCCACTCAGCGACATACTTCGGAATATGAGGGTTAGCACATTATTTAAAATCGATAGGAAGAAAGAATTTTCCATCACGCCTTTTAGAAAGACTTAAAAAGAACGTTGAGATAATATGCACTTATACAAACGGAAAACAAACTTTATATCGCAACATTGCACCCGGCACGTTAATTTCAAAAGGGAGCGGTGACATTCATGCCTTATTAATAAACGTAGAAATTCGCAATTAGAATATCATAATATAACGACCTTTTTCTTTCGTACAATTTATACAAGTGGCAAACTCACGCTGGAAAAAATGTACAGCAAGCCGGTCTAAACATATAGGGGTCCCATATAAAAAGAACTATAGTAACAAAAACCAAATCAACTGATCACATTAAACCAAATATTTGCTATTAGAGCCTCTTAAAGAAGTCACCAGTGTCTTACTATTATTAGAGAACAGTCCAGTGTCGTTATTTTTATATAAATAAGTACTGAATAAATAAGGAACATTTTAACTACTGCTTTTACGGAAGCGATGTAAATGTAAAATTTACAGATAAGATTTAAAAAATCCCTTGCAGCTGTTAGCGATGCACACTACTATTTGGGGAGCTCAACTATCATTATTGCGGTAACTGTTTTACTTCAAATTTATTATCTAATTGCCGCAATATTCTACATCATTCTTTGTATGCTAGAACTTTTGAGTAGGGTATGGTTCAGTAAAGGTAATCTTTATCATTTACCGTAAATGTTGATTACTTAATCTTTCATTCTGGTTTTTCTTCAACTTGCTCTTTATGTCGGGAAGATCCGGGGCAAAGCCTATGGAGAAGAAACAAAATGAAAACACAATTGCGAACTCTGCATTGTGCAGACACTTCAGCAATGTCTCCGCAAACGTATCGCCTGTCGCCCAATAGATGTTGTTATCAGGGACGTGGGGCATCACTCTGGCTAATCTTAAAACCCTAGGCGAATGACAATCAGTAACCCTCAGAACGCCCTCAGTAATAGCGGCATTTGGCGACGAGTGCCGACGACATACATTATTTGAAATAAATCGCTGCCCATAAACTTGCTCAGAATAACTCCTCTCGCTTCATTCTTACTACAGTCGCACTGCTAGCATTACAACCATGATAGCCAGCTATTCCCTTCGGTCTCTAGCAGCGTGTCCAAAAATTCGCCGATGGAACCTATTTCATACCGTATACGGCCGTACCGTTCTTTACGACAAATTTATTATATCACCGCAATATATATCTCATCGCATTTATCATCGCCATAAGATGGGTATTCGGTTTTGTAAAACAAAAACATTTTCGGAAGCTTTTCTTCCGCGCAAAGCAACAGACTGCAATCACCTTCCTGCTGAACATGCATCAATGCAATGCTCCCTTTTGTTTTTAACGCCTCATGGACAGTGTTTTAAGGGGTTGTGAAACATTTGTCTTGTCCTACCTATATGACATCTGTCTTTTCAATTCTATTCAGTCTGTATTTTTCTCTTGAACAGAGAAAGAGACAGGACTAAAAGTTCGTAAGCTTCACAGACGTCCGGCCCCCTTTATCAACTTGGCAGTACAGTACACATGTAGAGAATTTCAATTTTTCAGATAAACACTGAAACAAAATAACAAAACACTTTGTAAAATTATATGGTGCATCTTAGAGCGGTGGCCAGCCGTGTGCGTCAAGCCGGGCTGACCGTAAAGGCCGAGACGTGTTATATAGCCAGGGCGACGGTGGACTATCTAGGTCACAACATAGGTCAGGCTTTTTTGGAAGCCTAGAGAGGTTAAAATATCAGCGGTAGCATACTAGCCTCAACCGAAAAGTAAGACGGACATCGGGCATTATTTGGGCTCAGTGAATATATTAATTATTAGATCCGGGAGTTTTGAACTTTGGCAGGCCGCCTGACTGATGCTGTCCGCAACAAAGAGCCGAGAGACGTAATCTATTACGAAAAGAAGCTGCCGTCTTAAGCCTGAAGGCTGTATTTATTAGCCATCCGCTAAAGCCAGCTCCTGATTTTGGCCGAGAATTCGCGGTCCAATGTAATGCGAAAGATGGAGGGCTAGGTGCCCTTCTCTGCCATGTTGATGACGACAGTAACGAACATCCCGTGCTCTATTTGAGATTAATAGTGAGCTCTCGTGAGATGGCATATACATAGCGTCAGAAAAAGCATACATATTCTTGAATTGTGTGGGCCACTCCGAAATTACAATGCTATCTTGGGGGCGATAAATTTAGCGTTGCGTAGAGACGGACTATTGTCCCCTGGCATTGCTGAAAACCGCGACATCAAAGAATAGTCGCCTCCTGAGGTGGAGCTTTATACAGAGCAATATCATTTTGTCCCCAAGTACAACAAGGGCAAATTGAACGGAAACGCAGATGCTCTTTGTGGCTTTTTCTAAGCAGTGCGGGGTTAGTTTTCGCCATTACTGAAAATTCCTATTTGAGTTTTTTTTGTGCGAATGTGGTTGTTTATGCTTAACGTAGCACGTCTTGTTTATCAGCATAAGCGAGTCCAGAGAGTATGGAGCACGTGAATTTCACGAACAGGTATTAAGAAAGATTGCTCGTCCCAGCTCTTTTGACCTGGTTCGTTTAGAGCGGCTGAGTGTTTGCTTACGTGCATATTAGGGTTTCACAAATAACTCGAGTAATCTGGTCGGCGGCATACCCGACAATGTGGCAGTCGAAAGGGAGTTTCTGATGTTCATCTGCAGATGTTCTCTCACCGAGCAGCAGCGGTGACTGCTACGCTCCGTGACTACTGGCGAGGGAGGAAGCTATTATGACTGCAGTAGACAATGTGCTGCTGGCCAGGCGTCAGATTACAATGCGTGAGGCACACTGGGAAGATTATTAGAGACCAGCTCCCACGCGATGCCAGGCGCTGCTATTTTCCCGTAACGAGCTCGCCTCGTCAGAGACGAAGCGCCACAGAGGGAAGAATGTTTTGCCAATCCAGGGGAGGCCCAGATGACGCGAATGGCTCATGAAAGTTTCCCGCAAGAAAGTTGCGCCGAACTGGTACCTGGTGAATTAGGGTTAATTCATCGAACCTGCTGTAAAACCACCACTACATTTGGAGAAGGGAATATGCAATGCTTTATTATTGGTTTGGATGCTACTGAAAAGTAGTTGAGAACTCCGGTTGGGAGTAATAGATCTCCTCCTTCATTTCCACGACAGGCTTCGCAACCGCGGGAACTTGGTGCGGCGGCCGGTACGATATTCCGTCTACAAGAGTGGTATTTGTGCTCCTTGACTGGCTGTCATCCTGGTGGGTTATGGCCTGTATGTAATTTGCTACCTCCACGAGGGAGGGTTGGAACAGATCTCTTGAAATGAAGACGCAAAGAAAACAAGCAGCTATGGGCCATGGAAACGAGGCTCACCCTGGCGCTTGCTGCTAAACAGTTTATTTTCTGTGTTTTTTTATTCAACGATGTCTATAGGCTTTGCTCAACTGCCAGTAAACCTGTTGTTTTTCGATTTCCCAACTTGCGAGCTTCTGATTGCTTCAGCCCGAAGCCTTCGCCATTCTACCATATGGACACGGCTTCGAGAGATAACATTGCGCCGCAACAGCGTAAGCTTTGGGCCACTTGCTTATCTCCCCCCGGCTCAGTGTCATTATATATGTTGTGGAACTTAAACCGACTACTATTCAGCCTTATCAAACCTAATCGGTCGTTAACTTATGCTAGATGGCGAACATTATAAGGGAGGTTTCGTTAGGACAGAGTTCACCGCACTCGAACTCACGATCACTGGTGTTCGTCAAGCTGAAGTTAGCCACAGTTAAGTTGGATATAGCTAATTAATACACTCAAACCCTCGATGTTTGGTGCGAGTCGAACACATGACCTGAGGTGTTAATTAGGGTGAATTAGGGTTAATTCATCAACCTTGCTGTAAAACCACCACTACATTTGGAGAAGGGAATATGCAATGCTTTATTAATTGGTTTGGATGCTTGTTTTGAGTTTGCTCTTCATTGAAACGGATGAAGTTATCTGTATTCCATATGAGGTTTTAATGTATGTATGCACATTTTGCTTCACTTTGCTGATTGCTTGCATCCTCTATACGAGGCTGGTATGAGCAATTTAATTTTTTGCTTGATTACGGGGCTATGAGCCATTGCTCAAGGGGGTATGAGCCAATAATTACTTTGCTTACAGACAAACTTCCCGTTAGGTAGGCACAAGATGCCGACCCATTGTTAAAACCTATGTTATTCTGTGTGTTTTATGGCTGATTTCAATGAATGTGAGCGTTGTTCGCTTCACTTTGCTGACCGCTTATAGCCCATGCTTTACGTGGGTGCGAGCCAACTGATTTTTTTTCCTTGCTTACGGGGGTATGAACCAATGCTTAAGGGAGTATGAGCTGTTCATCCTCCTACTGGACGGAGAACTTTCTCGTTGGGTAGGCATAGAAATGCTTGCCCATAGAATGACTATTGTAGTTCATGTGCTTTGGTTGCTTTCTGCTTTGACTACGCCACATTGCTTTCTGCTTGACTACGCCACGTTGTCTTGCACGGCGCGAATGTAGGCGCGAATCCGCTTAATATACGTTACAATTGGTTTCAAAGTGGCAGCAAAACCATCATGGGAAAGACTTCAAACTTTTGGTAATCCCCTTGGTGGGCCGGGAACCAGTCCGGGAGAGCGCATTGCCTGGTGGGCTCATCACAAACGGTATTGCGGTGAATAAGGTATTTCCCTTATATTGCTAGTGAGCAATGCAATATAGAGGCTTCTTTGTCAATACATGGAAAAATTGTTGCAATCACACCAAACCTTGTCTATAGAGAGGATGTATTATGCACAGCCAAAACAGATTTTTTCTACCAGAGGAAATGAAAATAGAAATAAACAATACCATTGTTGAGGCCCTTTATCTTTCATGTCAACCATGAAAGCAGCAGTTATTATCAGGTCATTATCTCGGCCATCCATGGAGACAATACTTTTTTTTTTCTCTTGGTTGCCACAGGTTCATGTCATCGCACGTGTAGTTTTATCGAAGAGCAAGACCAGGCACCAAAATATTCTATCAGTTGGGGGTGTACTTCAGGAAGGAGACTGCTATAAATCTAGCGCACCTTTTCGCACTTTAGCAGTGGTCGACGAAAAGAATAAAACATTTTCTGTATCACCACGATTCCTCCCACCGTATCGTGATGAAGGCAACGGCCGTGGTTTGTCTTCTAGCCATGATCACTGCACAATGTTCTGCACGCCTGACGGGCGGCTGGACCGAGCACGATCCGTCCAGTGATCCAAAATATCTGAAGCTGGCCCACTTTGCGATATCACAACAAACAACTGGTCTCGCCCATTACCATACAATCTTGAAACTGCTGAAAGTAGAGACACAGGTAAGTGATTTTTTTTTCTTGGAGAAAAATAATTTGATATTGCCGACTTGTTGATGCCCTTTAGCTTTACGTCAACGGGGAACTTCAATTATGCAAATTAGAACCTGCTATCTGGCATGTCATCTTGTTTTGGGGGCACTAAACACAAGGTTGATATTTACACGTTTAGATGTTTATCTTTCTTCGGTGGTCACTTAAGACCGGCTAACACTTATTAAACGTAATAGCTGGGCGCAGGATCCACTTGCATGTATCAGAAGTTTCTCGAATGGTATAGATTGTTCAATCCATTATCTGTTGTCACCAAAGCTTGCGTAATGTGTACGTATGAGCCCCGAGAATTGACTATTACTATCTGGAAAGTACGCGGGCACGAGTGATTACGCTGGAACCTCGCACGAGTCGTGTATAAAAGCCCACATCCTTGATGCGCTGATCACATTTTCGACGATCGCCGACTTTGCTCGCTTTTATCGTTCTGCTCGAGGGTAATATTATCTGTTGCGCACAAGTTCGTCCAATAATGAGTTAAATTTGTAACTCTCAATTTTGACACTGCGTCGTTCTTCACTGTCACTACAACGTGACTACTGTGATTTTGACGCCATGAATCGGAACCGGGCCTTCAGGGTAAAATCCAGACGTCCTAGTCACTAGACCACGCCGGGCTACGCCGAACTATGCCGCAATTTTACCAGATGTCACATAGCAGTGAATTTGAAGAGCGACGCAGGGTCAAAGCATGAAGTTACAAATTTAATTCTTGAGTGGGCGAACTTGTGCCCACTAAAACAAATAACACTCAAGCACAACGTTAGCGGCGAGTAAAGTCGGCGATCGTCGATAATGTGATTAGCGGGTTGAAGGTTCCAGTGTCATTGCGGGTGTCCGCTTGCTTACCAGAAAGTAACATACAATTCGCGTGGCGCACATTGTCGCATTACACAAGGCTTGGTGACAATAGAAAATGGGTAGAACTATCCATAACACTAGAAACTTCCAATACATGGAAATGGGTCCCTGTGCCTGGCAATTGCGTTTAAGATGTGTTAGGCAGTGAAAAGCAGTCAACAAGGAAATATAAACAACTGCAGGTGGCAACACTATTTACGTATGTCTGCTTTTCATTTTCTTGAATATTGTCTGTCATTCTTTAGATTTTCAACGTTGAGCAATTACTCTCTAACTGAGAGGTCATTGCACCTTTATATTACACAAGAAGTTCCTTCTGAAACGCCCATTTTAAGTTATCTCCCTTATTATCTGTCTACTGTCTCTTAGGAAGGATGCGCGACCTATAGTTTCGCGTTTATTTGTTCATGCCATTAAAAGCACCGAAACACTTTGCCTACGAAGCTTTCAAAAAAAGTACTGAACTAACAGTAGACGTCACCTTCAAAAAAATAATAGGCGCATATTATTTGCCATATTTACGGTGTTCATGAACGTCTTGTGAGTGCGAAACCGGAAACCGGCGTATGGATAACAATCACGCCAATTTATGTGTTTTTGAAAAATTGGAACAGTGTAAATATGTGTCACTACAAACAAATGCCATAATGACTTAAAATACGCAGCTCTGGTAACTGTAAGGAACATATGTTTTATTCACCCGCCACAGGTTGTCTCAGGAATCAACTACAAATTGATATTCGAGACTGCTCCATCGAACTGTACGATCGCTGATGGTCCATACTCCAGCGAGCGCTGCAAGCCTACAACTAATCAAGTAAGTATACTTGGCTTTTAGGAGGCTGTGAACACATCTCATATTCGCGTTTCTCTGATTACTTCGGTGATATACCTAAATATTTCACTGCCAGCTGCTTTATGAGTTTCTAGAAATGAAATTTCTTGCTTGAATTCAAATAAATATTGTCTATGCAAAAAATTTGTGCACTTTCACTTTCCTACACATTGGCAGAAATTAAGGCATAGGAATGATACCGTGTGATACGGATTACTTAGGTGGGGTGTAAAAGCAGAAAACCCGGAAACTGTTAACGCGCAAAATCTCTTCTAACTTCTGGTGCTACAAACGGCGCCTCTGCACAGTCATTTGAACTACAGGTGTTGGCTTCAAGAGAAAAAAATGCACAAAGGACGAACCTTGTAATCTGTAATCGACCGCTTGCTGTGCTGTACTACTCGTAAATTCACATGCTTTTCAAAGTCTGCATACTGCTTACCTTGTACAAACGACGTTCTGCCTCCGCACGGCGCTGTTTACGCTGTTCCAGATCCGTGGGAGAGTCCTCCTTCGGGCGACTCACAGAAGAGGACTTGTTTCGCGCTAATTTTAGCTATAATTTCCGCTATGTTGTACTTGCATGGCGCCATTGTGTCTGGGCACCTTATGATTTGACAAATAATAATCTGGCCCTTCCTGCTCACTTCTTCTTTTTCGCTATGTAGTGAGAGTCTGGAATCCGGCAGCTTTGACGCCTTGAGGAAGCCTCTTTAGGTTTAATGGCAATTTGGCCTTACCCAATAGGTTCACGTACTGTGTGAAGCACGCTGCAGATACGATTTTTCATATCCACTGTCATGGCCGTGATTCGTGGAACTGACTCACACTCGCATGCTTAGTTCTAGTACACACACGTATACACCAGAAATTTCGTTGGGAAAGAGCAATTGGTAAGAGCGTAGTATGCGCAATGCATAGGGGTTCGTATCCCATCTGCGGTCAGCTGTTTTTTCATCCACTTTCATTTCACATGTCACTGTTGTAATTCAGTTAAGAATTACAACAACGTCGTTCCTGTCTGTCACGCTTCTCCCATCTATATACAGATTTTAAACAGTCACTCGATGAGGCGTGGAGGAGTGTTGCTGCTGGGGGAGCACCAAAAGAAATGTGCAACAGGCGAAGAAAGCTTCGTTTAATAAGCGAGTGGGCATTAGATGTTACAGTCTTCAATTTCCCTTTTATAGAACTTCCCCTAAGGCACTAAAGAAAAGCAAATAATGAACTTTTAGTAATTAAGTCTATCGAAGGTCACGTCATATATGGCAAGGTACAATCACCTCATCTAAGAATTCTTCTGCGAAAACGCCATGTCCGCTACGCTTATAGCATGTTCTAAAAAAGCTTTATGGTTTAAAAATAACACTCTGTATGTGGCAAAACCTTTACTGAAGAGCTTGTTAATTATTTACTTATATACCCGGGTGGGAAAGCATTTGTAAATGTTACAATAACAGTAAGATTAATGACACAGTAAATAACACGATATTAAACGCACTACAAGTGTTATGAGGGCCTTGAGGGATATATATTTCCCTTTTTCCACGAAGACAGTTTTGTTTATATTTGAAGACTGCAAAAACAGGTGAAATATAAAAACGAAAGACGTTCAGTAGCCACTCGATAAAAGGCAAATCAGTGGCCTCAATGATTACTCGGTCAAATTGCATGTGATGTCGTTAGACAGAGTGTGGGAACTGCCAGGAACCAACGTCGATGGATTGCTGGCAATGTTCTTGGATTATGCTTTTCTAAATATATGTTGTCTTTTTAAGGAATGCAGCCAATTATGCATCGCAATATACCCATGAAGAGCGTATGTGCACGTTTCAAGCTCTGCAACCATTATGCCTAATGACCACCTGAGTAAAGACAGAGCAGGTTTTGGCAACCTGTGATGATGCACCCTAGCCGACGCTCGCAGATACGGCGGCTCGTGATGATTTCTTGTAGTGAAGATAAATAATAATTTCTGCATGTATGCAGCACGACGTTCAATATCATTAAAACAACGAATCGTTTATTTTAACGCATAATGATGCTGAAAAGTGGTTGCAGGCGAGTGTACCAAGCTATGTGTTGTCGATTTCCGAAACATGCTTAATTTTATTATAAAGTCAATGTGGTTACCTTGGTGTGATAAAATCTGTTTGCTCCTTCTCATTCTGTTCTTTATTCTTTCAAGGGAAAGGTTCTAGGTCCAAAATAATATTCACATGCTGCTGTATAAATATTTTATTCCGACCTATAGTCACAGCAAAAGTTTTTGATTTCCTTGGAAAATTCTTCAAAAATGCGTTGACCTTCAATGGCTTAGCACGGACCAGGTTGTTAACCCTTTAGTGCAGTTAGCTAAAACAGCCTGTAAGCCTATTATTCAAAATCAGTTCGAAATTAAACAACGCCGTTAAGCCGTGGCTAAAAATACTAAATGTATTCTTGCCGAGATTAAACGCAGATTTAGCTAGAAACATACTGCAGGATGATATCTGAGCTATTGATGCATTTATGTGCAAGTTCTCTATGGAACCTGTCTCTTCCAAAGATAGCGCTCCGATGTCTATGAATGAAAACTTCATTACATGTACAATTTGTTGCACACGACTGTTCTACGATAGTTATAAAGGGTGTTTTTGGAATATGACCTGTGCGCTGTCTTTGTCATTTCAGGCTTCAGCAGCCTGCACTGCAATCATTTACGAGCGTCCGTGGGAAAACTACAGGGAGGTCACATCCTTCAGGTGCCACAAGTGAAATTTCAATGCCCGCCTGTGAAACACAAGGCCGATTCGATGAAATTCGAATCCATGTAATCAGTTGTGAGAAATGACTTGAATATGAGAGCAAAAATATTTTTCTAGGACCTGATGTGCTTCATTGAGCTGCGCTACAACATTACGTTGTGTGTACGGCCCAACTTCCGATTAAAAAAAATATATGATGTTTTACGTGTCAAAACCCCTTTCTGATTAAGAGGCACGCCGTAGTGGGGGACTCCTGGACATTTCTACAACCTGGGGTTCTTCAACATGCAGCTAAATCTAAGTATACGGGTGTTTCCGTATTTCACGCCCATCTAAATGTGGTTGCCGCGGCAGGGATTTGATCCGGCGAAATTCCCGATCCGATATTCAATCCTGCTAAAACCGTGTCCATCACGCGCTGGAACGTTGCAGGCGCCGAGCACAGTCCGAATGGCATAACCTTGAACTCGTAGAGGCCGTCTGGGGTGATGAAGGCAGTCTTTTCGAAATGCCTTTCGCCGACTTCTATTTGCCAATAGCCAGACTTGAGGTCCATCGACGAGAAGTATTTAGCGTTGCAGAGCCGATCCAATGCGTCGTCTATTTGTGGGAGGGGGTATACGTCCTTCTTCGTGATCTTGTTCAGACGACGATAATCGACGCAGAAACGTAGGGCTCCGTCCTTTTTCTTCACCAAGACTACAGGAGATTCCCACGGGATTTTGGACGGCTGAATGATGTCGTCGCGCAGCATTTCGTCGACTTGGTGCCTTATAGCCTCACGTTCTCGCGTAGAAACACGATAAGGGCTCTGGCGGAGTGGTCGAGCACACTCATCGGTTATTATGCGATGCTTGAACATACATAACATTAACATTTAACACTTAACATTTACATGAATGATCTTGCTTGCTTACCACTAAAATGAAAAATTTATTTATACGCTGATGACACGGCTTTGGTTGTATCAAAGAAACTTTCGAACGAAGCCGCTAGAGTGTTACAGTATGATGTCTGTAAACTACTTCATTGGTTCATTAATAACAAAATGTTCATTAATAAATCGAAGACTAATATGATATGTTTAGAGAGCCCATATAAAGCAGTCGCGCATATTTCCCCTGGTTATCTCCACACCAGTCGCTGCCTTGCATGCTCATGTCCTCCGGTAGCTCTGGTAAATAGCACAAAATATCTGGGGCTACACTACGACGACACATTGTCATGGAATGTCCACATTGAAGAGGTCGCAAAGCGCTTACGTGCTGTGTGCGCTCATTTGTATGCCCTAAAATCTTTCGGTGATGTAAATATTCGTAAAATGGTTTACAAGGCACTTGGGGAATCGATCATAAAGTACGGAATAACAATTTGTGGCTTTGCTCCTTCTAGTAGACTTAAGATAATTAACCGCAACTTAAAAAAATTCCCTAAAGTCTCTTGTACGGCACACTGGGTCACAGGGCGGATCTCTTGCTGAGCATGTACCAGTCAGACATGTTGTTTGTCGAGCAACAAGTTTTGTTCGACGCCGTGTGTAAAAGTTAATTTTCTACTAAATTCAAAAACTTGAACGTGAAATCTCGCAGCTTACGTCAGACAGAAAAATATGTGGTACCTCGTGTGTACACAAACTACGAGAAGAGAACTCGTGCTTTCTACGTGCCGGCTAATTTCAATAAATTGAATGAGAACGATATCGCGGGGACATTTAAACAAATAAAATCACATTTAGGTCATGGGTGATACGTAATGCTCATATTCTTTGAAGTTTCCTTCGGGATTTGAAGCATGCGAACCTGATTGCGAAGTCATCTCTAATGTCAATGTGTATTTTTTTCCCTGTTGAAGCAATAATCTTTTGTTCACTTTTGCAATATCATTTTTTCCTATATTCTTTTTATTCATTTATTTATTTGTACACATATCAGTACTACCAGCTGACTGCTCAGCCTCGCACACAAGCAATGTTGCTTATGCCGGCTGGATCTGTACCATGGCATGACTGGATGTAACAAAGAATATTATTATTATAATGATCATTATTGGCGACTGGCGTTTGTCGAATCCTTGATGACGCCGAAACGCACTCTTTGTATCGTCGAAGTAAGCTTCTCAGCTGTTGTTGCTCAATCATGGGAAGACTTGGATTGGTGTCGAAGTCTGGTTCCGGAACTATGGTCGTCGGGGTACATGCGGCAGAGTCCGAGAGGACAAACGCATTGCTGGTTTTCAGAATTTCCTCGATGTATGCGATCGTCGCGCCCTTGTTGATCTGCTTCAAGTCCTGGCTGAAATTTGTCAGCAACACTTTCGTGTTTTCTCCGTGCAGTCGAGCGATTCCTCTAGCGACGCAAATTTCACGGTCGAGTAGTAGACGTTGGTCGCCTTCGATGAGGCCTTCTACGTCAGCGGGTATTTCGGTGCCGACAGAAATAACAATGCTCGAGCGAGGCGGGATGCTCACTTCATCTTGGAGAACACTCAAGGCGTGGTGACTGCGAAAGCTCTCCGGCTGTATCGCTTGATCTTCCGACAGCGTTATCGATTTTGACTTCAGGTCTATGATTGTGCGGTGTTGGTTCAGGAAGTCCAAGCCGAGAATGACGTCTCGTGAACACTGTTGGAGGATAAGGAAGGTGGCAGGGTAGGGGTGGTCGACGGAATTGCGGCGTTACGGGGCCCTGGCCCGGTCGTGCGGGGGGGGGGGATCTTGACGGCGGGTGACGGCGGCGTAGCTCATCGCTTACGGCTGAGACTGCGGCGGTTCAGGGGCTAGTCCGAGTTGTTGTTGGAGCTGGTCACGTATGGCGTCGGCAATCGAAGCCACTTGAGGCTGTGATGATGGGTACAGCTACTGTAGCTCCTCCCGCACGACCGCTCGCATAGTCTCGCGTAGGTCGTCGGTGGCCAGTGACTGAACTCCGGCGTAATTTGTCGAGTTCGTGCGGTGGTCGAATTGCCGGTCTCGCATCTCGAGTGTCTTCTCTATGCTGGTGGGCTCGCGAAGAAACTCGTCGACGGTCTTCGGTGGGCTTCGTACCATTCCGGCAAAAAGTTCCTGCTTCACACCACGCATGAGTAGGCGGACTTTCTTTTCCTCGGACAATTCCGGGTCGGCGTGGCGGAAGAGGCGGCTCATTTCTTCTGGAAAAATTGCGGTGCTCTTATTTGGTAGTTGCACCCGGGTTTCCAATAGCGCTTGCGCTCGTTCTCGGCGTACGACGCTTGCGAATGTTTGAAGGAAGCCGCTTCGGAACAGCTCCCACGTCGTTAAAGTGGCTTCTCGCTTCTCGAACCACGTCCTGGCTGCGTCTTCCAATGCGAAGAAGACATGTCGCAGTTTGTCGTCGCTGTTCCAGTTTTTAAAAGCAGCGACCCTCTCGTATGTCTCAATCCAGCTTTTCGGGTCCTCGAACGTTCAACCGCGGAACGTCGGACGCTCCCTGGGCTGCTGCAGAACGATGGGGGACACTGGGGCTGCCATTGGGGTTGCCTTGGTCACGATCTTCTTGGTCTTCTCCGGTAGAAGTCCGTGCTCCGGGGGCAGTTGTTGAAGACGGTGGCTTGCTCGATAGTCCGGGACTACGTTAGTGCTGTCTTTGCGGTCCGGGCTTGGATTACGGCTTGTCGGGGGCGTCCGGTACATGAACGAAAAGCACCTCCACCAGATGTCACGTGGGGGTGACGTTAAGAACACAGTAGCAATACTGTGAAAGACAAAACTAACGTTTATTGGGCGAACCTGTGCCCACAAAAACAGGCTACACCTATAGTACAACGATAGAGGCGAACACGGTCGGCGATCGTCGAAAATCTGATCAGCGGGTCAAGTGCATCGGCTTTTATACAGCAGTCATCGAATGTTCCAGACTAATTGTTGGGACCCGCATGCCTTCCACAAAGTTCTACAACATTCGAGTCGCGCGATGAAATCAGATAACACAAGGTTCGGCGGCAACAGACAGCGGATAGAAGCGTCGATAACTTTCCAGAAACTTCGGATACATGCAGATGCGTCCCGCGCTCAGGGATAACATTTGTTAGGCGGCGAAACGTGGTCGCCCGTTAAATATAAGTACACGTGTCAATATGAAACGTTAATGTAATGTACGCTTGGCGGGCCACAATAATCCTTCTGTAAGGGTCAGTGTCAAAAAGCTGTGTGCTAGGTAAGTAAAACTAGAAAGACTAAGCCATTGGCTCTCGGGGGTCTTTCAATGCGTTTGGCACGGCTAGGCAATGTGTCAGGGCAAAACGGCAGAGCGGACGTGAACCGGCGTTATGAGCCCAATACGGCGTCTCTCATACCCCACCGTCAAGCTTCAGTGCCAATGAGCAACGAAATATAATTTATAGTAAAACTAGAAAATGTTTCCGGCCATGTCCTTTTGACGTTTTTCATGAACGAGCAGAACTTAGCGGAATACAAATAGCTCGCGTATGCACGCGCTAACTACAAAACTTGGAAAGGCGAATACTGCAGTGCCATGCTGTGATTTTCTTCGCAATCGTGACGAGCTGCGCTGGCCATCACCCCGAACACCTGCAACTCGGCTATATCTTTTCCCTGTGACCCACAGCGAAGTGCCCACCATATTATTGATTTTGTACAATCAAAGCAAGACTACCATCCAGAAAGCATATTAGTGTTTCGATCTTGTTTGATCCAACTAAACGTTAACCACAAAAAGAGTAATGCACTTCTAATCTGTCACCACATTCCTCCTAGCTTGAATTTTTGTTGTCTGTTTTTCACCTTCACTAGACGCCTTCGTCTTCATTAGGCGCGATGACCTCATATCCGGTGACAACAGTCGCTGGGCGTGCGCGAACCAATTTATTAGTTTTCCCTTGCGACTCAGGAATCACAGCAGGATTGATATATTTATGTATACCTCACAAAAGGATGAGGTTAACGGCTTCTGCTTCATACATGCAGTATACTCATGTTCAAAGAAAAACACAAAACTACACCAGTGTATCCAATGACCATTATCAACTGCGGTACATAGTGAATTGTATATGTGCGTTCTCCCTAAGAGATTTTCTTCCAAGTAAGCTTACGATAGGTCGTAACATCACATAAAGAACGCTCGAGGTCTCGAACCTCAGGAAATGCGTCCGTGGAGAAGAATGACGAAGCACCGGTCAAATACTCTGTGCCTCTCTGAGGCGCAGCTTAATGTTACTACAGCGCAATACAGCCGTGCTCAAGCCGACAAATAGCAAGCTTTCCAGCTGGCTAACGTAAAAAGTACTTGCAATTACAATCCAGAAGCGCCCTAGCCTTATCATCATTATTGCAGTTTGACCAAACTACGCTAAAGAGCAATGTTCGGTTAGGGTGTGTTGTTATAACCTATTCCTTCAAAGGTAAACGACCACTATTACCGTGAGAGTACGAGAGCTAAGGATAGAAAAGACAAACAGCGCTCTCCTTCTGAAGCTTTACCAGGAAGCCTTGACGTCGGGTTTTTGACAGATTGTGCTCACACATAAATTGCAGTATATCACTAAAGCTGTCCTGCGTGGAAACTCTAGAACAAATGGTAACTTTGTAACCTTTGGCTATTTCTGGCTTTTTTGAAAACAGCTTCAAATTCAAGAACACACTTCGAAATTCGGCGGGTCACACTGAGCCTAATGCCGGCGATCTCAGGAAAATATATGGAGAAACATTTTTGTCTTCATTGTCAAAGTTTTCCTTCGAATATATGCAAACGAAGTTCAGGAATATCAAGCATTACCAACCTAAAAATATATCATATTCGCTTTGGTGTGCTCTTGACGGCATAACATTTCCTCGTCTGCGAAATTAGTGGTAAATATATTAATGTGTAATATTCCTTATAACCAATGTGAGCACGTAACCGTAGGACAATTTAAAAGTTTTGGGTTCTTTACTCCACATATTACCCCACAACACATTCATTATCAATCTTGGATACACTTCACCACATTGCATCTAATACACTCTAACGTTTTCTCGGGAATTCCACGTCACAATAACATTGGCAATAACGGTGGCAAAACAACTCCACTGCTTTCTTCTGCCAGAGCGTGAATCCACTATGTCATAGTGCAACAGCAGTTGAGAAAAGGCAGAACCTTCTTAAGCATCACCCGGGTTCCGGTTCATGCGAGCTTTGCGGGCTAGTGCGCTGGCTCCTGAGCCCATCTTCGGATCCCGCTCTGTGCATTATTGCTCTTGCGCGCCGGTGCTTATACCTCCTGGAGACCCCACCCAATGTTCAGCAACTTTCGCGGACCTAGTTTGCAACTTAGGTACTGCTTCAACCAGCTGCGCCCATTAGCAAGCCATGGCGCCACGGTTACATTGCCCTTACAATATTTTCAATCGATGATATTGTTTAAACTGCGAATTGAACTTGTATCATTTATATAAATATATCTATACTCGTGGACAACTTTCTGTGGCATTGAAGGGAAAGTTAAAGAGGCCAATGCGCGCAGGTGAGGGAGCTTCTGAAAAAAGTCTGGCGTGTTAATCCACGTTAGTTTAGACTGGGAAGGAGAAAACGTAAACAGCTTATTAGCAACAATGACATAAGGAAGAATACGCATCTGTGTGTAAAAATTTACTTATATTTCTGCTTTTCACTTCCGCGTCTCGGCAATGGAAGCTGCGTCGATTGAGCGTCTGTCCCTATCAACTGAAAGCACTGTCAACGTTCCCGGCCTACATGGCGCCGTCACAAATGTGCAGCAGCCACGCGCCCGTAGATTTCCCTTCGTTGCCACAAAAAGGCTGTACGCGAGCGTTGGTACTGGTGGCACAGCGTCCCCATTGTAATTTTTGCGGCGTTACTGCTGAGCTCGCGACCATCGTGCCAACGTTCAAGTTCCAACATATCAGTGTACGAATCCACAAACATTTTCGTTGTAAGCCTTTATGCGGCTGCCTTCGCTAGCACTAAGTCCGGCATCAGGATGGACTCAAATTTCTTCTGAGAAGCCATCTTTGCATAAGATATTATTTTTAATATGGGCTCAGGGCCTGTATTTAGAAAAGCATCCTTTGCTGTAACTGTTCATCAGAACAAAGGCTAGCCACTCCTGATGCTGGATATATTATTATCAAAGGCCGCTAGCCAATGTTTGACAAAACTTGCGAAAATAAAGCTTTGTTAATAGTGCCTCCAATTGTTATGTTGCCAAACAAAATTTTTACTTAGAACTATAGAAGTGTCAAGTCTCAACGCGTTCTCGGTCAACTTAAGCAGGATCCGCACTATTCCTCAACGAGCTCCGCTATTCTATGGATCACTATTTCTAAAGAATATGCTGAGTATTAGGGAGACTAACAATGGGCACCGCATACGTTCGCCAGCGCACTCGTAGTTATTTATGATTTGGTACATCAACTGTGACACTCACGTATACTAAAGCAATATATGACAGATTGAAGCTAGGCTAAAATTACTGTGCTGAATTATAATGAATGAGTAAACTGTGATTATTTAAAACTGATACCATTATTGCTAGGAATATTGCAGCCAGTTGCGCATACAATACAATTCATAATAACAAGTCACCATGCGTCACCATGCTTTTCAACAATTTGTGCACATTCAAAAAGGGTTTTCAAGTAGGGCCTTATGTGCAGCTTTTGTGTGGTCCTTCCGGTAATGGTAGTAAAAATTGTTGTTGGAAAGTAGTTCACCGAATGCTGTCGATGCTGTCATTGAGACGCTGCGGCTCAGGTCGCTGCGTATGCGATCAGAGGCCGTGGCAGGTGCTTCAGGGGGTTCCAAATGCGTGGAAGTGGCGCTCGAAGTACGCTTCGGCGTCCGGGTAACACACGCTGCACCGTAAAAGAGAGCGCCCCTCATCACAGAGGGCAATATAGTGCCGTAACTAACCACCTCTCAATAATACAGACTTAAGGTATTCTTGAAACGTAAGCGGGGTTGGTTCTTCGCAAGTTTTTTTCTTATCCATCATTAGTAAGCATTTCAGCAGCGCAATTTGAGGCTTATGCTTCTCAGACTTTGTGTTCAAAGTGTTAGTTGAACGAGAATGAAGGACGCTTAACGATGTTTATCCTGAGATTTCTGCGTTGTGGTCGACCATAGTCCTAAATAAATGTGCAGAATAAGTTTGCCGACAAGCCGGAGCCAGCACGAAGCCCGAGGCGCCATACTCATTCGTTTGCTTCTCGGCTGCAGACAGACGCCACCGATTTCACCTGCGGGACCGTTACGCTTGCACGTAAAATAAATAGTTGCCAATTTCAAGATTGTTATTTGCATTTCAATGTGAAGACATTACGCTGTTCGAGTAAGCACATGGCATAATTAGGTGCTGTACAGTTGTCACGAATTTCAGCGCTCCTGAAATGAACAGAGACGCAATTCCCACATGTTAAAGAACATTTATCTCGAAGAAAAAATAACAAAAAACAGCAAGCTACCCTGAGACACTATAAACACTATACGCACACGAGACACTCCAAAAACTAGCTATACACATAAAAATGCAAGCCCTCAACTACATGTTGTTCCTCCGCTCGACTAACCAATGCGACGTCACGAGCAAATGAACGTTGTGACCGTCGCCAGTCGTGTCGGGCTCCCGCCCAGCGTGGCAAAGGAAGTTGGCCTACGTGGTTGCGACGCAGCGTGGGCGTTGACCTCAGATGAGACTGATCAGGTTGTGGTCTTCCGCCGAGACCCGCGTGGCACAGGACGCGATCTGGGCCAGTAGGCCGTTCTGCCGCTGACGTCGCCAGGTGATTGCCGTCGTGGCACTGGACAGCAACCGGTTACGGCCGGCTGGCGTTTGACCGGGGCCGTGGAACACGGCCACGGAGACGCAGTAGAGGTGCAGGCAAAGGAGTGGTCGCTGGCGAACTCTCCGGTCCGTGGTCCCCGAAGCTGCTGCATCCTGTCTCCAGAGCACAGCTTGAGATGTCACTGTCTTGCTTCTCGACGACGTCAGCAATGCGAACTCATCTCCGCCTGCGTCTCTTTTTTCTTAATTTCTTCTTTTTTATCACGCTTCCCGTGCTTCACGCCTGCGGGTCCCTTCTCCGCTCCCTCGACCGGCGTCTTCGTCTAGTTCACATTATTTTACAGGTCTTGCCGGCGACTCATGACATAGGGCCCCATTTCAAGTTTTTTGCTCAAAAAACTGCTCATCGCATGCTTGTCACTAGTCAGGTTCGAAATGAACTTTCACAATGCCACTTCATACGTCCACTGTTCATACAACACCTCATGGTATCAAAGGATCAATCTCCTCACTACACCTAAACACAACTCTCTGTACGGCACAAATACAATTTACATTCTTTGTTGTCTTGTGAATTTACGTCTGAACCTAAGTAACTAGGCTGAAAAAGTATGCACCCACGTTTTCTATCCCTTTATTATATTCGACAGGAAAACAGTACTCCTGCAAAAGGAAGCTTAACCTCATTACTATTCCGTTTGTTGACTTACCCTTACTCAAGGCACACACCACGATACCTCACGTATCACTTCACGTCATTCTGTATTCCGGGCCAAAAGAACTGTTCTGCAATCCTTGATAGGGTGTTTTTTACGCCCTGGTGACCAGCTATGACACTATCATGTCCTAATCACATCACTAACTCCCTAAATGTCTTATGCATAATGAGCTGCTGTGCCTCTCTGCCCGAACTGAATACGTATCCGCTGTATAAAAACCATTGTGCATAACTCAAATGAAGTGCGGCTTCTTTTCTTTTCACTAGTTCTCCTATCTTCTTGTGGCACGATCTGACCGAATCCGTCTTGTCTTGCCCCTCCCTGAAATGAGCGGGCGTGATGCTTAGCCACTCAAGTGCAGGTACCTTGACGGCTGCCATGAGTTCCTTGCTCTGGGTTTGGGCTATGGCCCTTACAGCCCACGATAAAACTGAACGGCATACCCCAGTTACCGCTTCTCGTGAATTATTGATGTACAGCTGTTGCTCGCTCACTTCTTCACGTGGTTGCTCACCACAGTCATTCATCTCTCTTACTGCGATAGCAGTACTTCTCTTCCAGCTCCAATCTGGATCGTCCACTCTCCGTACTCCAGATACATTTTCTAGAATTAGATCGTATAATGGCTCTTCAATGTTTTTTCAATGTGTTTAGTCACCTGGTATAATACGGCACGGAGATTTGAATACAGGCTTCAGGTAGGTACCTCACTGTGTTGTCAGCCAAGGTAACTTGCGCTAGCGGTCCTGTCAGATCTTCATCACGTACCAGGCTCCCCTTTACTAAAGCTGTATTTGTGCCGCTATCTCTTAGCACCGTTACCCGTTGACCATGAACCTTTCCTTCTACGACAGGCAGAACTTGTTCCTCTGGGTCTCCTTTCTCCCGCTTTTCCCTCAGTACCTGTTGGCTCCCTTGAGCCTGGTTCACCTCTGTACAGCTTGGTTGCGAGTTCATTTCTCCGCACTTGCCTATTATGCATGCTCTTGGGATGTGCCAGACCGACACTCATTCGCACGGTGTCCCTTTCTATTGCATAATCGACACACTATTTCTTGGTGGGGGCTGTTGTTCCCTTCGTGACAGTTACCGGCGTGGTGCGCGGTACGATTACACAGGAAACGCCTTAACTGTGGTGGCCACACGGTTCCCTGAAGCTGGTATTTTGCCTGGTCTATTTTTTCTCTGGCTAATGTTATTGAAAGTATTTTTACACTTAGCCAGCAACAAAGCTTGCTATTTGTCAGTTTAAGCACGGCCGCCTTCCAGTGCAGTAAGTAATTGTAAGCATCGGCTCAGCCATGCACAGAGCGTTAGACCGGCGCTTCATCACTTTTCTGCACGGACGTATCTCGTGAGATACGAGACGTTGAGCGTTCTTCTTATGATCTTACGACGTATCTTGACTTGACTTGGAAGGAAATTACATGGCCTATTACCTAGATGCCGCAGTTACCTGTGGTCAATATTACACGGACGTAATTTTCTATTTTACTTTCAAGATTATTATTTTAGTGTACAAATCAAGAGCCATTAACTTGCTCTGCTCTTTTTTCTGAGCATACAAAAAATTACAACTCCGCATTGATTGCTGAGTCGAAGTGAAATCTAATAAACTGGTTCGCGCATGCCGAGCAACGATTGCCACCGGATAAGATGCCATCAGGCTTCATAAAGGTGGTGTGGCATAGATGGATGGACCAGTTACAATAAACACATCTTAAGCGCGTCTAGTGAAAGTGAAACCTACACAATATAATGAAGAGAGATATAATATGGTGACAGATAAGGAGTGCATTACTCTTTTTGTGGTTAACGTTGAGTTGCCGGAAACAGAATCGGGAGACTAATGTGCTTTCTGAGTGGCAGATAGTATTGCTGCGATTATACAAACTCTAGTAAAGAGTTAGCACTGCGATTTGCATTACAAGGAAAAAATATTGCCGAGTTCAAGGAGATCAGGATGGTGGCCAGCCTAGGTCGTCGCAACTGGGAAGAAAATTGCAGCGTGGCACTCTGCATTGTTCACCTATCCACATTTGGTAGCTAGAGCCTGCGTATGCCTTCCAACTATATATATATATATATATATATATATATATATATATATATATATATATATATATATATATATATATATATATGCGTGTGTTGCTAAATTCTGCCATGACCCTAAACATTGTGTAGCTTTATATTAAATTAGATTTCCTTGTTTACTCACACCGATGCTTCATGATACGCTATGAGACACGCCGTATAGGGCTGATAATGCCGGCTCTCGTCCACTTTGCCGTTTCGCCCTGACGCATTTTCTAGCCATGCCAATGGCAATAAAAGACCACCGAGAGCCAATGTTATTATTGGCTCTCGGCGGTCCTTCTTTGCCTTTGGCGCTTTGTTTTGCTTTCCTAGCACACATCTCCTTGACACCGACCCTTACAGATGGATTCTTGTGGGAAGCGAAAGAAGTATTGCATACACATTTCACATCATACGGCGTTGATAAGCTGCGCATGTCGGAGATCTCACAGTCGCCGACTTTCTTTAGCAGTAGCGTATGGGAGCAGTGAGCTGAGAATTTGTAGCTGCTATTACATATGTAAATGTCAATGCGCCATCGGTAGAACACATCACTTAGGTATATCTTATTCCTTGACCCAAGAGACATATTTGGAAAGAATGGGCTCTGTATTTACCAGGAGGGAGACTGGTCCGTGTGCTTTTTTTATCATGCCACCCTCCTGGTAAATTATGCGGCCTACACACTCGCTAAACTTATACCCTCTAGGTTGGATGTGATGTCGGAACGTCCTTTTTTGCATCCTATGTTTCCTAGGAAATGTCTAAAATAGACGCCTTCATTAGCAGTACAACCTTACTTAACCGTTTTATAATTTCAGGATCCCAAAGACATATTTTCTGCATAACGCACAACTTGCAGAAAATGAGGGCACTCGGGAAAACAAACATTTCAAACAAGTAAAAACCTAAAGGTGTCTATCTCCCAGCAATTTGCCCCAACTGATTGTTCGAGTACGTCATAATGTCGCAGCAAGCTGTAGCTGCCAACCTGCTGTATACTTCGTGCACGTGGCGTCCACGGTGGTGCACAGGCCAGTCATAGCTTTTTCTGTTATATCCTCTCATGCCTTTAGCGTATTACCAGTCGATTCGTTTAAGTTGTTTATTTGGTTATTTAGGCCTTCTTCTCCAAGGGTTAATAATGGCCTATTATGTAAAAAAAAGCATCTGCTATAGAAGATGAATCTTTATACTGCTGCTATCCAGTTTTTTATTGCAAAGTGCTCAAGTAGACTATAAGGAAAGCCCTGCCACTAGGCCCCTAGGAGATTAGGTTCCTACCAATTATTAACACGGGGCGCATGCCACATGCATGTTCGCATGTGGTATGTATGAACGGAAATGCATGTTCGCAGCGCTGATTGAAATGTTAGATCCGTGTGAGATAACTTACTACCCTGACAGTGCTTTCGAGATTACATTACTTTACTCATTGCTAGCGAGGCTACACACTTGGCCACAGCGAAATGTGTCCGCCGAACACATTCGCCGAGGAGGGTGCTCAGCCGTCAGCGCCACTGAGCGTTCCGTGTTGCAGCTTGTAATTGACAATAGCGTTGAAGTGCACTCGGTCACAATGCAAGAGAGTGTGCGCGTACAAGGTAGCACTTAGCCCCTGTTATTGTGTATTGAATCAATATATATACGTACCATATTCCTGAGAGGCTCGCTGGTTCGTAGGAGTAGGCTCATGGCCTGTAGCTGATATGGAGTGGCATGGAGAAACATGCAAGCAGACAGACTGCATATCTCCTCGACGACGTGAGCGACAAATTAACGTGCCTGATTGCTGATAACGACGCGTGGACGATCATGGCGCAGAATTGCATATCGAAGCATGAACGGCAAAACGCGCTAAAGCTGTTGCAGCATCTGTTGCAGCAGTTTATGCAGACCGCGTCAGATGGTAGACACGTGCGATTTTACACCGGTTGGAATTATGTGTTTGTGGAAATGGGCCTTGACAATCGAACGCAACATTCTAAAAGAGCGAGTGAGGAGGCAGCACAGGATGCAGAAGTCCTGGCGTTGTTGTCATAAGGCGCTTATAACATTGCTCACCGCCTGCTACCCTGTCGCACCTTTGGCTTTGGCTGTTACCGGTGGAACGTTCTGGAGAAACGCATGCGGCCATAGGTTGGGTCATCGAGCATGACGCGAAAAGCATGGGAGCGCAAGGACTATGCAAGGACAAGAAGCAGGCGGGCGCATTGTTCAGAGTAATTTTGCTTTTAAATATGGTCGTGAATCGCAAAACAGCATTGCCTTCAACTGTCACTAGCGGAAGGGATAAATTGCCGAAGCTGTGGTCTTGCCCCCAAGCAGTGGTGGAGCTTCGGCATCAGAGCCTTAGTGATAACCCACGTTATTTCACAAAATAATTTCACTTTGAAGCATTTAGGCATAATGTTACAAAGATATTGACCCCGTAACTTCCTTCTTCATGAAATAAATTGGTCAAGATGAGCTTTAAGGGTGTTTATTTTTTATTCTAAGAAAGCTTGTGGATGATTTAAAAAGCAGCCCTCCGGGTTACAAGGGGTGCCTCCTATTCTGCCCTGCGCTCCTGGATTTCTACTTTATGCTGCTTCTGTAGTCTTTCTAATTATTCGATACGCAGCTGCTGGTCTTCGTCCAGCGTTTGCTGTTGCCCCTGCCATTCCCGCCATGTTTGTTCCAACTGGTCCCTCTCCAGAATGAGACGCTGTTGTGAGACGGCTATTTTTCTCTCCTCTATGCAGCGCTCAGTGACTCACGTTGTCCTCTCGTGCTCTCCCTTTTCTCAATGAAGGCCAGGTTTCTCCCGTCGGCAGCTCTTTTTGCACCAGCAAATAAAGATCAAATGAGAGGGCTAGAGCTAAATTGATGTTCGTAACTAGGCTGTGACGAACTAAACCATAGAACTTTTGACATACATGTGTCGCAACTACACAGTGTATACTTGCCTTGCCTTACACGCAATGCCCCTCTTATACTACCCTGTTCAAAGTCGGGCTGTGTGCTTGGATGCTGAAGAAAGTTGCTTCGGGTGGGCCCATGAATATCGAACACACCTTCGTCACCTGGGTATACGTCTTCATACATTTGCAGCAACTGGACTGACGCTGTAGTCTATTTTTCGTCTGCATTCCCTGGACGAAAATAAAAGACACAAACGAATTCTCTAAAATTATATTCTCACTGGCATTACTTCTAGCTGCTAAGAGGCAGTCAAAACAAGAAATATGAAAGTCATATCAGCACATCTGCTTCTTCATGCTGCATATCGCAGACCCGTCCATTCACCTTACGGCATAGTTTTGTCGGCATGCTGGGGTGCTTTCAACATACTTCAACTAAATAGTATGTGTCCTTCCACAAATGTGTTCACAAAAACATGTCTCCCCTTGGCGCAGTGCCCAATTTGAAAGGTGAAGTGACATATCCTTATATTTACAGCAAATAACTTTGATGTTTAAGCGAGCGTATAGAGTAGAACATTGCATGCACATCATAGTTACTTTGTTGCAGGGTGATGGTCTTTTTCCTACGTTTGCACAAGTTCCGATGCGGCACAGCCTGGATTATTCATATTCCATTGTTTGAAATAAATGCAGGAAAATATGACTTGTTATTGTTGTCATGTTGTCATTGCACGTAAAAACGCAAGTAAACCAACGTTTCACCTGCGCGTTGCTCTTGATTGTCCATTCGCATTAGTTGTGGTGCAGTGGTGTGCGTATAATCTATATTACCTTGGTCAAGATAAATGTCGACAGGCTTCTCTTTATTGCTAGTACACTCTTCACTGCTAACAGTAGTTCATGTTGCCGCTGTGTCTTCTTCCCTGATGCTGTAGTGTAGTGCAGCCCCTATCGAGCATAGTTCTGGCTTCTTGCTGCAGTGGCCTAAGTATACATGCTTGAGATAAAACGGCACTTGAGTTAGGTGCAGTAGGACGCGTGAGCAGTATTTGAAATGTGCGTGTCTTTCACTGTACAGATTGGGACTAATTTTGCAGGAATCATTAATGCGGAACATTTTATGACAGACCCTAAAAAAGCGTTATGTATTCTGTAATGTTAACTGTATTAAATATAGAATCATAACACGCTCTTATAATGTTCGAACTTCGAAAATATTTACCACAAACACTGCTCCGAATATATGTGTAGCTCTTGCTGGTGCTGCAAATAGCAACATATCATGGCTGCATTCTGGCAAGAAGCTGTAAGCACAGGGCCAGTACCTTTCTCTTGGAACGAAAAAGTACGTTAAATGTACGCATAGGAGGCCTTGAATGCGGGATTGATGATGTAAGTGCGTGGTGCTTTCTTGCAGACCCCAGAACCTTGCATGTGAGGTCGGCCTCCTCAGCAACGGTGGCAGCTGTCGGGTATACCACGTGCGCTGGAGCGGCAACATTTCTCGTGACAGAGGCTGCACTACGCTTCCGCCGCCGAGATGGAAGAAGGCTGCGGACGCCCATAAGCCACTTTTCGTGCAGCAGCGAGCCTAATTTGGAGCCCAAAATAGAAGAAAAATTGAGAATGCTCCGGGAGTACATGATCTTTTTCTGAATATTGTTATTTAATTCGGCACCTGCGAAGCAAGCGCTATAGATAAATACAACCAGTAGACACTGAAGCACCGCAAGAAAGAAAAACAAAAGTAGGCGCTCACGATAACAGGGGTGAACAGTACTGAATTCCTCGTTTTGCCCGGTCGTCTCATCAGTACTGGACTATCAGCAGATTCAGCCTGTGGAGGAGTGCGCACGGCCTAGAGTCCTGTCCTGTCCCCGTTTTGACGTCTGTAGGCACGCTTGCCAATGCTGCCTGATCGTTTAACGGGTCCACTGCGCGAACCTCGCAGAACAAAGCGATGTCTTCGTCCTGAGTAAATCGCGTTCGCTAAGGTGCTGCCATGTTTGCCAGTGCGATTTAGAAAATGGTAGTCGGAACAAATGTGTCGTCGTCGGCTAAGACACGTCTCAGGTGCCTTTGTCAAGTTGGGCTTCACCACTAGATTTGGCCGTCTCATCTCGCCTGCTTATTGCCCAGCCGAAGCGATTCCGCATTAGGCCGACTAGCCATGAAATCGACAATACGATCGGAAATCAGTGGAATCTAATGAATCGATATTCATTAGGCACGTTATTTGAGACCAAATGAAAACCGTAGTCACTTTTACTAGCATAGCAACTACACGCGTTACCACGAATCTAGCCCAGTTTGGTGCTAGGTTATACCCGTTGCTTGGATGTATACCGCCATATTTGTTGACGCAAAACTTTTGGCAGTGCTGTTGGAGCTCCCACTAAATCGGTCAAATAGCGTGCTCGACGCAAACTACAAACGAAGTTTTCTTCTCGCGCATGCGCATTGGTTTCGATGCTATTTCTTTGGAGCCCGAAAACACTTGGAGCCCATCTTCTAAAACACTCTATTAGCGTCTAGACAGCTGTAATTATCTGTCAACCCCGCAAAAGATTGCAGAAATTGAAGCGCTTGCATTTTTAATAACGACCAAGAGGGAAGCTAGATGGAATAGTAAAGAAGATTGGGGGAGGGGAGACAGAGAAGGCGGAGAACCAACGCAGTTCCCATAGATGGCGTGAGGGCGCGAGAGGGAGAAGGTGACGTAAGAACTCTAGGAAACACGACTGCGGTTGCGGCCACACGGGATTATTTAAAATCAAACCAGGGTACGGCATGTTTCTGCTGTTTCTGAAGAATAAACACCATGCAACTTTGCCAAGCTTTGCTAAACGCACAACTCGCAACGTGCAGAAGAAGCAAACCAGATTAAAGCACACCGTAAGGTCTAGGCGACACTATGGGAGAGGTCACACGTTAAATCAATACTTCCTTGCCGCCGTGGTAGCGTTGTTGCTATGGCATTGCGCGAGGTAGTGGGTCTGATTCCGGCCATAGCATGCGCATTTCCAAGTTGCAAAAATAAAAACATAAAACGCTAGTGCACATGAATTTAGGGACGCGTTTAACAATAGTAGGGTGTCTAAATTATTCGGGAGTCCGGCACTAAGGCGTGCCTCATAATCGGAATTTGGTTATGGCTAGTACAGCCCCGTAATTAAGTGAAAGTTTAATGCATCTGCCTTGATCCGATGTGCCAAGTGAGGCGATGATATTGCTCAACTCTCTCAAAGATTATGAACAATGGCGCACAACAACGCCTCAAGCGAACATGTCTACCTGTGCGTTCTGTGTACAACGCAGACAAAAAGTAGTGGTGCATGCAAGTCACCGTTTAATATCAAATCACCACTAACGTGTTAGACTAAACATTGAATTAAACAGTTGCTGTCAATCACTGTTCATTTCCGTGAATAATTATCGTGCTAATTATCATGAATAATAAATTGTTGTAAGCTTCGCTTACACCAATTTCCACAATGTATGAGAACCGCATATTTTCACATTCGTGATAAATATTTCCAACACTATTATTTAAACCTAGGGAAAAAAATGATTGGGGACATATGTGCCGAATTCCGCTCACTTAGCTAAATTTCCATTGGTACTCCTGCAAAATTTATGTTTTGGCATACTACTCTGTCTCTAGGTTTAACGAGCATAGAATAGGCCTCGACCTAAAGCGTACGAATGCTGAGTCGCAAAAGTGCAGTGTCTAACAGTCAAAGCCAGATGTCAAAACAAGAGCCAAGGAAAGAATGAACGTGGCGTAGATATGTCCCAGTTTGCTCTTTCAGGCAGCATTACCCGAAGCAACGGGATCTGCCGTGTTGAACCAGCCGTTTTCGTATTACCTGTCCATCATTTTTTTCTTTTTTCCGAGAGAACGAGGAGCACATTCGGCTCAATCATCTCTCAATCTGCTTGAAGCATCTAGGGTTGAAGGATGTTTGGGACTTCCTTGGTCATTCTTTTCTTTCTGTCTATAGTCAACGGAGATCTAAAGAACTGCGAACCGGATCCGAGAGACGGTAAGTCTTGTTGCACCTATCGCGCCTGTGCCCACATAAGCGTGAAAATTTGCTCCTTTCGAAATGGAAGCGCAAGGAAAAGGTTTCGAATGATCATTGCAATATGTTTTGAACGTGTCTATCACTTTGCAGCAATCATTTACGCCAACCAGTTGGCTCGTGCCATCAAGCATTTCATGAAAAACTGCATGGGCATAATGGATTGCTTCAAGGGTCGTCCAAGCATCAACCTCTTCATTGAGGTAAAATTCTGGCGCGTAAGCGCTAGAATATATTAAACTTGGAGAAATATTTCATATATCACGTTGTAGTAAAAGTAACAAAACAAACAGAGCCGAAGATGTGACAGCGGATTCTCATTTTATTCCACCAAATTGTGCCTAGAAAAACCAACATCACTTGAAGTTAAACTCAAAAAGCAAAGCAGTTAAAACTCAAAAAGCAAAACAGTTAAAACTCAAAAAGCAAAAAAAAAACACAAATCGTCTGTTGTCGAAGTTGGACTCCAAAGGACAAGGGGTTCCGCTATTCACGCATCGTACTTTCCGGCATAATTATTGATGCTTGTGGATAGTAACCTGCCGGTTACAATTGTGTTCATATAATTTGCGAGAACATTCGACAAACTTCCGAGGCGCATCTTTATCAGAGCAACAATTTAATAAAAGCGATAATTGTCTGAAAACGAACACCGGCAAAAATCTACAATACCTGGCAATGTCAGTTTTAGGAAGCATCGCCCAATCCGCAACAAAAAACAAATTTAAAAAATACTGCAGGTAGCACATGGGTGGTCTAATTGGTAATGCACCGGCTGTTGTGCAGAGGTAGCAGGCTTGGAAACGAGCCTTCCGACCAACTTGGGTCACTGAGCAAGTGGTAATGTGTGCAATGTGTGTCGCTTCAACGAACCTCTTTCACGCCGAATGGGATCACAGTAGAGGCGAAACTGGCCAGGTACCGCCGTTAGAAGCTCTTTGACTCCGGTTTGGAGTACTCCGTATGTGTCACTCAGTTTTTGCTGGTCTCCAACTTGGGTAACTGGGTGAGGGACTGTAGGTGTTCGCCGTTCTTCAATGAACTTCTGTTATGCCAAGTTAGGTCGCTAAGTATTTCCCACTGGCAACGTGCCGCTCAAGAGTTACCTTTAACATGTCTTCAACTCTTTAAGTTCTCTTCAAGGGTTACTCAAGGATAGCAACCGTACGCATCAGGAGGCTGCGCCACGTTTGCATTTGGTATGAGTCGCTTTTAAATGAACGCCTTTTGCTCCACTGCTGCAGCGAGCTTCGACATAAATGCACTAAATGCCGCTCTTCAAAAACCGCTCGCAACTTGTTTCACTGCATGTGCGTCCCTGAGTGTGCATATAAGCAAGAGAACAATTCCCACAGGGCCCAGAAAGAAGTCCGAGAGAAGATCCCGGAGGCTAAATTACCTGTTTGTTAGTGCTCGCACGCCATGGCGCGAGATGCACTTAGGAGGCAACGCGCAGACTCCGTGTTGATAGGGCGAACCAAGTGTTCTCGGGGAAGCGCTTTGATTTAAATTGAATGGAAGCATCAACAGGTCAACAGTAGAGATAAACAAGAGACGTATAGAGTATTGGTGGGAAAAAAGTCGGGAAAAGAGTGATACGACCGGATCCTTTGCAGGCGTACGTAGCGGTTCATGACAGGTAGAGAATTTTTGAATAATAGAAACGAGATCTAGGAAGTGTACAAAAATATTGTTCACTAGGGCCGACAATTCAGAATTCCGGGACGTTCAGCAGCGGGCCTTGCATGTGCATTGTTTCAATGTAAATAGGACGATTGCAATACTCCATAATAAGAAATTTGAGTGCACGTGTTTGCGTTTTTTATTTTGCGATATGTTAAGGTAAATAATTTGATACCGAAATCACCGCATCTACTGACAGGGGGCCCTTGCCCTCAGCGCCTTCGCAGATGAAAGGGAAGTATGGGAATGCTTGCGTGATAAGCGACATCGGCGCCAGCTGTGCAACAAGACAACGACGAAGGCGCAAGCAGTGACACGAGCTCCTTTGGCCAGTTACGTTGAAGGACGCCGGCGCTCACCCTTAAAACGGGCACCCAGAAGCTGCGCTGTAAAATGCTAGCATGAAAAGCATGTCGAGCACACTGAATAACTCAAGCAGTCTACGCGACTATTTGTAACTGCTCTGTTTCAAATAGATGCCAATAAATAATCATCATCACACAGTGAAAGAGGCATCGGACTGCAATGCACTTTTCATATATGACTCGTTTCAATAGTGGCAATTCGTTGTGTCGCTTTATTGATTCGATGTTAATACATTACCGTCGACAATCCTCTGCGATTGGCTGCTGCCACAATTTTAAAGCGAAGCTCTCTTTGCCTCTTCTTTCGACTTTTTGGGTGCTACTGCGGCTGCTGCTGTGGTCGTGCTCGCGCGCGCAGCTTGGTTTCTTGCAACACCACCAAATGGCGCTCGTCTCCACACATCCCGGCTGGCACCAGAGATCCAATGTTTCATAGTCTGTGCTTATGGCACGCCTGTGTTTTCTTTCCCATGAGACAAAACTGCATGTGGTGGATTGTACAAGTAGCGTGCGGGGCTATGGTAGTGCTAACATTACAATCGACCATAGCCTAAAGATAATGCAGGAATCAGGTGTCTCGACGCCGTGCGGCTCACATATGCAGAATTATCACCCAAACAAGCCCCAACAAAATCCCTGAAAGTGTACACACAGGGTCGAGGACACTAAGGCCCGAAATAAGCGTCGCACAGAACAGGAGCGGCTTCGCTACGCAGCGAAACGTGATGCAGAACGTTGCTGTCACGGTGCGATTTGCCATGTGAGGCAATAATGATGCTCAATTCTCGCACAGAAGATGAACAATGACGCATAAAAACGCCTAAAAACGCGTCTTCTTGTGTGTTTTGAGGACTGCGCAGACAAACAGCAGTGGCGCACCGAGGGTTACGTTTAACTTCACACCTGTTGAGAGATTAGTATTGATGCACCACTAAATTTGGGATGCCTCTGTAGTACTCGTATAATTCAACTGGCTGACTGTGGAAGTGCCGTCAGACTGCTGTCTTAGCTTCACCGTTACACATGAATCCCTGTCCTGCCAGGAACTCCTTCAGCGAGGCACCTTTTTTCATACGTGGGCTGCATTTCCCTGGGGATTTCGATGGGCATCCATCCGTTGCTCCATAGAAAACGAATCACACTTCGTTGGTAGCACGCCGTGGATGGGTGATGCACATTCATCATCTTCAACAACTGGCAGCAGGGCTGTGCGGCTGAGCTACTGGCAGATAAGGCTGGGCGGGTCCAAGAAAGGTCCACGACTGGGAGTGGATGTGTTGACATCGCATTTACAGCCGTAATTTGGTTAAAACTAGGAGCAAGGCCTTTTTCGTACGCTATGGTATATAGCCACCATATTTATTATCCTGTTGATTCATGACTAGTTAAGCCCACTTATCTGAGAGCGCTGGTAGTTCTACTTGAAGATCGCTTGCTCGTAATAGCCATTCCTCAGTCGGTCTCTATGTCTTCAAGGTGGAGGCCTCTGGTGTAGGCTAGCCACTACAAGATACATATTTTTGTATGTTCTCGAAAACGGCGCCGCAATCATACCAACCTCCTGAAATGGTTGGCATTGAGGTTTAATAGTTTGTAGCAATCCTACAAGGCCTTCTCGGAGATGTCTTTTGTTACTGACTTCCTCGGATGGCTTGGCTAAAGGGGCGCCGTCCGCTGTGCGATGACAGCAATAATAATTTTCTTGCCTTCACAAATACTACCAGAGAAACCCACGGGCTGTTCGCATGCTTGATGTATTTGTTGCGCAGCTTTTGCCTACTTCTTCCATTTTGAATGTTTCCATTTCGTGTCGAAACTCAGCACAAATTTTTACGGGCTGGTGCAGTGCATTCCTTTATCACCAAGCGTTTAGCAAGTCACTCTCCGCAAAAATTGTTCATGGAAAGCCGCCATAGGCTCGCAAATAGGGACTAGAGAACTTTTGCTCCTCTCACCTGGGAAGACCTACATTAACGTCGAATCTAAAAAGAATCAGAGCAGACAAGCGGCACTGCTGGATGCCGCCGTTTCTTCTCCGTGGATTATGGAAACGACTTCGTTGATTTGTGTATATTTGTGGGTGGTGTTTGTTACCTTGTGCTTTGCTTCAACCCCATATTATTGCGCCATTCACTGTCCCACATAGAGTTCACGCACGCTCAACAAATGCTGACCACCGCATTCGATGACAACATCCACAACTGCTTCGCACTGCAGAAATGTCGATGCCGCTACGTGGCGAAACTGTGACTTTGTTTTCTGTTATATTCATGACGTGGTTACTGGGAGTCTTCAGCGGAAGTACAGCTTTCTTCACGGACAACGTTACCGACATAGAGTTCAGTTGAATACCTGCGCCCTATTGGCTTAGAAATTCGTTGGCGGGTAATACGTTGCGTAAGAAATTCTGCAAAATTAGGAAGCCCGAACGGTATTTATAGCTATGAACTTCCGATCTCTGTGCAGGTGCCCCCCGCCAATTGTACGATGTCGAAAGTTTGATTCTATTGCCGTTCAATGCTTTTTTTACTTTATTCAATTTGATAGCGAACAGTTCGGTGATGATAAATAGCGTTTTCTTCGCATCGAGTCTTCTGAACGCCACATGTGTTTGCTGTGTATTCGTGATTCTTCTTGAGACGTCTCCTCAGGAGGAGTATCTTGACCAGTTTGACGAATCACCCTCAGTTACTGCTGCCAATGTGCCTTACAGTGGACAGTGGTCTGCCACTCAGTTCGACCAAACTATTGGTGGCAATAGGAAAAATGCACTGACCAAGAGAAGGCGAATGCGAGATTTGTAGGGGTGCGCAATTATTTGCTGCAAGGTAATCGCCGATTCTCCCTGACTTTCGTCTTTGTCGTTACGAAACGGCGAATTATTGTAATCCTTTTGATGATAAGAAATTCGGCAGCAGACGTGGCTTGCTTCAACACAGTTATTGCAAAGCTCTCGATTTTCAGGGGCGCGTATATCTTGCGACGTTGTGCGGAGTGGCGGCAGGATTGGCGGCCCTGATTTATCATGGCTGGTGGTCGTATTGGGGGGGGGGGGGGTGGCGCTACCGGGCCATGACGTGGGCGCGGATGTGCAATTTCAGGGCTGGATGGCAGCATATAGGTTATCGTTTCGAGTTGAAGCTGAAGTCGTCACGGCTACAGTTCTTGAACACCTTGATACTGCTGCTTTTTTTTGGGGGGGGAGCGGTGTCATAAATTGATGCAACTGGAACTTTTATCCTCGGAACATCTTTTTAATCACGTCGCACACATTTGCTTAAATCATCTCTCGCAAGTCCTCCTAGACAGAGTGCTTAACTTTGGCTGAATCTAACGTCTAGCAGGAGTTATTATTTCTAGTGCAAATTTCAGCGTCTTCTCATTTATCGAAGCCTTCGACGGACATAATGGCATGCAATAGTCCGGTGGTGATTTAGTGCTCAGCATCTGGCATGAGGGCACAAAGTTTTTCTTCTCTAACACATCCTTGTCGGAGTGGTGAAAAAAAAACTGGTTCAATATTCCTTAAAAACAGTGATGATATGGTTAAGACAACTACAATCAGATGTACAAGGATCTTCGGGAGCTTTGAATCTGAGTTTGAAGTTTATTGTTTACAAACTTGTAGAAATTACGGATGAAATAAGCTATACAAGAAGAGGCCCCTCAGTGTAAACACTCCATAACGGACCTCTTCAGGCAACGTTCGCAGACATACGCAGAAAGCTGCTCTGAAAATTTTCCGGATTGTCAAAGGGCACTCCTGATTTTAAAGCCGTGTGATCTCAGTATTTTCGAAGAAGTATAGAGTACGAAATTTCTATCATCACTTCAAGTTGTGGAAAGTTGCTACCCTTTTCTAATATCTGGAGTCAGCTCTTGGGACCGGATGATAATGGTGTACAGAAAATTGTTAGCTGTCTGGGTAGTTGTTATACGATAGATGAAAGAGATACTGCGTCTCTTATTGCATTGTTTGATTTTTCTATACCTTACAGATGCTGTCAAGTAGTGCTCCTTGCTTCTGGAACAATTATTGTAGCCTGAAACTAGCTAGCTCTCCCCGTCGCGAGCGACATTGGCGCTCCCTTCACGTTTAGAGTTTGGCCCAGGGCTTCGCTGGCATTTAGGGAACATGAACGAAGCACCTTCAACGGTGACAGTGAAGAAGAGAACTGTGCCAAAATGTGGGTTAATAATCAAAGGGGGTAATTTGCTAAGGCAAAAAATTTTTACCCTAGGAATGTAGCCGGTGTGAATCAGTGCACTTACCTTACGAGTCTTATGAGAGCGAGTCTTAAGAAAGCTCGGATAAGATGACAAAACAAGGTAGAAGCCCGCCTAAACAGATAGCATGTTTACACGTCACGCGTCTGTAGGCGATGCTATGTTTTTCTGGTAAAACCCCACACACGTCTGTTGGAGAAATGAAAACATTCTGATGAAACGGCCATCGCTATTGTGAGCAACACCATACCGCATGTAATCCATTTCAAACTACATTATAGCTGAGCAGGGCCTTAGGGTAGCCGGAGAATTCTCAAGCCATAAGCTAAGGTTCGTGAGGGTCGCTATAACCCATTATTACGCTGTAAAATACAAAAAACGAGAATTTGTGTTTTAGTATCCCAATATTACTTCGAACTGAATTGTTGCTTCATTTAGCAGTGTGTGGTTAATTTTTTATTTTTTTCGCATACATTTTCTTTTTTCATTGTTGGTCAGGGTTTAAGTGTTTGTCAGGCTCCTTAAGGAGTGCTATGATTAGGAATCGAAAGCAAACGAACTATTAATTGCGTGGGCTGCGTACAATCTTTAACAAAAACGGCGTGTTCCCCTTGATGCGCATCTGCCTTGATGTGTATAATAGTGTGTGTTGTGCGTTTCTATGCACGTAATGTAGCAAAGTTCTGAGGAATGCGCTACTTGTAGACCTTCTTGCTGCACCAAGCCCACGGCCTAATGACTCAACGTAATTGAAGTATCACTAAATAAACCTAACCCTATTTATATTCCTAAATATCGTAAATGTAAATTTTTAGTAGGTTGCTCAATAAATGACAATTGAAAATAGGAGGATATTGTTACGAGCCACCTACACCGACTAACCAAGAAGACGACGATGGCGGGGACATTGAGCGTGTTCAGCCATCTTGGCCATGCCTGTAAATAGTATCTGCTTTTAATCGTGCTTCGCTTTCTTGCATTTGACGTTCCGTCACCACGGCTACGTGGCTGCACTTCACAGTTGCAGGAGTACACCTATAATTTTCTTTACAAGTCTGGCCGGATGCACCAAGATGCCGAGTGTTTATCACGCTACCCAATGAAGCTTGCCAACACCGCCGAGCCTTATACTGGCGACTTCGCTATGGCTGTTTCAGATCTGGCCAACTTAAACAGAAAAGCGACGACACGTTACTATGTGTAATAGGCTGCCTCCCGCCCGGCCCGTCGCTGCGTCTGTTTCAGCTTTATGACCATATTATTTACCGTCCTGGTACCACTCCCTACGGTCCGGAGCTTCTGCTTGTTCTCCCCATGCAACTTCGTGCTACTGTTCTCAACGAACTCCACAATGGCCCAGCTGCTGGCCATCACGCAGTATCCCGCACATACGACCGCGTGCGGCGCCGGTTTTTCCGGCCTGGTCTGTAGCGATCTGTTCGACGCTACGTTGCTGCGTGTGACCATTGCCAGCGACGTAAACAGCCCTCGACGTCACCTGAAGGCTTTCTACAGCCCGCTCACATACACAAGGAGCCGTTATACCGCATCGGTCTCGAACTGCTCGGCCGATTCCCTACGTCTGCATCAAAGAACAAGTGGGTAGCAGCTGCGACCAACTATGCTACGCGGTATGCCATCAAGCGAACTTTGCCGATTAGTGGCGCCAATGACGTTGCCGGTTTCCTACTTCGTGACGTTATCCTTCACCATGGTACTCCTAGGTAATAACTCACTGAGCGAGGAGGCTACCTCCTCTAGAAAGTAGTGAATGACCTCCTTTGTTGCTTTTCTGTGGAGCGGAAGCACATTGCTGCATACCAGCCACAGACCAACGGGTTCACCGAGAGGCTGAACCGCTTCTTAATCCATATGCTGGCCATGCACTTGCCTGATGATGATCGTGAGTGAGACAACGCTATACCGTATTTCATGTTCGCGCAGAACACATCCCGTCATGACACTGCACGTTTTTTTCAATATTGTCTACTGTTTACCCAAAACCCAGCCTCGTATATCTGCACGCTGATACCTGCTGTCACACAAGAAGAAGAGAATATTCCTGCTATGCTGGCACGCGAACCCATCTGGTACGTCACAGCGCTCATGAGCGACTATCCAGCTCGCAATAATTTCAAAAGCACCGTTCTGACCACAGCCACCGAAACCTCTGTTTTACTCCGGGATTTTTTATACTTCTCTGGACTCCATATTGTCGTCCATGTCTTTCCGAAAAGCATTTGTCGCGTTACAGCGGACGTTACAATGATTTACGGTAACTTAGTGACATTAATTATCAGATTGTGCCACTGGATAGCTTTCCACCATCGACCCTGCAAAGAGAAAGCTTTTAATATAAAGGAAACACACAGAAATTGTCTGAATAAAGGGAAAATGAGACATCCACCCGTTTTGTAGCAATTGCTACAAAGGAAACCCATACGGGTTCCTCGAAAGAAAAGCCTCATAGTTCAAGAAAAATTCGTCCTGGTCCGGGACTCGAACCCGGGACCACCGCCTTTCCGGGGCAGCCGCTCTACCATCTGAGCTAACCAGGCGGCTAGCAGATGGTAGGGCGAAGTCGAATTTGTCGACAACACGAAGCAAAGGCAAGAGTTTGACGCAGTAGTTCTGCGGAAACCCGCAAGGGTTTCCGCAGAAGCTCAGATGGTAGAGATGGTAGAGATTAGCTCAGATGGTAGAGCGGCTGCCCCGGAAAGGCGGTGGTCCCGGGTTCGAGTCCCGGACCAGGACGAATTTTTCTTCAACTATGAGGCTTTTCTTTCGAGGAACCCGTATGGGTTTCCTTTGTAGCAATTGCTACAAAACGGGTGGATGTCTCATTTTCCCTTTATTCAAGTTAGCTCAGATGGTAGAGCGGCTGCCCCGGAAAGGGGGTGGTCCCGGGTTCGAGTCCCGGACCAGGACGAATTTTTCTTCAACTATGAGGCTTTTCTTTCGAGGAACCCGTATGGGTTTCCTTTGTAGCAATTGCTACAAAACGGGTGGATGTCTCATTTTCCCTTTATTCAAGTTAGCTCAGATGGTAGAGCGGCTGCCCCGGAAAGGCGGTGGTCCCGGGTTCGAGTCCCGGACCAGGACGAATTTTTCTTCAACTATGAGGCTTTTCTTTCGAGGAACCCGTATGGGTTTCCTTTGTAGCAATTGCTACAAAACGGGTGGATGACTCATTTTCCCTTTATTCATTGCTTCTCTCCACCTTGCGGGTTTCCGCAGAACTACTACGTCAAACAGAAATTGTCTACACCGTAAAATAAGTTTTCCGTGTATGCCCTATGACAGAAGGCTGTTAAAAAACAGAAGTTTTCGATTCTCCTTGATCTCTAGCCTATAAATGGAGTCAAAACTAAAATATAACCGTTTTAAATAATTGTTATTGCGTAAAAAACTGTAAAATATAATTTTAGAGTTTCTTTCTCTTCATACACGCCATTTTTGCATATACTACGCGTGACGCGCTGTTTGCGGTATTGGTTTGGTGTCCCGTGCCATAATCAAGATGGCTGCTCTTCGAGTCAGCACATGTCGGCACTGCTCCGTTTCTTCTTTCGAAAATCGTGAGAGGTGAGTCGTTTTCTTTTGAAGTAAATTACAAACACTGCACGACTTCTTCTTTCACCCAATGTTGTCTGCTTGTTTGTGACACAGAACAGGACTACAATGTTGCGCGCAAAGAAAATTCAGGCGGGACGTGAAAACATTTAGCAACTACACGTTGCCATATTTCAGCGTACGTTGCTCTTTGTGAGGTAACGTTGAATTTCGGTATTAAATTTAGCTTTCGTTTTTTGCTATAGCATACGTAAGGGCTGACCGGTGGGCTTGAGAAATATATTACTGTCTATTCTTGCCTTTTCGGAATGTAGTTGTTTTTGCTGTGGCGGCGAGAGCGAAAAAAATTGCATGTGTGAGTTCTCAGCAAAGCTCACTTAGTGACGTTAGCTCTTAACTACGATCAAGTGTTTAGTTTGTTGAAGTGATCGGAAAGCGTGACTTTTCTTTTCTGTTGTTTAATATTTGAATTGTTTTGATGCTGGCATATGCAACCCGTTGCATATGAGAGCACACGGTATCCAGTATTGGTGTTGTTGCTTTGTTAGCAGCGGTTCGAGTGTTTTAGTGCGTTACCATCGGGAAATAGTTTTGCCTGGACACCAGCTAAGTCGCTTCAGTTTTTTAAATAGTTAGCGGGAACACTGGACTGTCTGGCTGTTTGTCTGGTGTACTGTTTGCGCATTTTAAAAGCACAGCGCGGAAAGTGCTAGTACCCGTGCCGCGAAGATATGCAGTCATCACTCTCGGGGCCCCAAATGAATCGCACCCATGTCGTCTGCTAACATCCCTTCCTGACTCTGACAAATAATAATTATATGGATGAACGAAGGACTGCGAAAAATCAGAAACAAGTGGTAAAAAATTTGCATCAATTAAACTGCAGCAACACATCTAGTAAAAAAGTGAATAGTCAGCGTGTGTCATTGTTTCGCGTAACTAATACCATACAGTTTACGAAGTGTGGCCACCACTTCAAATAATGAGGACTATATCCTACCTTTCGCTATTCTGCTAGATATCGTTATGAAAATATCTGACGCGTGATTTGTTTTGTGACTGCGCATGCCGCGACCGGGCGCAAGAGGAACTGACGGAGGCAGCGCGGCAGGGAGGGGGGGGCGATTTAGAGTCCGCGAACAAGTGGGTACTTTGCGGGCGCGACCACGCCTCGTATCTTGCGTTCCTCTTGCGTTGAACCGACAGATCGCACGAAGGTCACTTCGTTCGCTTCTGCTGCTGCGCCTGCGCACGCCAGCGTGTTCACAGCAAATGTACGCGCTCATCGACTGTGATGTGGTCGTGTTTGCTTGTGCCTGCTGACACCATGCTTGTAAAGTCAGCGAGCGAATGTTCCCAACTTTATACTGCCGATAAAACTAGTATCTTTTTATGGTTGTCTGCTAATTTGCTATCGCAATCGATGCTTCGCTTTAGGGCGAAAGTGCGACTTCTTTTTTAGTTTGAGAAATAAAAAGAAAGCACACGGAGCAATTCGGCCTATTGATATGAATTAAATCAAGAAGTGGACTTGAGCAACAGATTTCAATGTTGAAGTTGATAATGAAAACGATTCACTGAGCAGCTTCATAAGTATTCTATGTGAGGCATACATACAAATTCCAAAATTAAGGTCAAGAAGTAATCAACTCGTTGCATCCCTTCTCTACTGATCGGCTTCAATTCCGCAATTTCAACATGTGCCCTCAAGTGAATAGTAAGATTTCTTCAAGGAGTTATAAAACAGGAGCTCATGAGACAATCTGCATATTTCTTTTTTATATCACTTTCTAACTGGATGTATGGTTTACAAAATGTTTCAACATAGTTGCAAAAACGGTATGGTAATATTATCATGAATAGGTGACACGCAGAAAAACCACCAACAGAACGACCAAGATAGTGGGAGGGTGACAACTACACTTGTAGCTGAACCTGTGGAGACCAGCCTGAGGTAGTTTTCTTTCATCGTCTTCATCGACTGTTGCGCCTTTAAAATGAAGCAATAATAATTCTGAATGTGTCGCCTTTCGCATGCTTAACTGTGCTTAAAACAGGAAACCAGAGACACCTCGATTGCCCTGAGGTTCACACATCCTCTAGCTTAGTGCATATTGGCAATAATGAAATGAAGCTTATCATTGCAATTCCCTGTAAATGCTTCTACATTTTTTCAAGCAAACAGCGACCACAAACATTGAGTTGAGTGTGCGTGGTGCGTGTGTGTGTGTTGCGTACGCTATTCGTGCTTGTGTATGTTTTGTACGTGTTGTGTGAGTGCGTGCGGTGTGAGTGTGTGGGTGGGGGAAGGGCGTGTACATTTTCTCCCATGGTGAGTGCTTTTTGCTTCAAAGTGTGTACGGTGCCATGGGCTGGCCACGTACTAATATTCTGCAGTTACCTCAAACAAAATAGTCGTCTGGATGGAATAAACATTATTTGGAAATCGCCTCCCAGATAGTACTGACATACGCGCACACTGCAGGGATTTGTTCACCACTCTTCCCCCAAAAAAGTATTGTAGTAAGGCGCTTCACTGAGCTTTGTACAATCATGCTACTGCGATATGTATATTAAAACACCCCTGTTTTTTTCTTCAGGTCAGTCGCAGCATGACGCCCTGAGAAAGAAATCAAGGTGCAGCGGCCAAGCAAGCAGCACGGCCTTGCACCAAAAGTTGTCTGCATGATCAGATGCCTCCATAACCAAGACTGACTTTTAAATCAAAAGTTTCAACAACGTAATGCCGAAGCCGGGTTGAGTTTTTTTTCAGCAGCATTATGAGTCCCTATAACGTAAAACTATTCCAACATGTTTTTATTCCTCTCTCCTGAAGTCAAATTTGCGTAACCGCCAACGCAACCATCGGGTTGCGACAACCCGCAGGGTTGTTCTGAACAGACCGATGAAACGCTCTCCACGTTACTAGGAGGTCCCTTTTGTTTGCTTGAAAAACGAATATAATTGCCTACACTGAGCGGCTTGTCTTTTCTAATGGGCTGACAAGATGCGACGAGCACGCTTAAGGGGAGAGGAATTCGATGGGACGGAGTCACTGCACTGAAAATTAATAACGGCATGAAGAGGGTGGCACCGGCGTCTTTGACTGGTCCGCTTTCCCCTACTTAACTTGCGGTGGCTGGTAGAAAATTGGGGCGGCATGCAACGGAACGTTAAGAATGCCGCTAAAACGGATCATCAGCAAAGAGTTGGCAGAGAGAGGGCGTAAAGGTGCCGAAAGGGCTCGAAACCGTTACACAGCCTCGCTAAAAGTATTGTTATACGCAAATAATCCCACGCTCTCCGGCAGGTGCGAGCTGCTAGTGCCTGAGCGATCGGCGGCAGCCATCTTTTATTCCTTTCGGAATGGGGCAGCCTGCGGCTATTCAGATGAAAATTGAGTTTTGTTCGGCATATTAATGCATCTTTAACGCGTACACGCCACTTTGACGCGGTGAGTTCTCGTGGTTTTGTGAAGTCGCGTGACAGGCAGGTGAATTGGGTGAAACCTGAAAACTTTTGACCAATAGCCGGGGGCTAATGGTAAAAGGCGTCGAATCAGAAATAACTATTTTTTTTCTTTTGTTCGGTCAAATCATGTATAATCAGTGCGTGCGCATCATATAAGATAGGGAGCTCTCGCGGTTTTCGTGACGTCGCGTGAAAAACAGCTGCAGTGGGGGTGGTCCAAAAAGTTTTCGACCAATCGTGGAAGGCTGATTGCACAATTGGAATAGAAATGTTTGGAATAGTTCTACGTTATACCACCCGTTTTATATATAAGTTTTCTATATATATTTTTTATATATGGTTTTCTTGTGCTGTTGTAAGAAGTTCGCTCTTTTGTTTTCATGTGGCCTATTTTGCCGTCAGTTTTTCTTGCTTTTAAATAAAACACTTTTCCATTTTTGTACGGAACAAACTTTAGCTTGGCTCTTCTTGTAGGATCCCTTACCGCAGTGTTGGTGGTGCCACCTGCACTTTGTCACACGTTACTCCATGAAATATCTGGTTCCTTGTTTTATATATAAAAAAACACTTTTCGCGGTGGCTAAGCAGCTATTATGTTGCGCTGTTAAGCACGAGGTCCTGGGGTAGAATGCCGGCCGCGGCGGCCCCACTTCGATCGGGGCGCAAGGCAAAAACCCCTTTCTACCATGCAATAGGGGCACGTTAAAGATCTCCTGGTGATGAAAATGAATCGGGAGTCTCTCACTACGGCGTGGCTCATAATAAAATCGTGGTTTTCGCACGTACCACACCAGAATTCGTTCATGAAAAAACAAGCGTTAGAGCGAAATTAGATGAAACATTTTTCAGGTGAGGGCAGTTATGGTATTTTGCGACTTAGCTGCGATGGTGTAATCAATATCTGTCTTTACAGAACATTTCCTTTGTACATCAAATGCATTCGAGTCTCTCAGCATTTTGAAATTAGGCACATCTCTTCGATGTGCACTTCACAATATCTGCACACTGCGACGTAATGCACGCCTACCATGATGCCTCATACACACTGCGCACCCATCTTGATGCTGTTGTCTATCGCAAATTTGTGCATGAGTACATGCCGGCACAAATTCAAAACAAACTTACAGGCAGCGTCTGGTGTGTTCTATAAGTTAGCCATCAGTGTCTAATAAATGCAAAGAAGTGCGTATTTATTTACTTCGCTTGCGTTGCTTCGAAAGGGTATGTACCTTTTCCTGTTCCTTCTCTACGTACGGGCGTTATCCATCGCAATCGAAAGTTTATCTATAGTGAGGAAAATTTACTTTGAAGCTGTTATAACATCTGGAGGAAAAGCGATGCTGCTTCTTTTCTGAACCTAGTTAGTATTAGTATTCCCGTTTTTATATTTATCTTTCGAACGATGTTATGATGTAAAATAAAACCACAATTCATTTTCTCCTACAATTTCCTAAATTACAAATTATTTCCAGCCACTGAGAGAAAAGTGCTGACTATACTTAACAGCAGCACAAGAAAACAGACGAAAAATGCAGACAGACACGAGCCCTTCGCGTGAACTTTGTCTTATTGCGCTGCAGTTGAACATTTTTAGCTTTGAGCACAGAGCGTAATTTCGTTTTGAGACCAGCTGCATATTTACATGATATTTGTTATTTTGTAGTGATTATGTGGCACGCGATAGAACAGTCAATCTTGAAAGAAATTCATATGAAATTGGAGGATACAACTGATAAACAGTGGTCGAACAAGGGATATAGACTGCAGTGAACATTTATGGAAAGAAAGTTCTCTTCGCGAGGGTGGCAACAGGCCTCATGAATAGAAATGCCCTTTCAGAGCGTTGGCTTCAGCGACAGTCCTGGTTCGCCCATAATTCATCATGAAAGAAAATTGTCCTTAGACATCAAACTTCTGTACAGTGGAACAGAAAAATAAGTGAAGAAAAAATATAAACAGAAAACTGGATGTATCTGTGCCACAAAATGGATAGTTTCAAACTCTTTTACACATACACTTCCTGTAATATAAAAGGGAAAATATTATCAGAATAACAGCAAAAATTTAAGTTTTAAACATAAGTTTTCTTGTAATACAAAACAGATAACTGTCTTTAAACACAAAATTTTTCTTAATGTAAAACAGAAAGAACTCGTTAAATAACAGAAAAGGGAAAAAAAATAAAAAAACGGAGCTTTACAGCAATTTTCTGGGAAGACAGCTGGCAGAAAATTTCTGTGTTTTAAGGAAAGCTTTTATTACAGTGCACTCTGTCGTCCCGTGACGTCGTTGCGTGTATGTTGGTTGAAGCCATAATTTGGCGCCACCTCCTTCTTGTGTAATTAGTCTGCGCGCACAGGCCGCTCCAGCTGGCGGGGAGGTTAGATGTTACGAGAGCCACCTTCACTCGATTAACGAAGAAGACGTTGACCGGGAAGTTGCGCGTGTTTAGCCATTTTGATCGTTCCTGTAAATAGTATTTGCTTGTGTTCGTGCTTCGCTGGCATCTATTCGGCGCCCCGTCACAATATTTCTGTAATTAGTCGAATGTAATAATTATTGTACTTTTTACAAACATGTCTGCAGCTGAATTGTATTACTGCTGCCAAACCTACACCAATACTAACTTTGCTATTTCTTAAATATTTTACACTAGTTGTTGCAACTGTTGTTTATATTTTTACTTATACGATGTACCGGAGGCACCATTACAGTCTTTGACCTCGTGACCTCCTCCTGAATATTTTTGCTTGTACTGTACCTCGTCTATTAATAATAAAACCTAATTCATTCATTCATTCATTCATTCATCTTGTAAACACGCATATGTGTGGTATGAGGTTGTATGAGGCATATGAGGTGGTATCCTCCTGGGTGCAGTTCTTTTATACTAACAGCCCCTCAAGGGATTGCGGCAAAGAAATGTTGATGTAATGTCCAATTTCTGGTATTGGTTCGCAGGAAACTTTATTATGCTACCCTGCTGATCTATTCTGGGACGCTTCATGGCTAGATGGCACTATGTAGTCAATTAGAACCGGAGAGCATTATCCAAGCAGAAAAGTGTTGTTCGCACAAAAGTTGTTATCTGCCCGGAAGAGCATTCAACGCTTTCTTTTAACATGCTTGGTTGTAAGATGGCTCATACGAAGAATATTATAGTGTTCACGAGGTGCATTTTATTTCCCAGCATCACACTTCTTCCATTAGTCCACATTCTTTTCATATCATCGATGGTACGAGAGTTTATTCGTCATTTATTTTTTCATGTTTCATCGCATTAATATACCGTTTCATATCGTGGCAGGGTTCATGTCCGTTTTACGCGCGTATTTACTCAAACCGGGGGATGCAGGCTGAAGAAAACCGCTGGCACAGGGATTACGAAGCCCAATTTAAACAACCGGCAATGTAGGCGAGGTGAAAACACCCAAGACAGAAGCGAATAGCCTCACAGCAACGAGTTCTGCGGATTATTGACCTTTAGATCTTTTTTTTTAGTTTCGCGTTAATAAGCATAATCCCTAAATTCTCTGCAGTAATAATCACCCGCAGCTTTATCAGCGTGGGCAAGCTGAGTAGAAAAAACAAACAAAACAAAAATGACTATAGGAATGCCCGAAACACATCATTGATAAACTTCACAGTTTTCGTGGACGAATAACAAACTTCTATCGGCATCTATATCGAGGAGAGATAGGCATTTATAGCATATAGGGTAGTGCTGAGTAGGAAAAGCCACGCTGTTGAGTGATAGAGAAACATAGCCTCTCAGACTGTAAGCCAGAGCTGGTAATTATTAATTAATCAATTTATGTTTTGCATACCTCCTTCGGTGTATGGCCATCACAGGAGGGGGGTGCTTACATTATAACGAGCGAAAGCAATGATCACATAAATGAAACTTGGTAAAAGGCAACGTTGTTTGCGATATTAACAATGTCACGTGAAGGAACATTGCATTCTCTTATGTGCCGCTCGAAAAAAGTATGCCGGAATACGTCACCCCTGAAAGTGAACTCGCGGACTCTCTGTGAATTGTCGCGTCACGTGGACATATATGCCGGCGACATTATATATATATATATATATATATATATATATATATATATATATATATATATATATATATATATATATATATAATTCTCGGTTTTGCAATAATAAAGAGCATAAAAAATTAAACGGTAGACTTACTTCCCCGGTATATTAATTTTTGCTACTATAGTTTATTCTTACTTGCTGTTATAGTTAACCATACTGTTATATAAACTATTAATAAAAAACCTTGCTGCCTTATTCAGCACTCTTTCAAGCGGTTCTGTGACTTGAGCCACGTACAATCATAATCAAGTAAACTACGAAAATCAGTGAAGTACAATTGTTCTTTTAATATATCGGGTTATTTGCTGAAGTTACAACTCAGAAACCCAATGAACCTACGGCCTTAATTCAAATGAGCATAATCTGCCTCTTCCATCCTAAATCAAGTATAATAATATTTTTTTAATATTTATACTCGCCAGCCTTCTTTAAGGCCATATTATTGAAAGTACAGGTACAGAGTCGTCCACTTTTCAGGTGAACACGGCTCAGCGTAGCCATTCTACGTGTAGCGCCAATGCGTCCGGCGCAGCCGCGCATCGAATCGAAGCCGCACTGCCATACACTGGCCTAGGGGAGGTGCTTCGCGTTCTCTGATAGAGCGCCGAAGCGTGCCGCTCTTGATTTGGCGTGAAGTACACTTCACTAAACGTAGAACGGCTGAGCGCCATAGGTGACTTCGCAGGAATCAGGAATACTGACATCTGCACCGTTCGTGTACCAATTGCTTTGTTGAAACGCTAAGGCATGCGTTACTCTCCTTACCAAACAGGTCTCAATTATGTCACACCTCGATTCGCCAAACGTTAAAAAGTTCGCTTGAGAAGCTTCCTTTATTAATTTGTTTATGCATTCTTCTATACTATTTGTTTAGTATTGAAGACATGTCAGGAATGTTCTGCATTTCCTCTCCAGGTAATTATGCAGTATGTACTTTATCATGAAAATGTTTTTGTAATATGATCCTTCGCTTTTCTTCTGTACTGATTTTTTTCTGCGTACTGCGCTACTGATGTATATATGGAGATGGGCAAAACCTTCAAGCCGCTGCACGGAGGTTTTAGTGCCCTACTTCTTAGCAATGTATATGTAAAAGCATGCCTGGAATTTATTCTCACACTGAGGCGAATCCTTAACTTCTGCCCCTGTCTGTAGACCGTAAGACCATTATTGGTCCTACTGCTACAATTGTTGCCCTTTCTACTGCCGATTATTCGCACAAGCACGGTGAAGTGTGGACGAGCAAGGTGATGAAGTCGTGGTGGACGCTCCGTATTTGTTGAGCCGATACCATTGAGCGGGTTGCCTCATTTCACTGGGGAACAAGAACAAGAGTTGAGACTGCCCCGTTTCCCTGGTCTTCTGCTAGATGCCTTGCGATTCCACTTAGAAGAACACGCAGTGGTATTTGGTGATTCACACCGACATTGACACGTATGCTAGCGGTGCGGGACTTGGCACTATTCTCGTCAAGCGCCAATACGGCTTTGCCAACTGCGCTGTCGTATATGCCAGCCTTATCTTAACGAAAGCAAAATCAAACTACTCTCTGATGGAACACGAATGTCTAGCGATTGTTTGGGCAATCGGAAAATTTCCTGCTTACCTTTATGGGCGCCAATTTGACGTTGTATCTAACCACCATGCTTTATGCTGGTTATCTTCTTCCAAAGACTCCACTGGCCATCTCGCTCATTGGCCTTCACGCCTTCAGAGTATGGCATACGTCTCATTTATCGCTCTGGTCTGAAACCTTTACGGGCGGATATCCTAGGCCGTTCTTCACTGCTTTCTCACACTGTTTGCTGACCAACATCCTACTGCGATTTTTATCTGTCATCTGAAACGGCATGCCGACCGCACAGCGTAAAGATCAATGTATGTCTTTAGCGCTCGACTTGCTCTCTCACCGCTCACCTGAATCTCTCACACTCCCTTCATCGTCCAGAACAACACTTTGTCATTCGACAAGACTGGCTGGTGTGACGTAATTGCCTTGCCGACTGCTGTTGATGGCTCCTAGTAATTCCCTGTCATCTTTGCTCAGACATCTGTGGACCTTTTCGCATAACTACTAATGCGGGGACGCCGGCGCCTCGTCTTTGTATTCGATACTGCTGGTGAGGCACGTACCGATACGTTCGCCAGTACGTCCACTCACGCGCTATGTGGCCACATCACAAAACCCCTCCTCAGAGTTCCGCAGGTCCCCTGCTTTCTTTAACCTGCACTGCCCTACCATTCGACCGCGGTAAAATTGATATTTACGGCGCGCTTCCAAGCCCTCCAAATGGCAACCGAGGATCATTGTTGCCTTAGACAACCTCACACGTTACGTCGAAAGATATACACTGCTGCCTTTCACCGCGAGAAACGTCGTTTGCTTTCTTCTTTGCCACCAAATTCTGCGACATGGTGCACCACGAGAATTATTAGTGACCGCGGCCTCGTCTTTCTCTCCTATGCCATCTAGGTATTCCTGAAGGGATGCAACATCGTTCATCGCAACACATCCACGTACCATCTTAAAACCTGAAGCAGCAGAAGCTTGATGTGGGCGAGTTGGTTGAGCATACTTAATGAAAAAAGAGAGCGCTACGAAGACAAGGACGAAAGAACAACGAGTACGACAGACAAGGCGCTTAAAACAGCATCTTAAAACAAATGACGTGGCGGATTGCTTCAATTGTACGCGTCACGACGTGCTTGCGATGGATGCATGCTGCGATCTGTTTAACTGAGACCGGTTTCTTCTTTTTGTCGCTTACGCTTATAAATCTGTGCACTACGCTGCCAACGGTTTTTGTCCTTTCTTCTCTGTGGACGAGAACCTTGCTGCTTCATGGACACCTCACTCACCTACCGCACCGACGCTTCTGAAGTGACGCCTGTCTTAGAAGCGGCTGATTACCTAATAATGTCGGCTTCTGGCTCGCTCGTTCACAACCGAAGATCAACGGTGCCACAAATCTTGCCACGACGCATCTGCCTGTACTGCCTGCTATTCCACCGGAAAGCTTCTTTCGCTTCTGGTCATGACCCCTCCTCCTAGCCTATTCACCAAGTTTCGGTCAAACTACCACGACGCTGCCATGTACTGCAGCAAGAATCACCTGTGAGCTATGTCATCAAGCCTATTGGGCCGTTTCTCGATCACTTTTGCCGATGGCGCGAAACAGTGCTTGTAGCACGGTTTAAACCATGACGACCGACCGATGCTTTCGTTTTCCAGAGTTGCCAGGATGGCTCCTTTTCAGGCGGGGCGTGTTTGTGTTTAAGATTATCGGCTCCAACATTGTGAAATGTAGGAGGGGCAGGCGACCAACTCGGGCTGCACGCTTGGCCGCTGTTTAGCTGGGACTGCTCTGTTTTCGTGGTTTTCTTTGACGTTCCCTGCATACTCTACTAAGGAGAACGTGCAGCGGCACCTTCTTTCTGCGGTTTCACTCACGCCTTTTTTTTTTCTTGTTTTACAAGTTCTGCGAGCGTTAAGAGGCTAGACGACAAAAAAAAAAGAAAATCAACCAAGATAAACCGCAGAAGTTATACAAAGATATACCAGCACCATCATCATCATCATCATCAGCCTGGTTACGCCCACTGAAGGGCAAAGGCCTCTCCCATACTTCTCCAACTACCCCGGTCATGTACAAAGAACATATACATGTCATGTACATGTCATGTACAAAGATATACGAAACACATAAAACAAGGCCTGAGTAATAACGCTCGCGTCGTATTTTGACAGTATATGTCAATCGTTCTAACGCTATCTTCACACCTACGACGATGAACCAGCTATACTAATGGCACATGCCTTTCAGGAAATACATATAAGCCGAATGTGGGACAGATTCACTGCTTCTCAGAATAATTTAAGTGGGTGCTACCTCGAAACAGCTTTACGAAATGTGAAACAAAATGTCGTAGATATGTCTTATTTTCTTACGAAATGTTACAGTAATATTATTTTGAATATTTCACCTGCAGTTTTTTGGAAATGGCTGTGACATAATGTTGGACTGCGCAAAGAAACTTGGAACAGAAGATTTGCGTGTAAGTTTGTTTTCTGGTTGCTTTTTTGATATACAAATCTTATATAGAACAAGTGAACACGTAATTTTAGGGCTGCACTTCTCCCATCTTCCTGTGTGATTTAAGGCATTGCTGCTCCTGGCTAGTAAACTGTCATAGTATCAGCCAAGCATGTACTCTGTTACAATTAGTGCTTTTTCAAATACACAATTCTGAAGAACAATTTTCTTTTCAACTGCAGCAAGTTTCCGAATGCAGTTTGCCTATTTTCTGGTCCAACAACGTGAGTCTTTTATTCTGTTTTTGTTTTCTAATAATTAGTTGGGTAAGCCAACAAGCACCGTATGAACCATTTGAAAGTTGCAAGTAGAGAGGAGCGTTATACTTTACTCGTATATAATGTTACTATTTTTTTTAACACGCCGACTTACTGCAGAATATAGCCGTATGTTAACCCCTTGAATGATTACAAAGGTGCAAGTCAGGATCTAATTAGCTTCTATTTCACCGACATTTGTGCAGCAAGATTGAAGCTGGATATATTTCTTTTCTTCATGGGCCTTTTAAAAGATCGTTCGGTTTAATGTTCGCAGATAATGGATGAAACTATTAGGTATAATTGTTGGAAAAGTGAATATTTATATTCATGCAGAGTACACAGTCAATATATTCACTTACCTAACTCATTACATCAAAATGATAGCTGTGGTACATGTCCTACACGGATAACGAACATATCAGCATCGATTTTGTGGTTCCTAACCTGTACGTAGAAAATAAGTACCGTACTTTTTTTACACTGAACTAATCTCTGATCAGCTTCCTGTTTAAACGCTCGCGTAAATGGCCCAGCAAAAAGAAAAAAAGAGGTTTGAACGATTGTGACACGGAGAATGGGCTTAGCTCGTCAAGGGCAAGGTTATAAAAGGACGAATGCGGACGGAAGCTCCTCCAGCGCTTCTTGTTTTTCTTGGTGGACTGATGAGAATCTTGGCTTATACGTAGCACCGCGTTCCTTCCGGATAGCGTATTAGATTGTGCTTGTGGTGTACATATATATTTATAAATCTGTGTGAGAGATAGTTCCCGTAAGCTTGCTTTGTATGATTGCGTGAAAGCAATTGCCATATTTCTTACAAGGTTTTTTTCTTCATTCATCTTCCTTCCATAAAAGGTTAAAGGGCCTTTGAAGAACCACTAGGATAAACTATATTGAACTGCAGAACCATCATTACGCCCCCTCGAAACTATAACATAATATACATTTGATGTCGCTACAGACTTGAGAAATGAATCAATTTCGTGAAAACCAAGTCGAAATAAGCCGTCCAATAAAATCATTGCGTTCGGCTTACACGTCTTTTGCTTGCTGTATGTGTAAATACATTCTCCTACCGCCGTTTAATATTCAGCCTCATCGGGACAAGCCCACAAAAAGGGCTAGACAAGAAAGATCGCGGATATTTGCCGATAAGGCAAACGCCGCTTAGAGCTCCATACATTGGTATACCACGTAAGTCTGCATTCAGAAACCGGAGGAAATAGCATCAGTGGTGCTGTAAACTATCATCTTGTAATACTTAAAGCCAAAGGCGTCCTCAACGAAATTCTGCATAATAAAAGACTCTAAACTTTCACTTCAGTGCAGTATTTTATACTAGCAAGCAAATAGCGAGGCCAATTATTTTAAGAAAGGAAGACGGTAACACTAATATTGGTGCACTTGATTTTTTCTAATGTTCGAAAGTTTATGTCGACATTGCATGAAAGCTGATGGGCGTGCTCTTCCTTGTGTTTCCCCTCTATTGATTACAGAATGTGTCGGGTGTGTTTACACAACAAGAAATGGAATGTATCAAAAACGCAGCAGTAAGTACAAGGATATATTTAAGGGGACACTGGTTGTAGCTGTAATAAAGCTCAGTTAAAATTATAGTCCAGCAATCTGGTCAAGTGCATGGTTGCACAATAATTCGGAGCGCGACGAAAAACAAATTTGCAGGTCGACGCTGTCAGAGTGTTTTGGAACATAGTAGTTCCTGATGGTAGTAGGTCTCTGGAGCGCGGTGAAGACGCCATTTTGAATATACTGCGTACTTCATCCTACCTACTGAGCGTCTAACGTTCAGTTTGCGGCGTATGTCTAAAGCAAAATTTGTTTTTCCGCTTCCTTCGGCTTCTCACATGCTTTGGCCGCTGTGGCTGTCTTGCAGGGCGTCTGAGGGAGTTGTTGAGATCATGCATATTCTACACGATAGGAGCGCATGAGAGGTGAAAGGTGAATGTGATGATGATGCGGGTTAAGGCTTCAGACATGCACAAGCACTCAATGAACACAGATGGACTTTATCCCGCACCAAAACAGGAATGGACGATTATGTGAGGCGTACATTACACTGGGCAAAGAAATAAAGCAGAGAGAATCTGTGGTGAAGCTCAGTGTTGCCCTTTAGCAATAGTGTCGCCTAATTTGCGATCCGCGACTTTTTTCAGCGACGCGACAGAAAAATTGGCCAGATACTAACGACTTCCAAGTTCGAAAAAACCCATGCTGAAGCAACGGCAGCCCTCACAGGATTCACAGTGCGATCACAAAAGGCGGTATTCTTGACAAAACTTATTGAATTACGTCCTAAAGCTCAGGGTTGAGCACTTTCACTAGATGCGTTCGATTGACGGATACTTACAATCGTTATTGTGAGGTTTAGAACACAACACATAAATAAGATAGGTCGATTGGAGAAATGCATAAACATAGGAGAGGTTGGGCTCATTCCGACGAGCCTGAACCCACTTATTTATCACCTGGATTTTGCGCAAACAATGGCTTTTTTCGGGCATACTCTATTTAGAACCGCACAATCTGAACTTATAGGCTAAATTTCACCTATCATCGTTCATGATTATGTAAGTATAACAGCATAGTAATAGCTTCGTTACATACTGCCAGCAACTTCGCTGTTTATTCCTCATTCACACGAGCCGTAGACAAACGTAATATGTTCCGCTGAACCAGGTGCGCCATGTTACCATATAATAGGGTGGTCGAAAGCGCCTACGTTCGCTAAAATTTACTGATAAGCTTTAGCGACACTGTTAGTGACGTTGATACAGATTTTAGCGGCAATGTAGTGACTTTTCTGTCTCGCTTTCCCAGCACGCTCACAAGCAATTGTGCAACACTTTGAAGCTGCTGTCCTGCAAGCCTTCTTTAGCACAGAAATCAACATCAGACGGAGGCGCGATTATAACACACACTCAGGGCTCATCGAACCGCACCTGTGCGACCACCTGAACTGCAGTGGGTGGAGACCGGGTCGGATGCCCGGCATTGTAGAAGCCAATGAGGCTGGCTTCAGTATGACCATCCTGCACAGACGCAGACCGGCTCCACAGAAACAGGTCAGAAAGAGACCGCGCTGCCCTTGAGCTGGCCCGAAAGCAAAAGCATACGGGAACACTAAAGGTTACTCAGCGTGCCCAGGTGTGAAAGCCTAGCGCTAGCAGCTCGAGCTCGGGACACGGCTGACAATCAAGCGCGAGTTGCAGTTTTGTCGACATCTTTCACTTCCCCGCACCGCCAGAGTGGTGGAACTGCCTCCCCCCCCCCCCCGAAGTTAAAGCAGATTGAGTCCCAAAAAGATTTTCCACCGAATTCTATAGATGAAGGAGGCAGGTAACAATGAAGTGTTATGTACGGACACAGAATCGCAAAGAGTGCGACGTATATGCACGTAGGACCACAATGCACCCTCAATGCGCAGTCATGTTACTAATGTTCATGCTATCCGTATGAGCCGGTAGTGTTTCAGCGCAAATATACCGCGCTGAATTTATCGCAGACATAAATTTACTTTACGTAAAAGTTATAATTTATAAACAGCAAATTCCAGCATAGCACCAGACTTTTTTAGGTGTTGCGCGGAATGAATGTAGCGCAACGGTCGATGTTCATCACGGCGTAAAAGTAATATGAGAAGTGTAATAATGGCGCTCGTCCCAGCATATCAGTCTTGTGTGCGCTTCAAGCAGTTTCCATCAGATGGCGCGCTCGTGTTGGGTAATTGACGAAGGAGCACAGCAAGATGAAAGAGCGAACGCGGAGTCGCAGATGGACGACACAAGCCCCGAATGGCGGATGCTAATGAGAGCGTTCCCTTCACTGACGTGCGCGCGGGAAACTGGGAACGTATTCTGTAAGAGTCAACCTAATCAACATGTCCATTTTGTTTCTTGCTGAAATGCTGATTGGCTGTGGCGTCTCGCGGCTGCGGACGCTCAGCCCAGCCCAGTCAATCAGAACCTCAGTAGCAGACGAAATGGGCATCTCCACTAGGTGGACTCTTACAGAATACAACCCCTGGTGTCATTCGGACCCACCCGACCGCTCGTTTCGCGCTATCGTCTGCAGGCTTCAGCTCTCGCTCGCAGTGCACGCGCTTGTTTGGTTTGGTTGGTTTGGTCTTGTTCGCGCCTGTGGCTTGTATCATCTCCAACCGATCTGCTTTGCGAGATGCCATTTCATGCTTACATGTACTCATTATTACGAGAGAGCCAATAATTTGTATTCCATCCTTATCATTGTGTTTCCTGCATAGTCATTTTACTGTCCAAGTGAAATCGTTACCATGCAGATCTCAAAGCCTCGCCTCGGCACTTGCCATTGTTCATAAACGTTTTTGTATAGCTAAATCTATGCTTGGTGGCTTCGCTTTGCAGAGCAGACAGTGTGCTCGCTGGCCGTGTGACCTTATTCTCACATAAATATGTTTGGCGTGTGACGTTCGCTGACCGGCAGCACGGCTCGAGGAAACGAGCGTTTTCACAGGAGACAGGGTCTGGCCATCTGTGCCTGATACACATTTCGCAAAGTAGATGAACCCTTCATGGTAGTGGCACTCATCTGACCTATTGTACGTTCGTCTGACGACCGTGAAATGTCTGGGTCATTTGGATAACAGGCTCCTTCAATGTTTTCGAGTACAACATTTTATACTGGATCTCGCATGCACTCCAACTCGCGCTACACCCGAAAAAAAACGGGCGTGTCTAAATAGACCATTACACCGCCAAGTAGTAAATCAAGTGGTCGAGCAAGTACACCGGGCATTTTGTTGCCTTCATAATTTTCTTCGACACCAAACTGAGCAGCACTTTACAGTATTACAAGTAACGCCTCCTAATAAAGACACCGGTGGTGATCCGAAGGTTTTACTTCTGTGAAGGAGTGAGCATTTATGATGCTGGTACATTGTATTCTCTTCTAAAACATTCACCGCTTCGTTCATTTTTCGTTGGAAGACATTTCTTGGCACAGATTTGTGAAGCTTTGTTCCTCAAGAGGAGAAACAGCATCCTTTTAGCGTTTCGCAGCTCATGTCTTTAGGTAGCACCCGCATTTAGCGCACCAGCATCTCAGAAACTGCTCAGCAATCGCCGCCTACCTTAGAGAGTTATTGGAATGCATCGTGTAACCGCGCAAACGACAACGGACGAGGAAAGAAGCACCAGGACAGGCGCGTAGCTTCAACTGAGATTTACTCCGGGCAAGCCTACATTTATACATGTATCATAATCGCACTTGGCAATCATCGGACAACCATTACTCGTCATTGGCATGCGGGCGTGAGTGGCACACATTTGCGTGTAAATAATTCAACTCTTTATCACTCAGCGACACTGAACAACTGCTTACGCAGCTGCGAGATTGCATTTATACACAGTGAGCTTCATAGATTTCGCGGCTCAATTGTTATGCGAACATCTTCAAGACGTTGGTGTCACGGAACCTAGGCGTGCAAGAAACTGGCGGGCATGTGCAACATGCTGCAAGGATGGAAGAAAAGAAATGTATGCACTACCAAGCACGTTGGCCGGTTAGTCCCATGCAGAATAAGGGTAGTGTACCAGATACCCCCTTCTTGTGGCAACATCTACATAGGGCAGACGGGACAGCGGGTAAACGTCAGACTGCAGGAGCACCGTGCAGGGGTAGAAGGATTGGCGGGGGGTGGCCAACTGGCTGACCATTGTCACCACTGTCGTAATTGTCGCCACTGTCGTAAGAAGTGGCAGGCATAACATGCTTGTCACCTCTGCTCTTGGCATCTGACATATATGGAAGAGCGCTAAAGAGGATAAATGTGATGTCACAAACCACGCCTCATTTTGTGTCTCCTAAATAACGGTAGTCTATTATTTCTGAAAATATAAACAGTGCGCTAGTTTGTTCGTGCAGGCAGCTGATGCTGGGCTTGCAGAAGAACAGCCAGAATAAGGTATGCATGTGTCATGGCAAAAAGATGCCAGCGGCCGTCTTGCAACTTCGCAGTTCGGCGTAACACTGCCCCGTTTCAGGTAATGACGGGGCTTGCCCTCTCGCTGGCTCTGAACAATTGCGCAAAACAACGAATGAAGCAAGCACGTCTAACTGTGTGTTCCGTCTACTGCGCACACCAACAAATCTCATTTACTCAAAGTAACGTTTGTGATCACATAGCTGCTTTGGAATTTCATCAAGCGCTGAACGACTTAAAGATTAGCCGTACGCATCACCGTCTACTACTGTCAATCAACGCAACCGACGAAGAACGTTTCGCTTACCGATTCTCATAGTGTATGGGAGCGACATGATTCTTAGCTTGATGTACAATTATTATTTACACCAGCGTTTAACGGCATGAGAAAAAGTAAAGGTGGTTAGCAAGAGGAGACTTGAAGATTAGTGAGCAGCTCTACCCGACATTGTGCCTTTGATCTCGGTGGTGGGTTTGTTTGCTGGTATGCATTATTATCGAACGTCCCATAGTCATGCTGCTCTCCAACCGATTATATGTGGACAAGGCCATCATCTATTGTCAATTTATTCATGTTTTGCAGGAATGTGCCCAGAACGCAATTCCGAACGTTGCTGTCGCGAAGCTGGTCTTGTCGTACTTCCGGAGGATGCTTGGTTAGAAATTCTATGGTTTCCTTGTTTCGGCTGAAACAATGTTTCCAACATGACTGTTGTGTAAAACTGAAGCCCGGAATAAATAGTTTCCAGTGCAATGGGGTTGAAAGTTACGCCTACGCGCTTCGTTTCAGTCATTTAGGAGGCAATAAAGAAACTGCATATTATTCGTAAATATACCGAAACAGCAATAACGCTTACAATGAACTTACGAGAGATTGTGTATATAAAACAAGCGCAATAAAGATATAAATGTGGCGGAAATCTCCGTCCCATATATTGTTCTGCTGACCAACTGCTAGGTTCATTCGTAACGTTATAGAAACTAGCTGGTGCTAGAAAACGTGGTAGTGGTGCTAGATAAAATCTATGAAGTGGCGAATAAAGTGTTACCTTTAGTGTCAAATACACAGGCGTTATGCCGACCCCAGTACTTGTTGATTATCCATTGCTTTTATGGCAATTTAATAAGGCAAAACCTGTTTCTCAGGTAACAAACACCGAATTTATTCAGTCTGCAGTGGAGAGGTGACAGTAACTGACTAATATTTACAGTATCTTCAATAGGGCATGGCTGCAAGATAAAGAAATCCTTTGTGCGATCTGACAGCTGCTTGGTTTGTAGCCTTAAGCTCAACTGTATAGAACGAATGCGACTGCTCGCGAAATATTTAGTTCAATAACCCCTTTCCCCCCACACATATATATATATATATATATATATATGCGTGCGTGTGTTTGTGTAGCAGGAAATCCCAATAGCCCAAGCATATGTGGATGAAGAGCTCCGCATTGCTGTTATCTTTCGTTTATTTACCCTAATACACCATAGATAACCGAGCAGTTCTGCTTCCTTATCTCTCTCTCTCTCTACATATATATATATATATATATATATATATATATATATATATATATATATATATATATATATATATATATGTCAGCGACGACAAACGTTTAGTTTCGACGTTTCGGCCAGGGTCAGCTGTTCATCATTAAACTTGATGACCACTGAACCCAGACCCAAAGGTCGAAATTCCCGTATAGACCCGTGCGCGGGCGCCACTTGAACTATTTTCACGAGATGCAGCCGTCAGACGGTGCCGAACCTATTGCTCAAAATGGTGGCGGCGCAACCAGCAAGATGTGAACACCGCGGATCTCTGGATGTACCACTCCGTCAAATGTCAACGCGCAGCTCTCGCCATCAAGTAGCGACACGTGGAAGCACGCAGAGTGCTAAAATCCGCCAATGCGTGCATGCAACAGCGGGGCGCGAACGCGATTGCATTTCCCTTGGCATTTTTTTTTTCAAATTCTGGGTTGCGAAATTGGGGCTCCGGCCTTACCGATGCCTGTTTGGTCTTTTGTATTTCTGCGTGCCCCTGTGATTCTCTCTCTCTCTCTCTCTCTCTCTATATATATATATATATATATATATATATATATATATATATATACACCATGGCCCTGTTTATGTTTACACTGGGACGAAGGCTTCTCCGAGTGATCTGCAATTACTCCTCTGTAGCTCTTGCTGATTCCAACTGGCGCCTGCAAGTTTCCTAATTTCATAACCCCATGTAATTTTCTGCCCTCCTCGACTGCGCTTGCCTTCCCTTGGTACCCATTTTGTAACTTTAATTGTTTAGCGCTTATCTACACTACGCCTAAGACGGCCAGCCCAGTTCCATTGTTTAACTCTTAATGTGAACTATTATATTGGCGATCCCCCTTTGTTCTTTCATCGACGCCGCCCTCTTCCTGTTTGATAACGTGATGCCTAAGATTATTCATTCGATCGCTCTTTCAGCTCTCCTTCAAATGTCCTCGAGCTTCTTTGTTTAAGTGCAAGTTTCTGCCACATATTTTAGCACCGGTATAATGCTATGGTTGTAAACTTTTCAACAACATAGGTAAGCTCCCATTCAGGATTCGGTAATACCTCCAGTTTGCAGTTATACCCATTTTACTGCGATAGTAAATACACAGACACCTAAGGCAAATTTTTTTGGTGCCGACATCGCCATGATGCTAAGTAAAATTCCAAGGGTGATAACACCATCGCATAGCGCCGTAGCCTCTATGTGCGAATACAAGTGCCCGAGGGAAGCTGAAGATTGAGGCTCCATCTGGCGCGTGTAAGAGGGGAAAGCTAAGAGCAAATGCGCCATCTTGTTTTGCACGAAATGCGCGGGCTGATAGGAGAGTCCGAGGGGTAGCGGTGCTGTTCTTCAGCAGCAACTGCGTGTTTCACAGTCGCTAGTTGCTATATGCTAGTTGGCAGGTTAGGAGAGGTGCGATAGCGGTGACGTCGAGTGATTCACTAGTGTCCTAGTCGAGTGATTCACTAGTGTCCTAATTATGTCACTCAAGATTAAGCCGTTACACTCTCAGAAAGATTTCGTTTGATATGCATGTCGGTAGCATAGGAGTGCGTGCAGGGTACAAGCTTAGTGAGCTATTATTAGTCGCTTAGGCATTATGTCAACGCCGGAGTAACGGTGAGCAATTTTTTACCCTTGCGAACCATTTCGATCGATATGCATGACGATAGAGAAGGAAATCACATGGCATAATCGCAACCCAAGCCACATAATAAGTGTCACTACAAAACGCGACTCAAAAAGGAGGAAATGAACGATATACCACACGCCAGTGTTTCGGAAGCTGCCATGACAACACTGGTAGCGTGGAAACTGTGCTCCTCTAGAGTAGCAGGATAGAGCGCCTTAGCTCAGGCCTACCTCTCCGCCTTCTTTCAATTAAATTATCTCTCTCTCTCTATCTCGTGCTTCTCAAGGGCTGACACCAATACAGTGACGACATCAATGAATAACCGGCATTGACGACGCTTGCTGACCTCTTTTGCTGAAATTATTCATTCGTCAATCAATTCATTTAAAATTAAATATGGGTTTTGCGTGCCAAAACCACTTTCTGATTCCGGACTCCGGAAATTTGGACCACCAGGGGTTCTTTTACGTGCACCGAAATCTAAGTAGACTGGTGTTCTCGCATTTCGCCCGCATGGACTTGCGGCCGCTGTGGCCGCGATTCAATCCCGCGACCTCGTGCTCAACAGCCACTGAGTAACCACGGCGGGTCCTATTCAATTTCCAACTGGATTAATTCAACTGGCCTGGGATTAAAATGTGGCGTGCTTGGATTAAAACGACTAGTGCGAGGATTAAATCAGCTGGCATTAGGATGGCGCTAAGAATAAATGTGGCGGCGCCTGGATTAAATAATTGGCATTAGATTAAGAATACTGGTGCTGAGATCAAATTGACTACCACATGTATTATTTTCATTGGCGCTTGGAGTAAACTGAGCGGGATAACCTGCAGTTGCAAAAACAGAATTTAGGTTCATATGATGTCATTTATTTATTTATTTATTTATTTATTTATTTATTTATTTATTTATTTATACATACTGCAGCCCTTAGGGTTATGGCAGGAGTGGGTGTACATGCGACGAAAACTGATTATCATATGACGAAACAAGAACATAGAAATATAAAAATGTCAAGGAAATATACATCAGCAATAGCGTTTAAAAATTGAGAAATCGGGAACCAACGAACTTTGCCAGGTAACAAATTCCTCTCTTCAATCATGCCGGGGAAAAACTGTATTTGAAAGTGTTACTGCGTGGATGGAGTGGTCTGATGTTACAGGCATGATAAGCTCTAGTTTAAGTCGGGCAAGCAGGCATTAAAAGGGAGGGATCTGATAGGTGACAAAGAGAGTTGTTATAAGAATAGAAAATATTCAGAGATTCTATGTGCCGCCGTCTAGAAAGAAACTGGAGGTTTAATTGCGTAAGAGCAGCTGGCGGTGAAAAGTCTCGGTCGAAGCGACGGTAAACAAAACGAATAGCCTTCCTGTGGACCGCCTCAATACATTTAATTTCACATTGTTTATATGGGTTCTATACGGAGGAAGCATATTCTAAAATTGGGCGAATCAGTGTTTTATACGCTACTAATTTAGTGTCCCTCGGAGCAGGAGACAACGTCCGGCGGATGTAACCAAGTTTTTTAAACGCTTTACTACAAATGTAATCTATATGTTTAGACCAAGGCAAGGTGGGTGTAAAAAAGGCGCCTAAATATTTGTATTGAAAAACACGTGTTAGTGGTACACCGTTGCGTATATAATCATAAAGTACGGGCATGTGTCTGTTGGTAAAAGACATTATAACAGTTTTATCAAAATTTATGCTCATTTTCCAAGTAGCACACCAGTCACAAAATGAAACAAAGGCATCTTTAAGGCGCTGATGATCAGCGAGTGAGTCAACTGGGCTGTACATAACACAATGATCTGCATAGAGGCATATTTTTGAAGTAACATGGCCTGGAAGGTCGTTAATAAACCATCATCAGGCGATTGTTCACAGCCATAAGGGAATGACGAGCAAGGAAAGCGGTCACGAGAGTATAGAAGTGTGATCCTTAAATATATACAGTACCAAATGTACGTGTGTTGCTTCCTACTTCGCGAAGGAAATTAACGACCCTGTCTTTCGTTTCATTTCATTTATTTACCCTAACGTCCCAAAATTGGGCATTACATAGGGGAGGGGGGTAGCAACAAGAAACTTCAAAATGGCTTATAAGCATGAAGATCAAAATTACAAAATGAAGAACTGAACTGTTTTGAGCACTAAGGAGATGCAGTACCTCTATTAGCAGGATGGCGTCATGATTTCTTTTGCAAAACACAAAATCGAACTACAACACTATTAGAATACTGCAATAAATTCATGGCAGTGATCAAAGGTAAATAAATAGCCGGCAAAAGGAACAAAAGTTCAGGATCGCCAGTTGGCCTCTAGAGTCTGTGAAGGAGTACGTCCACTTAGGTGAATTAACCACAGGGAGCCCTGATCATGAGAAGGAAATTCACAGAAGAATAGACATGGGTTGGATCGCATATGGCAGACATTGCCAGCTCCTGATCGGAAGTTTACCATTATCATTGAAAAGGAAGGTGCACTACCAGTGCATTTTACCAGTGCTGACATATGGGGCAGAGGCAGACAAAGAAGCCTGAGAACAAGTTAAGGACCGCGTAAAGAGCGATGGAACGAAGACTGCTAAGCATAACGTTAAGAGCAAGAAAGCGAGCGGTTTAGATCAGAGATCAAACGGGTATAGACGATATTCTAATTGACCTCAAGAGAAAAAAAGTGGAGCTGGGCAGATGATGTAAGGAGCATGTTAGATACCCGGTGGACTTTTAGGGTTACAGAATGGGTACCAAGAGAAGGGAACCGCTATCGCGGTCGACAGAAGCTAGGTGGAGCGATGAAATTTGGAAATTTGCGGGTGCTACTTGGAAACGGTAGGCGCAGGAAAGGGGTAATAGGACATCGCAGGGGGAGGCCTCCATCCTGCAGTGGACATAGGATAGGCTGCTGCTGCTGCTGCTGCTGCTGCTGATGATGATGATGATCATCATCATCATCATGATTAGAAAGAAGGGAGTTCCTTGTTCATGATAATGGATTGCGGAAGGGCGTTCCACACATTCATTGATAAGACTAAAGGTGAGTGTAAATATTTTTAGGCCGTACGAAAGGTGGCTATACCTCGAGTTCGTGGTCAATACGGGCGAAGATGTGGACAGCTGGACGAATGAATTTGTGTTAAAAAGCACTGTCACAGTAATAGACACTGTGAAAAAAGGATAATAGTGAATATTTGTTTTGTATTACGAGAGGTGAAATGCAAATTTTTATTTTGATGGATGACAGATTGCGATAACGAGAATATTGTCACGTGACAGTGACGGTGAGGGAAGCTACAAAACTGAGACATACGAAGCTAGCATTTTTTTTCATTGCGAACTTGTGCCCTCGAAAACGGGCTACAATTCAAGAACGGCGACAGCAGCAAACACTGTGGGTGATCGTCGAAAATCTGATCTGTGGGTAACGCACGCCGCCTTTTATACATCAGTCATCGAAGGTTCCAGAGTAATCGCTGGTGCCCGCGAGTCTTCCAGAAAGTGCTACACCAATCGCTTAGCGCATACATGAAATCAGATTACACAATGTTCATTCAAAAAGAACCATCGATAATATTCGAGAAACTTCCGGTGCATGCAGGCGCGTCCTACGCTTTGCAATAACATTTTTGTGGGTGAAAAGCAGTCACCCTGGAAGTAAACGTGTAAATATGAGGACTACATGAATATAGCAGCTTTGCATTGAATTGATTCCTTCATGTCAGTAAGGTAAGCTTGATGTGGCTGCCATATGTTAGAAGCGCACCTAATGATGGTTTAATTACCGAAATAAATCCCTGAAGTTTGGTTTCAGTATTGGCAATGCGTAGGCGGGATTTTAGACCGCCAACCTTTCTAAAAACTTTGCTAGTGATAAGTTCGATGTGATCAATCTATTTTAGATTCTAAATTAACAAGACTCCTAAGTACTTATTCGACGAAACTGCTTCAACTGTGGAATTGTTAATTAGGTAGTTATTAGGCAATAAATTGTGACTGGTACCACATTCAACGTGTTTCGTTTTCTGGCTGGTAATTTTCATCTGCCATTTGCTGCACCATTTTGAATGAGTCGTTAAGTCGGACTATGTCGACTACATGTTAGTCGATATATCATTTACATCGATTAAAAATAAAGTGGTCCCAAAACTTACGCTTTTGGGACTCTCGACTTCACATGCGTGTGGCGAAACACGTACTGATCGACTTTAACACTGAAGTTGGTTGGTTGGAAAGCCCTTATTCAAAAAAAATGTTTGTCATATAGCTGTAGGCTGGCCAAACGCATACATATAAACATACATAAACTAATGCCTTGCCTTCTTGGGCACGGAGTGCATTTTCTGTCAGGGATTTGTTTGAACATTAGGGATATGCAATTGTGGCTTCAACAAAAGCAATGAGCCACATTTTATAGTGTTTCTGATATTTGCAACTGAACACGACAATGTCCAATATATTGGACACAGCCAGTATTACAAATACAGTCTAGCATTTAGAAGCTACACCTTATTTTCCACATATTAATTTAATCAAGCCAATGACAGAGAAAATATTAAAGGCACATTTTCCCTTACCCAAATAAAGGTAAGGGAAAATCTCACAAATATAGGCAGGATATAACGAAATGCTGCATATGGCTTCCAAAGGGAATTCCCTTTGGAATACTCAGAGCCATTCATATTGCCGCACATGCAGTGTTACATAGAACGAATAAAAGATATATCAGAGTTATTCTTGCTGCCTCTCTGCTTATTTATAACGAGATTTTATTAGCGAAGCCTTTGCGACCAAAAATTTCCCTAGTGATGAGAAGTCAGCTGTATTACCTACTTTTTCTAACCTTGACTGCGCGGCTCGCAATAGCGCTTGTTACGAAGCAAGACCTTTTTTCGCAATAGGTAAACAAATGAAAATGGTTTTCAACATTATATTACCCTAAATGTATCACATACTAGAACTTCTCCAACATTTCGTCTTCCGGAACCAATCACTTACATGCAGCGTTTAAGAAATTGGCAACACTACTTTTGCCATGAAGAAAGGAACCACTTGTCCTTCGGTCTTGTGAGTTTGCGGATGCAGCTGAGGCTCATGTATTTGAAGGGGCATGTGATTGCGGCAGCACTTTCACACGTACAATAAATAGAGGTGAATCATTCAAAGTTGTTCCTTCATCATGTGATGGCATGTATCGTATTTCTAGCCGGTCTCGTAAAACACGCCAAAGGACACGACCATAATTACGGCATATACTGGGCTATTGCTTCAAGTGACGTCGGATGAATGCAGGGAGAGTGCACCTAAGTGATAAAATATTTTCGCAACCATATCCTACAGTAGGATATAAAGAGGGCCCAGGAGGGTGCGCTGCACGCTCGGATTCTGAGGTCCAATAACCGTCGAACTCAACAGAAATGTGACCACTGTGATATGTTGGGCACATTATCTGCACTTATCTGCACAAGGCAATTATAAGGAGCAGATTGTACACACCTTGCAATATGATGTCACAGACACGTACTACAGCAATACGACGAACAAACACGTATTCGGAACTGTACAGTTCGAAGATTAGAAACGACGCTTTTTCTGCCTACTATGCCGTGGTATTGCCTTGGTCGGTCGGGCAGTCGGTCGATCTAATGGTCGGTTGGCCGCAAGTGGAGCTTTTGTTCTGTAGATACTTTCACACAGTTCGAAAAAAAAGGAATCCGCGTCTGGCGGCGGTATATAGACGTCAGCCGACACGTGCAGCAGCCATACGCTCTAGTAATATAGCCCGCAATCCTTTCTGTCTTATATACTTTTTTTTGCATTTACACTTTGTTCGCTTTTATACTAAACATCCCCGCACCCTCTCGAAAAAACCACGTCGTCGTTCCATGCTCGTCCCTCTCGCTTCGCCATCCGACTATTACCTGGCTTCTTCGCACCATTTTCGTTGCGCGTGCTTAGTAATACATTGTGCGTTGCCAGGCTAGTTGGTAATACATTATAAAGAAAGCACAACAGCGAAAGGAGGAGAGCGAAAAAATAACGATTGAACTAATGCAAGCGCTGATCTAAATGCAGGAACTGAAGCGCTGGTTAGCGCTTGTGTTTGTTAATTTGTACTTTCATTCCTGCTTCCACAGCAGCGTTGTTTTTACAGTTAGGGAAAAAGGCGACAAGACGCCATTTTCGCCCTAACATTGTCGCCATCCCAATGCTATCATACTGTTCTCTTGCCATCGTCCTCATTGCGTCTTCGTCATACCGTTGCCATCATGTATTCATAGCCATAACTTGCCCGTGATTCCGTCGTGATCGCTCGATTGTTGTCGTTCTTTGTCATCCGAGTCTGGTCAAGTCATTGTTGTCACACCGTCATCGTCATAAGAGTGCTGGAATTTTGCAAGGATTATCTGTGAAAGATATGGTTCTTTACTTCGTTAAAAGTTGCATGTCATTTGATTTGTAGGGAGGAAGAAATTTAGTTACATGCTCTAATACCAGTGCTTTACCTCTGCCCAGTAATCTTTACAAGATGGTGAAGATATACTGTGAAACCCACAAGAAATAATGCACCACAATTGAATGAGAGATTCCGCTGGAAGCAGCACATTCACTGATGCCCACATTCCAGATGAAGTTCAGAACTTCCTATATTGTAATGTGAACGTGATTAGTTGAGTGTGTTCAGCCATGAGACAAGGACGGAACAACTGAGTTATCTCTAGCGAAGGGAGACTGAAAGTACGTATTGAAAGCATTCGAAATTATATATAAACAAGGTGATGTTTCACTGGTTGAGATTGAAGTCCCGAATTTTAGAGGGTTTGCTTTAGGCATAGCACGAAGTGAGGGCCATTGAAGAATTCTTTGGCGGTAGCTGTCTAGTTACCCAGTTCTTTGTTTCTTTGTGGGTTACTAGAGTGTTTTCAAACTGTCAACCTTGCAACGCGGCATGCAGTGCCTCACGATTCATTCGAAGTATATGATTAGTTTTCTTGTTTTGTTTTTATTGGCACCGACAGATCGATGCAGCACCTAACGGTGTTCTTAAAGGAATTAAAGAATTAAAGTCACGGGGGCCAACGCCACCTGGCATACTAAGCGCAAGAAATGAAATAAAGGCGCTTGTTAATTCATGAATAACAGAAACGGCTTAAGCTCTGTCAAAGTCTAAGACACGGAAAAATTAAAACGCTGCTTCAAAACTTGATGGTTGACAGAAACAAGGACAGCGTAATGTTGAGATATTGAGTATTACATTTCATGACCATAACCTGAATCAGCCATGTGTGCGGCTATAAATGCTTTTACTATGATAGCTTTCATTCGCGTTGGATTGTGCATAATATCTTTTAGGCCGAGAGACGACTAGAAATTAAATAGATCTGTATGACATGTATTACCCAGCTATGATAAGCACATAGAAGGCCAATGAATACCAGGGCAGTTCAGGATACTGAGGAAGTCAAAATTTGAAGCGGTGAGATTGCATTTCTTTATAAATTGCTCGAAAAGATTCAGCAATACGACAGCAAGGTGAAAGCAGGAGCCTACGGTTTGACAAGTGGACTAGTCTTCTTCAAGGCCTTGAAGAAAACAAGTCCACTTGTCGAAACGTTGGCTCCAGCGTTCAGCTTGTTCTCGTTTTGCTCATCGTCTTGAATTTCCTTCTCCCGCATTTCCCGTGTTTTCCCTCATAAAGATTAAGCAATTTGAACCAACTATTGGGGGGGGAGGCAGGCAGTAGAGCAGACATACTGTCAAACACTAATTTGCAATGCCTAACCTACAATAGTGCGATTCGGTTTAGACGGCAGTACAAGATATATTGATCCAAAAGTCCGACCAAAATAGCAACGCAACGCGACCTCCTCTCTGTCTAAATAATCTTTTCTAACAATGATCCAATCTGGTACTGTTATTTGAGATTGGCAAATTCCTTCCCTTAACCAAGTTTTTGTGATAGCCGTGTTATGCGGGTTATATAGGTATGAGCAAACAACTGACATGAAATGAGGGAATTCATTAGTCACACATTTTGCATTGAAAGTTAAAGCAACGAGATTTCCGGGAAGCAGCAAACATGGTCAACAAGAGTATGTGGAGTTCGATATAGTAGCGATTGGTGTGTGATCACAATTACCAGATGCTTCGTGAAGACATTACCAAACGGAATTCCTGTTATAATGAAGATTATAAAAACACGATCAAAACGTAACTTTACAGTTCACCTATTATTCCCATCCATTAAAGAAGCTTCTCGTTGATTTTTTTTTTGAATGCTTGAACTCTAGTCGAAGGCTATTCTGTGAGATTAAGGTTATGATCCCTTATCGTAAACGCATTTTAAGCACTCTAAGCTCATCGCAGAAATTGAACATTTTAATCACAACAGGATGAGGAAAGTAATTACACACCCTGCCAAATCTGTGGAACCGCTAAATCCGTTGCCAATAACGACCACGTTGCTCCTGGACCGCATCCGAAATTTTCGAGCGTTAAATCACGAGCCTCACCGGAATCCTCCTAAAGACCGTGTAGGACGTTGTTATTGCGTCTTGAACAGTTTTACAAATCATCGTTCTTTGCAATTACACAGCATTTGTTTAGATGCGACAGCCTTGCATGCACGTCCCGGCGCATAACTGGGGATGATACCGATTCGAGAGCAGTTTTGATTCACACAGCTACGGTGAATCAAAAAGAAATTACAATATTCTCCATTTCAGAAATATCACAGGATATCTGTTTCAGGTTCGCCAAGAGATTGATTCAGACTTGTACAAGCACCAGGTTTTCAGGAGTTGCTAGAATAGTCTCGAGCGGAGTCTCATGAGCCGTAGTATAATCATCAAGTGACCTAGCAGGGCGAGAAAACGATGTACCTGTAGCTTTTGTATATTTAGAAGCACACGTGCGTTTAGGAAGGACCAGGTTCCACTCGACGTCACTGCCCAAGCGAAGCTGACAAAAACAATTTAACGAATCTAAGCAATCGACGAAAGCATTGACACTGCTTGTGAATAACAGCAACGTCAAAAAGTGGTCGTTACATCAAGAACAATCCGCATTATTGCAGTAAAATGGCGGCACCAGCAAAAAGCACCGATTAGATGTCAGACTTCTTATATGAACACATCAATCAAACAACGGCCCTCAGTCCCCAGCAGCTGCGAAGCGACTGACAACGGCGGCAGTCAGACCTGCGACGCAGCAGAGCGTGCTAAGAATCCCTGGCTCCGGACAGGCTGCCATTGGAATATGAACCTGACAACGTTTAACGCTGGAACGTTATTTAGTGAGGCAGGTCTAGCAGTGCTATTGCAGGAATTAGAGGGCAGTAAATGGGGTATATTAGGGCTCAGTGAAGTTAGGAGGGCAAAAAAATCATATACAGTGCCAAAAAGCGCGCACGTACTGTGCTACCGAGGCTTAGCGGAGAGAAGAGAACTAGGAGTCGGACTGCTGATTAATAAGAATATAGCTGTTGACATACAGCAATTCTGTATCATTAACGATAGGATGGCAGGTCGTGTTGTGAAACTTAATAAGAGGTACAAAATGAAGGTTGTACAGGTCTGCGCCCCTACATTTAGTCATGATGACGAGGAAGTCGAAAGCTTCTATGAAGACGTGGAATCGGCGATGGGTAAAGTCAAAACAAAATACAATATACTGATGGGCGACTTCATTGCCAAGGTAGGCAAGAAGCAGGCTGGAAACAAAGCAGTGGGGGAATATGGCATAGGCACTAGGAATAGCAGGGGAGAGTTATTAGTAGAGTTTGCGGAACAGAATAATATGCGGATAATGAATACCTTATTCCGCAAGCGGGATAGCCGAAAGTGGACGTGGAGAAGCCCGAAAGGCGGGACTAGAAATGAAATAAACCTCGTACTCTGTGCTAACCCTGGCATCATACAAGATGCGGACGTGCTCAGCAAGACGCGCTGCAGTGACCATAGGATGGTAAGAACTAGAATTAGCCTAGACCTGAGGAGTGAACCGAAGAAACTGGTACATAAGAAGCCGCTCAATCAGTTAGCGGTAAGAGGGAAAATAGAGGAATTGCAGATCAAGCTACAGAACAGGTATTCGGCCTTAACTCAGGAAGAGGACCTTAATGTTGAAGCCATGAACGACAATCTTGTGGGCATCATTAAGGAGTGTGCAATTGAAGTCGGTGGTAACTCCGTTAGACAAGATAGCAGTAAGCTATCACAGGAGACGAAAGATCTGATGAAGAAAGGACAATGTATGAAAGCCTCGAACCCTACAGCTAGAATAGAACTGGCAGAACTTTCGAAATTAATCAACAAGCGTAAGACAGCTGACATAGGGAAGTACAATATGGATAGAATTGAGCATGCTCTCAGGAACGGAGAGCGCCTAAAAGCAGTGAAGAAGAAACTAGGAATTGGCAAGAATCAAATGTATGCGTTAAGAGACAAAGGCGGCAATATCGTTACTAATATGGATGAGATAGTTCAAGTGGCTGAGGAGTTCTATATAGATTTATACACTACCAGTGTCACCCACGATGATAATGGAGGAGATAAAAGTCTAGACGTATTCGAAATCCCACAGGTAACGCCGGAAAAAGTTAAGAAAGCGTTGGGAGCTATGCAAACGGGGAAAGCAGCTGAGGAGGATCAGGTAACAGCAGATTTGTTGAATGATGGTGGGCAGATTGTTCTAGAGAAACTGGCCACCCTGTATATGCAATGCCTCATGACTTCGAGCGTACCGTTACCTAGGAAAAACGCTAACATAATCCTAATCCAAAAGAAAGGGGACGCCAAAAAGTTAAACAATTATAGACTGATCAGCTTACTGTCCGTTCCGTGCAAATTATTTACTAATGTAATTGCAAATGGAGTCAGGAACACCTTAGACTTCCGTCAACCAACGTACCAGGCAGGATTCCGTAAAGGCTGCTCAACAACAGACCATATTCACACTATCAATCAGGTGATAGAAAAATGTGCGGAATATAACCAACCTTTATATATAGCTTTCATTGATTACGAGAAAGCGTTTGATTCAATCGAAACCTCAGCAGTCATGGAGGCATAGCGGAATCAGGGTGTAGAGGAGCCGTATGTAAAAATACTGAAAGATATCTATAGCGGCTCCATAGCCACCATAGTCCTCCATAAAGAAAGCAACAAAATCCCAATAAAGAAAGGTGTCAGGCAGGGAGATACGATCTCTCCAATGCTATTCACAGTGTTTAGTGGAGGCATTCAGGGACCTGGATTGGGAAGAATTGGGGATAAGAGGTAATGAAGAATACCTTAGTAACTTGCGATTCGCTGATGATATTGCCTTGCTTAATAACTCAAGGGACCAACTGCAATGCATGCTCACTGACCACGAGAGGCAAAGCCGACGGGTGGGCCTAAATAATAATCTGCAGACAACTAAAGTAATGGTTAACAGTCTCGGAAGAGAACAGCAATTTACGATAGGTAGTGATGCACTGGAACTGGTAAGGGAATACTTATACTTAGGGCAGGTAGTGACTGTGGATCCGGATCATGAGAATGAAATAATCAGAAGAATAAAAATGGGCTGGGGTGCGTTTGGCAGGCATTCTCAGATCATGAACAGCACGTTGCCATTATCCCTCTAGAGAAAAGTTTATAACAGCTGTGTCTCACCAGTACTCACCTACGGGGCAGAAACCTGGAGGCTTAAGAAAAGGGTTCTACTTAAATTGAGGACGACGCAACGAGCTATGGAAAGAAGAATGATAGGTGTAACGTTAAAGGATAAGAAAAGAGGAGATTGGGTGAGGGAACAAACGCGAGTTAATGATATCTTAGTTGAAATGAAGAAAAAGAAATGGGGGCATGGGAAGACACGTAATGAGGAGGGAAGATAACCGATGGTTATTAAGAGTTACGGAATGAATTTCAAGGGAAGCGAAGCGTTGCAGAGTGCGGCAGAAAGTTAGGTGGGCGGAGGAGATTAAGAAGTTTGCAGGGACAACATGGTCACAATACGTACATGACCGGGGTAGTTGGAGAAGTATGGGAGAGGCCTTTGCCCTGCAGTGGGCGTAACCAGGCTGATGATGATGATGAGATGTCATTCCTTGGCTGTCGCCGTAGTGTCCACAGTCATGCTGGACTGTGCACAGGAATTTTAAGGTGCGAACGCTGACGACACAGAGAAGAGGCCATTTTTGATCAGATCATCCGGTATGGCGGTGGCAACATGCAGCGGGACAATGCACGCAACAGGAGACAAGCCATAGCTTTCGCACACGTAATCTATAGGGTTTATATGAAGCCCTTGTTCTATGATTATATCGTGCCATTGCCGTGGTTCTTTTGTTAAATTTTGCTCAATGGATCACCGACATAGCCACTCTTCAAACCCGGAAGGCGAGACGAGCATGGAGCCATCCCTTCAGTGTACAAAGGCGTCACACGCCACTCTTCAAGGTTTCATGAGTTATTACGCTCCGGGCTCGCATGTAATAAGGCTTCGCTTAATGCAACTTTGGGCAGAGCGCTCATTTGGCGAGAAAGTGCACTGCACATGATTTTATCTTACCTGTAATTGATACAATACATTATGGCCGTATATGTTAGGACAATGTTCACAGAGATTCCAAAACACTGCAATGGTTTCATTTGAAAATTATGTCATTATCTTCGTACTGTATTTTCCTAATTAGTAATTGTGTGTTGCGTTACGCCTTTCGTTAATCTGATACACATAATATATGCATGAGCAAAGGAGCCTTAATTCCGGAAACATCAGAGCTGCTCACTAGACTTTTGCGGCACAAATTATTGTGGCTTAATGTACCATGATATCGTTCATTTTGAATGTCTTGTATGCGTTGCTGTTTGGATGTTTCTCCGAGTTATGTATTTAGAATTGCTCTGAAGTTTATGTGTCGTGGCTATCTACTTTCATTCACGTATTCAGTTGCGCAACATTTTACGCGGCTGCACAGTCCTGCATAGCACTTCGAAATACAACCAACGCTTTGTGCAAAGCTAAATTGTCGCAAAAGAGAGCGGTAACAATTAATTACATATATTTTTAATTTTCCAGACAAATTATCTTGCACGGGATTTCTGGTGGCAATATAGAGACGACGATGCCACATTTATGTCCGACAAATAAGCTGTTATAGCTAGCATGTAGGCGATGCTCCCGCGGTGGCACGCAAAAGAAAAATTAATTGAGAAAGGCAACGACATAAAGTACACAGATCAAGTTAATAGGAAACCGAAAGTACCGTCGATCCACGTGAAGTCTCAGTGTGTTGGAAGTAATACTATAGCAGCCTTGTACAACCAGAAAGCACCGGTTTTGCGCGGAGGAATCCACTGGAGGATTGATTAACTGGCACCCTGAATTATTTTTACTTACAGTCACACAATCGCGGTCATCGCCCATTGCATGCGCCTTTCCCTGCAACGCCTTTACGCTGCCTTTCTGAATGGCAAATCCGGCTAGAATGATCGCAGCGACGGAAAGAGGAACATCATGAGCACCAGTGTGCTGCCGGTAGCAATAGGATTAGAGCCACACAGCGTCGTATGACAAAGAGTTTCCAGAAACATGTGCCTTACGACTGTAACGATTCCGACCATATCATGGCTGCATGAATACTAAAAAGATACAGACGTCAAAAGCCAATCATTCATTGTCAGCAGGACCGTTATACGGCGAGATGGAACACTACAGATTACCTTGTGTTTAAGCAGCCGCATTTCCGCTGCCTCCGCCTATCGACTCGCTTCTCTCATACAGACTCAACGAAAAACAGCGTGGTATTACCACTAAGAGTAGTCACCTCGTTGTTTCAAGTATCCTGTGTGTTAAATATGGTACCTGCTTGGTTCCTCCTTATCTGTTTGATCTTGCCATCCTCCGGAGATATTCGGAAGTGTGACCCTGACCCTAGAGATGGTACTTCTTTTTCTACTCTGAACTTCGTAACACATTCACATCCCATTTGTGAGCCCCCGAAAAAGAAAATATCTGTGGCCCATCATTGATTAAGTAATATTTGTTCTTCAATTTTCCAGCCATAATCTACGCTCACCAGTTAGCTGGCGCTGTCAAGCACTTCATGACGAACTGCATGGGCATTGTGAATTGCTTTAAGCATCGGCCGTCCATCAATGCTCTAATCGAGGTAAGAAGGTTATTATTTGCTATTGAGCTAAGACCTCTAGGAGATTGCTTCTTAAAAAAAATACTTTCCTTAGTGTTGTCCCTAACCGCACAACGTAGAGCCGTATACGCTGAGTAAAAATTTCGATATAGAAAAATAATGATACATTGATAATCTGTTTATTTGTTGCCTTCTCACAGGCACATTTGTGAACGCTCATTTTCAACATTATGAATGGTATATTTTTCGCGTAGACGGATGCTTTCAGAAATTTCAATCAATCGCTTGTATTTAGCGTAAATATTGAAAATAATAACTCGGATGTTTCGTTATTTTTAGGATTCAGAGTCCGTGTGCAACATCGTCGACATAAGCTAAATGAACTTGAGCTGCAAATTCCATGTTATACATGCTGCATCATGAGGCCTGGGACCCTATAACGTAAAACTATTTCAACATGTTTTTGTTCCAATCACCTGACGTCGAACTTGCGTAAGCGCCGACGCAAGCATCGGGCGCTCACCCGCAGGGTTGTCTCAACAGATCAATGAAACGCTCTCCTCCTTCATAGGAGGTCACTTATGTTTTCTTGAAAAACGAATAACATTATCTATACAGAGCGGCTTCTCTTATCTAATTGGGTTACAAGAGGCGAGAAGCCCGCTCAGGTGGACAAGGATTCGATGCGGCCGAGCCACTGCACTGAAAATCGATAACCCGATGAAGAGGGTGGTGCCGGCGTGTGTGATTGGTACGCTTTCCCTTAGCTTGCGGTGGTTCGTCGACAATCGCGGTGGCATGCCACGGAAGGTTAAGAATGACGATAAAACGGATCCTGAGCAAAGCAGAGTTGGCCGACCAAGGTCGTAAATGTGCCGAAAGTGCTCGAAAGCGTTACACGGCTACGCGAAAAGTTTTATTAGACGCAAATAAACCTATACTCTCCTGCAGGTGCGAGTAGCCAGTGCCTGAGCGATCGGCAGCAGCCGTCTTTTATTCCTTTCAGAACCGGGCAGCCTGAGGCTATTCAAAAGAACATTCAGTTTTTTCGGCATAATAATGGATCTTTAACGCATACACGTCACTTAGACGTGGTGAGGTTTTGCGGTTATATGACGTCGCGTGGCAGTCAAGTGAAGCAGGTGCAGTCCAAAAACTTGTGAACAATAGCCGTGGGCTAATTGCGATAAAACGTCGAATCAGAAATAACAATTTTTATTTTGTTCTGTCAAATCATGCAAAATAAGTGCGTAAACGTCATATCAGATGGGGAGCTGACGCAGTTTTCATGACGTCGCGTGACAGAGAGGAGAAGTGGGGGTGATTCAAAAATGTTTTTCACCAATCGCGGAGGGCTGATTGCATAATTGGAATGGAAAACTTTGGAATAGTTTTACGTTATAGCGCCCCTGGCGCAGCAAGTGGCTCCTGAATATTTAACTCCATGGCAAGTACAATTTAGGTCTCACATTAACACAGCTCTCACATGGAATATTTCAGGGTAAAAGAGCAACGTCCAGGCTATATTGTCGTTCCGTATAGGAAGGCCTGCAGTGGCGTATAAAAATGTGAAGATGCGGACATGTGCAATTGTTGCTGAGTACTAAGTGCACTGATATGCAAATAAAATAATCTGCAGATTTTACTGTGGGAATAATTGTACGCCAGGCTTGCAGCGCTAATTTCGTTGATTCGCAATATTTGGTGGGGATCGTTAAGGCATTCATAAGGTGACGTTAAATGTTACCTTGCGCAGCCCTGGCAACCTGTGAACATTGCATTGCGTAAGACTGTTCATGCTTGAGACAACACGAAAAGAAATAGGAAGTTGCGGTAAAGAGAAGGAGAAAGAGCATTGCTTTTTTTTTATTTGCCCTGAGGATTCATCTTTTCATTGCTACATACGCGTTTTATTAACGAATGTGTGCATTTTCGGCGCTGCACATGAGTAGTACCAAATTTACATCGCATACTCACAAGGGACACGGTATTTCTACATCACTCAATTTGTCAGCGATCTTGCCCTTGCCGATTCAACCTGCTTGACGAACGTCTGCAAATTAGCTATCTTTAAGCAAGTAGACTCTGCTTTATAAGACGCCTTGCGCTGCCACACTAAGTCGACGGAAGTCCCGCCAAAAATTTTTAGCAGGCATTGCTTGCAATCTTGCTTCGCCGCATCTTTCACGACCCTTAAAACATATTTGCAAGCATAATTTGTTTATCGAAAAAAACTTAGGCAGCCTTTGTAAAGTCTTCAGAAGCCAAATTTGCAACCTTTGCGAAATATACCGGACAGTTCGCAGTTATTCCTAAAGTACACAACTTACGCTTCTCTACGTTGCGCACAGAGCCAGCGAGACATGTTTGCTGGAGGCACTGCTGTGAGCCAATATTCGTAGCCTAGGGGAAGGTAAGCCCTGTCAATGCCCCACGCGACACATCGCATTCCTGTTTAACTGTTTGTTTGCTTCCATATTGTCGTTTTGATTCAGCGGTACGTTAATCCAGCTATGTGCCTGCACGCCCTCCGTGGTTGATCTACTTAAGTGAACTTGGCATGTTTCTTTTTCGAAAACGGCAAAAACGTGCTGTACCGTACATCGACATCAAAATTTTCCATTTTGAGCGGAACCGCAGCAATGAATTGTAGTAGCGTTTCTTTTATTAATAGACCGCCAAATAGGAGCCAAAGCTTTGCGATGAAGCCTTTCCTGTTTCGCTAGCCTCCCATATATACAAGTTGCCACGATTGAAGATTGCAACGTAGTTATTCAACCGTTTCGTGTCATGAAGGCGTGACCTTTACGAAATCAATCTCCGTTCACTTTCTGTGAGCTCTCCATCAGTATTATATCCTCTCACTTCTTTTTCTTTAATTATGCGGTTTTACGTGATAAAACGACTTTCTGATTATGAGGCACGCCATAGTGGAGGACTCCGGAAATTTTGACCACTTGGGGTTCTTTAACGTGCACCTAAATCTAAGTGCACGGGTGTTTTCGCTTTTCACCTCCGTTGAAATGCGGCGGCCGTGGCCGGGATTCAATCCCGTGACTTCGTGCTCAGCAGCCCAATATCATAGCCAACGAGCAACCACGGCAGGTGTCTATCACTTGGTTCTTGTGTATGAGTACAACGGTAAGCGCTGCAGGTTCTGAAACGCTTTTGCACGGAGCTGACGCGTAATTACAGCTGTCCAGAGGGTATTGTGGCAAGTGCCAAGGAGTTACAAAAGGCAGCTTTGCGACAACAAGGTAAATCTCCTTGGAGAAGCCTCATCAACTCCTCGTCTGTGCCCCTGTCATGTACTTATTCACGTTCTCAATAATCACCGATGCAGTGTGTCAGGCAGCAGTAGCAGCAGCAGCAGCAGCTGAAAAGACCAAAAAAGAGGCAAACAAAACTTCAGTTTAATAATACAACTATTTAAACTGCTTTCGTGAGAATAATCTTTCCAAGTGCGAATGATTTTAACTTAAATAGTGTTCTATATTGAATTCAATATCTGCCATTTCCCTGCATTGATCTACATGCGTCAAAGTATTAAAGACACATCTATAATTATTCTGTCGCGCAGCTGTTAACATTAAAAAAAATAAATTTGATGACAGCTTGACGAAGAAAGGCTTTCGATCTTCATGTTACTGAATCATATCTTGGTTAAAAATATACCCCCAATAAACTTCAAAGGAAGATTCTGGTGAAGTGCTAAATTTCTATGAGACATATCTTTCGCAAATATTCGCTAGCTCCTTCCCTCGATATATCAAATCATTTGACGAATCACGATATCCCACGAGAGGTTGATGAGTTACAGTTGGTCTGTTATAACACCACAAACTCACAACTAATATGTTATTTTACCAAAAAAAACATTTTGTGTGTGTCCCATGTACAGTGAAAAGAACAAGACGTTCGTACTTTTGTGTCCCATCCCATTGCCTACTAAAATAAAATATATGAATAATTAACAATCTGTTGCAGCTGACGCGATGGATTGCTGAATTACTCGATCAACCGCTTTGAATAATGCGTGGACTGATTTTATTTGCGTTGTTCTTAGCGCCTTCATTAGCAGCAAATGATGCTACATCAAATACTTTTAATATAGTATAAGCATTTTATCCGGACAGCTAAACACCAACCACCGTGGTTGCTCAGTGGCTATGGTGTTGGGCTGTTGAACACGAGGTCGTGGGATCAAATCTCGGCCACGGCGGCCGCATTTCTATGGGGGTGAAATGCGAAAACACCCGTGTACTTAGATTTAGGAGCACGTTAAAGAACCCCCAGGTGGTCCAAATTTGCAGAGCCAAATACTACGGCGTGCCTCATAATCAGAAAGTGGTTTTCGCACGTAAAATTCCATAATTTACCTAAACACCTAGTGGCGTTCGTAGTTAGGTAATACTGGGTTGTTCAGCTTAACAACACAAAACTCATTTTACTCTGTTCGAGCAATGTCTACTTCTGTAAAAATCAGAGGCAAGCAGTGCTAAGACATTGCGGGAATAACAAGCAACAGAATGAGAAACATTTTTTGATGAAATAGCCGTGAGCAGCTAGGCGGTAGGCTCTATACAATAAGGCATAAAAGCTTCTTACAGACATCTGCATTGATTTTTTTCAATGTGCTGAAATTCACGGCAGCAGTTAAAACAACATCCCTTGGTAAAGAACTCTACACTCTTCAGTGCTTCTGAAGGCGAACAGAAGAATCGCCTGTGACCTGAACTTATTGCGATTTTTACTTCCTGTAAGTGGTTAAGGCTACATTATCAGGAGGGCTTCCGAAGAGGTAGGTTTCGTACAGGGGCTGCTATCCTGATAGATGGGAACAAATAAATTTCTTCTTATGCGCAGGCACAGCCCCATTTTGTGTTGTCTATTATTTCAAAGAAAGGATAATATCTAGTGATATCGGGAGACCATATATATTATGAGAAAAATGTACCTTTGGCTAATATTATATTTAAAAGCCAAAATTTGATATAATAGAGGTGGATACAAAATATTTCACTGACTTCTACGTACAAGTTCCTAAAAAAGCTTCTCCATATTTTAACAATTTCAAATTATGTCTAAATTCATCCGTGACGTGTGCACACAATATCTGTCCTAACTGATCGTTCATCAGAAATGCGATATGTGTTTTTTTTTGTGCAAGTCCGAGTTGCAGCCTTAACACCTAAATCACTTTGAAACTTACCAGTTCCTTGGCTCTTTAATAAAAGAGGTCGTGCTCTAAACCAAAAATGTTATTTCCGGAGTCAATCCTGTTTGACTGTTTTTCTTTAATTCAAATAATTTCCTTCAAATCGGTCTTGAGTGTTTCTTCTTCTTTCCAACCATCCAGTTGCCTAAACTCAAGCAGAGCGTTTAGTCATGTTGTCACACCAACTAACACCTTTAGGAGCGTTACTCGCCCTGTCAAAGTGTTTCTGCACTTCACATAGATTTCAACGAAGAAATTTAAATTTGGCCCTAAACTAAAGCTACCTGTTTAGAAAGCCTAGCACGAAAGCAATGCCTATCAATAAAACAAACATATAGTATTTTGCCTGTATTCGTTTTTCTGCAGTCATTATCCATTATAGAATTTTACGTACCACACGGCAAGAGCACAGAGGGAATCCGCGACATAGCACCATGTATACCTAATATCTATTTTTGCCTGCCTTGAATGGCCACATTTCCTGACTGCCTATTTTTTTCTTTATATCCTAGCCCACCCAAGAAGCAATGGTTGTACAGGAGATACAGAACCTGAATTCGCCTTTTAAGTAATACGTGGATTTGCTTTTTCCCGCAAACACCTTGCATCAACCTATCGACGCCGAGATAAACTAGCAGTGCTCGCGCCAATGGGCAAAACAGCAGTTCCTTCTACCACCTTGCAGTAAAGTCAATTCATCATCTAATATATATTCTTTTCTTTTGTCATATTTTATTGTGCTATTCTTCTGACAGCTGACTAGAGCCTCTGAAGGTCACTATAGTTTCAGGATAAATACTTTGGACTGCCTTGTACTCACTACAAGAGAGGCTGTGGTCAGGATTATCGAGATTGAATTCTCAAAAGTTAGTGGCTTTGGATGATTTTGCTGTTTTGGAGGGCGTATATGTCCACGACAGTTAAAAGCTTGCACTTCGACTACTACAACCAATAAATCTTTGATTGTGAGATCTCACTTTCGAAATATTGTTGCAGAATCAATCACAGTATCACTGTATGCTTCATTTTTATAATGAAAGCCACTCTTTCTAAAGACGTCAATCAACGTACAATTTCGCCAGAACTGCCTAACAAGAATGTAGCTGACACACATTGTACTGTCGTAAAACGTCATGCCTGCAAAAAAGCTCCGCAATTTTTTTGGAGAAAGTGTCATGTTGAGCCTGTTTTATCCAGAATTCTTCTTGTCTGGTGTGATAAGTCCCGTAGGCACAGTGTATGGGCGTCGTTTCTTCTCCACAAACCTGGAAAGGAATGTCACCACTTCTAAACTTGTAGGCTTACTGCAATTAAAGTTTATGACGTCTTGAATTTCTTGTTTTGCCTGCAGAACGACCTTCTGTAATATTCCCATACTTCTTTATATTAAAATTCTGTAAACCAAACAACAAATGATCCCAATAGCTACGTTCTTTCAATGTTCAATAAACTATACGTGCGGATCCACCAGCTGCTATTTTCCCTAAGTAATGGCCAAGATAAAGCTTGTATCTGGAAGTCAGCCGCGTCACCTTATCTATGACATTTACTCCGCGTATCTGGACCGATAGTTTGAATTATGTGATCCAATTTATTCTTGAAGAAAGGGCTAAGCTTGTGGCGTTTCCACGAATCTAGTTCAGCGTATTTGCAGAATATGACCGCATGACATGTTAGAAATACATTGTGTCTCATGACTTTTCCAGATACTTCAGTAGCAGTGTTCCAGAAAGAGCGTTCATAAGTTCTACTGTTATGACTGCCAATGGTTTTGTAGCTGCAAGGCGGATTTTTACACAATAGGTCTTGTATCATAACGGATAAGGAAATGAAATGCTGTAAAGTACGCACATGCTTCGTAGACCCTAGAAGTGGCAAAGAAAAGATAGAAACGCGCTACGCTATCTATTTTTCCCTCACTTGACTCCTGACCCCTGGCGGAAAAATAATCGCACAAAACCGAGCGACTTGAGCGCACGACTTCTTCCATGTCGCTTGAGTTTCCTTAAGCAGTACTGGACCCGACAGGCTTCCCACGTAATAGGAGTTTAGAAGTAGAGTGAAGCGCAAGATACCCCGAAGTAGATGAATATTTAGGATGCTGATCTTATTAAAATGCGATTGATGTCCACCACGCCAAAGCTAGGATCTGCATGGCTGAATTTCTTGAACACTCAAATATTCGGCATTGGTGATACAGCGCATAATTACGAACACTACTCAAATAATCAGACATATTTCTGGCCCTTGTTTGTTTTTCACGAGAAATGCTGTCGTTTGCTACGTTTGTCTCACAGTTATGAATTCTCGTTTAGGCGATACTCCTAACTCACCATGGTCTGATGTACACGATGAAGCATTTCTGAAGACATTAGGCTACTATGAGCTAATAGTTCACACATAAACTCGAGATATTTCCATGAGCGTTCTCTTTCTTGCGCTCACATTCTGCAAATGATGGCGTATTCCATTATGAAGAAGACCTTCAGGTCCAGTCAAATGTCCCGTGTGTCATTCTTACTCTACAATGCAGCCTTTCCCCCCGCACGTACGTTCTCAAACCACAGACAAAAGCGTATCTCTAGGAAACTTCTATACTTCCATCTTCGACAACGCCTTCTCTATGTGAGCATTTCTGGCTCTCCAGTACCACCAAAACTGCAGGAAAACTTAAACTAGATCCGCATAAAAGCTCCTCCACTTTTCCAAGCAACCACTACTGGTGATATAAATACGTTTTACATACGATAATGCGTCCAATAGAATTGGCAACCTTGACTTCAGAAAGGCGTACCGTATAAATTCAAGATACGTCATGTAATACTCTCTGTTATTGAAGAGTTGCAAAGAGCTTCAGCCTTTACTCGAGGCAAATGTTAACTGATCATGTCATAGTTTTTCAAGCAGAACTTCATTCTGAAGAAGCCGTAGGACGTGCTTTGAAGGCGCTTTACAGGTGTATCACGGTACTTCAGCAAAGAATGCTGACAATCTTCACACTAAGGCAATGCCGCGAGCTCACCTGCCAAAATAGTTTTGGACCGTTTGTTGAATTTTACGACACACCTATAAGAGGAACATTCACCTTAATCTGTGACAGCTACTCAGTTTCTTTTATATAGGCACTGGATAATTTCGAAACCTCAGCAGTCATGGAGGCATTACGGAATCAGGGTGTAGATGAGCCATATGTAAAAATACTGGAAGATATCTATAGCGGCTCCACAGCCACCGTAGTCCTCCATAAAGCAAGCAACAAAATCCCAATAAAGAAAGGCGTCAGGCAGGGAGATACGATATCTCCAATGCTATTCACAGCGTGTTTACACGAGGTATTGAGAGACCTGGATTGAGAAGAATTGGGGATAAAAGTTAATGGAGAATACCTTAGTAACTTGCGATTCGCTGATGATATTGCCTTGCTTAGTAACTCAGGGGACCAATTGCAATGCATGCTCACTGATTTGGAAAGGCAAAGCAGAAGAGTGGGTCTAAAAATTAATATGCAGAAAACTAAAGTAATGCTTAACAGTCTCGGAAGAGAACAGCAATTAACAATAGGCATCGAGGCACTGGAAGTCGTAAGGGAATACATCTACTTAGGGCAGGTAGTGACGGCGGATCCGGATCATGAGACGGAAATAATCAGAGGAATAAGAATGGGCTGGTGTGCGTTTGGCAGGCATTCCCAAATCATGAATAGCAGGTTGCCGTTATCCCTCAAGAGAAAAGTATATAATAGCTGTGTCTTACCAGTACTCACCTACGGGGCAGAAACCTGGAGGCTTACGAAAAGGGTTCTACTCAAATTGAGGACGACACAACGAGCTATGGAAAGAAGAATGATAGGTGTAACGTTAAGGGATAAGAAAAGAGCAGATTGGGTGAGGGAACAAACGCGAGTAAATGACATCTTAGTTGAAATCAAGAAAAAGAAATGGGCATAGGCAGGACATGTAATGAGGAGGGAAGATAACCGATGGTCATTAAGGGTTACGGACTGGATCCCAAGAGAAGGGAAGCGTAGCAGGGGGCGGCAGAAAGTCAGGTGGGCGGATGAGATTAAGAAGTTTGCAGGGACGGCATGGCCACAATTAGTACATGACCGGGGTTGTTGGAGAAGTATGGGAGAGGCCTTTGCCCTGCAGTGGGCGTAACCAGGCTGATGATTATGATGATGATGATGGATAATTTCAATTCTGTATTCCTGCGCAGCCTCCCATCGTTAGACGCTAATCCAGAGATGAGCGTAAAAGGCTAAAAGAGAGATGAAGGGGAACTGAGAGGCTCGACTTTGTTAAACATCACCACATAGATCCAACAGACAATGAAGCATTTTTCGCACTTCCCTGAGAGCCCACGATGCCAGCTATCGCTGCCGCTGCGAAGCCTGGACGTGGCGTCCGAAATGCATGGCACTGCGGTATATGTAAACACTGAGAAAAGCGTCATGCCGAGATCGGCCTCCTCTCTCACCTTTCCTTCTGGAAATGCTTGGCCATCTAATCGCACTGCCATGAAGTGGGCGCGCGGCCAGCGATACGACAAGCGCGGCGATGAGGTGCCTGTGAAGGCTGGTAACTGTTGCTTCACCTAATGCAGGCCCAATGGCATATATTCACTAAACCAAGTTGTGAGAGTTTCATTGAAGTGTGGCACATACCCAGTCAATTATTGGCGCCGGTGGCTGAAGCGCTGGCGTAAAAGGACTTCATAGAAAGCGGCACATATCCTGTGCATCCGGTGCCTTGTGTTGCTGTCCTTAATGAACTTGATGAAGCCTGGCAACATGGGTTCGATTCGGCTCAGCATAAACAAATGTCAGGGATATCTTTTGTCATTATGTATCGTAGCAGCGCATTCTCAGTGGCACATACCTAGTTACCCAAGTTGGCGTCATATAAGTTCATTGAGGACCGGTACATACCCAATGCATTTATGGCGCTGGTGGCTGAAGAGCTCGCGTGAGAGGACCTATGGAAAGCGCCACACATCCAATGCATTTGTGGTGGAACCTTCTAATGCGTCGGGTTGCAGTCCTTGGGGAAGCCTTGTGTCAGGGGTGCGATTCCGCTCAGCATCAAAAAATATGAGGGATATATTTTGTCATTATGTATCATAGCAGCGCATTCTCAGTGGCACTTACCTAGTTACCCAAGTTGGCGTCATAGACGTTCATTGAGGAGTGGCACATACCCAATGGATTTATGATGACGGTGGCTGAAGCGCTGGCGTTAAAGGAAATAAACGGACTTTAAAGGACTTGGAATATTGCACACATTATAATGCAGTTACGCTGACGACCAGCACAAACCAAGTGTTCGAAGTAGGGGCCAAGAACTTGCTTCGAACCTCGGTGCCAACCATTGCCGCATCTACAATGGTCCATATTGAATCGAACCAGGTTCTATAGAATAGCAGCACATATCTACACATTGACATGCGCTCAGTGACCCAAGTTGGTATGAAGGTTCGTTTCGAACCCAATTAGCTCAGCGCAGCCGAACCAAGCCCTAACCCTTAGACCATGAACTACCCCATGCAAGAAGGATAATAATAATATTTGGCGTTTTACGTGCCAAAACCACTTTCTGATTATGAGGCACGCCGTAGTGGAGGACTCCGGAAATTTTGACCACCTGGGGTTCTTTAACGTGCACCTAAATCTAAGCACACGGGTGTTTTCGCATTTCGCCCCCATCGAAATGCGGCCGCCGTGACCGGGATTCGATCCCGCGACCTCGTGCTCAGCAGCCTAACACCATAGCCACTGAGCAACCACGGCGGGTATGAAAGAAGGAGACAGGAAAGTACTTATAAAAAAGTACGGTACATTGAGGTAGACATGCCCCGGAGAGTGCGTGAAGTACCCTAAGCATTCCAACTGTATACAATAGATACGATGTATTAATTGTGAAACTGCACGTTTGCCCCTTGCGATATTGTGCTACTCAGGGGCAAGCGCTCTCAAAGCTATTTAGAGCTAGTCGTTCTCCCTAACCATCTGAAGGTTGATCTTCAGGGCTATGTCTCTTTGCGTGGAAGGCATCTGCCTACCACCCTTCCGAATTGCGTCAACGTGTGTGCTGTTGTCGCTGGTAACGATCCAGGTACAGATTTTTGAAGGTATATGACATAGTCCTTAGTTTGTAAGTCTACGGTCAAGGCATCTTCGCAGAAAATTAAGTTAGAATAGACGCACACCAGGGTGCTTTTATCGTTCTGGTTCCTTTTTTGCCTTCTTCACCTCTGAATGGCACGTACTTCACGCATCACTTCTGCGGAAAGAATAGCCGACGTGCGTGATCCGATAAAAATTATATGTTAACCTTCTCTGTTAAGGCCGATGACTAGCTAAGCTGTTTAGCATAAGGGACAGAGGTGACAGAGAATTTTGAAGAAAGCTACAAACTCATTTATTGTCGTGACGGGTGGTCTTGGCAACGAAAGGTGCGTGTACATATTGAGAGTCTTGATCAATCGTCATTATGTTTCTTGATTTGTGCATGGAAAATCTTTATTGAGGTGCATCGAAACGTGCGCTAACGCGTAGCAAGCCACTTCCACGTCGGGACAGAAAGGCCGAGCCTCTCCGCTATGTCGCGGGCCCCTTTGACTGGCCATAGTAGGGCTTAAAATTCTGGAATCAGTAGAACAGCCTCCAACTTGGAACACGGAACGTCTTCGTCTCCCGGTAACGCCGGGTACTGCCGAAGCATGTGTTCAAACTTGGAAAAGTCTGCGGAAAGCGCGCAAGTGTTTGAGGTTCGAATTTCGGGATAGACTGGTGTAGTTTGACTTGCAAGAGCATCAATGGGAATGCCGAAGGCCTGTTCAATTTACTGTGTGGTGGCGGATTCTTCCGCATTCCCAGATAAAAGTACTTTGCGAGTTCGTTGTACAAGGGAGGGAGATCCGTATTGCCCGCAACCTCAGCTCCGTGACTCCCGGTAGGTATGTAGTCAACGACTCCTCGAGCATCTTTGTGGGCCGACTCGTTGAGGCGGGACGGGGCGCACTTGATCTGTCCCGTGTGATCGGGGACAGATTGTGTGTTGCTTTATTTCCTTGCCCCAAAGTATCCGCAAGACCGGGTTCGAGACAGGGCCTTTGTCGAATGCTAAGACAGTCCGTCCAGAGTAGTTGTATGTCATAGTTGTCCTGCTCTCTAGCTGGGCCAACATTATTGTGGCCTTTCCCGCAACCTCTGCCGCCTTCGTCCGGACCGTCAAGGAGATTGTGATTCTACGTTTTTGATCGACGCTAATTATAGCGAATGCCCTTCCGTCGGGGCATCAGGCTGCAACGACGAAACAGCAACTCCGGCTGCGTGCGTCGGCGGCTTTCTGGAAGGCGTTAGTCCTAGCTTGTCGCCTGCCGGTGTGGTCATTCCGAGGAATGGCGGCAACGGTATTGCGTTCTCCCTGTGGTCGAGCTGTGCTGCAGAAACTGGTCTTTATCTGTGTCGGAGGGACTCCAAGCACTCTCAAGATGTTTCTCCCTACACTTGTGGTAGACAGTCGTGTAAAATGCGCCCTCTCCAGCGACTCCGCCAAACCTTCTAGCGTGTTGTGCATCACGAGGTGGAGCAGTTTTTCGAAGATCGTGTACAAGGAAAGCCCGAGGGCTCTCAGGACCGCTTTTCTGATCAACGCATTCGCCTTGTCCCGTTACGACCTCTGCTATGTGTATACGGCGGCAACTTCGGTAAAGTGACACATAGCGAAAGCATAAACCAGCCCGACGAACTTGTCCTCGCTCAGTCCTTGCTGCCAGTTGGTAAGCCTTCGTAGCAACCAGATGGCATTGCCCGTTTTCTTTGTGACCCTAAATACCTTCTGGTTGCTGAAGCAGTCCGATTCGCTCATCATACCCAAAACGCGGAGAGAATCCACCTTGAGGATGAGGCAGTCCTCACATGCCCTTAGAGTATACTGCCGAGGTAGTCTATACAGGCCTCCAACCTTTTGGTTTGGGAGCCCGGCAGTTGGGCCTGTACAGTAGTAGCTCAGATTTCCGTCGCGAGCTTCGGATGCTGGGCGGACTCAGGTATTCTTCTGTGACTTTGATGGCTTCTTGAAGCGCATCCTCTAATTCTGCGTCGATACAACCGGTTCACCATAGGGTGACGTCGTCTGCATATATCTTGCGCTGAATGCCATCGCCCTCGGAGAGTTTCCTCGCTTTTAATTCCTCAACCGCAAACTCCGCGTCCAAGTCCAGGTTGTCGGAGCCCCCGTAATCCGTTAGTGGGGTAGGCGCCGGGCCGGAAGCCACCGGTAGGTAGGTGGGTCATTACTTTTTGGTCGCGATGATGGCGACGATGGCCTTGTGCTCGCTATGGTACGCACTGATCGGCTCGGCTACATGGCATAATGCGATGTTCACCTTGCATAGCGTGCCACTTATGGTCCGCTTATTCCGCGCGATCTTCGATGGTGTTTCACGCTCGCCGCCGCCACTGTCACTCCCGTTTCTGTTCCCTTCCTCTTTGCTCCTATGTGCGTTGCCCGTCGGGATTCCTAACTATACGTGACCTTCAAATAGCAACTGCAGAACACAGATGAAATGCACTGCTTGGTAGCTGCTGGCCTTATTATTATGCTCCATCGGGGACGACTACGGCTACTTCGGGGAGCCAGACGAAACTAGCCACGCACATGATTTGAGCGCGGACCCAGAGAGGACGTACCGTGTTTTTGTGGATGGAAACAAAAACACTGCCCTAGCTAAATATAGTTTCACCGTAATATTTTCCTAGACGGCCTGTTGAAGTGCTGCGAATGAACCGGCTGCTTTTTGTAAGCTGCTCGATGTAGTATGTTGTTATTGCAGCAGCGCGCCCTATGTTGTTGAGTAGGACGGTGGAAATAATCCTAACTTGTGAATGATGTAGCGCACCAAGCAGTGGCCTTAGATGCACCACTGAGTCCTCTGTCGTTAGCGTGGGTGGCTAAGACAGTGTCGCGTATTGCTCTTTCGTATACGCGTTCCAGTCGTACAAACCGAAGCAGATAATCGAGTTTACCGTTTGACGAAGGGGCTGGTGCAATATACGCAGATGCCCATGCTGAGAGCATGTCGCGTGCCGAAAAACTGTGGTTGCGATTTTTCGCTGTGATACTGAAAATAACATCATCAATATATGCAGACAGCGCATGTCATTGCTCGAATTTATGTATACCGTGATTTTGCACTGTCACCAATTCTTCACAATAATCCTTGTTCCATCGCCCAGCATTTCCTTCAACAGCGTGTTGACATCCTAACAGGACGATTCCGAGTGGCTCCTATCCGCAATGATTACTGCTGCATCACCAAAACAACGCTTTTGAGGTCACAAAATTTCCTGGAAAGCGTGAGATTGCCGTTGAGATGAATCGTCTGTTCGAGTTCGTCACAGAGCGTTCAAAGCATAAGAACGCACCTTGAACGTAGACATATGTAGTTGACGCAGCCGGGACCCATTAACTCGAGCTGTGCCTTATTTGTAGCGGCCTGGAATCTTGGAACTTCATGGAATCTTGGAACCTAATGTTCTGAATTTGGTCTACCTGGAGGATTTGTTGTGGTACTAAGCGTGTACTCGAGCCGCGCGGTTGGACTATATGTATATATACACATATATATATATATATATATATATATATATATATATATATATATATATATATATATATATATATATATATATATATATATATATATATATATATATATATAGTGGCCGAGATTTTATCACACCTCATCGTTGCTAGCGGAGGAGAGATCATATACAATTGAAAGTCTCGCAGAGTTGTCTTTACGATAAAAAACGAGTGCGTTCCCATCGAGTTTTCGTGCCACTACGTATTAAAATTACAAGAAGAAACAAGATGTGCTTAGCCCGTACGATGAGAACTGTTGTTCGAAATGATTATACTATGTATACCTTGCGATCATATGGAAAATAATTAAAATTTCTAGTGCTGTTCTCTTTGGAGAAACCGCTATGCCCACTAGTTTAAATGGTATTCCAGATGTCACGGTGACACACATACTTCGTCTGCAAGGGAAACAAAAAGAGGCAAGGTATAAAACTAAATACTGTTAGAATGATATCAAACGCAGCAGCCCTTGAAATGGAAACGTAAATTGCACCGCGAGCAAAAAGAAAATCGAGTGAAAACAAAAATGCGTACTTTGACGTATGTTGACAGCTTCACTGCATAGCCAAAATTTTCGACTAGGACTGGTAAGGGGACGTTTACCTCAGTACCTGTTGGGCACCCCTCCTCACTTTTAATGATCCATTGCTCAGAAATTGTGGTATCAAAATCGCCAATATGAAAGTACGTTCTGTTGATGGACTTTCGGCATGCAATTAGTAGTCATATAAGCCGCAGACAGACTTTACGGGAAATCTACAAAAACATGTAAAATAACCCATTTATATGTATTCTAAAAATGTTTAGGAGTTCACAAATATCTTGATTAATCATTAAAGTACGGTAACTATTCTTCTAGCCATTCTATTTGCCTGCTAAAAATACTGTGCTTATGATTGTTAAAATTTTGGCCCTCAGTTTTTCGCTGCCGGGTGTGAGTACACAATGGTATGCGTCGACGCCCTCGGTACAGACAATCTAACTGTAAGTCTATTTCCTGTTGTTGATAAGATGTGTGAGAAATACACATTTTACCTTCATTCTGATTTCTAAAAGAGTGTCTTTTGTTTCTAATAATTGCAAACACAGTGGTATCTCGAATGCTAAATGTGCGCCTTGCGTTCTTGCTGCAAAAATAGAATGCAGATTTACACCAAACATTCAAGGTGTTATAAAAAGTAGGCTCACGTGCAACACATGCTCCATTGAAATGCTATAATGCTGTATTTATTTATTTATTTATTTCTTTATTTATTTATTTATTTATTCATTCATTCATTCATTCATTCATTCATTCATTCATTCATTCATTCATTCATTCATTCATTTATGTATACATACTGCAGCATCAATGAGGCTATTGCAGGTGTGGGATGAACAACAGACATACGGACATTTATAAGTAAGCTTGTGTGAGTTGTTTCTGTAGTAGTGAGTGGATGTTTCCCGCTAGTGAATACCAGACTTCAATTGTGGATGGAAAAAGCATTATCAGTATTATCGGATTGACACTTTTGTTCGTGCGGCTCGCCTGAGAAACCATGTAAAAATATTAGCAAAGCCCATATTGTGCACCTATGATGACATTGGCGCTAGCCGTAGCTTCAGATTACTGATTCTGTGAAACCTTCTCAGTTTGCATTATATCATCTGCATGACCGGCCAAGTTTACTACGACAGTGTCTGGAAGATGGACCCAGCTTTGTTTACATCCCCACGAGTCGCGAAAAAATAATATCCTGAGACGTAAATTCAGCTGGGCGAACTTCTTTTTCAGTTTTTTTTATTCATGTACCCTAACGGCCCTTTTATAGGTATTGCATAGGGGGTTTCATTACATTAAGTAACATATTACGGTGAATAAATAATGAAAACCAGCGCCATTTGTTGAGTTCTGAACTTGATAAAAACATACTGAAAAATACACTGCGAACACTAAGAGCATACTAGAAAAAGCAGAACTAAAATGGCAGGGGCAACAATAGAGAACAATACAATTCTAACAGTCGACGTGCAATTAGCACTTCAGTTTGCTTACAAAACCGTCATGATTATTGACAGAAACAATTTCTGCAGACAGCTTATTGCAATGGTAAATGGCAAGGAACAATGGTGAATGAGGCTAAGCTTGGTACGAGGGATCTTTGGTCGTGCTTTAAAGCTCTGTCGAATCGGAGAAAGATGCGATGGGCCGGTTGGATTTGAGATTATGTGAATTGCACCGTTAGTTTAGAAGAACTTATTGTTGGGCGAGTTGCTACATATTAGCGAACATTGTTTAACTGCGCGAACAAACGGACCACGGAGACAGCATGGTACATGGACGGGCGCAGACTTGCAACTAATGGTTATTCCACAAAGACCACATATAAGTACACCCCCGACATACACCACTGCGCGTGCGCGAAGCAAGAAAAAATAAAAGAGAAACAAAACCTTGTATGTGCTAAACGCGACCTACCTTCGCTCGTCAATAAACCTCATCTCACTGTTGTGTAAATAAACTGAGGTATCACTGACACAGTCTTTTCCCTTCTTTTCAATATGGTCCGCCTCGAGTAGCTCTCTGGCTCGGCTATGTCGGCAGTGGCAGAAAATCTTTACTTCCTTCATTATCGGCTTGCACGTGCATGCCAGGCAGTGTACAGGCAGGTGCCCATTCGTTTTATTTCTAATTGACAATTCACACTCACGCAAGCGCACATTCACGAACCTTCCTCTTTGGCCTATGTAAACTTTACCGCATGATAGAGGTATCTGATAAACTACTCCAACACTGCAATCTACGTGGAAAGTGGAGTGCTTTGTCCGTCACCCTTGGAAGCTTTTCACAACCTCTGTTAAGTTGTGGGAAGTCTTGTGAACATAAGGCACAAATCTACGTTTCTTATTTTTGCACTCCCTTGCGTGTTCAGTAATATTGCCTTCCATCTTTATCTTCTTAAGTACTGCCTCCACTACTGCTGAAACGAATGATTGCGGGAAACCTGCTTTTTCTAACCTTACAATCTGCCTGTCAAAGCTTTTCTGTATTTTGTGTGTGCAGGACTTTCTTAAGGCTGATATGATACACTGGGTGGCTATTGCCCATTTTACCGTTTTCGAATGAGCCGAATCGTAGGGCAACAATTTCTTTTGGCATCTTGGGTTATACTTCCAGCACACACGGTCGTCACAGAAGCTTATAGCGCTGTCTAAAAACTGAATATTATCATCCTTCGTTAGTTCATGGGTGAAAGTCAAACTTTTGCCAAGGCGCTGAAAGATGTGTAGTACACCTGCGATGGCGTCGTCATACGTGGAACTGGCTTGCTTATTTAAAAGTACAAGAAAATCGTCGACATAATGAAGCACGGCAACAACCTGGTCACGATCGATCCCTTCGTTTACCGTTCTGTCAAATTCTGATAAGTAAACATTGCACAAGATAGGAGCAACGCAAGATCCTATACATATACTTTGTTTCTGCACGTAAAAGTCTTCTATAAACTGGATGAAGGTAGAGTTGAGGTAAAACTCAAGCAACGCTAAAATCCTATCTACAGTCAACCCGGCAGAATTCTGAAAAGCCACTTCGCCATTAATTTCAATACATTTCTGAACAGCCTGAAACAATGCAGCGTGAGGGATAGAATAAAACAAATCTTCTATGTCAATCGAAAAAGTATGGCCAATATCGTCATTCGACTCTATAAACCTAGTAACAGCTTCCGAGTTCTTTGTCTCAAACGGGTCGTCAACTTTCAGGTGCGATAAACATTCCTGCAAAAACTTGCTTACTTCGTTCTGCCAAGTTCCTTTTTCACTCACGATAGACCTTTGTGCGTCTTGGCCGTGAAAAACACGATCAAGCCATCACCTTTGCTTTGTTGACTGAGGTAGCCAGTTTTTGCAGTTCCATCTTCCTGCACATAGAAAGTGCCTTCACCTTTATCTTTGCGGCTTTTGCTGGCACAGGCTTGAAGTTCTTTTTCCCAGCAGCCATCGCCTTCTTGCTGAAAAGTCCCGACGGCATTACCACAAACCCTCCTTCTTTATCCTGTTGTAGCCGTCTGAAGTCGTTTTGTCTAAAACTCTTGGCGATTCCGGACGTTGGGTCCTTCCCCTTTGGCCTTTCTTCACTCTTCTTGACTGTGTTGATTAGGCTGTCCACGCCATCCAATAAACACCTTTCTTGATCCTCTGCCTCCGCTTGCTTGGCCAGGCTCCGGTTTAGGGTCAACCATTCATGCGCTTCCAGTGAAGTTTCCATGATGTACTTGGGCCCTTTCTTGAGGGTGGACAGTATTCTTCCGGGCACCGCAGCGTAACATTACCCAAAGCTTGTGGTTTGGTGTTCTTGATCTTTTCTAAGGCATCTCGGAGGTAACAGCGCAACCAACGTTCCGTCGTCTGAGCTTCTAGCTGTATGGAGTCACGCATTTTGATGGCAGCCAGCCATGCAGGATAATTCGCAAAGAAGAGGAGTCGTAGCAAGGTCGTACTGGACAAGGACTGCGCCCGTCCTTGTCCCATGCTATCTCTGTGGTCCGTTTGTTCGCGCAGTTTAACAATGTTCGCGAATGACACCGGGTTGCAATAAACTTGGTGAAATTAAGGTAACACGGCAACAAGTCTTTGCGCTTCCAGTGAACATAAATTAAGACGTGATTTGATATCAGCTATGTCTGAGTAGCGAGAGTGCTTCCATGTGATAAACCTAGCGGCCTCATTCTAGAATTATACAAGTTTCCAGGAAAGGTATGCTTGATGCAGGTTCCAGATAATGGCGGCGTATTCTAGTTGCGATCTGACTAATATTGTGTATGTTAGCAGTTTGGAAGAGTTAACTGCTGGGCTAGTTGGTGATCTTGCATACTGAAAACATTTTGCGCCAAAAAACAACACACACAAGAAAGCAGACGACAAGAATGTACCGGTGGTGTGCTCCGCTCCCCAAAAGCTTTCCCAGCTAAGCCGTCGCTTAACTTGCGAAAGCCAAATGCCTGGCTGTCAGAAGAAGCATGGGCAGCGTTTCGTAAAGTGTGCCACAAACGTAGTATATGAAATTCCTCTGTTATGCGGGAAATCTTACATTGGACAGACGGGGCGTTGTGTGAACGACCGGCTTAGGGAACATGGAAAAGGTATAAAAAATAATGAAGGTGAGCGACCTGTGGATCCTTGCAGGGCTTGCACCGATTGTTTTCCATTGTTCCGCGATGCGAGGATTTTGGGTAGAGGCCGGCATCAGACATCGCGTGAAAAATTGGAAGCCTTCGATATCAAGAAAGCAAGTCCGAACTGTGTTAGTGATATATGGGTGTTTCTTTACGAGGCTGAGCTGAAGTTTCTATCGCGCCTAGTCTGAAAAAACTTTGTACCCTATGTTGCCTTGAACGCATGCGCGGTGTTTTGGAAGGCTATATATGTCGAGTGCTTTCACCCTCTTTAAACAGTTGAAGCACCCGCCGTGGTTGCTCAGTGGCTATGGTGTTGGGCTGCTGAGCACGAGGTCGCGGGATCGAATCCCGGCCAGGGCGGCCGCATTTTCGATGGGGGCGAAATGCGAAAACACCCGTGTGCTTAGATTTAGGTGCACGTTAAAGAAACCCAGGTGGTCAAAATTTCCGGAGTCCTCCACTACGGCGTGCCTCATAATCAGAAAGTGGTTTTGGCACGTAAAACCCCAAATATATAATAACAGTTGATGTAAAAAAGCGCCCGTGGTGTCGTCGTCTGTCTTGTGTGTGTTGTTATTTGGCGCAAGATCTTTTCATTATGTTAGTAGTTTGCCTTGCGGATTTGTGAAATGTAAGTGACCCTTAATGAAATCCGAGGTCTTCGATGCTTCGTTGGTGATTTATTAAATGTGTTTATGCTATGTCAGATCCTAATACATATGAACGTCTAAGTATTTTACTGCAGGAACTTTCGCACTGGCCGTGTTATTCATCGAATAAAAAGAGGAGCCAGTGAATTTAGTTCTGGTAAATTTTACAGCTTTTGTTTTGGAAAGATTATTCTTCATTTGCCATTGTTCACACCACATAGCGATTTCGTCAGTATTGGACTGCAAGGAATTAGTATCAATAATGTCATTGATATTTGAGTAGATAACACAGTCATCGGCAAATAGTCTAATAGTAGACGTAAGGTTACTGCTTGTGCCATTAATATAATGAAGAGAATCGGCCCATGAACAGATCCTTCCGGCACACCAGACGGATTAGTACAGAACAAGATTCATTGGCAGAAAGAAACTGCTGTCGGTTAGTTAAAAAATTAACGATCCAATTCGGGACATTCCTGTTTATATTAAGATTCGCAAGTTTCATTTTAAGAGGAGTGTGAGCATCCTTGTCAAACGCTTTTGCGAAGTCGACCAAGCCGGCGTCAACTCTTGTTAGTTGATGAGTTCTTTTAACAAAGATAGAAGCAACGTTAGCTGTCTGTTATCGAAAAGATATCGGAGGTTTTCATTATCAGAGAAAAGTACAATTTTAGAATATGTTAAAGAGCGTCTGATACACGTATATTGTTGACAATGTTCAAAGGCTTTCTAGGCAAACTTGTAAATAAGTGTTTGTTCATTCTAATCCTAATACAGTCTGGGCTTAGGGCTTATTTGTGAGCAGTTAAAGTTGTATCAGATATTCTTGTCTGTCATTTCCACAAATAATAAACTTGAACTTGTAATCCTCACAGGTCTCGACATGGGCCAGTTAAATTGCGCTTCATATCACTACGCGATACAGTCTAGCGAAATGGAAGACTCGTGCAGGGGGACTATCGCGGAATCTGACCGCACAGACTGGTGAAGTGATTTATTGCTGCATAATTTTCTTCAAAAAGGGAGATTATCGCGCAGTTTTCAGTATTAAAAAATACAATTATGCAGGTTTCCTCTATCTAGCGCTATAGAGTAGTGTTGGACAAACATATATTTCTACCAATGTTATGATAAAAGAATATGCTGGAGATCAGCCACCATCATTACCTCGCCACGAGTTCGATGGAGGGCTGACAGATCTATCTGTATGTTCTAAGGGCTAAATTGAAGTTTGTGAAAGTTACGCACCGAAATTAGGTCTTAGTTTGCTGATCACATGTAGCAGTTCACACTAACGCTGCGCGGATAGATGAGATACAATGCATCTTTTTCACTAACCGCCGTTCTCGCAAGACAGGAGCATGAGGTGGTAGCATAACATCATAGGCAATGACGACATGACTGATGCCAGTCCCATTGTGAAATGTGGTCGCAAATCAAATAACCACCACAAAAACGCGCAAGGACGTCTAAAGCAGGTATGGAGTGTTTGGGTACAAACCTAACCAGCTTAAAACAATAACGACCATGATACAACAAAAAGTGTCAGTGTAAAATGATGGTGTCTGATCACACGTGTTAAAATACATCAGTACACTTACAGTACGTCTTTGAGGATACTAAAATGAGCAGCCCGATGCCCCTATTGGAACTATCTAAAACAATTGTTGGATGTTGGTCTTTTTTTCAGAAAAAAATGTTTATCACGTCAACAGAGCACACTTGAAACAAAACAACATTAGACATGATTTTGTGTACTACATAGGAAAGGTGGAGGTAACCAAACGGCGCACTGCCGAAGGACGGATCTGTAAGTTTTAACCGGAGGATATAGTGCAGCGATGTTATTGGAAGGCTCTGAGCGACGGTATGGTTTTTTTAGTGTGTAATTAATCAGTATAACTCCTACGCCTCTTAGTAGTATTCCCAGCCTGTATCCCACTATGTCAGTGGCGAGCTCAAACATCTGAAGACAGTGCAGAAGAGGCAGGCATATCAGGCGCAACTTTAGCATGATTGTATACATCAAGACAGTAGCTGCTGGCTGGGCTAGTTGGTAATACATCGTCTGATGTGAACAGACGCAAAGCCAACACAGGGATTAGAAAATACTACGAACACTTAGATTTCCAACTGGTATTCATTGGTTGATATGCCAAATTTGTACATGTGCACATAAGCTAGGAAGAAGACGCATGTATCAGCAAGCCATCGGCGACCCCTTTTCGACCAAGCACTGCAGTTCTTGCAAGATAAAACACAATCAGGTGGCCATTGTGAGTGTACCGGGGCTTAGAAAAGATTTCGATACTTTATATTCAAAGGTTTGCATATCACTGTCCGGACAACGATACATTTTACACACCTGCCAAAAATCAATACTTCGAACTCATCGCTTCGTGTTGGTTCGTTCTTGTGGCGCCTTTGCGTTGCGCACGCACAACTTAATGCAGAATTTCACTGCTTAGAATGTTTTACAAAGCTGTTGTTATGAAAGGAGAAGCAGCAGACAGCGATTGGAAGAGGCTGGTAAATCTTCCAGCTAACAAAGCAGTCAAACCTTCAGCAAACGTGCTAAAATGCCCCTTCATGTACATTCGGTTCCCCTTGTCAATATCCGTGACAACTACATATGAGGCTACAGCTTCTAAGGATTCCAATTCACGAGAAGTAACGGATGGGTAGTCGATATAACACCCCTTAAATTCCTAATTGTTGCTTCCACTCGGCAACAGTGGTGTTTCTATTCAACTTCGAAACACCTTAAACTCACATCTCTCGTGACTGTTACTATCTGTAGTTGTATCGAATTCATCACACAATGAACCTTTCGGTGCATCTGATGCGGAGAGAGCGTCATACCAATTGTGTCATCTCACTCAAGATTTGCCGACATTTTCATTGTGCCCAACTGCCAGCAGCATTACAGTGTTCGAGGCGTAGCGGCATCTTCGCCTAAATTTTAGGGTTAGGCCTTCACTTCAGAGGGGTGAGTTAAACGGCCTAACGAGACATGAACTTGATCTCAGCTTCTTAGCTCGAATAAGACTGAACAGAGGAAGACACACAGGGTACACCGAGTGACGTGTGTGTCATGTGTGTCTTCTCGTCACCAGTTTTGTTCCCGCTAAAAACCTACATGAATATGCCGAACTAACAAGCCCACTCTGCTACTCGAGACACCCAAGCTCTCAATTGGAGCACTCAAGTAATCCACTGACCTGTTACACTCGCACAGACAGACAACTCCTGCCACAGAAAGCAACGCTTTAAGCAATACACATAGACACATCAGAAGAAGAACGTTCTTTTCTAAATCTGCCAAATACCCGGGGATAAGCATATTCATCCCAAAAACCAAATATGCTGCCGGAACATAGTTTTTCAAAAGGGGGCGGTTGACGACTGAACAGTGGAAACGAGATCACCTCATGCCACGTAATGGCTTCACTTGAAACATTTACAGAGAATTCTCGCCGGAAGAAAATAAAAGTGTGCATTGCATTTGCTTTGCATTACATGTGTGATGCCGCTGCCACCGGCGACTCTACATTGGTCTGTCTCCTGTGACCGTGCTTGCAAAACAAGGGGAGTGGCGTGCGAAACTTCTTCCTCGCCCTGCTGATCCTTTCTGTAGTCCAACAAATGATCCTTGTTCCTTTCACTCACTGTGGGCCAAGACAATTAGTCTGAAGCTCTGTACTCAATTCCGCAATTCCGAAACACAAGAAGAATACTTTTTCTGGTATATTGCCTGGAGGTAACACTCGCACATGGAAGGTAAAATTGCCTCGGCATTTAAAACTGTGCGTACTTCACAAGCAATGACCCTTACACAGCCAATATTTACAGGGAGAAAAGCGTGAACTTAGATGGTCGTAACCCTGATGCAGCCAAGGGCATCACATCCTCAGCGCTAGATGTACAGATAGTTCAAGTAAGACTGAGAAAGACTTACAAATAGTTCTAGATATTAAGAAAGTAGTGGGTTATGACGCGCATGTTTGCGAAAACAACGGCACAAGTCGGCAGCGTCTACATTGGTTGAGTTACAACTTGTTCCAAAATGCAAGGTTGTCTAAACTGAGCTGAAAGAATACCGCTTCTGGGAACCAGTCGCTGCAATTGGGACAGAAAAACGCATTGATATTCTTGCCCAAAAACATTGAAATTATGGTGCAAAGGTAAATTGTACAGCATGTGTGAGTAATATTACTGAAAAGTATTAAAAATAAAGAAATAGGTATTCTTATGTGCGATTATCGAACGCAGGGAGAAATCGCGCAGGGTATTCACATAATTGGTACTACAGGAAAATGTTTTGAGCGTCATAAGGCGCTCGCTTGCAGGTGGTAAATTCTGAAGAATGTTCTATTCCAAGCGCTGATGCCTGCGCCCGCGTCCTACTACATAGACCGATGCGCTGCTTTGCGGTGGTAGGTCCCTAGTCCTAATTTGGCTGCCGCAAATTTTAGGCTTGTTTAGTAGATAGGCACGCACGCATACACACACACATATATATATATATATATATGTATATATATATAGTACGAAACCCGTAGTCTTCAGTAAGCCAAGCATACTGCTGTATGCTGCGCGATGTTCTAAGGAGCTCCTTAGATGCAGGCCTCACTGCCTTCTGCAACAGCTACTCACCACTTTTCTCTCCGCACGAATTACTTCTGGCATATCTCAGCGCGGCGCCTATCACTTGACACCACTCGCGAACACGTAGTGTGGCATCTGCTGCATTCGAGACTGTTACGATGCCTCGAACTTAACGAAAAGAAGCCGCATGCCCTCCTAGGTAACGCTGTGACCCGGTAGTAATTGGGGTGTACTTTCACTATAAAGCTTCATAGCAGGTGACTGCACGAACATCCGCCTGGTGCGCGCCACTTTCAGCAACTCAATCTAGTTTTTGACTGCAGTGACAGATTTAAATTACTCTAGCAAATTACCAGGAGCACTATCAAAGGTGGAACTTGGATACTGCATTCCCCATGACGTGTATCTTATCTATCAGATACTGTTTAGCGACTTTAGGCAGGCTAAAATGGTTCAGTTGAGGCTGACCAAAAATTACTTTGGGAGCGCGGTTGGGATAGCCGTGCAATAAGTCGCAATATATATATATATATATATATATATATATATATATATATATATATATATATATATATATATATATATATATATATATATATGAGGCATAAGGTTCAAGTTGATGAACGATTTCTGGTTTGCGGAGCTAACATTGCTTTGGCTGAATCCCAGAGTAGAGGTCTCAAACGAAAGCCTTAGCACAGCGGCAAACCTTTCTACTTCGATCCAGTCTCCTTATGGGTGAAACTCAACTGTGCTAACCTTGACTCCTCCTGTAGGTGGCTTAATGCAAGGCACATAGTCACATGCGCCTGGCAGTTTAGTAGGTGGAGGCTAGCTATTTCGTGCAATGTGGTGACGTTTGTGATATTTGCAATACCATTTTGGTAGGCTCACGAACGAAAATACTGTCATTCTTGTGGCTTCAAAGTAAACATTCGCCGGCCGCGGCGGCCGCATTTCGGTGGGGGCGAAATGCGAAAACACCCGTGTGCTTAGATTTAGGCGCACGTTAAAGAACCCCAGGTGGTCCAAATTTCCGGAGTCCTCCACTACGGCGTGCCTCATAATCAGAAAGTGCTTTTGGCACGTTAAACTCCATAATTTAATTTTTTTGAAGTAAACATTCCCATACTTATAACATTGGAGCCGTTCCAAACGTCAGTTTTGAAAGAATTATTTTTATATAAATTGTTACTTAGGATTGCTCTATGTTGTCACCATTCACAAGCAGCAGTAACTGGGAAAACAGTGCAGGACCCTTTAATTATAGGCACGCAAAAAACAATACCGCAGGGACCTCAGATTTTTTCTGCATTAGCGACACATTCGTCTTTCTCTACGTGCTGCGTGTTGAATGTGGCTTTTGCCTCCCTCCAGAGAGAGCATCTAGAGGCACGAAGATGTGTCAGATAAGGTGTGGACTATTCACTTCAATCCAACAATGACGCTTCACGTGCACAATGTGCACAACATCTGGTTGACCCTGATTCACCCTGGAGGAAGCGGACTGTCACGGTTCCTCACGGTTCAGGTCGTTGAAGCATAGTACAAACATGTACCGAACAAAGTACCTCCTGAGTAGCTTTTCTAAAAGCCGTTGCCAACGAAGGTAACTCCAAACCCACACTTTCATTCCTGGCTGATATGTGATGTATCGGTGCCGTAGATTGCAACATCGAGCGTCGTAGCCCTGTTGCCGGGAGATCCTGACGCGGGTGAGTAGTCTCGCTTCTTCAGCCAGTTAAGCTAAAGCTTCGGCGTCTGTGCCTGAATTGCCGCAGTCATGTGGCAACATGACATCCAGCATGGTAGTAACTTCACGGGCATGATGAAGGCTAAATATTCTATTGCGCGTAGTTTCCTGTTGTGCATGGTTATAAGCGAATATGATGTACGATAGAATGTCATACCGAATTGCATGCTTTGAGTTTCACATCTAAATAAATTCTCACCATGTTCGCGATAGTTTTCTTCAAGCGTTCTTTTTGGCAGTTCGTTGGCAGGTGATGGGCTGTGGTCTTGCGGTGAGCTGTGCCGCTGAGCACTTTCTTTAGGAGTGTAGTAATAAAGGCAGTCACTGTCCATTATTATCATCGCTTGTGCACCGTGCCTCTGTACCACTCTTTAAATAAATAATCGGGTTGCTTCGACTGCGGTGCCGCTTGGAAGGACCTTGCTTTCTGCATAGCGTGTCAGGTTAATCGGTGGCAACTATTAGACAATTATTGCCAGTATTTCAAGTCGGCGATTTTCGGAGAAGGTCCATCCCAATTTGGACAAATGGGGTCGTTGGTACTTGGACTGGTTGTATTAGCCCAGCTGGTTTTATATGCGGTGGATTTCGTCGTTGACAATCGAGGCACGTACGCACGTAATGTCTCACAAAGGTGGCAATCCTTGGTCAGTAATATTTCTCCTTGTTTTGGGCCACTGTTCGCGTGTAGCTGAGGTGGTCAGATGTCGGTTCATCGTGGCAGGCTTGCAAGACCTTATGACGGACTACAAGTAGTCGGCGGCTTCCGTTTGCAGAGAAGTTATTCTTGTAGAGAACATCATTACGGAAGCCGAATGATGGCAAGCTTCTTGCAAATGTTTTCGACGGCCTTCTACTAAATATATTAGTAGAATCAATTTGCTGTCTTCCCGCAGCTGGCCAGCAATAGTGGCCGTGTCTAGAACTCCTATAAAAGTCATGTCTTCGTGAACTTCTTTGGCTTCCTGCTCAGTCGCTGTCCTCGAAATGCAATCGGCGTCGGAGTGCTGTCGTCCGCATTTATACACCACTGTCATATCGAATTCTAGAAACCTTACGCTCCAACGCGCCTGTCGACCAGACAGATCCTTGAAGTTTGTTAGCCAACAAAGAGAGTGATGATCGCTGACAACACTCAGGGAATGGCCATAGAGATATGGGCGAAACAACATAACTGGTCATACCATAGCAAGACACTCCTTTTCTGTGGTTGAGTAATTAGGGTCAACACGTGAGAGCACCCCGCTTGTGTATGCAATGCCTCTCTCGGCTGAGTCTTGCCACTGCACGAGCACAACGTTTAGTCCTGCGGTACTAGCGTCTGTATGAATCATAATGTCAGCGTCCCCGTCAAAGTGAGCCACTACACGAGGTGCTTGCAGGCGCTGTAGGAGATAATTAAGCGCTGCTTGTTATTCGTGCAATACAAAGGCAAAGCCTTTTCTTGTGAGGCGCGTTAACGGTGAACCTACATGCGAAGAATTGGCAATAAATCTTCCATAATACGCCCAGAGAACTAGGAAACACATCACTGCTCCCTTATCCGTTCGCGCTGGAAACTTTGTAACGGCCGTGATATTGTCGGGGTCAGGGCGGACGCCTTGATGACTCACAACATCACCTAAAAACTGCAGTTCCTCGAACCGAAAGTGACACATTTCTGCTTTCAGCGCTAGGCCGGTGGACGGTATCATTCGTAGAACCACTAGCAGCCATCTCAAGTGTTCCTCGAACGTTTCCGAATGAACTATGACATCGTCGAGGTATACAAGTCATGTCTACCACTTCAGGCCTGACAGAACCGTACATGTGAGTCACTGAAAAGGTGATATAATTGAGCATAAATCGAAGAGCAGGACCTTGAATTCGTAATACCTGTCCGGCGTTAAGAAAGAAGCATTTTCTCTGTCTCTCTTGTCCACGTCGATTTACCAATAGCCACTTTTTAGGTCGATCCACGAGAAGTAGCGGGCATGCCTTAGCATGTCGAGAGTATAGTCGAATAACCTGTCGATAGAATATTACGTCTTTCTTCGTCCCTCAATTTAGCTTACGGAAGTCGACATAAAAACGCAGACAACACTATTTTTTTCATCTCCACTACCGGAGACACCAAAAGGCTTTTTGTTGGTTTGATGACGTCGTAGTCGAGCATTTCCTTCGCATGCTCTTGGATGGCTTCGCATTCTTTTCGTGCTACATGGTACGGGTTTTGTCGCTGTGGTCTCGCTCTATCCTACGCGATTATCCGGTGCTTCCTCAGTTCCGTCTGACCGGCCGTGGGTGTCGACGAGAAGCAAACTGTTGCACCAAGTCCACAAGGTGCTGCCTTTCCGCTCGTGATAAGCTAGCGCTCAGGTCAAGAACAGGTAACGGTGCCGAAGCGTCTTGCTTTCCCTGTTGTAATGCAAAAAAAATCGCTGAATTCCGCAATTTCGTCAAGGTGAGCAACTTCTGCACTTTTGTAATGCGTTGTCGCTTCTTTCTGAAGTTTGTGAGCAGTAGTTCTGTTTGCTCACACACTAGTTTGAGGAGACTTCTGGGTATGGCAACGCCTTCAGTGCGCAAAAGCTTAATCATCTGCTTGGCAAGACCTTCCCGATCACACTCTGTGTCGCAGCCGACGGAAATAAGACGGCAATATAACGGTGGTACGGTCTCGTCATCTATGGAGAGCAAGGAATAGCGTTCTAGTTCCACACTTTCATGCGCAGAAAAGGTGCGTAAACATTCTGGTAGGTTGGTGACACGCAGTCCTAGCGTAAGAAATCCATACCTAAGATTACGTCTTCGGAACAGTAGGGGAGAATAACAAATTTTGCGACTAAGGATGAATCCCTTATGTTAATCCTTGCATTACACTTGCAAGTCGGTGTCAATAACTGGCCGCAAGCACTTCTAATGTGCGGCCCTGATCACTCTATTTTCCCTTTGCGAAGTCTGTCCACCAGTTTTTCACTTACGATCGAAAAGTACACGCCAGTATGTACCAGGGCCATCACGTCATGGCCGTGAATTGACACAGTAAAATCGGCGCTAAGAATCTCGTGTATCGTCAAATCATGAGGCTGTATCGGCTGCTCGTTGAACGGCAATGATGGTTTTCGGCACTTTGACGTGTGGCAACCTTCCGCGCGCAGGTCGCGACCTTCACTTTCCCTGACGTGGGCTGCCAGAACTCATCGCCTTCAGGCCACGTCGGTGGAACTGCGTCTTGCGGGCGGAAAGTGATGTGCGCGATAGGGGAAGCGCGACCGCTTGAAATAAACGCAGCCATGCAGCCTTGCCGCTGAAGCAGGACAATTGTTATGTTCGAGAATTCATGTATGCTGCGGTCTGCTTAATAGTGCATAAGATTTCTTAACTAAACATTACAAATGCTTCACCAGGTAAAGCGAGAAAACATTGAAGAATAACGGTGGCCTGAAGAGGCCGATGTCATTTTCGCGTCGCTTCCGCGCTGCCTAATTTTACCCTGTTTTACTTCCAATCCACACGACAGCTGTCAAGAGCCATAGTCGCATCCTACTACACGTATGAATACATTTTTATTAAACAACGCCCACGGTATTGCCTCAGGGAACAATCTGCGTAAATGACTAAGCAACAGATGCGTGAAACGTATCCACAAACTGTTATGTTAATCCCGTGTGCGCACGTGGTAATGTGGAGCAGTGGTTAGTGTGTTCGGGTGTGCGGCCACGTACCTGGAATTATTTCCCAGCATATGAATATTTGTGTACTGTGTGATTAGCCACTCTTTACCCATTGTCATTCATTGGTACGTGTAAAATAGTACATCAAATTGGTTCTGCGTGCATTCCTACAAACTCTCCCGATTTTTTTCGGAAAGCTGGCGAAGTTGGGCTCATTCTACAATTGTACACAAGTTGCGTAAAATATTAGAAAGCTTTTGTTTGGTAAAGATTTTCGCTCTTCTATCTCCGAAAATATTCCCGGATGTATTGCGACAGTTAAGAGACATCAGAGATACTTGCTTCGCGCAGTTTTAGCCAAGTTTCTTTGCCAGGTAAAGTTGGCAACATCTAAGTGCATTAAACAAGGAGAAGTGGGCTAGTTGGTGCTCGATATGGGAATAATAATAATACATTCCAACATGTAAGTGATCAAGGAAAAGCACACTACTATTTGAAAAACGATGCGCTGCTTGTTACTTTGCTGCTGTTCGATGTTGCAGATTGTGGGCAGCAGTTAAAGCTAAATCATTGCAATAACATAATTTATCCGCAAAACAAGGGTGGTTTGGCAACCCAAAAAATCAAAATACCCCCCCCCCCCCCCCTCCCCGTTCATCGGCGTTATGCCTGCGGGAACTCAAAATTTTAGGGTCCAGAGGTTGCGGGAGGCACATGTGGGTAACGAATAATTCTGTTTATCCGAAATGTTTCATTAAGCCGCCTAAATTTAAGCGGCAAAATCTTTAGCCGAATACGACCATTATATATTTGGTTAGAAACACCTCACGGTGGTGTGTGGCGTGTTTCTATGCGTGTCTGCTACTCTGCGCATATGGCTGATATTTATTTATTTCAGGATACTGCAGGCCATTCCTTGGCCCAAGCAGGAATGAATTTACAATGTTACATAACCAAGAGAATAAAATTTATATAATATTAGCAGCACGCGGACATCAAAAATAAACCAAAAGAATAAAAAGATACAATATTAGCCGCACACAGATACCAAAAGAATAAAGATATGCGGGTCTTACACGCAATATCCACATGTAAATAGGGCGCATATTACTTGCAAATTACTTCCAACCTCAGTAGGGCGCTTGCAATCGGACCTCATGTAGGCGCGAAATTTTGATCTATTTTAAGAGATATATGCGTTGTTTTAAGCCTGTGTTTTCTAAAAGTGTACGCACAATTTTTAATGTGTAGAAGCTGCTTGAGCAGACAAAGATCACAAACATACATGAAGGCAGAGATTGTAACTGAGTAACTGGAAGTTTAGCCATATTATGGACCTAACAAAAATATCTGCGCAAAGAAGACAAAACTGAATATCAGTATGTGCCTCTTATATTTATATGCTTTTATTTATGTACTCAACAATGGTTTTCACAAAAAGTGTCGATCGGGAGAACCAGCAGAAAACGTTCAGGAAAACCAGCAGAAACCAGTAGAAAACGTTCAGGATTTATTGTTCCTTGCTTAGCGCACGTCAATCAACCTTTCTGTCTCAGTGAAACTTGTTTGCTTTGATTTTTCTCATGTGCTTTGACGCGCATCTGAAGAACACGCATTGCCCTTGTCAAGGTGTTTTTGTTATTGTGCTTTTCTGTAGGTGGCACTCGATTAAACTGAGCAAAATTGTTGCGCGGCTACTTAAGGGTTGAGGCGCGCTTTTCTTGTTGTGCACTTGCATTGCTTCTCTCCATGAACTTTAAGAATTCATGGAAATAAATGCTGAGTGAATATTGTATTGACCTGCAGTATACAGTCTTACCCAAAAATAATAAACGATCATTTATACGAAATTTTAAGAAAGACGTGTTCGGGAGCTAACACACACATTGCCAAAAAAGCAAACGTCCGCTTGTGAGCTTCTCGTGGCTTTGATAATTATGAATGTCCTAACCATGAAGAAAATGTTATTCTGCGGCGCAATGACAGGGCAGCGAACCGCGGTACAGCAATTTCGCTTTCCATTCAAGGAACGATAATGCCTTTCATCAAATTGTAGATCCTAAAAAGGTAAAGGAGTCATTAATCATTCAAAAAGTACGCTTTTGCTGACATTGTTGGCGTATGTACTCAAGCACGTCATAATATTTCAGGTAAGTTAAGCCAACACCCATATCCTCAATGACGCCAAACAGCAAAACTTCGGTATTGATACTCAATAATGACGAGAGGACATGAAATACGACAACGGACAAATGCCAGCTCTACATAACGAAATACAGGACATAAATTAAAAAAAAATTTAGAAACGAAAATGCTTCAAGATGCCCAAATCATATGCCTCAAAAGATTAGGGCATGTTGCCTAGCTATAGCAGGAATGTAATACACGAGTTCTTCTCCAACAAGCACTTATCAAAGACAGCAAGTGTTGTCATTGGCACAGAGGTGCTTCTGGCTTAACATGTTGACAATATTATGTGTTTCATTGTTTGAAAGGCACACAGAACTTTTTTGCTGGTTCAACAGTAGTGTAATTGCAAAAAAAAAGAAGGCTGCGCTGCAGGCTTTCGTAAGCAAGTACAAAACACAAGTTTTCGACCAGAGATATAGCTTAAATTTGTAGCTCAAAATCTTTTTTATCAAGTGCATCATATTTGGTTCTGGAGAAGCGTTATCGAAATTCATTTAGTACAAGTTCGTGCATTTTGAAGGATAGTTAGTTAAACAGGCGAAGGCAATACGTTTATTACGTGTGCAACCACAGTATTACCATGTGCTTTTTATTCCTGCGGCTTATTATATGTTGTGTTCTCTTTAGGCACTCTTCAGCAAATTACAATTAGTGATTTACGAGTAGAGATGGCTGAAAACTATACTTCTTTTTCATCAGGTAATCTCTGAATGCTCTATGCCTCTTTTCTGGGCAGCCTACGTGAGTCTTTTTTGTTGTTGTTTTGTTGCACTAAACTTCTAGTGTAGAGCAACCGAAAACCGAAAGCATAAGTTAAACATAATTTTGTTTTTGACTTCGGTATAAGTTACAGAAACGTTAAAGCTAAAGCAAATCTGACCTCATGAAGAGTTCAGTCTGGTCACTAAACAACGGTTGCAGCAATGCGGGAAATCTGCCACCCCCTCCATTTCAACTTCAACAAATCAGCTCCAGAGAAAGTAGCTGATTGCGAGCTAGCGAAAATTTCAGAGCTCTGTCGTACGTGCTGTTTTTAAAATGCGCTAGTCTGCTAATGTGTGGCGATGGCATCAAATCTGCAGTCTCACAAGCTAGTCAACATAAGCATTGAAAGAGTGCCCTGCTGTATAATGGCTTATGTGACATTGTTAACCATGTCAGCAGTGTACACATAGTAACGTGATGGCATATTTAAACGCCAACACTGTAACAGATCTGTACATAGATATTAGTATCGCAATATTGCGCTTTCGGTTTTAAGAAAGTGCTGCCCCATTCCGTCAATTCGTTCCGTTACTCCATTGGCGTTTTAAATATCAATACAACTACAAGTTTAGTAACTTCCACTTCCCTGTTAAATAAATTTGTTATTCGTGATACAACATGAAAAGGGCTTTTTTTAAGCACACACAACCTTAACTCGTAAAATACTTTATTTCACATGTGGCAAGCTAAAACAGAGGCTGCCTTCATTGGGGGAAAATGTGGCATGGGAAAGGCTGACAACTGAGTACACTTGCGATAAGGGAGGAGGGGTAGTCTTAAGAAGGTGTTAGCGTCGCCTTCAGTTTGTGTAGCCCTGCATTTTATATTCATTTTAAATCTTGTTGTACTTTATTTTATACCGAATCTAACAATCGTACCCTTTTCGTGGCGTAAGTAAGCTACTACTGATCCTTTTTTCGCAGTTTTCAAATGACGCATATAAAATGTGGCAATCTATTAGTGCTCACGCTCAAATACAGAACGATGCCGTAACATTTAGTTTCTGTGTCCTCGACTGAAGGCACCTTTGTGGGACACGTACTACATGTTCCGCTCATTCATAGATGCATATCCAATGCAAAATACACGCATTTGTCCATAATGGAGAGACACATTAAGTATGAATTATCAGGTGGTGATTCAATAAAAAAATGATTGGTTGGTCAAGCAATCAATTAAGGGTGTTTAGTAAATGCCTAGGAACAACATCGAGGGTCTTGGTGCTTGCACACTCGTCAAAACAACGTAGAGGAAAAATGGCGCACGCTCATACATGCATATACCCATCCACACGCGCGCACACGTGAAAAAATGTTATTTCAAGAATGGAGATCATAACAGAGCATAGTATGTGTACACGGAGAAAAAGGAGCAGAGCAAAAAGAGAAAAAGTTTACAGAATGACGGAACACATAACACTTGAGTTTCTGTTCAGGTATTTACAATTGTTATTAATTATTGTTTTGCAATGTAGTTACTAATGGCCCAGGTTGTTTGAAGCCTCTCGTCACCTGACATACTGCCCTGAGCGTTCGAAGTGCGCGCTGCCTAGTCTCTTGAGCGTGGGGCGAGAAATTCAGAAGGCTATCAAAGTACATTGCAATGTCCTTTGTTCCCTGAGCTCTTGCTTTACTGTACTATTTACTCTTGATTTTACTCTTGTTACATTACTCTTGTTTTACTGTATTGCCATGTTTTCTTTTTTGCAGAATAGGAGCGAAATTTCTACGAACACTGATATGGCATGCCTCAAAAAAGAAGTAGTATGTCCGCGTCTTCATTTTTGATACATCGATTGGACTAACATCAATATTGCCTTTTCTGGAAAAACCTTGCCGTAACAAAACTAAACAAAAAACAAAATTATAAAGCACCTGTGAGTTGAACACGTCTGCTAATTGCTTTATGCTAGGATAGTGGCTTTACTTTTAGGTTCCGGTCACTATTGAAGCAAGTATTCATGTTAGCAGTTTGGTACATTTTCTAAAGCATGTCCAAATTTCAATGATATGAGAGAAAAATTTAACTACCAGGAAGTTGTAATATTTGTTAGGTAGGAAACGTACATAGACACCTGCATCGAAGAAGCCTTGATCATTGTGTCAGATCTCAGGTTGAATACGACTATGACTAACATTCTCGTGTGAGCAAAGCATACATGTAAATCAGGACGACAAAAGCAAATTAATTAAACACTTATCAATTACAGAAATAGTCATCGAAATCATATGTGCGCCCAGGCAGACTCGCCAGCCTTGTCCGATTCGTGACTCTAAACTGTTCTAACTATTCCGACCTAACAGCGGCGAACAGCGGTGCAAAGGTCCACTACCTCAAAGAACAACACCGACGGCTATGCAGATAAAAATTTAATTACTTCATTATCTGGCACTCACTTTATTGACTGAAGCAGTAAACTATCAGCACAGTGCCGTTATTTCTTTTCTGGGGACACTGTCGAACTGCTCAGTGTATTTACCTGGTGAGACATACATGATCCTTGCGCGGGGTTATTATTTCTTCGCAAAAACAATTTTGCTCACTTTACGTGCCAAAACAACAAGTATATTGTAAACCAGGCAGTAATGGTGTACTCCTGATAAAATTTACCCGCTTTGTGTTCTTGCTGTGCACCTCATGCACAAAACTAGCGCATTTTTGGATTTCGTCCCCATCGAATTGTGGTTGCCACAGCGGGGATTTGATCCCACACGTTCGGTGTTACTCGCCCAACGTGAAAGCCGCTAGACCACCATGGCGGGTGATTTTTAACAAAGAACCCCTCTTGGAGATAGCACGACAATAAGGAAATCAAATCTAAGAATTAGTCCTCGGAAACACCGCTGTTGTCCTCACGAGCAAAAGGCAAAACAGATCAATGTAACTGTATAAATGAGGCAAAACATCTTTTCTCACTTCCATGAAATTAGGATAGGTTCGAAGAATTCCCTGCATGGCTTCAAGTTAATTGAATACGAGGCATTCGAGAATAGACAATCCAATAGTTATGGGCTTTACTTTTATTTGAAGCGGTTTATTTGCGTACTAGCAGTTGAAGAAAGCTTCCTAACTGTGTATTTTAAGGCAAATCCAAAACAAGTGCTACTAACTAAAAGAATTACAGTGGATGCACCGTGAGAACTGACCGTCCTCATTTCATAAATTGCAGCACGTGGCTTAAACCGATTACAGTAGAATTCAATCTGGAACATACGTTATTAGTTCGTCGCATACTATGATTTTTTTTGCAAATTATGACCACTTCTTCCAGCAATCCAGCTAAAGGATAATCATTGTATCTGCCAGAGGTAAATTAAAAACATCGACTAACCCTGACAAACAAAAAAATGGTCTATATTCATTAGGTTCATTAAAACTGTAATGTCGTGCATTAATTGTGAGATTGTCAGCGATTTCATACATTTTTGTCACTTTTGTACGTTGTGTTCCAATGTCCTCTTTTGTAATATTTGCAGGAATGTGGGATGAAGGGAATACCAAACTTAACTGTTGGAAGGCTTCTTTTGTCACACTTTAGGAAGCTACTTGGTTGACGATGAACTTATTTTGCGTTGTTTGTGGAACGAATTGATGCCTGAAAATTACTAACTCAAGACCTTGGAAGCAAGATGTCAAATCGTTAGCACTATCAGAGAATATATCGCCCGGCCAAATGATGTGTTACTATACATTGAAAATAAAGTGCTCATTTACTTTTGTGCGTAATAAATATCTCTACACGTGTGCTTCTTTATCTTTCTACGGTGACCACTGTTCGTCGGCTAAAAAGTGGTAAAAGTTATCGCTGATCGCAGGACACGCTGCAATTATCGGAAGTTTCTCTAATGTTATCGATGGTTCTATCTGTTATCTCTTCTCACTGCACCTTCTGTGATGTGATTGTAGACGCGACGCGAATTCTTGAGTACTTTCTGCAATATCCGCGAACATTAGCCATTATTCTGGAACCCTCGATGCCTCATGTATAAAAGCCAACGCGCATGAACCGCAAGAGGGATCGCCCATCTGCATAGAGGGAAAGAGAAAGTGATGCTGACAAACTTTCGCCACGAGTTCAAGCACCCAAGAAGTGTACGACGATCGCATACATATAGAAAATTGCGAAAACCCGCAATGCGTTTGTCCTTTCGGATTCTGCCCTATCTACCTCGACGACCATAGTTCCCGAACCAGAGTTCGACGTAAATCCAAGCCTCCCAATGAGTTAGCAACAACGGCTCCGGAGTCTGCTGCAACATTACAGACTGCTTTTCGACGTCATCGATGATTAAACCAACACCATTTGCGAAGCATCGGATAATCACCGAAGTGGGCGCTTGACCACTCCGCCAGAGCCTTTACTGAGTGTCGAAGTGGGCACGTGCAGCTATAACGCAACAGTTCGATGAAATGCTGCGCGACGACTCTACCCAGCCGTTGAAAAGCCCATGGACATCTCTTGTCACCTTGCTGAAGAAAAAAGGACGCAACCCTTTATTTTTCGTCGATTATCGTCAGCTGAACAAGATCAGGAAGGAGCACGTATGCACAGATGACGCATTGGATCGGCTCTGCAAAGCTACATGCTCCTTGTCGATGGACCTCAAGACTGGCTGCTGGCAAATAGAAGTCAGTGAGAGGATTGGAGAAAAACTGCCTTCTGTGCGCCGGGTGCCTTCCGCGAGGGCAAGGTTCCCTTTGGACTGCTCTCGCAAACAGCAACCTTCGAGCGCGTAATAGAAACGCTGTTAGCAGGACTGAAGGGGCCGGCCTGTCTCATCTACTTAGATTACGGTAGAAGAATCGACATTTGGGCGAGTTGGTACTGGTTCGTCGTCTTGCGCTGCCCCTTCGTCGACGTTACCATCTTCGTCGGGAAATTTGACAGTGGCCTCAGACGACTTGGGACAGTTATATAGGCCATAAGTTCATCAAGCCTCACTCAAGCCGGAAGAGTACCGTTTCTTTTACGATGAGCTTCTGTTCTAGGATCACGCTATCAGCAAATCTGGAGACCATCGCAGCCATCGGTCATCGTTAACTTCCCACCGACTACTGACAAGAATGGAGTGCGCAGATTCCTTGGCTTGTGTGCCTATTACAGGCAACTTCAGAAATTTTCACGCATCGCTTACCTATTAAATTCTTTTGCAAAATCAAGCGTGAATTTCAAGTGGCAAGCGCCGGAATCTGAAGACTTCCGAGAGCTTAAACAGCCCTTGCAGTCTTTATCTGTCTTCGCCCACTGCGAAGAAGTAGCTGACAACGAAATCTGCACCGACGCAAGTAGCCAAGGCCTCGGCGCTGTTTTAGTCCAAAGGAACGGCAGATTTGAATGGGTCATTGTTACGCTAGTCGGTTGCTGTCAAAACCAGAAGCCAATTATTCTCCAACCGAAAAGGGATGCCTTGCCGTCATTTGAATGCCATGAAATTTCACCCTTACCTTTATGGCAGACCCTTTAAACTCGTAAGCAACCCCGACGCCTTGTGTTGACTGGCAAATTTAAAGGACCTTTCGGGACGCCTCACACGATGGAGACTGAGACTCCGGGAATTTGAGATAAGCGTCGCCTCTAAATCCAGACGGAAACAATCTAATGCTGACTGCCTATCACGGGCCCCCATTGAACCGTCAGCGTAAGACGACGAGCATAACGATGCCTTCCTTGGAACAATAAGCATGGAATGCTTTGGTGAACAGCAACAGGCAGACCCGGAGCTGAAGTGCCTTGCCGAGCATTGATGGGCAAGACGGTAACACGTAGAAGGTAACACGGCAAGAAGGTAACACGTGTTACCTTGCCAAGAAGGTAACGCGGATGTTGTCCCTGAGGCATTTAGCGAGGGATTGTCTTCGTTTTTCCTGCAAAACGACGTTCTCGCAAAGAAAAACTTCACGCCAATCCGTGTCAGCTACCTTCTTATGGTTCCCTCAGCACTGCGTCCAGAAGTACTGCTTGCCTTGTACAGTGATCAGATCGCCCGGGATCTCGGTTTCTCCCGGACATTGTCATGGATGCAGGAAACACATTACTAGCTGCGCCTCACCGGGGGGCGACGTCCGTTCCGTCACGACTTGCCGTGACTGGTAGCTACGCAAGACACCGGCGACAAGGCCCGCGGGATTGCCACATCCAATTGAGCCTCCTTGCCAACAGTTCCAACAAATTGATATGGACCCATTGATGCCATTTCTGACGTCAACATCCTGAAAAAGGGAAATCATCGTGGCTTGCGACTACCTTACCGACTACGCCAAAAGAAAAAGCCTGCATAAAGGTAATGTGGCCAAAATGGCGAAAGTTTTCGTCAAGAATATGATCTTACGACATTGCACGCGAAATGCTCATCATCGAGCGAGGAACGACTGTTACAACGGAACTCGGACAAGGCATTCTGCAGCGCAGCCACACAACTGCCTACCAGCCAAAGACGAATGGTTTTACGAAGAGGCTAAACGAGAACATTGCCGACATTTTGGCAATGTGCGTGGACGTCCAACAGAAGAGGTGGGATGTCGCCCTTCCGTACTTAACCTTCACTTATAACACGGCCGCACAAGAAAGAACGTAGAATACGCAATTCTTCCTGGCGCATATAAATACCGTAACGACGACTTTTGTGCCATGCTGCCACATGTCGCGAACGAGGACAATTTTGACCTCTCCGCCCATCTGCAATGCACCCAAGAAGCCATACAGCTCCCTCGCATATGCATCAAGAGCCAGCAGAGGACCGACAGCCGTCACTGCTATATTTGACAACACTACGTGTAATACCAACCCAGCGACCTTGTTTGGGTCTGGACGGCGGTACGACGACTAGGACTCAGCGAGAAACAGTTACCACGCTATTTCGGACAATACAATATCGTCCGACGTATTGGCGAACTGGACTGCGAGGTCGTGCAAGGCGGCATTTCGCAATCGCATTGGCGCGCGCACGGCCCGAAGCCATCCATGTGATGCATTTAAAGTCTTTGTACACCCACTGACGAACTTACTGAGTGTGTCTGTTTTTTTACTTCTTTATTACTTGTTTTTTTCTCTTAAACGTCTGGGTGCAGCTTCGGGACGATGCTATTTAAGAGGGGGGCATTGAAACGTGTGCTTCATACCTTTCTCTGGTGACCGCTGTACACTGGCTAACAAATGTTAAACGTTATCGCTCAGCACAGGACCAGCCTGCATGTACAAGAAGTTTCTTGAATACTGTGAATGCTTCTATCCACTGTCTCTTCTCGGTGCACCTTCTGAAACATCACTGTATGCCCGACGCAAATTTTGTGGTACTTTCTTGAGCACCCACGGACACCAGCGATAATAGTGGAACTTTCCATGGCTCATCTATAAAAGTCGGCGCGATTGTCCCAGAGGTGGGGTTTCGACGATAGACGACTCAGTTAGTTTCTTCGCTCACAGATTTGCGATTTTTTCATCATCAGCACTACGACGTGATATATATATATATATATATATATATATATATATATATATATATATATATATGTCTGTAAAGATATTGTAGCGGCAGCAGCATCGGCTTCGCACGAGAGATGACGTAGGCGCTCGCGTCTACACGAGGCTCGAGCGGCTGGCACGCTCCGGCACGGGCTAGCGTTCCGAAGGAGATTATTAAAAAAGAATGCTACTCTAAGAGATCGAGTGTCAGTTCTTGCTCTCCTGCGAGAGTCCGAGACTTGACCCGTCTACGTGGTCGCTCGTCGCCACAGTTTGGTGACCTGGACGTGATACTGCCATACACTCCTGTGGTAGAGATGACCGTAGACCAGACCGACGCTACGAGAGCTCAAGGCCAGAACCCTTCGGAGGAACGCGGTGAGCCCTCCTGTTCCGCCATCGCTGTCCGGCTCCCACAGTACTGGGACCAGCATCCTTCGGCGTGGTTTCTTCAGGCCGAAGCGTAATTTAAGGTCGCTCGTATCCGCTCTCAAGCCTCGAAGTTCCATTACGCCGTCGCAGCGTTCTCGCCCGCCGCCATTGACGAGGTAGCAGATTTATTGAACTCCCCATTGTCTGCCGCCTATGACGATCTCAAGGCAGCACTGCTACAGCGAACAGCTGCTTCACAGCGTTTTCGCATCCAGCAGCTTCTGTCCGCTGAAGAACACGGCGACCGACGCCCTAGTCAACTTCTTCGCCGAATGAGCCAGCTGCTCGGAAACAACGCGAGATCCGTCGACGACACGCTGTTGCGTGAATTGTTTTTGCAATGACTGCCGGCTAACGTAGAGGCGACAGCCTCTACCATGGACCTTACCGGACTTGCCACTTTGGCCGACAAAGTCATGGAAGTAGCCACCCCTACCAACGCAGCCATGTCACCTTCTCCGGGTGACGATACAACCGCTCTGCAAACTCTTTTCTGCTCTTCCGCAATGCAATCTCCGCTCGACTCCTTGTGTGAGCGCCTGGAACGCATCATCTGTGGAGCGGAACATCGCCGCGCGTCTCGTCGCCCCCGGTTTCCACTACTTTTCGTTGCGTCCTAACAATATATATATATATATATATATATATATATATATATATATATATATATATATATATATATATATATATATATATATATATATATATATATATAGTACGATTATTATTTATACGTTTCATATTCTCACCTGTACAAACTCATCATCACCGTTTTGGGGCCTGGTGGTGGGGCACTCACTCGGGAGAATGAAGAGAACGACGGCCTAAACCTGGTCTAACACGTGGTGGAGTATGCTGTCCGGTTTCGTCATGCTCTAGGTCCCGGTCTCTCACCAGATCCACATACGCTACATCCCTGGAGCCCCACTCGGGTCACCGGTCTACCAACTGTACCCGACCATGTCCCAAGACCAGCACAACAATACTACGACATCCACCTTGCATGATCCTGCGGGAACCCCTTCTTGGGCGGTCGCCACCCCTCAGCAGGATGCACCGGTGTTTGCTGGACTTGCAGGTGACAACGTTGAAGACTCGTTGGAGCTTTACGATCGCGTGAGGGTATTTAACCACTGGAACTAATCTGCAAAATTTGCTCTCGTCGCCCTCTACCTAACCGGCATCGGGAAAACTTTGTTTTACAATCATGAGCTCGATTTCGTCAACTGGAGCACTTTAAACACCACCTATGCCAGATTATCGCGATCTCCTCTGTCCGCTCCGACATCGCCAAGAAGGAGCTTGCTGAGCTTGTTCAGCACTCGGCGAGTCCTACACTTTGTACATAGCGTATGTCCTCGGCCTCTGACAGAGAGTGACCGTGTACGCCACTTGTTCAAGGATACTGTGACTGTGGCATTCAATGCCCTTGTAGTGCTGAACCCAACTACCGTCGCAGACATCATCAGCACGTGTCAGCGTCTCGATGAGCTTCATACGCTCCGCTTACACCCTGACACATATGATTTCAAGGCGTCCAACGCCAGCGAACTAAGTGCCTTGGTTCGTTCCATGATCCGTGAGGAACTGCACGCCCAAGCTTCGTCAAGCCTTCATCAGGTCCATATGACGCCTCCTGGTGGCGGCCTACGCCATATCGTGAGGGAAGAGATAGCTGCCGGCATGTGCCCGCAAGTCCCGAGCCCCCACCCCATCCCTCGGCCACTTACGCTCAGGTTGCCTCTATAATGCAACCCTAGCAGCAGCCGCCACAACAGGCAACTGAACCGCACGTGTCCCTGAATCCTATCACTACAAGACCACCACCTCTTCCGTATTACAACGCATGGAGCCCACCTCGACCGGTTTGCTACTATTGCGGCATCCATGACCACATTTCAAGGTTTTGCGGATGCCGTGAGCAAGATGAAACGCGTGGCTATGATGGGTTTGACAGGGTTTAGTTTTCTAGCCCTTTACAACAACGTAGGCATTCTAACTACGATTATTATTCACGACGTTCCCCTTCTCCACAGGACTTCAACGCTGCCGGTTCATTGTGTTTCCCGTGTCGATGCTTTCCATCGCCGATGCGGCGCTCCTCTTCCCCTCTTCTACCGGTTAGTCGTCCTCCAATCACCGCCCGGAAAGCTTAATGGTGCAGCTACAGGAAGGAAAGCTGCATCCTTAAGACAACGTAAAACTCCCCCGGAGCACCCGTCAAATGTAATTTGGGTGTGTGTTGAACGTGCCCGAACCGAACCCTTGGTGCACACAGGCGCATCGATTTCCGTGAATAGTGCTGACTTGTGTTCTCGATTGCGAAAATTCCTGACATCGTATAACGGCCTTCCCCTTCGTTGGGCTAATGCAGTTCTCGTTCAACCCACCAGTGTCTGCAATGCGCGTGTTTTCATTGATGGCATCCTTCACCACATTAGGTTCCGTGCTATCTTCTTGTACCTACGCGATGATTTTGGAATGGGACTCCCTGTTCGCTGCCGAAGCTTTCATCCATTGTCGTCAGCGAACTATTCACATGACAGACACTGAATCATTGTCCACTGTCGATGCTCACAGCCTACGTTTCGTCACGTCTACCGACTGCTTCATTCCCGCGGGCAATGATCATATTCTCAGAATGATTTCCGACACTATTGGTAATGGTGATGTCTTCCTTGCACTGAGTGATCTCTGCCTTTCTGGTTGACTTAGCCTTACTCCTAGCCTGGTGCGGTTTCAGGACGGTAGATCGTCGCTGTTCGCAACCCTACTTCTTCGCCAGTTGCACTCTCCCAGGGCGTCACTGTGACTTGCCTTACTTACACCGAACCTCATTCGCTGGTACCGCTTCACAGCGAATCACCACCTTTGTCTACCAGAACTGATGATCATACTACTGCCGCTGCTTTAACGGCCGCGTTAAATCCTGATCTGACTGCTGCACAGAAAGAACACATCTTGGGACTACTGCAAAAACACAGCACCTTATTTGACGTTCTCCCCAAGCTTCTGGGGTGTATTTCTGTCACAGTATATCGTATCGAAACCAAAGGCAGTTCGATTGTACGCCGCCAGCCATAGCGCATGTCTTCCACAGAACGGAAAATGATTGCAGATAACGTTGATAACATGGTCAAAAGAGCCATCATTCGGCCATTGTCCAGTTCTTGGTCGTGTCTTGTTGTGTTGGTTCGCAAGAAAGACGGCTTTGTACGATTTTGCATGATTATCGAGCTCCTATAAAGATCACGCGCAAGGACGTATATCTTTTCATCAGCACCTTGAGCATTTGGACGAAGTTTTCGCAGGCATTTCTAACGCTGGACTCCAACTTAACCCAAAGAAATGCCGTTTTGCCAGAAATAACATCAAAGTATTAGGTCACCTTATCAGTAAAGAAAGCATTCGACCAGATCCCGACAACGTTGCCGCCGTTCCTCGCTTCCCTCACCCTGAAAATCAAAAACAATGAAAAAGTTTCTTGGGCCTGGCATTTTGCTTCCGCCACTTCATCAGTCATTTTGCTGCCATGGCATCGCCGCTGCAGAAGTTGCTCACGTCGGGCACTGCTTTCCCTTGGACAGACTGCGAACTTTCTTTCCATGCCCTCAAGCAAGCATTACCCACCGACCTTGTCCTCTGTAAGTTCCATGAGAACGCACCAACTTGTTTTCACAGTGATGCTAGTACCTGTGGGATCGGTGCTGCCCTTCTACAGCGTGATAGCACCTCATGAGAGAGAGTTGTTGCCTATGCCAGTCGCACATTAGCGGTTGCCGAAAGGACCTACTCGATCGCAGAGCAGGAGTGTCTCGCAATAGTTTGGGCGATACAAAAATTTCAACCACATGTTTATGGAAGCTGCTTCACGGTCATAACCGACCACCACGCCTTATGGTGGTTGTCGTCAATCAAAACTTTGTCTTGACGCCTTGCTCGATGGGTGGTACGCTTACAAGAGTACGCTTTTGACGCCTCTACAAGTCTGGGAAAAACCATCCAGATGGCGACGCTCTCCCTCGCTGCCCCCTGTCCCTGTTATGTTCGAGTACATATCTCCATTGCTCGCCACATAATGATGAGACTAAGTCTCCACTCCCGTCATTAGCTCTAGCTGTCGCTGGCACGTTATCTTCCAATCGTCTCCCTCAGCTTGTCTCGTGTCAACATTCTGATCCCTACTGCAACAGCATTATGCAACGCCTGTGGGGAACTACTTGGCCAGCAATTTCCAGATTTAGTCGACAACTGCGACTATTTAAGATCGACAACGATGTACTGCGCCGCTACATTTACAACACCGACGGACGCCGCTGGGTACCTATTCTTCCACGTTCGCTGCGCACACAACTCCTTGATGCCTTTCACGACTACCCATCTGCTGGCCATTTGGGTTTCCAGAAAACATGCCACCACGTTAAGAGCCGTTTCGTTTGGGCAAGCATGCCTACCTTTGTGGCCAAGTACGTCACTTCTTGCGTCCAGTTTTAATGGCAGAAACGACAGACTTCGCGTCCTGTTGGGCTTTTATAGCCCATCCCATGTCCCGAGACGCTCTTTGCCATCGTTGGAATAGACGTAGACGGCCCTCTGCCCATAACGTTGGCAGGTCATCGATGAATCGTGACAGCTGTTGACAAGCTCACACGTTACGTAGAAACCGCTCCTCTACGCTCTAGCTCGGCCCCAGACCTTGCCACATTTTTCTGGATGCCACTGTGTTGCGTCATGGTGTACCTCGTGTACTGTTAAGTGACTGCGGCAAGACGTTCATGTCAACAATGATCAAAGCAGCACTCGTAGCTTGTGGCACCGCTCATAAGACGACAACCGCATATCAACCTCAAACAAACGGCTTAACAGAGCGATTTCATCGCACACTGACAGATATAGCATCAATGTATATCAGGCCTAACTACTAGAACTGGTACAAACGATTACCTTTTGTGACGTTTGCTCACAACACCGCTATCCAACGAACTACGGGGTACTCTCCTTTCTACCTAGTTTACGGTCGTTCATCATCGACGCCGCTTTCTTCAGTGCCCCAACTAACACCTAGGCCAGTATACCCGCACAGTTCGTCTCGAGACTTGAGGAATGCCATCAACGTGCTCGCTTCAACACAGAAATCAGTCAGCAACATTGCCTCTCTCTTCACGACGTCTCCTTTCGTCCTGGAGAGCAAGTGCTCCTTTCGACGCCAAGTGGTACACTCGATTTGTGTTAGAACTTTGAATCTCGCTTCCTCGGACACTACATAATTACGGCACAAACATCCCCCATGAACTATCGCGTTACGCACATAGACATTTCTTTGGAGGATCGTTATCGTGGATGTGAGATCGTTCACGTTTCGCGCCTCAAACGATTCGTTCGCACTTTCCTTCCTGACTAAGTCGCGGCCTCTGGACGGCCGCCTGCGCGCGCGCGGAAATTAGTGTGAGCAATATTCATACCATTCATATTCTCACCTATACATACCCGCCGTCGCCGTTTTGGGGCCTGCTGGTGGCGCTCTCAATCAGGACAATAACGAAGAGACCGGCTACCTAAACCTGGTCTCACTATATATATATATATATATATATATATATATATATATATATATTGTAAGGCCAAACTCTCAAATGAGTGCCTTCAGCTAGACGCTATCACAGCAGAATACAATTGATTCGAAAGACTGTGACAACTAACGAGCCTTCCCTTGAATTTGAATTATTGAGTACATAATTCATCAGCCGCCACAATAAAATGTGGCTTAATTTCGTGAGGCTTATAGCGCGTTAAAAAGACAAGGACGAAAGTGAGACGTGACACACACAGGCGCTAACTTGCAACAATCTTTACTTCGAGCAAGGGACCCATACATATATACAACTTTTTCACGTACATCATACCTGCGCTGTTTGCAAAAAAAGCACTCACACACTACTGCGCAGGTACGATAACTCTTTGCGGGAAAGGGCAATTGATGGTTTAGACACACAGTTATCGCCAAGCCTATCAATCATATCTGCTTCTATAATTTCGCGAGTTATCCTACCTCGGGCTTATAGAAGCAGAAATGATTGGTAGGCTTGGCGATAACTGTGTGTCTAAACCATCAATTGCCCTTTCCCGCAAAGAGTTATCGTACCTGCGCAATAGTGTGTAAGGGTTTTTTTGCAAACAGTGCATGTATGATGTACGTGAAAAAGTTGTATATATGTATGGGTCCCTTGCTCGAAATAAAGATTGTTGCAAGTTAGCGCCTGTGTGTGTCACGTCTCACTTTCGTCCTTGTCTTTTTAACGCGCTATAAGCCTCACGATGTCTTACGAACAAGCCTAAATCACTGCTTTATGGTTTACATCTTTTCAAGTGACACTCTGTCAGTTCCCTTATCCCTGCCGGCCTTATGTTTCTGATGGGGGAATTTTTATTGTAGTAGCGTAATGTGTCGAATTTCGTCGTGACGCAATCCTTGATATCGAGAAATGGTTTTAAAGCTCTCTTTGTTTTAAGGAATTTTCAACCACATTTGCCACAGAGTGTGCTTTCCGTGTGACAAGTAAACTCCATATAAATGAGATATTGAAAGTGACCACGTCGTATTGACATTGTTAGTGTGAAATGTATGGAATCCCACAAAAACTACAAAGTTTACAAGGTATTCATTCAAGGCGAGTTACTCAGCAGCATGCGACACAGGTACTTTTCAAGCAACAAGCGAGTCCTATAGACAACCACTCCCGCAACACCACAATAACGCCTACTGAGTGAACTTAGGCTGAATTATGCGCACAGAATTCCTCAAGGAAACAGCATAATGAAGTAAAGCCAGTTTTCCCAACATTTTAGGGCAGTGAAATACCCTTACGACAGAAATGTGATTAGACAACAGCGCCTAAATTCAGTACACATACAGCACTATTAGAATAGATCCATTTTTCTTGAAAGTAGTAGGAATATATTGATTCGAACACTTAGCTACTCTACTTAAGACGGCTACGGGAGCTGCTTCCAAGAACTAGTGAACTTAAGAATTACACTTAGCGCATTTAGCATAGAAGCACCTCCACGATTGTTAGCGTGCTACTGTTGATAAGTGAAAAACAAAGGCACGAAGAAAACACCACAGCCGACCCCGTTTCAAGAAATAAATATATAATTAAGCGAATTGGCTTCACGGGTTCAAAACCATCGTCGCCATTTTTAGGAGACAATGCATTCTTAATAACAAAGGGCACAATTACAATTCGGATATTCTTGAAATTTTCTCCTATATAAACGACCACAGGCATTACCAAAAAACACAAATCGCATCATGCCTGCGATGCTGTCTCTTTTGATGCGCCTTCGCATAAAGAGCTTTTGAACAGTTATTGACCACTGTAGTACGAAAGCTAGGCTTAAAGGTGCCAAAACGTCTACTTTCACTTTGATAACTCACACAGTGAGTTATTAAAATGCTATATTCATAACACCTGATAAGTAACCCTTCACACAACTTGCGGTTATACAATACCGCATTATTTAACGTTCATGAGTCCTTTAGGGTTGTTTTCTGATATATTCCTAGAGTCGCTTCATACTAGTGCGATATGTGTTCATACGAATATCCGATTAATGTCTTCGTTAATTTGTTCGTGCGAAACACGTTCAAGCCCTAGAGTAATGAATGCTCAATGAGTCTATCAGAAATCTTGCACTTAACATGTGATGTCTATTAGGGGTTCATATGCAGTATAGCTATATTTAAATATCTTTGAACTCCATCTGGAACCGGCCAGTCATTGCGAAGTCGGCAATTGTTACGCCCAAAGTGCAGATTTAGTTGAGCGGAACCAAACCCGACTACTGACAGCTTACCATTTCCGCACACTTGCCTAATTAGGAAAAAAGTGGAGATATTTAATTTTGTCAGGTTCTCATCAGTCTAGGACCATTTGTTTAAAGTACGCGTCGACGTAAACACGCAGTAATTTTCGTATTTCGCACCTGACGAAGCGCAGAAATAATTGATAACACAGGGTACTCAAGGCAGGCGAATCGAATGTTTTCGTAACATTAAAAGAAATTCTATAACGATTCGCTTGTCTAATATGAAAATACGTTTACAACCACTCTAGACCGTGTCACTGACGCAGCTGCACTGGAACACGTGAAATATGTGCGGGCTGCAGGCGGTATACGGTATAGGCCACAGAAAGACCCTCACGAAATTGAAAAATGTAATAACAGCGAAGCTGTCTCTGACTTGGGTTCCGTGAATTTCTGGTCTGCATCAAAAATAATGTGGGTTGATCCCGGTGTTAGAGCAGAAAAGGTCTAATTAAGCGCTATGGGACACACACCTGTGGACTACTACTGTGCCTGTGGCCCAAGAAGGTCCCAGGCACAAGTGTAAGAACAGGGGTTTTTATTATAATGTTCAAAATACTTAGGGTAAGAAAAATGTTTAGGTGGTAAGTAAGCAGAAAAGGACACAAGTGTCAGTTCATAGTTCAAGGTATGGTGTCTATGGGGCTTATGACGCGAAAAGTAGTGATAGAAAATGTCACGGGATGCGAGATATCTTCACTAACGACCAGCTTTTTCAAAAGCTTTAGATCCGATCGTGAGCAAAGTTTGCAAAAGGCTGCGTCGTTGCTGTGCCGCGAGCCCGCGGCACCAACGATAATGACATCCAATCGCTCGTTGATACCGTCGTGCGAGGTGTTGGCGCGAAGGCTCATACTTCAAAATCTTAGCGTTCTGGGCTTCGGTGTAGGCATTTGGGTGGTTGTTAAATATGCAGCAAACGTCGATGACGACCGCCTACTCACCGCATGCTAAGACGAGGTTTGTGCGTAGGGCGGTGTTACCGATGGGCTGGTTCTCGTAGGCGGTAGTCAAACAATTCCCCCACTTAGTGCTCAGCTGAGCAACGATCTTGTTTTGTTAAGCGGCATACATGGAGCTCTTCCACATGCAGTGGCACAGGAGGTGAGGCTGGAGTCGTCTTTGTGCACCCACATATCCTGCACCGCTGGTCACGACCAATCATCCACATGCAAGCTCTTTTGAGTGCTAGCATATTGAGCCTGGCTTTGTAGATGAAACGCCAGTCCGCTAACCGGGTGAATGACCCCGTGGGCATAAAGTCGGAGCTGGTGGGGTTGCCGGCCACGCACTGCCGTGGTTTTGTTTGTCGCGCAGAGCAGTCTTGCAGTCAATTGAATGGCTCGAAGCCCACCGCTGACCTTCCTGCGGTGGTTCGGGAAGAAAGTGTGGTCACCGTAGGTGATGCAGACTTCACGAGGGTCCAAGATCTAGGCGGCGGAACACCTTCCGCGCCTCTGTCCTGGTGGATCGAAGCTTCAACGTTGGCGCCCGTGAAATTGCCCTCCACCTGCCGTGGTTGCTTGTGGCTTGGTGCTGGGCTGCTGAGCACGAGGTCGCGGGATCGAAACCCGGCCACGGCGGCCGCATTTAGATGGGGGCGAAATGTGAAAACACCACTGTACTTAGATTTACGTGCACGGTAAGGAATCCCAGGTAGTCGAAATTTCTCGAGCTCTCCACTAAGGCATGCCTCATAATCAGAAAGTGGTTTTGGCATGTAAAGCCCCATAATTTCTTTTTTTTTTGTCTTCCATGGAGCCGTTATGATACTCTCGCGGTCCTCTTGTGCCGAAGGTCGGGGAGGACGTTTGGACAATACCTCGAAAAGGCCCTGGGACGCCATATCAAGAAGTTTATGTTCTCTGGACATTAGTAACATGAATGCGTTGTCAACAGCAGTGGTCGCCCAGTTCTGAAGCGAATGGAATCGCTGCCGCCACCGAGTGTGGACTACAGTGGAGGCACTCGTTTGACGCGCTGGGAGGTAGATCCCGTGTCCACAAGACACAGGGAATTCGCTAGTCACTACCAGTCGTCCTTTCCCAGGGTGCTACACTTCATCAAGAAGTTCGAACCGTAGAAAAAGAATGTACAGACGGCATCTAGGCGCTACCAGGGGGCCAGCATATATGATAATAAAATCGTGCCCCTCCAGATTGCCTGTTTGATGATGCTGCCGTCGGCGCACCGTCAAGGTAGAGGGTCTGGTCCCAACCGGTGAGTGGCTGCTCAGGTCGAGAGAGCGGCCTTTGGCGCGGTTGAAAGGCTTAGTTACTACCGCAGAGCTTTAGTGTGGTTAATGTGGTTCTTCAGGTTCCAGGACTATCCACCATTTGGGTGAGGCCGTCGGCGTAGGAACAGATGTAGGGACGATTTCCAGGCTGAATGCCTCGTAAGGTGCAGTATATTAGCATGTTAAAAAGTAGGCCACTCAAGGGAGAGTCTTGATGAATCCCGGTCAGGGTGGGAATGGCGGCGGTGATGTCGTCTGTAGCCATGGTCTGTGCACGGCTGTCGGAATACAGGTAGGTGACGATATCTACGAAACGGTTGGCTGCAGCGGCTCCTGGAAAGACATCGAATAATGCCTGAGGGTGAATAGGCCCTTAAACATTGGTACAGCCGAATAAAGCAACGCAAATTTCACCACCACCGCTGTGGTCTTGCACAGTCGCTTCTGGAGCACATAGTTATGTTAAAGAACGCCGTCGTTCAGCAGGAACACCTTCTGGCAGTGGGACAGGATGACGTGATCTCCCGGCCACTTTTGCTACCGCCCGCCGATACACTTGGCATATAGCTTGGCAGCCGAATCGCCAAGAGCAACAGGCCACAAATTTCCACATATCGGTCTGGCCTTCCTTCTTGAAGATCGGGACCGTCCTGGACGTTCTCCAACTATCTGGGCTGCTGTGGTGATGTAGAGATATGTTGATGAACGAAGCGAGGAATTTCCCTTGCCTATCGACCACCTTCGAGTATTGGTAAATGAGGCGATATTCCACGGGTGCGGTGTTTTCCGAGCTTTGGAGCCAGAAGGTGACCTTCTCAGCTGTGAACGAGTCCGGGTTGACCTTCACGGCAGCAGGAACCCTTTCAAGAAGAATGGAGGTGCTGATGGCGGAACGCTGCATACCGACGGGTTTTAAATGTGTCTCAAGGGTGAGCGCTAAGTGGGATGGGAAATAGTCGCAAGGGGCCCACGAGGATGGGGCGGACCGCTCACGTCCGGTTGCACCTGTACAACTTCTGGATATACTTCGCATTCTGGCGTTTGATGCGGCGCGGAGGGCGATCTCCAGAAGCCTGAGACAGTTTAATCGTTGTGGTCGCGAGTTCTGTGGCTTCGCAACAGACCACTATCGCCCTCTCCCATCGCTCAGAAGAAGGATCCTCCTGGATGAGAGATCGCAGCATCACGGCCTACTCAAGAAGCAAGCTGGTGTTGTGTTGGATCCCGAGACGTGGCCAGGCATCGGTGGCACCATTTGGAACGGAATGGTCGGAGTGAGGAGTCGCCGCACAGCCATTTGGAATAGATGCAGACAGCGGTAGATCCAGCTGTATCATGCATCAGAGACTGGAAAGTACCGTTCAACGGCCGCTCTCTGTCTGTAGCAGACAGCCCCCCAGTCGAAGGCCTGAGACCTGGGAGGACTCCACGTCTCAGGTAATAGAACAGTGCCGGTTGTCTGGCTAGCCCCTGGGTCAGGCTCAGGAAGAGCAGGCTGTGGAGCTCACCGAGGTACTGCGCGTGCCCTGGCGGTCTGCTTCTCGCGCCATTAGACGTGGTTGTCGAGGCCACTGACTGTAAGGAATGAGTTCATTCAACGGAAGCACTAGCGGCTCGCCCAGTGGCAGGAGCGACCAGGCTACCACATAGTAAGCAGAAATGGTTAGACGGGCATAGCGAGAGGTCTCTCCCACGTAGCGAGCATCGGTTGATCTTCCGCACAATAAGGACCGAGTGCGGTCCGCATTGTGTCTGTCTCCGACAGGCCAAGCTGGACCTTAAATAATATGCTCGGCAGCCAGCCTCGCAACCTCTGATGATGTGCGTGAGTGGGAATAACAGTGTTAGCATCTGCCTCGCCGATGCGGCTGTCTAGCAGAAGATGAGCCGCCAGGTCTCGATACGGTCGAGGCGGGGAGCCGCTACTGGGAGCTCGCCATGGAGGAGAAGACCAAAGCCCCCGATTCCAACAACATGATCGAAGTCCTTGACCCTTGCCCTACCCATGAATAGGCGGACAGGGGACCACACCACGACACCAGGATCTCATGGCCACACGACTCCCACCACGCCAGGTGGGTCTCCAAGGCTTGTCCGAGTAGCACGCATCGGCAGCAGGCGGTTCCAGGCGAACCGACAACCGACGAGGGTTTAGGAAACCCGTTTGCTCACCAACTACCACAGTAGGTCCCCGGTCGCGGAAAGGTAAGCGCCAGGAATGTAGGCCAGTCCTGGTTTCCCCTAAGTCTGAAGACTACTGGTGCAGGCAGATCGATGCAGAAGTGTGTGAGCCAAAGACTACTGGATCATGCCTTCAAGAGGTAGTGGCTAGTACATCCGTCTGGTGGGCTCCTGGATGTTGACACTTCGAAAGGCACTGTTAACTACTCAAGCTACACATGGAACCTTCGAGGTGACCAAATACTTGTGTAAGACCATATCAGTGAACGATCTGCTTCTTAGGCCATCTTGGCAAGATCTCGGTAAAGTCTTCGTTACCAAGTAAGGTGCATGGAAGGTGCGTTTCAACGATATAAGCGATAATGCTATAAAATACATCAGTTACAAGCGACATTAGCAAGCAACCCCTTTTACCCATTTTCAGCAGGTTTTTCTTCAGAAATGGAACGGAATGGAAAAACTTTATTGCTCTATATCTCAGAGAGATTGGCGGTGGGCCGGTGTCTTCATGTCTTGAGTCCTGGCCCCTTGACAAGGTCGGCGCCCCTATTCGAGGGCGTCGCTGAGTCTTGCTGCCTCGCAGGCGTGCTGCACAATTGCACGTTCGGCTGCGAGCTCACTGCTGGTGAGCAGACCCTCCCTTTGTTCCGCACTTGGGTTATTTACTTGACCGAAAGCGAAATAAGGCTTTCATTCCAAGGTCATGTGGTATAACGTGGGGCTTGCCCCGCACCACGAACATGTATCCCTGTACTGCGTAGCGAACGTTTTGTGTAGTGTGTGCAGGTTGAAAAAAGTACCTGCTTGCAGTCTTCGCCAGATGACAGCCTCGTGTTGTGTGGGCGATGTGTGGGGTGGGGGGTATTTAAGTCTCCTTCTTCTGTAGTGCTTAAGAATTTCGGCATACGTCGGCTCCACCGTTAATGGAGCCACCAGAGTTTCCGACTGCCCTGCTCGGTGCGTGAGTTTGCGAACTTGGCTGTCCACCCTTGAGTTGCCCTCTATCCCGGTGTGTGCCGATATCCAGCAGATCCTATGTTTTATGTTTTTGTTAGGATGCTCTGTTTCGAGGAGGATCCTCAGTGCTTCCTTATTAACTCTGCCTTGTATGTAGTTCCTGCATGTTGCTTTGGAGTCTGTTAGAATTATTAGAGATTTGTTCCTGCGGTAACCTTCAGCCGCCGCTAGAGCTACGGCGACTTCTTCCCCCTTCGTTACCGTGCAGTTTCTCAGGGTCGCGCAGCTAATTGGTTCTCCCGTGTGGTCCACCAATGCTGCCGCGACTCTAAGCATTCTAGTGTTGTGGTTCTCATATGTATACAGCCGCGTCTGTGTATACTGTTTTTCTTGTACGGCTAGGTTTCGTTCCACCTAATCTATGCTTGTGCCTGCCTTCTGGCGGCGTGGAGATTCGCATCCATTTTTCTCGGTAGGGGGCTCATCTCCAGTGTCTGACGAACCCTGTCTGCGATGATAGCTGCCCGATCCTCTATTCCGTCTGTGTTATGCCCTATTCTTTTGAACTTGCTTCTTTACCGTCTTGTTACCAGCATGTTCATAGATCGTATTTTAGCTCATAAGACTGACGCGCGTCGGCCATGTTTACGCCCGCAGCGCGCTTTGCCGGCCTTCCAAGAGATTGCGTATATAGTTTTCTTTCTTTTTTTTAAGTTGGAAAAATACTTCTTACACAATATGAAAAAATGCGTACAAAGATATTTGGTCCCATAACCTAAAGGGGCTGGTTATGGGTCCAATACAAAAAATGTATAGCAATATTTAGCAGTATTCTACAAACAAAATAGCGAAAATATCATACATAAGCGGTAAGTCCTATCTAAAATCACGTAACTGCGCTAAACACGAACAGAGTTCAGGACGACCTTGGTAAAATAAGAAGTTGAATTTGCATGTAATGTCAAAATTCCTTGCGAGTTTTATTTCAAGAGGTAAATTCTTTCCTTCCGCTCTAGCCTGGTTGCGGTGCTGTCAAAACTTTACGCGCGTCTAATTTTGTCCGGCTGCTCGGGGCGGCAATTCCATCATCCACGCGAGTGTATATATAAAGAAATGAAAAACAACTTGGCGTTATTCATTTACAATTTCATCTCTCTTCTGTCGTCTTATTCAGGAGGCCGCGTATATTGCGGAATCCCGAGCAGTAACGCGCCTACGAAGGGCGACGTACCGCATGCGATTGGCGTTTACTGCACAAGGTTCATCGGCAGTGCTTGCCGCGAGCCGGCGACGATTGCATTCTCGTCTCTCTTCTGCCGTGGCTCATTTAGGAGCGTTGCTCTTTGGTAGTCCGAATATGATTCATTAATATGGCATTTTAATTAATATTGCACGATTGCATTCTCGTCTCTCTTCCTGCCGTCGCTCTTCGTAGGCACGTTGCTGTTCGTTAGTCCTAATATAATTGAAAAAATAATAACAACAGAGGTTAACTGAGAATGTGTGCGTGCCTATCGCCACAATGACCACCGAAGAAGGTAATAAATGTGCTCGTATATTTGTTCAAAATTATGTGTCTTTTGTATGTCGTGCGCTAAACAGCTTCACTGGTCATCCTCTTTCACATAGTGGAATGGATCATGATTTTCAAATTCGCGCATTACAATTTGCATATCTAACGTATGTTGCAGGTAGTTGGAATCTTGCGGTTGAATTTTCTAGTCATGCTCGGTGCCTATTCGTAGGGGGCCCGTTTGTCTTGCAAGGAGCACATGGTATGGAAGGTATACAATTGACTCCAATACTGTTGACATCCGAAGCTGTCCGCGACACTCGTGCGCGCCGCACAGGTAGCCCTTTGGCTCTACTGCGCTTGTCTCATTCCCCGGCGCTTGCGTTTCTCGAGCGTGAGGAGTATATTACGCCATGGAGAACTTGGTTGGATATGTCTTTTTTGTTTTGCTGCACGAGTCTCTACAGGCGATTCCTTCCCCGTACGCGTCGAACGCAGTGGGACCATTATCAAGTGAACTTGACATATTAGAGAAATATAGCACGCTTGTAGGCTATTTAACTCCTCATGACAAGAGGGATGACTAATAAATAACGCCCAATACCCACTATCGTAAAGTGAGATCTCTGAAACACGATCATTCCTGCTCGGTTTCAAAAGTGAACTGGCTTTCAACACCTCCATGAATAACGTACGCCAGGCAAAATTTTACTCAAATATAGTGGTATGCGTCACGCGGAAATGTCACCGTCCGTGAATGTGACACACGCGTGGAAGAGTAATGAATTTTGTCCTGTAAACAGCGATACCAAAGTAAAGCGCGTGCAAGGTACTTTTGTAATGATGTAAGCTATAATGTTATCAAATACATTAGTTGGAAGTGACCCTAGCAAGCAACCCCTGTTACCGATTTTAAAAAGGTTTTTCTTCAGAAGCTTATCTTGTATCTTTATGATATCTTGCTACCGGCATGTTTAGTATACAAGAATACCCTGGAGGTCGAATAAAACCCTCGCTCAAACAGCAGTAGTCCTGTACATTCAATGGTATTGATGCAAAATAATTCTCTGCGTGATTATAGGCACTTTGCCGAAAGTAGGCAACTTCCTGCCTGGCTTCACTATCTTCAAAAATTACATATTACATGGCTGTTTATGGAAGTGAACCTCTGTCATTGTGAACGTCAGCCTGGCGCTCTAAAAATGAAACCACGATCACGCTTGCTTTTTTTTCGGATATCCTGTAAAGCGGAATAAGCCTTTACAAAGCAGCTAAATTATCACGCTACCGGCATTCGAAAGGAAGACTTTCAATGGAAACTTCTTTCAGTTCGCCAACTTGTCCAGCAAGGCCACTCAGTAGGGCGGTTAATCTTTACCCTTAAACGCTTCAATCGCGTATCGCACATTGTCATAAAATTTTCTATTGTTGACCTTACATGCATGTCTTATTTTCGAGCCCTCAATTTCGTTTTCCGCAGACTGCACAGCCATGGAGGCATTATTAAATGACATAGTACACCTAATTTATTCTCAACTTATAGAGAGTGAATACCCGTTAGTATAACTGATAGCTCCTTTTCTATTCCTGTTTGGAGTGTATTCCAATGAAGGACGCCGTCCTAGCAGTATTTGCGAAACATTCTCGACAGTTCGGCTCTTCTAATTCAACAGTTGCTTGGCCATGCCATAATACAGCTTCTGTCATTCAGCCACTTTTAACCAGATAATTTTGTTGTATAGATTAAAAAAGACTGATTTGGCATTAGGAATTTTCAACATACTTTTTTAATCTTTTCCAACATCTTCACCTGGTAGACCACTATGCACACTGGGGCAGGGAAATATAGGTCAATGAAATCTTGGTATAGCTTTTTCCGTGAAACAGTCGGTAAAATTTCAAGGCAGAAGCATGCCTTCGCAATTCGATATGGAATGACGACCACCATAATATTATCGTTCACACCAGAATGTGCTCCTCTACTTCTGGCTACAATTATACGGGAACACAACCGCATTACATAATCTACATCACCATAAACAGAAGAATCTGCGGATCCCACGCACTGTCGGAATCGACATAAGGGACGCTTTGTATGTTTGCTTTGAATGACAAAAATTAGCGGTGAGATTGGCGGCGAATGCGTAAATAATGCAGGGTTAAGTTCAATACGAGACGAATGAGTGAATGTTAAACGTGAACTTGCGTGCGCCACTGATGTTTTCCAGAAGTACATGTTGCTGGGGTTGTGAGTCTATACTGCTGAGTACACCATGTTTGCCCCAAAGCGATCATATTTATGGTTTACTCAGCCCCATTGATGTTTGTCAGCATAGTCCACAGAACACACAGGGAGACGTGCTTGTTCGAGGCGTTATTGTGCATCATTGTTCATAGCTCTTAGAGGATTGGACGTGATCATTGCCTGACATGCTGCATCTCATCGGGGTAGAAGTGGTAAACTATAATTGAATTATAAGGTAGTACGTAACCGAATAACTCATTATATCTATAGTATGCATTCCATACATAGATTCGCGGTCCGTACCATGGTTCGCTGCGTAGCGAAAACGATGCTGCTACGCGCAGTTCTTTGCGGCCAGGGTGTCTTCGACGCTAAATGCATGCTTTGGAGCTATTTTGCTGGCGCGTGCTTCCGTGATCCTTCTGCATATGATGCCAGCATGCTGTTGAGACACCAGCTCCAAGGGCTCCCTTCAGACTATGAACGATAGTAATGTTTACACTACCACAGCCCCACATGCGACCTCCGCAGCCGAGAAAGTGCATTTTTGTCGCATAGCAAGGCGAGCACAGCACATGTCATACGAGCCAACTGACAAACGCTGCCGCGGCATCGTGGATCGTGATTCGCGGAGGCGAGTGCTATCTGTTGTTGTTGCAAGAAACCCAGCGCCGTGCGAGCAAGACCACCGCAGCATCACCTAGAAAGTCAGGAGAAGACGCCAAGGAATCTTCGCTTGAAGAAAAGCTCCTTGGGGTCACTGTGCATGAAGGCGAGCCACAGAATAAACAACCAGCTTTAGAGAACGAAGCTGTGCTTTCCACAGTGGTACAAGAATAAGCAGCGGAAGCGCATGGAACTTAAGTAGGTGGACGCCAGATGGCGCTGCCTAAACAGGAAGGATATATGAAGTTCTTTTAGAGCAAATTTCAATATGCCTGGTTTTCTCCGGTAGCGTACGCAGGTACGCACCGTGCTCTCCCAGCTGGCTATGTAGAATGCCTTGGCTGCCGCTAAGTTGGTACGTTCTAATTGCTAGGAGACCAAAGAGCCTAGACGCCCACACAAACACGTCACAAGTGAATGGATAGAATGCGCTAATTGATTATCAGAACACCATCAGTATACATCCTTGTGCAAGAGCAGAAATAAAATTGGCATGTCGAGATACACTGGAATTATTGAATCGAGTTTGTAAACGGCTCACCGTCGTCGTCGCACATGGTGGCTTAGAAACGAGCGGCAACCAGCAGCGCAAGCGGGTTGGAAAGTGTTCTGTTTCCAGCGACAGTCGCCGTTAAAGATGAGCAAAGTATGGACAGCTGGGCTGGTTGGTTGTGATTAGCATTATGAAACATCGTTCCAGCGCACAATTAAACACGCACGACAAGAGAAAGACCGGCGTTCGTGTTGTCTTTCTCTTCTCCGGCGTTCGTGTTGTCTTCCTCTTCTCGTCTGTGTTCAATTGTGCGCTGGAACGATGTTGCATAGTGCAAAGATGAGCAACTTGCATTGCAAAGCAATTGGGTGACGCATGCACCTGCTGCCGCAACCAACACAGCGACATGGACTACCCGGCATTTTAGCGTTAACTCCTTTCCAAGTTGCAGGTTTCTTTCGGGGTCAGTAATGCGTGGCTCACACTTGGTGGTCTGCTTGGTGGTCTCAGTATGGACAAGTCAATTTCAAGAGCATCACCTTCGGTAGCCACTTTTTATGGTATTTCCACCCATGTGGCTATCAACTTCATGCACGTCGGACCATGTAGGCACGTATGCTGATCTCCGTTCATGCCTAAACGCGGCCGTGAAAGGCTACAGGCACAATTAGCCCATCGCTGTGGCAGCAAAGGACGAACGGTGAGCACGAAAACAGTCGTGTAAACTTATCATACGAAGCCAACAAACACTGACACCAAGAACAACATAGGGGAAATTACTTTTGCTTAATAAATGAAGTAAAGAAACGATAATTTATTGGAAATGAAAGCGGATGACAAAACTTCCCGCAGGTGGGAAGCGAACCCACAACCTTCGCATCTTGCGTGCGATGCTCTACCAATTAAACTACCGCGGGGCTTTTTCCTTATCCATTTTCTTGGGTATTAATGTGTCCTAGTAGAACTCTGGGAGTGTTAGCTAGCACCACCACTCACAGACCTTGGCGGCGGACGTGGAACGTCCATTCTGCCGCAGGCGTCACGAGAACGTGATCTTTTTGGGTGAAGGTAACTGGTGAATAAACCCACACATGCTACCTGAAGGCATGAATTTTGCCGGATTCGAGACCCTCGTTATGTAATAAACGAGAAGAAAAGGGGTTAACTGAGGGGGCCCGATTTTATTAGTCATATCATAAGAAGCCAACAAACACTGACACCAAGGACAACATAGGGGAAATAACTTGTGCTTAATAAATGAATTATTCATTCAGAATCCTCATCTCATTGTCGTTATGCTGTAGTCGTCATACCGCCTTGGTCGCTTCATCGACGACTTTCTTAATTTGTCACTGAATTGTCACTGCGATATCATCGTGCCGTCATGCTCATGCGTGATCTCGACAGGAGAGTGCCGCAGCTAAGTGCTCTGATACAGGAGATATTGCATGTCGCATATAGCCACAACATCGAAAGTTTCAGGATGACGAATACACATTTTCGATAACGGTGTCTTCAACAGTAAGGTGTGTCGAGGCACGTAGCCAGGATTCTTTTTCGGCGGGGGCCGGGCAATCTAACGTAGCTTTTTGTGCAAATGAGTGGGGTAACTTCAATAGTACTAGTGTGAATAACACCCGTCATTTGCTATAAATACGAGTAAACCCGCAAAAGAGAAATAACGTAACGTATATTCGCAGGTACGCCTGTGAGATACAACTCTCCTTCGCTTAGTGAACAAGGAACCACGTCAAATGGAGACGCGCAGGGAAGAAGGGAAGGAACAAAAATGACAATAGCAAGTCAACAAGCGAAAGTGTAAAGTAAATATTACCATAGTCGCAGACAAATTAAAAATTAGCAGTTGGCAACCAAGCCACACAGACCACGCAGGGTTGTGTTATTCCGCCAGTCAAATCGCAGAAGCAAACAAAATTTTCATGTGGCCTTTTCAAAATGGCTTCGTACTGGATACCTCTGGCGTCTGCTGCGTCTGCTGTTTTTGAAGAGTCTTTTTATGGGAGGAAGCGATGAAGGGTGCAACAGACATGGACAACGTGTATAGAGTCTGAGCATTTCACTCTTCAAAAGTCTGTGGTACTGTTCCTTTCGCTGCTGAACCCGTTTTACACATGAACGTTCACTGCCAACTGAAGTGAAACTTGAAAAGAAATAGTTGCAGTGAAGCAACCACTTTTTTCAGTTCAATAAAAAATTCGACTTTGGCCGCTCCACTATAACAGGCGACGGAAAACGTGCAAAATTACGCGTTAATCATTTTATTTTGATGGTGACACCTTATTATGGTAACACGAAAAGTTTGAAGTTCGAAATATTTGCAACTTCGCAAAGGAATAGTGGTTGGCGGTTATGAAGGCGTGCCCAGGACTTTCATCATCATCATCGTCATCGTCGTCGTCGTCGTCGTCGTCGTCGTCATCACCATCATCATCATCATCATCAACATCATCATCATCATCAGCCTAGTTACGCCCACTGCAGGGCAAAGGCCTCTCCTATACTTCTCCAACTACCCCGGTAATGTACTAATTGTGGCCATGTTGTCCCTGCAAACGTCTTAATGTCATCCGCCCATCTAACTTTCTGCCGCCCCCTGCTACGCTTCCCATTCCCTTGGGATCGAGCCCGTAACCCTTAATGACCACCGGTTATCTTCCCTCCTCATTACATGTCCGGCCCATGCCCATTTCTTTTTCTTGATTTCAACTAAGATGCCATTTGCCCGCGTTTGTTGTCTTACCCAATGTGCTCTTTTCTTATCCCTAAACGTTACACCCATCATTCTTTTTTCCATAGCTCATTGCGTCGTCCTCAATTTCAGCAGAGCCCTTTTCGTAAGCCTCCAGGTTTCTGCCCCATATGTTAGTACTGGTAACACACAGCTGTTATACACTTTACTTTTGAGGGATAGTGGCAACCTGCTGTTCATAATTGCAGGACTTTACTGCAGACTTAAGTTGTATCCGAAAATAGTAGCGTTTTTTAATTAGTTTTAGAAGAAATGTAGAGAAATATATATTTGTGAAACAATCACCGTTCTTTTGGATTCCTCCTTTACGGTTCTACCAAGCGCAAACACAATTTAGTATATTTATTTGACAAGTTGCGTAACGACGCGTGGCCGCCAGTCCCGTACAACCACGTAGAGCGCAAGACGCTGCGATTCTACAAGTACTGCGCCCACGGCGGTAGGTTAGAAGAATACCTACATAAGCAGAGTAAGGAAGTGGCGACATCAGGCAGCTCTACTGATAAATGTAGAAGCGTAATTCAAAACAAATGTACCTTTTCTCAATTCCTGGCGGCATCTTCTCTACTTTTTTTAGATATGATAACATGTTTATCAATGAATATGTTCATAAACAAAGGCTAAATTTCTTAATTTTCACCTTTCCTTCCTGTTTGGATGTTGCGTTGGCTCTCTTCATTAGTAGATCACTTAATTTCTCAACTCCTTGCAACTCTTGCTTCCATTTGGCAATTTTGCGCGAAAAGTGCTATACAATTAGCAGAAAACCCCACAAGGTAACGGGTGACACCCTTCATGCTTATGAGTTCAAGGGTTATTGCAGGGTTTGATGATGGACGTTGTCTCTTATTGTTTGATTTTGCCCCTTCTCTAACCCTTATCGCGGGTACGTGGATCCGACGATCTGAAAGCGTCGCGGCGAGTCCTCACTCGAAGAAATAATAAAACAAAAGGAAAAGTTAAAGAAAACTGGCGTTTTCTCCAGCCGCAACTCGTTCCACGAGCATACAGACCAACCGACCACGAACCGAATCGCTTTCCTGGTCCCTGGATTAGTTTATACAAAGCAGGTTGAACTAACGAATAAACAGCGATGCGCGTGAACGTTGCGCAGATATTGACGACTAAACGAAGCTTCAGTTAATTGGCCGGGCAGCGAATCGATGAGAAAACTGTCCCTCACATCACAGGAGATGGCGATATCTACCGCCATCCAAATGGAGTGAAAAAAGGAGCAAAATGTTGATCGCCGGATAACTGTCCATTCTCAACATTGATTTGGCGGCGCTTTAGGAATGCGTATGAGGAGTGGTGGCGTGGGCGGGAAGTGAGGGGGGGCTATTCCGCCCAATATAGGAGGGGGGAGGCAGGGCCTCTGCCCCTGAGCCTGGTCGTTGCATTGCTTGATTGCTAATCGCATTACCGTCGACAGTCATCGAGAACTGGGCTCCGCCCAATATAGGAGGGGGGTAGGCAGGGCCTCTGCCCCTGGGCCTGGTCGTTACATTGCTTGATTGCTAATCGCATTACCGTCGACAGTCATCGAGAACTGGGCTCTGCCATAATTCTTTTTTCTTGTGCATAGGACTTGGGCTGCCTGCAATATGGGTTGGTTGTATTACAGTAGATCCCAAAGACACAAATTTCCAGTAGTAGCAGCAGTAAAGAACTCTATTGGGGTCCTAAAGAACAAGGCGGGGGAATGCTAGGTAGGTCTCTATCCAGCCGTTGGCTAGTCTCATGTCGGAAAGAGAGGCCATGCCTCTCTGGTCGTTCACGGGCCCTCTGGACAGCTAGGAGCTCAACGTCTTGTTTCAGGTCTGTGATGGCCTTCGTCCAGTCTTCTTCTCGGTTAAAATGCTGTAACACAGGGCACTGCCAGAGCATGTGAATTTTTGAGCTTATTTTACTGCCATAATCTGCGAAGAATGGATCAGTGGTCGGGTGGAGCTTGTCCTACCCTCTCTAGGGTCCTACTCTAGAGAGGTAGGACCCCGGCTCGAGCATGCGGAGCGTGCTAGCTTGTGGCCTGTTGATCTTACGATGGGGGAAAGGAAAACTCTGCCTATTCTCTCTGTAATGAGATGTGATTTCATGAGAAGTAACTAGAGGATCACTGTGGACGAGCTCTCCCGAGCTCACCCGAGACACTATCCCGTCGCGGCATATGAAACCTCGCGCACGGTCGTCAGCTATCTCATTGGGGTTCAGGGTACCCGGTGATACGTCTGGTCACATGCGAGTTTGGAACCAGACTATGTGGTCAACCATGTCAGAGGGGTGTTTGCCGTTCAGAATGCTGGCTGCTTCTTTGGCTATCAATCCCAATTCGAACGCTCTAACGGCTGCTCGGGTGTCCATGTACAGCGTAGTAGTGCGTTTTGTGTCAAGTAATGGGAGAGGTATAGCGGCCTATTCCGCCACATCGACCGAGGAAGTCATGTGTGTGTAATTTTCAGAGGCGCTCGTGTTATCGCTAGAAAAAAAATGCATGCAGCATTTCAGAGCTTGATGTTGTGCGGTCTGCTTGTGTTACTAGGTAGTGGAAAATGGGGAGGACAAGTGATCGGAAATACGGCATCCTCGCTTTTTACATGGTATTCTATTTTCTCTACCTGCCCCATACGGGGAAAATGAATAGCAAGCAATAACACTGGGACGCAGGCGGGGGGGCGCAGTTAGTCAATTGCAGAGTTGATTGTTTTGTCCAGCTTCGCCGAGGATGACACTCCACAAAGCATAAATCCCGAACGGGGAGGTCTTGACGGAAAACTCAAGATACACTGGTGGAAGAGCGTAAGTGTAGCATCCCGGAGAGTGGCATAGCCCAAGTTAGACTGAACGTTTGCAACTACTTCTATATCTCGTTATTACAACTTGCCCTAAATAACGTAGGATTTCGGTAGGAACAACGTAGTTAAAAATACAAGTCCTACTTGTGTCGTGGTTCTTCAACCAAAATTTGCGCGCAAAGAAAGCATGGCTAACATTAGCCGGTACGAGTCGACGTAACCGGGAGAGCTCACCCTCTCCATGTGAGAGGGAGCTGGTGAGCCGATGAAACGTCAAATTTAATGAGTGGAAGGAGAAAGAATGGTGGTGCTAGCTAAGGCTGGGCCCCTTAAACATACTACAATCATTTCTCCACCCGAGCGTTTCATTGTAATTGGTAAGGAGCGAACACGAAGCATTTACAATTTTTTTTACAGGGAGCAACAAAGCAGTTCGGAAGCACAAAAACGCAGATAGTGCCGAACTGTAGCCTGACGTATGCTTTTGCAGCATGGCGTGATGAGCGGTGGCGTTGAGAGTTTCCATGCCAATGAGTTGGAAGGACACCGTACATCCAAGACCATTGTACCAGCACCAGTCTATGTCAAATGATGTAAAGAAATTGTTTCCAACAAAATGATGTCGCTCTTTGTGTCTCACGCGGCTTTTGCGCCGATGAGGCACCACTACGGCTCCACGGCAGGTCATTTCACTCTTTTCGTCAGAACATGCGTTTATGTGTTTGATACCATTGGTTATGTTGAAAGGCCTTTAAATTTGTGCAACGCATTCAACGTACACTAAATATTTATCCAGGAATATGATTCAAACAGCACACTAGTGAAAAAAGATGTTTCCTGGCATTAAGAGATACACACAGTGTATACGCTGCTCAAAACGCGATTACTCCAAAGCGTGGCTATTACGGTGCTGTCGCCATGTGCACGCCGTCTTCGGCCGAAATGCCAGCGTCGGGCTCGTCACCACCTCGACTGTGTGTGGCGTTATTGTACCCATGCGTCTCACTGGGCAAGCTTGGTTTCCTGCACACAAATGATGAATAAGATAGAGGAGGCGTTAAATTTGATATAAGAAAATTTAGCATTACACCTGCGAATAAATATTTAAACATTGCTACTTCACTTTTACCTTCCTGCAACTTTTCGAGGTGCCAGTAAGCTGCGCAATATAAATAGCAACATATTGTTACGTGTAGAAAGACTCAGACGAAAGAGGCTATTTACAGGCTATTTACACTGGACTAGAGCCAAGCGCCAAGCCGACATTCGCTCGCGCCAAGGGCACAGACCCACTTCGTCGTCGTTCTCGCGGTGGCTCGTCTCTCGAGTATCTACTGATAATATCGTAATAATATTTTGTTTACAGGAAAGACACGGAGGCCGACCTGAGCTTGTCGGCATTCGGCGAATTAATTAACGAATTAACACAAGGTAAAGCGCACGTCAGGCGAGTACCCTACACTGAATCTAATAGTGAAGCCAGCAAAACACCACATCAATTTATTCACTAGCTAGGACATGGGTTGAGTAGCTTCCGCACGTTCACATGCTCGAAAAGAAGCCTGTGATTGACTGGGCGCGCGGAGCACGGTTATCACTACCTCTCGCGTCATATGCTTGGGATGGTCAAGGCACTCTAGCCGTTCTTCGTCCTCATTAAGGTCTCCATGATTGCTTGATGCTGCGTGATTGCAGCAAAAGAAGAAATAATAAACTGATTGACGGTATGCAAGAATAAGTTATCGTATGCCTAAGACATACCGCTTTGTAGCCTGTTTTAAAGGGCCATCGCATGAGGTGACCATTATGGCGACCTTTTCATGATCAGGTGACGTTTTACATATATACAGGTGACCACTTCGCATGTTTGTATCTAACCTTTTTTCCTCCTACCTGCGTCACCGGGTAGTCAGTGGTAGACTTTCTAGTGCATCAGGCGGAAATGTTGAGGAAACAGAGTTGAGAACCAACCTTCGGACGAACTTGTTTCACTGAATAGATGGCAAGGCGACCATACGGCGCGCTCTTTAGCAAACATCTATGATACCGACATCGGTCATTGTAGACGCGGAACTGGGTAAGCTACCTCTGTTTGCAGAAAGTCATGCCGACTCTATGTATTGAATATGCTTCACTCGGTCTATGGTGTACTGAAATAAATATCTTCCATGCCAAACTTCCTTACTCGATATGTACCAGTACGTGAGGCCTTCTCTTCAATCAACCTCTTTGAAACCGACTTGGATAACTAGGTATGCGCTACAGCGAATGTGCCGATCTATTGTGACGAAAAAGTTACCTTAAATTTCTCCGAAACTGAGTGGAACCGAACCAAGGGCACAAGGGTTCCTCAAGGAAAGCAACCCGACACAATGGCAGGCTGCGCCACAAGTACCCTGGGTATGTGTCACTTTTGAATGAATGCCTTTTCCACCTTCACATCAGCAAGCGGAGCCACGAATGCTTTCTATCTGTACCGCTCTTACATGAAGATCTCACCAACATGGGCCACCACGTAGCTTTCGCTGAGTGTGTGGCAAGCGAGAGAACGATCGTGAGCGTTCGCAGACACCAGGGCACCACGCTTCTTTCTTAGAGGCAACGCCCGGAATACTCTGCAGTGTCACGAGGTGGCGCAGTGTGTCGAGAAAGAGGCACGAGAGAGGAGCCACGCTTCCGCATGGCGCACTCCTGAGCGTTCGCACGCAACGACGCGCCCACGTGCAGGACTCGCAGCGGCAGCGCTACATTGCGACGAGTGTTCTTAGGGAAGCGCGAGAGAGAGAAGTACCTCTGCGGTACACACCTCATACATAGCTAGATTGAGCGGTGGCAATGCGCTGTGTCGCTACATTACTTCCATAGTGCCGTATTACCTTCGTCAATCATCGTGAGATGAGTTCTTCCACATTTTATTGAGGACCGCAGAATAAAAATTCTATGGCATTCTTGGCAACTTTTCCTTAAGGATACGCATGTTGTCTTAATGACTTTCTTCTTAAGATCTTTGTACAGTTCTTTGTACGATGCAGCGTCCCGGGTACTCCTCTGGCTGAATAACGCTGAGCCTAATCAAAGATAGTGCGAATTTTTATAACTACTGATAACTGGACAAGTTAGTGGCGTGTTATGATTGCTTACAAAGCGAGAACTGAGAAGAAGCAAGTTACCATTAGAGAGCGCTAAACTGGAGCAGTAGCTCTCTGGCTCGTACGAGGCCATGTATTGTTTACACGGTAATTCACCCTTAGTCCAATGCATGTTAAGAAATTTGGACATTAGACGAAAGTGCAATCTGCTGGTAGCGTCTGTGGAGCCCTTATGCCACTTCATGGCCGCTCAAAAATTCACACCTAAGTAACACTCCGCTATTAAAGGCAGTCGTTTAAATGACGTAAACTCCGGGATTTTCTCTCACCGAAAGCCGTGTTTGACTTCATTTCGGAAAATTGTCCGCTTTCCATGGCCACTTTTTCTATATCTATCGAACCTGTGTGACAACGTGGTTTCAAAACTGTTCCAGTATGATGCGATCCCTCCGCTGAAGTGATGCTACTGACATACGCTCAAGAAGGTCTGTCAATCTACATATTCGTACATGTGATGAATGTTTCTTTAGGCGGAATGTAGAATAGTCTAGAAATGTACCTGTTTAAGAAACATGCTGCAATACAGCACTGTCATAAGGGCACAATATTTTTACGGTGTTAAGAGTGCCCTCCCCCCCTGCCAAAAAAATAAGAACCCATGCCTAGCATATCTGGAAGCGAACATCAGCCAGTGTATACTCGTAAACACTGCGATCAAAAAAGGAATTCCTGACGAAAACGTCAGAAATCGTAGCATGAAGATAGCCTAGCGGGGGCACATTGCGGGGTACGCACTTTCCACTAACCAAGAAAAACACAAAAATGCGTTGTTGACTTAGCTATCGCGCAATAAAAATGAGCTCAAAACTACAGATAACGGGATTTGAGACAGTGTTCAAATACATATTTTTTGCAAGACTCAAAAACACCCTAAGATATAGTTTAAGGTACAAAATGAGACTACCTTTTATAATTGTTGATAAACAATAGTAGGAAATTTTGCAATTAAAATCTTATAGAATGTTATACCATAAATGATACCGTTGCGTTCTGAATATGTTGCTATTACTGTCATTGAGTTTGAATAAAAAGCACACGCAGAAAAGAAATACCACTTCAAGCTACCAGGCAAACGTACAGTTACCGCCGGAGCGCAATTTACACGAAATAACGTTAGTTTGAATTGGGAATTCTGGGTTATTGCCAGGAAAATATAAAAACGAAGAAATCGGTCTATGCAGTGACTACGAACAAAGGCGATATTACTCTTCGAGTGAGTCATGGTGGGCAATCAGGCGAACTTGTCTCGATCTCCTGTCATGTTTTCGTCTTTCCCTGCATACATAACATTGCCGGTTTCTATTGCTTAAGAAGTTCAGTCTACTGACGGCAGCTATAAGTGCCCTTAAGAAGCACTGTTATACCATTCACACAGAAACAACAATAGACCCTATGAGTGAGTACACTTCGCCGTTAGCGTCGTTTGCAAGCTGTCGCAAGGAATGATTTATTGACGGTCCGTAAAACACACTCGTCAGTGAGTGCACTTGATGCGCTGATTTCGCTGCGAAGAATTTACAGCCTCAGCATGACTGGTGTAAAAAATGAATAAAATATTTCATTACAGAGTGGGCAATAATGTTGAAACGGCTTTTTCTAACATTTCCGATGTTTAGTGCATATGCGCCATGCGGAATGTAAAGGGCCACTCATCCTCTAACCGCCCTCGTCGGGACACTGCATCGTCCTAGCTCGCGACGTTTAATTCTCGAAACGGAGCCACAACAAATTACTTCATTCGCAGTTAAACATCATGTTAAATAGAGTTCTCAAAATAAAGCAGTGGTATACGGTATACACTTTCTAAAACACCATAAAAAAAGCTGAGGTACATGCAGCCAATCTAGACGATTAGGGAGAATAAAATGATTTTTTTTCTTATTATGAATCTGTAAGTAGTGGTAATATAATGGTTATGTTTTGGTAATCATGATGATGCTCTATGTATCCCCATGCCAAATCTCGATAAAATCCGTGAATCGGAAAACTTTATGGGGACCTCAGCTGCCACAGGATGTGGTAATCTCGCTGCCAACCAATATAACGAACGATACCATGACATCGCATATCTTCTTGTAACCATTGCACCCCAGTTGAAACTGCGTAATATATCTCCTTATCGCTAGTATTCTGGCTGCAACATTGTTGCAGTGGTTAGCGACCTCTAGATTTTAAATCGTATGTTGCAGATAAGTTGGTCTCCCTATCTTTTGAGGTACACAGAAGTTGTGTCACTTTGGCACCTTCATTCTAGGGGATTGTTTGAGAATGGCACATATGAAAATCACATGCGCACGGCGGAATTTGTCTATTCGGGCATATACCCACTTGCCCAACGATTTTCTCGTTGGCAAGACAAAACCAGCCCTCACCTACTCTCCCAAGCTCTTAGACAGTTACGATCACAGGGTATCTGGAGGTTAGCTGCACACCGTAAAATTAGTAAAGTTCCCAGAGCATGCTAATTGCAATGAAATGGTGAATTGGATAGTTTGCTCATTGGCATTGCAGTCCATTTGAAGTACCCCTTGCCTTTCCCGAGTTCGTAGTGCACCGCCTCGTCGACATTCACTGCGGGGAAGTAATGTCGCCTGCAATGAGCGAATTTACGTGTTACAAGGGTATACCAGGCTTCGTTTGCTTCATTCGGTGCAGCACGTGCAATTAACATCATCCCGTGGAATACAGGAAATAAGGCAAGCTCAGTTTGTGCAGTGTACGTCACTTGCCTGCAGTAGACGAGGGTAGCTCCACCATCGTCCGTTGTGTAGTCTTCGACGTGGCCGAAGAGATTGCGTGCGCCGTATACGAGCATCGCCGTGCCCAACACGGCCACGAACAGCAAAAGCAGAGCCGAGGTGAGGGCGCACGCTCGCAGGACCTCACGGCGGATGTCCTTCTCGGGAGGGCGTGGCAGGTCGCGAGTCTCAAGTGGCTCCACCTGTGGGTAGCCGTACTTGTCGATGGTGATCCTATGCGTTGGTCCGGATAAGTAAAGAGAAGGAGAAAAAAGAACGACGAAAATTTCCAAACAGATGTTACGCAGCTGCATTATTTCTTCAGTGAGAGTATAGTGTCGGAGAACAGGTTCGCCCATTGTCGCTAAGGTTCTCCACATACTGCTCGCACATTCTGAGCTAAATGGCAACATTCTAAGAGTGTGCTTCGAGAATTGGAAGAAGAAAATGCGCCGCAACCGATTTTAATAAATGTGAAATCGGAGTTTTAAGAAAGATGTTATCATTAAACAAATCATGCTGACCTTTCCTTACGTGTAGTGCGGGCGCCAGAAACTGCGCTAAAAGATTTATGTAACGTTTTATGCATTTGTTGGTGACGCGGTAAGCAATAATGACTGAACAGAACTAGAAAATGGCTTGTTGTTGTACACTGTACTGAAGCTATCCAGCGGGCAAGCATATTGAATACAATAATGGTTTTTGTGGGAACTTTGTATTATCAATCTCAACAACTCGTTCTTACAGTAAAGTTGTTAGTGCAAACCTAAGTGCTTGAAATGAATATATGTCAGTTTTCAGTCTCCTATGAGAACTAAATATAGGCGGAGGAAATGTTGGCCCTGACAAGGAGGATATTTGCGAAAACATTGAGGTGGGAAGGTTAACTGGGTAAATGAAAATGGCTAAATAGAAGACATTTCCCAATGCGTTATACAAAGCGCTTACAAAGTATGCCTGCTTTTCTGTGAGAAACAAAAACTGTTGCAGTTCTATATTTGCGCAGAATGAGGGCCATATTATGATTGATATTGAACTCGCGCAGATTAGACATTTTGTAGAAAATGACTTGTCACGAGAGCTTGAGAAGCCCATTTAAGGACCACGCCGGAGATCCAGAAAATATCCTGTTTCAATTTCACGCATCGCGAAGTTGTCCCTTTGAGTATAAAAGGGGATGCTGGGGCAAATTTTAAAGAGCTGAAGGTACTTATAGCGTTTGCAAAAAGCTTGTTAAGCGAGTGCTTCATCGCATAATACGGCCGTTATTAGCAGATTCCTCAGGCAACGAATGAAGTCTGAGCTACAGCGAATTTATATTTGGTGAGTTTATACTATCAGTTTGACTATAATTTGGAAAAATTTGATGTTTCCAGCCCGTTTATTGACTGTTAAATAATTACATCACCTTCATTTTCTCTCTATCTTGCTGCATTATGTGAGGTATGCCGTAAATTTTTCGGGCATCACTGCTCAACTAAACAAGACACCTCGTTTATATTTATTAAAAAAGGCAACTTTATTGGTAATCGCAACTGACACGTGAATGGTTTAAAAAAACATTTGTTCAGCAAATTACGTAATAAAGCATTTTGGAATCTTTAGGTATGTTCTCCTTAGGGTATCGAGTTTAGTCAGCTGTCTTGAGAGAGCTATAGATGGTACCAAAATAAAATTTATTTAAATTGTGGTGGACTCCATGGCCAATGATCGAGCAAAGCGAAGAATGAATTGTTTATAAAGTGATACCTTTAATAAGGGCTTGAAGGCGTAAGTCGGCCTTATTGTCTACATTTTCGAGGGTCTTAGAGAAATGGTACTTAACACGCACCTTACATCAGGTGGATATGGGGGCCATTTCAAACTCTTTTAGTCGGAATGTTTAATGTTCACCGCCTAATTAGGATTCTTGCTAGTAATTATTGAATAATCTAGAAAATATTGATAATCTAGAGAAATCTAGAGAATCTAGAATAATCTAGAAAAGCCGTAGCCAAGGCAAGGAACAGAATGTGGGTGATCATGGGAAGTGACATCTGCATGAAGAATATCAGCGGATTAGCGTGCTGTATTTGAAGCACAACAGCCGGGCGCACTTTTATTTTCATTTTAATAAAGAAAGAACACAGACACAGCACTGACACACAGGAAGGTTTACTCCAGACAACCGAGCAATACATAATTGCGCAGTTATAACAAAAGAAGGAAATAACGTTGAAAAAATTATGAAAGCAAAAGTGTATATGTCACGTTCTGCTGGTGTTTTGAGCTTGGCGCTGTTTTAAATTACGAGTGTGTCGTACCAAGTAATCACCCAAGCATATTCTTTAAACAGCGCAAAACGTACTACGGACACTGTATAACGCATGAATGTGAAAAAAAGGCGCAAACTATTAACTTGAAGTACTCGCCTTACATCAGGAACATTCCACCCATTTCCACTACATAAAACGTTCCAACTGCTCTGGTCTCATGATGAGCGTCATAGTAATACGAAATAAATTCTAACAATGTAGCGGCACACCGAATTTATGAAGACACGTTTATTGAATCTCTCTAGCGGTATATTTATCGTAACACCTCGATTGCTTCTGCTATCTGCAACAGACATCAACATGGTCTAACTTTGCTGTTGCACTCGATTGCCAAGGTCGCTAAATGTATAGTGGCATGAAGATGCCTCGGTGAAGCCAACTAATTAACGACAATGAAATGACGTCGACGGAACCGAGGCGGTATGACGACGATTATTAAAATGCGGTGACGGTATAACGCCTACAGCGTGACGATGACATGTGGACAATAAAACTGCGACAAATCGATGACGGCAATCGTGTCACAGCGACAGTATAACGACAACCAGTTCGCAAAAGTAGGACGATTGCGATGGCATGAAGAAGACGGCACAAAAATGGATACATGATAGGATAGCGTCTATCTAATCACAATGCAATGATGACTATAGCATGACAACAGTTGCATAATCTATGATTGAATGATTACAACAAGATGGAAATAAAATTAAGACGAAATCACGTAAGCGGATCTTCGAGGGCAAGCATGACGCTACTCTTGGGATGACGATGGTAAACAACAGCGTGATTTAGTATTTGGAAGTAAATAGCATTTATACGAATATCTGAAAACAAGGGGGTGCTGACGGCATGACGTGAATGGTAAGACGATATAAGAATGAGCACAATAAAGCAAGCATCACGGCAACGAGCCAACGGTGATGACAACGTGTGCGTGATGATTGTGTGACCACGTCACAGTGAAGATGATGTCATGAAAACTGCCTGATTACAATATGATCACGATCAGCGTATGACGACAGTCGCGTGACCACGACTGTGCAACGAAACCTCTGTGACGACGATGGTATGAAGAGATAACATAACGAAGCCAAAATGACGACGACTGAACAGCCGCGACGGCATTACGACGACGGTCTCACAAAGGATGCGTGATAGTGACTTCCTGCAGACGACGCAATGAGTACAATGACATGGCAATGTCGGAATAACCAATATTGAATAAGGACGGCATGATTACGTTAGAATGACGAAGGCAGATTGATTTCGATGAAACGGCAGAGGCCCTATAGGGACGATGGCACGACAACAGTGATATTAAATTAACGAAGTGATGGCGATAATAAAATGACAGCCATGCGTTGGGGTGAAAAGTGTCTGGAACGTCATATTTCTTCTCGCACAGAACGCAATGCAGTACTCCTAAGTGCCGCGCTTGTGACCTTACACAGTTCAGGTACCTCCACAGCCTCAACGGTTAGCGCGATGTCACTGTTGGCCTTCGCAGAGAGAAAGCTGCCGAACAACTACGCATGTTTTGGCGAGGCCATGAGTGGCCGAAAGTAAGAAGCCGTAGTTCCTTGTTTCCGGTAACCGGGCACTTGAGGTCCTTGAAAACATCCGCTCGAATAAAGATGTGCTCACTTCCGCTGTCGGGAAGAATGCGCACGAGATGCCTTCGTGATCCGCAGTCAATCCACACCCATCCTGTCCAGAGCAAAACCACATTGACTCCGCTCAGGGCGCTTGGGACAGATGGCACCACAGACATACTCTTGTAACGCGATGGAAGGCGCGGTACACCTTCATATACTGTCGCCAAGGTTGTCGTGGTTCATGAAGCTGGCCTAAATTACTCGCAGATAATGGTGAAATTACGACGATGACACTTGCTAAGTATGATGCTGTGCGATCGTTGGCAAAGACATCTCGTGTGCTGGAGGAGATAGGACGTCGTCTTTACGCAGGAAACGGGAAGATGCAGACGCCCCGCACCCTGGCCTTCAGCCCTCTCTAATTTCACTCTGGACACACAGAAAGCTCAGTATCTCTGTAGCCTGCCGATCTCTCTCCTATGGAGTTGCGTAAGATGATATGACCTACGACACTTGCGCAGACTTCTGGCGACAGAATATTGCGAGGTCGTCGGGTATGCACTTCATCAGGACGCGGTTGAGAGTTACGTTGTATTGATGAAGTGAGACGCCCACAACGTCAACGCGGTGAGCGGAAAGTGCATATTGTCGTAGAGCCGCCGAAGTTTCGCAATCTGAGCCGGAAACTTGACTGGTGACAAGACGAGTTGTTCCTCGTGATCGCGTAGAATAAATCGCTCTGTCTAAATCTTGATGATGATGCCATCATTTTTTTCGGTAAATCTAAATACTCTCGGTTGCTCTCTTCGCTGTGCCATTCAACAGGTACTTAAGTTTCTCCATGGGCAAACCCTGTGTTCAGGCGGATTGAGGCATCTAAGTGATCCCAGAAGTACTGCCAATAGCGAAGTGCGTGAGAAAACGTAGAAATCTTTATTTTTGGCAAGTCCAATGTACGATGACGAGGCATGGCTCCGTCACTGGGAGTTATTGTGTAGGTTGGTATACAAGGTCAAGAGCCACTAACCTTATTTTCTGCTGAGTAGTAGTCACTGCAGCCATCGGCGTTGGGTATTGTTGTGGCCGGCCTTGAGGTGCTCGTCATGATCGTTTCTTTTTTCACAAGCCCTCGAAGAAAGAACCGCGCTCCGGACACTGCGTAAGACACCATTTCGTCGTATTCGGCCACTGCCACGATTTCTTTATCGTTAGCGCCGTCGTCAGTTGCGTCGAAGATTTGCTTACAGAGGCTGACGAACTCCCCAGTCTTCCTAATAAGGTAGGTGACGTGTTTGTCCTAATGGGAGGCATCGTGAACGCAGGCCTGCAGTTCTTAGTTCATTTGCGTAATTGTTTTACTAAAGCTGGCCCTCATCGCACCACGGTTCTTGTGCACCCGCCCTGCGGATGCCACTGAAGATAAAAGAGCGGAACGGCGATGACTGCGAGATTTAGACACTACAAGAAATGTCGTGTAATGACGATTCTAGCTTCAGCCTAAGCACTTAATCTTTTTTATTCATTTGCTCGTGGTCCTCCTCTGCTTCCTTCTTTTATCCTCCCCGTTGCTAGGTGGCAGAATTATACTTCAACATAAGCTATTCAACACCTGATTGACCTGGTTGGCATAGAAGGCGTAACAACAACTTCATGCCGAAAGTCAAATCGTGAAGCTAGAATGATGACGATCGAACGACCATGACCACACATGGCCACGGGCACATACCTAGGCTAAGCTTGTAAACAATTACGGTCAACAGGTGGGCGTAATGTGCGAGGCATATATGGGCTACTTGAAGGTTCAATGATGTCCTTGTCCATCATTCTGTCTACCTCTTTTTGTATGATGGCCCTTTCTGTTGCGGAGACACGATATGGGGGGCCGCCTATGAATGGGGCTGGCGTCACCGGTGTTGATGCGATGCGTGACAACAGATGTCTGGCCAAGTGTACGGTCGTCCAAATCAAAGATGTCCCGATTAGATGACAGGAGGTGACGAAGAGCTGCTGTTTGCTCGGAAGGAAGGTCAGGGGTCAGAAACATCGTCCCTAGGCGTCGAGTACGGAGGCGTGGGTGACAATGGTCCGTTGGTACTGAGGAAGGATTCAGAGATCAAAGAATAAACCTCAAATTCTTCCAAAGGAGTGATATGAGCTATGGCGATACCGTGTGGCAGCATATGCAGCGAAAATCCAAAATTGTGGATCGGCATGCGGGTGCAGTTTTCGCGGATCCGGACTCAGGGTCTCGGCAGGGCAATATTGCGCGACAAAACCACGTCAGTAAGCGGCGACACGACGTAGTCGCCATCAGGTACGGGAGGACAGGGTGTCAGGAGGACATTTGTAGCCGCTTGTGGAAACAGCCTTGCAAACTCAGCAGAACATAAGCGGTGTGAAGCACAAGTTGTTGTGTCGGCAGGAAGTGGCAGATCCTATTGTACAACACCTGCGGAGCAGTCAAGTTGGGCAGAGTGTTTCGAAAGGAAGTCGAGGCCGAGAATTAGGTCGTGCGGACAGTGTTCAAGGACGATAAATAGAACAACGGTATAATGGCCCCCAATGGTCACACGTGCTGTGCACATTCCAAGGACAGGTGAAGTACTCCCATCGGCGACTCGCACAGTGCCCAGTACGGCGGGTGTCAGAACCTTCTTGAGCCTTCGGGGGAGAGCAGCGCTCATAACTGAAAGCTGCGCTCCTTTATCAAAGAGAGATCTGACAGGAACGCCATCAACTTCAATGTCCAGTAGGTTTCCATATGTAGGCAGGGTCAACAAAGTATTTGTGTGCCGGGTCGTAGTTGCAGCTTCACCTCCGGGAGCTGCACCGCCTAGTTTCCCGAAGCGAAGCGACCGGTTGCAGAAGTGGAAGAAGAGCGGTGAACGAGATTCGAACGGGACCTACGACCTTGCGGAGACGGGGAGCTGCTAGATCTTGGTGGAGCACTGTCGGCGTTGAGGTTCCTAGTCGGCGTATAGGGCGAGAAAATGCGATTGTCTGGCACTTGGCGGTACTGACTCGGAGACGACCACCGAGGAGGCGACGACCAGTGTTTGCGGCAATGACGGGCGATGTGTCCAATACCGGAACAATTAAAGCAGATGGGTTTATCATCCGCTGTGCGCCAGTCAGCTGGGTTTCGACGGGGTGGCGGAAAGCTTCGCGTCTGGGAGCGAGCGGCCGGAGAAATCTGGTAAGTGTTTGTATGGCGGACCGAGCGGAGAGATGGAATGGCCAAACTTGCTATTTCCTCCTGAACGACCGCTTGTATAAGGGAGATAGCGGGCACGCTTTCCCGACAGTTGGGACGAACTGGAGCCGGAGCCATGGCTTCAAGCTCATGGCGAACGATGCGCGTGATATCTTCCGGTCCTGCGGGCTGAACGAACCGCGGCGGGTCTTCGCAAGAAGATGTCGCGGCGGTATTGGGCAATCGGTCGAATGTTTGAAAGACACGGCGAACCTTCGCTTGTTCGAAGCGCCGGCACTATTTTACAATGGCATCGACAGTGGCACAATCCTTACACATCAGGAGATTGAATGCATCGTCTGCAATACCTTTGAGTATGTGACCAATCTTGTCTGCCTCGGTCATGTTGTCATCAGCCTTGCGACAGAGGGCCAGCACATCCTGTATGTACATGACATAGGATTCTGTGGACGTCTGAGCGCGGCACGCAAGTTTTTTTTGCTGCCAGCTGACGACCGACAGGTCTGCAAAACAGGTCCTGCATTTTTTCTTTGCAGACATCCCAGCTCTTTAGATCAGCTTCATGTGTGTCGTATCATTGCTTCGCAGTTCCTCTTAGATAAAATATCACGTTTGCTAGCATCATTGTTGGATCCCACCGGTTGTCGCACACTCGCTCGTGCATTGTAAGCTACTCCTTGACGTCGGCGTTGTCCGTGCCACAAATTGTCCCTGGGCCCTGCAGATGAGTGAAGATGACCGTTGGCACGGGCTGCTGAGGCGTTGTCGCTTGTGTCGGTTGATTTCACACTGTGGCGGCAGGTAGATGACGTCCGCTGCGAAGTTCCGTGAGTGTACCCCGCACCCCCACCAAAATGTTGCAGGAAGAAAGCAGGCCCACGAGTGTAAAATAATGTGTATTTACAACTGAGGTTAAGGGCGTCCAGGCAACTGCCAGACGTCGTCTTCCTCTCGTCCAATCCAACTTCCTTCCCTTCACCGTAACAATATGTATATATATATATATATATACAACCGACACGTGAATGAGCTGCAGCCTGCTGAACGTCGACATTACCTAGGCAGCAGCGTGCTCTGGCCCTTGAGGTGGTGGAGGGGAAAGCCCCACGGTAACTCGTGCACGTAGCCGGCCCTCGACCGTGGTAGCGACCGGAGGGGCAGTGCCAGCTGCCGGCTCATCCTCGGTCGGTCGCTTGGCAGGGACATTGCGCTGCACAGTAGAGACAGCATGGCTGCGCGCAGAGATTACCAAGCCCGTAAGTGGATAAACAAAGTAGTTAAGCTGAAGACACATAGCATCATTCGGCATGCGAACTGATGTAAGGCAAGTTCAAGACATGCCACAATCGTCCAGATTTCACATAGAGTGCGATGGTGAAAGCAAGCGCGTTTTATGCGCGTTGACCGTCGCTCACAATCGTATCGAAGAAAGAGTGCACTAAAGAACGCCTTCATACATGTAAAATTAAATATAAATGAGTAGTTCAACGAAAGAACGAATAATGGGTGAAACTCAGTTTTGTGTATAAAGCCTTTCCCACGATATATGATGATGGAGTCGCTTACATCAGCACTGTCAGCAAGCCAAACGCGAACTGAATCTAAATAGCCACGTGGTGCAACTTAGCTGTAGGCTAACTGCATCCTGGAAATACTGTGCTGAACACATTTAGGACCAGTTTATGATGTTGGAACAGGCAAAAAACCGACATCTAATTCATTGGGCCCTGTGTCTTGCTTTAGCAACTTCATTCTGCTGGAATGATAATATCGCACTTAATCCTGACTGCGTGAATTTCTCTCAATTTCACAGCTATTTGGTTAAAAGGACCGAGAATCGGTTATATGCTCTGTGCAGAATGTCGCTAGAGCAATGTCATGCTTTTTCCCGATTTGCTCTAGAGTACTTTTCACTTGCACACCACCCTTAATACAAACTTCTGGAACAGCTTTCTGTTATACGACTCTCATGTTTTTTTTTTAAATATTATTTCCAGGACGACAGCTTGGCTCCATACATCAGGGAAGAAATATCTCTGCGACGATGATTTTCAAGGCATTTCCTAGCTTATGGCACTGTTTGGCATAAAAGCGCTGCCAGAAAAGAAATTCCTACAATGCAAGTGATCAGATGTGAGGCGCAAATTTCACTAAAATAGGGAGGCACCGAGCCAGGTAGCCTTACCTTTATGGACCCTCCTCTTCTTCTGCTTCGCGTGTTGATATCTGAGCCTAAATATCATGTATTTCAGCAGTCATTTACTTCTTTGAAGCCGTATGCATGTGGCTCCTAAGAGGACCACTAAATGAAATATTACGAAATTTGCCATGATTTTTGTTTCAACTTCAGGCTTTTGGATGATATTAACGAAAAATATAAATCGTGGCTGCCGTTGGTGTTCTCGTGGTGCCCCATTGCTGCTACTCATAAATGAAGTTGTCGGTTGCTGTTGCTCTTTCACCCTATAGAGGGACGAAAAAAGGATCACGTCGGCGGTGAACTGCCGGGTGAATTGATGGTGATACCCTCTGTGGCAAATGGCGTTGTTTTATATTATTACGTAAACGGGGGATGAAACACTGAAGGCTATTTACAGTGAACATTTACAACAATAGCTGCAGCGCCAGCCAGTTTGACCGACTTCTCGAGACCCAGGGGCAGTTTTTTCGTTTCGTCGAGGGCGCCTTCGCGCATCGTCCAAAAGAAGCACACAGTATGCATGTGTCATTCCCCAGTAGCAGAAGCACCTGCCTGTTGCGTCTAGATATCAGTGTCAGCACGCGAGTGATAAGGCTTGGGGGACGCGATGTGCACAACGTTCATGAAATGCAGTGCAGATGAAGCACTGGCACTGACTAGGACAATTTGATTCGTAACTGGAGTCCCGCCATACAACACTGGGTATTGGTCTGTGTACCGAGACAGGAGCTAATCGGACAGCCCACAGCGGCGGGTGGGCAACTACAATAGTAACAGAGATTCAGCCAAAAATTGAGTGTCTCTGTGTTGTCAGTCGTACATGTGTGGTCGGTTCTATTGGTAGATGAAGCGGCGAGCGTGAGCAAATACGCATGTTTTTGCTGCCTTGGGAATGGCGTCAAATGAATATTCGCTGGCTTCTGCTGCGGAAAATGGAAGGGACGTATGCAGTGACAAAGTTGGTTGTTGGTGTAATAAAAAAGTGACCAGGGAATAAAAAGCTGCGTCGTAGAACGAAGAACTATTGGCAAATGCGACCTATAGTAGAGGAAGATTCCAATCAGTTTGGTCGGACGAGCCATACGTAGCAAGCACGTCTGTCGGGGTTCAATTCGAAGGCTCCGTGACACCATTATTTTGCAGATGGTAAGACGTAGTCAGACGTTGTCCGCGAAGACTTCTTGAAGGAATGTCCGCTCCGGGTCAGTGATCAGCTGGTGTGGAACTCCAGATGACATGGTATAAAAAAATCGGCAACATCTGTGGTGCCGCGTGATAGAAGTGCTCTAATGATTTCGTATAGACTGCAGTAATCTGCCGCCACAGTCACCCACTTGCTTGTGGATGTAGATAGAGGGTAGGAGCCAAGTAAGTCCAAGCCAAAGCTACAGAACGGCTCCGACAGGACGTCGAGCGGTTGAAGGCATCCGGCAGGGAGCATCGATGGTGTATTTAGGCTGCGGCATTCATCATAGACTGCAAAGTATTTCTTGACGGCGCGGGCAAAGCCTGGCGAAGAGAAGCGCTGGCGAATCTGGTCGTAAGTGCAGGAGACGCCGAGACGACCGGCAGTGGGCAGTTCATGTAAAAGAGCCGACCGTAGGTACGTGGAATGACGATCAGTAGAGCGAGACAATCAGGGCGAATGTTGTGGCGCTAGATTACACAATTCTGGAGGACAAACAAGAGAAGGGACGAGTCAGAACGTTAAGATTCCCAGTCGTCGATGATGGTACGCAAGGTGGTCTCACGACGTTGCTCATCGGCGATGCGGAGGAGTTAAGAAACGAAGAAAGCCGAAGCCTGTGGGACAGCGGGTGGTTCATTCACTGGGGTGCGTGATAAACAGTTTGCGTTTTTATGTGGCGGCCCCACTTGTACACTAATATCTAGGAAAATTCTTGTATCCGCAGATGCCAGTGACCAAGCGAGCCGGTGACAAGCTTGAGTGATGACAGGCGTGTGATAATGCATGATTACAAAGGAGTGTGTTGTATAAAAATACAGATGGCATTTGAAACAGCGCATACTGGAGCCAGCCATTCAAGCTCTGTAATGAAAAGTTGCACTCCACTGCTGTAAAGAGGAGGCTTGTTAATGCAATAATACGATGTTGTGTTCCTTGATGTTGAGCTAAGACGGCTCCAATTCCGTGACCACTGGCACCATTTGGGATTTCTGCCGAAAAGTATGGGTCAAAGAGGGTCAGTATAGAAGGTGTCTGGAGAGTGGTGGTAAATTGAGCAAAGTGACAGCTTGAGCGCGACCGCATTTTAACGGCACATACTTCTTCAGAAAATCAGTAAGTGGTCGAGCAATCACCGCGAAGTCTTTTACGAACCGTCGGAAATAGTAGCATAGTACTGTCAAATGTCGGATGTCTTTGACAGACAGAGGTACAAGAAAATACGTGACAGCACGAATTTTATGCGGGTGTGGTGGAATACCGCAACCCTATCTGAACGCATTCCCATGTAGTGCGGTATAAGCTGGGCTTGGCGCCGCACCATGGACAAATGTCTCTATACTGTGTTGGAAACATCTTGCTTAGTGTGTTTAGATTTGGGTATGTTCCTGTTTGGAGCCTCCTCGAAGAGATTGCTTCATGCTGATTTAGGCTGTTGTGGGGTGGAGAGTATTTGATTCGGACCCCCTTATAGTTATTCAGAATGTCTGAGTAGCTTGGGTTGACTGGTATGGGTTCCTCAGGGTCGGTGCTTGTGGCCGCTCGGTTTGTGTGCTCTCGAGCTGCCTTGTCCGCCCTTAGGTTCCCTTCTATTCCAGCGTGCCCCGGTACCCAGAAAATTGTATGCCTGACTTTGTTCTTAGCCCTGCAGGAGTGGAGGATGTGAAGCGCTCTGCGTCCTATTCTGCCGTTCATGTAATTCCGACACGTAGCTTGCGAGTCGGTGAGCATCGTTAAAGATCTTTCGGATAGGTAGCCCTCTATTGCCGCTAGAGCTACGGCTATTTCCTCAGCTTCCGTTACCGAGCAGTCTTTCATTGACGCGCTGCTGATCTCTTTGTAGTGCTGGCTTATTACTATCGCAGCTGTCTTTATTGTGTTTGTGCTTCTTTGCTTGGCGTATACTGCAGCATCTGTGTATACTGTTGTGTTTTTTGTGGCCAGGTACTTTTCGACGTATTTCGCCCTTGCGTCCCTTCGCGCCGTGTGGAGGTTTGGGTCCATGTTTTTCGGTAGAGGTCTAACAGTGTATGTTTTCCGATATTCATCAGGAATCCCCTCCGTTCTTTGGTTTTCTTTGATTGATTCCGCGAAGCCTAGCCTTATAAGCAGTTCCATTCCCGTTTTGGCCTGTTGGAGTCTCATGAGCTGCGCGATACTTTGGGCTTCTTTTAGTTCTTCGAAGGTGTTGCTTAAACCAAGTGCCATTAGTTTCTCTGTCGATGTATTGTTCGGCAGGTGAAGTGCTGTTTTGTATGGTTTGCGTAAAATTTTGTCCGCTTCTTGTATTTCCTGTTTGGTGCAGTTGAAGTACCGGAGTGAGTGTGCGACCCTGCTGACCACCAGGTTGCCAACCAGCTTAAGTGTGTCTCCTTCTTTCATCCCATATCTCTTTTGTGACCCTAGTGCGGAGCAGTGGGAGAGGGTGCTCTCCAGCAGGGACCCGAAAGTCCAGCATGGACTAGTAAGGCACGCTCACTGAGTAGCCACCCTCAGTGGTGCCCTGGAATAGGGGCGTCGACCCTGCGCAGATGGGGACTAAGACCGTGAAGACGGCCGACCACATCTGCCACCGCTAATTTCTAATCAATTAGAGCAAATAAAGTTTTTCCTCCTCCTCCGCAACCCTAAACCAGGTGACTCAGCTCTGTAATCAGCCACTGACCGAAGTGACACTTCGATTAATTCAATTGGAGCCCAGTCTTGTGGAATACTTGAAGAATAGCTGACAAGCGCAATAGATGTGTCTCGATGTAGAGTAAAATACGAGGACGTCGTCTAGGTAGCAAAGGCATGTTGACCATTTGAATCATTGAAGCAGGCAGTCTATTATACGTTTCAACTTTGCTGGGGCATTCCTTATATCTAACCGCATATTTGTTTAATTGACATATGTCATCAGGGGCTAGAAATTCGGTCTTCTCGTGGTCCTTTTAATGGACATAAAAGTGCGAATAAACAGGCCGAAGGTCTGTTGATGAAGAGTAGTTGGCACCGTGAGGACAATCGAGGCGTCCTCAATGCGAGGCAAAGGGTAGAATTGCTTTTCAGTAATTAGTTTGAGATGACGATAACGTATGCAAAAGCGCAACGTGTCATCTTTCTTTTACCAAGCGCAACGGCGACGCCCAAGGGCTCGACGGGGGTACGAGAATGCCTCTGGCAAGCATCTTGGTCACTTCATCCTGAAGAAACTTTATTTTTGATGAAGAAGCTTGATATGGCCGGCGATGAACGTGAATATCATCACCAGTATGTATGTGATGCTTACTAAGCGACGTGTGGCCAAATAATCGAATGTTGAGGCCATGGCTCTTTTAGTAAACCGAAAGACTGCATAAAACTGCTGCTTCTTCAGGCACTAGGTCCGCAGCAATCATAGAACAAAATGTGGTGTCGAAGCAACGTGCATCGCGCGGACATGCTCAAGACTCACAGCAGACGTCTACTGAAGAAGCCGTGACGTAGCCGTCTGATATACCACGCAGCATGACAATCAGTATTCCTCAGAGTAGAACTTGCTTCGTCAGGCCAAAATTGATGAGGGGAAGCATGTCTACCTGCCGGCAATGGTTACGACAGAGTGGGGCTCAGGGATAGTGACACGTCTGCATGTTTATTTTTGTCCGGTGGCCGCTGTTCACCGGCTTAGAAATCTTAAACGTTTTCTTTCATGGAAAGACGTGCCTACAAGATTTCGAAATTAGGCGAATGTTATCGTTCATTCTATCTGTCATGCACGTCCTCACCGAACCTTGTAATATTTCCATGAACGACGCAAATAGTGCAGTAGTTCCTGCAAACAACGAGCACACCATCTATTACACTAGAACCATCGACGAGTAATGCGAAAAGGCCGACGCGCTTGACCCGTTGATCATATTTCTACAATCGCTGACAGTGCTCGCCTATATGGTTGTGCTTTGAGTGTAGCCTCTTATGTGGGCACAGGTTCTACCAATGAAAACTTACTCTCCTAATTCATAATTTTCCTTCTGTGTTCTTCACTGTCACTACTAGGTGACATCTCGTGGATGTACTATTGCGTTCATGTACCGAACCCCAGTTGAAAAACACAACAGGAAATTTCAGCCTGACGTATTTTGGGACGTTATTTCTGAAGTTCTGTTGTCTCTACTGCGACGTCCTGTAGTCGAAAGTTTTGTACTTCTTGATATTTAAATAAAAAACGACAGAGACCTCTTTGAGGCTATGTAGATTTGTTATTACAAACAAAATATAAAAGCGAAAAAAATCGAAATAATAAACGTCCCCACCAGGGATTCGCACTTCCGACCTGATGACTCCGAGCCCGTCATCTTACCACTGCACCACTCCGATTTCTTTTCTTTGTTTCATGATATTTATTATAGTAGCAGTCAACCAGACATTCACCAGTTCTGCATAGTCAGAGAACGGAGAGCACAATGAAAGTCACACACAGAAAAGGCAGCGTTCATACTGTGAGTAGAAACGTTCGTTCATTTTAGAAGGGTGGCAAGGATCTGCACCTCACCAAAACAGGGTACCAGTCCGGTTGTACACCGAGTCCATCATAAACAAGTTTTAGGTGTAGGGTCATTTGGATAAAATGTACCCTTGTAGGTACCACGGTTTCGGCGTTTCGGTCCATCATACGCGCTTCCCACAAACTGTACATTCCCATGAGAAAAAACGTATCGAAAGGTGCCCTATTATCAGAGGTTGCCCTATTATCAGCAGGTATCGCAAAGTATGACTGTTAATCTCGAAGTCTTTCTTTAAAGTCCGTCGGAGGACATCGCAGAATAGGATGGCGTCGGTGTAGCTAACAAAACAATGTTCAATTGTCTCTGGTGCATTAAAAAGGTGACAGTTAACATAAGAGACAAAGATACCTTTTTTGTAGCCATGTTTTTACCGGTATGGTTTCACTATGAAGTTTATAAAATAATGTTTTGCAGCAAGGAGATAAATACATTTTGCGAGCTCGCTTTAGTACATCGTGGCCTGGCCACTTAATGTATAGTGATGGGTAAAATGGAGGCGGAAATAGCATGGACAGTAAATCTTTGTACAACGTTTTGTGCGTCCCAGAGTAGAAGTCTTCAGTGGAAAACCGAACTATCAGGAAACGAACCGCCAAGTAAACTTCTTGCATGAGCCCCCACAAGCATAAACGCGAAAAAAAATTTGAAGAAACAACTAAGTCAGGTAATGCATTAACAAGTGTGACTTGCACGTATGACCGAATTATAGTATGCAAAGTATCACGAAAAAATAAGAAACGAGACACTATTTGCCGCACATAAAGATGTACTAAGCCCAGCCCACCTTCACTAACAGGCCTAAAAATATTGTCTTGCCTCATGGGCTCAAAGGTTGAAGACAATACAAAGGTTGCAAATATACGCTGAAAGCGTTGGATGTATAGCCTAGCGCAATGAATAACTTGCAATACATAGTAAATTTTTGTTGCCAAGAACTTATTGCAGGCTTCAGTTTTCCGAAAAATAGAAAGTCGTTGTGGGACGAATGTCTGGGCGTAACATTGTAGGGCCGAAACCCGTTCTTTACAATACTGTGCGCTTAATTTATAGGCATCTAGCGGCACGCCAAGATACTTTGGCGGGACATCAGTCCACTTAACACCTGCAATCTGTTCTGGTGTATAGCACCATGAGCCAAACCATAAGCCTAAACATTTTGAGGAGCTCACTCGTGCTCCTGATACGCTGCCAAATTTTTCTATTGTCGATACTACCTTTTGTACACTGGGCTTATTCGTGCAGAAGAACGCTAGATCATGTGCGTAAGCTAAGACATTTACTTCATTGCCCAGTACGTTGAAGCCATGGATGTAACTCGACTGAATTACGCTTAAGCATAGCGGTTCCAGGTAAAGGGCGAATAGTAGCGGGGAAATCGGGCATCCCTGTTTTACTGATCGGCCCCTAATTCCACACGTCTGATGGGAACCAATTAGAATTGACTTCGCAAATTGCCATCTATTAGATAAAACTTTCGCAAAATTTTGTAATCCCCGTTTTACAATGTGATTGGTCGGTAGCTTTCAACAGAACGCAGTTTCTCTGTACCTGAATTTTGGTAATTAAAACTGTGTGGGTTTTGCAAAAAAAAAAATGCGGAAGGGCGTCGACCTCTAAACTTGTAAAAAAATGTCCAATAATATGGGACCGATAATTGATTTGAAAGCTTTGTAAAATTCACTTGAAAGTCTATCGGGGCCGGGTGTTTTGGACAAAGGCAGCTGATCAATAGCTAGCTCAATTTCTTGGATCGAAAGGCTACCACTGATGACTGCACAGTCATCATCCTGTAACGGTTTTACAAGAGATACAAAACTCTCTAAAACTTTTGCATCGTGATCGTCCGCAGGGGCACTAAACAACACCGTGTAGTATGTTTCGAACTGAGAACTTATGTCATTAGTATTTCTTGAAGACTACCTTCAGAGTACATTTCCGGAATTACTCTAGGAATACCGTGATGTCTCTCGTCAAGTAAAGCTTGACGTGTTGGTTGCTCAGATTGCAGAGCACGCCTATTTCTAGATCGAATTCGCACACCTCTGTAACACAGTGCATCATACTTTTGTAACTCACATTTAGGATTTTTTATGTCAACACTGTAAGTGCCTGGCATTTCGCATTCCATCTCATAAAGGCTACATTGGCTCTTACGAAGCATTTTTTCTTCATTCTTTCTATAGAATGATTTGACCGATCCAATTTCTATAGCCACTATACGAACATCTTGTTTAAATAGTTCCCAAGCAGCAAATAATGTCAAGTCAGTGGAAAGACAATATGTTAGGGCCATGCGCACGCGAGTAATAAATTCCTGATCCTTTAGGAGCTCAGAGTTAAGCTTCCAGAGTGCCCACTGTGGTCGGAAATCAGTTAGATTCTTCACGAATCTTTGCGATAACCATACAGGGATCAGAAAACGAAACTGGGATAGTAATTCAGGATAGTCCTCGAGAGAGGAGTGATGAAGAAACATAAATCCGATCAAGGCGGACGTAGGAACGACCTTGAATTTGTGTATCAGAGCGAGTTCCCTGTCCTGACACGCATATATCAACGAGCCCTGCATTTTCTATTATGTTAGACGAAACTTCACCACTCCTGTCCCGCTGAGTGTTAATGCCGCTTAGATCACTCAGATCACATACACAATTGAAATCTCCCATTAAAAGAATGCAACGATCACAATCAAATAGACTGGACACTGTATCAAATAAAAGAATTCGTTTCGCAGCGTCATTATATGCATAGACGTTGACTATTCGCCATGGCACACCCTGCAACAGCAAATCACAACATATATATCGACCTTCTGCGTCGACATGGTAACTAAATGCTGAACAAGGTAGGCTCTTTCCCATAAACAGGAAACAGCCCGCGGATAAACCAAGAGCCTGTGAAACGCAAACATTATAGTCAGACAGAAAAGGTCGCAAAGCCCTTTCTGTCTCGTCATCACTCTCAATCTACGTCTCCTGCACGGCGACGAAGTCGAGGCGCTTCCTAGACAAAAGCCGGCGAAGCTGCGCCTGTGTCTGCAAAGACCCAAGGCCTCGTACGTTCAAAGTTGCGAAGAGAAGTTGCTGGCACAGGGCCCTGGTGACAACCATCTATTTGGACCTAATGATCCAAGTGACCGGTCCTAGAGGGCAACGGTGAGGCTCCCCCTCCCCCCCCAGGCCTTCTGGACCATGATCGGCGGCGCTTTCCTGAGTGTTTTGATGTTTTGCGGCGACGTGCTTTTCTTGCGGTACTGGTCGTCTCGCTGTCCGTGCTTGATTCCGATCTGTTAGTCGCACGTCGCTTCGGAATTGAAGTATCCGCGTTACTTCGTCTGTCCTCTGCCAGCACAGCGCACGTGTAGAGACGCGTAGGTGTACCAGATGAGTCATCTCCGGTTCCCTCATTCGCTTGCTGGGCAGCAACTGGCTTCGTGGTAGCGGGTGTTTCTTTGGGTTGTTGCTGCGGTTGGCCATCTTTCTCTTCGCTACTTTCCCTTTTCACAGGCAGTTCTGCGATGCCATTGTATTTAACAGGTATGGGGGCTTTACTGGCACAGCTGGTCTCCGCGGAAGAGGGAACGTCTCCAGTCGCGTCGAGAACCTCCGTAACATCCATAATTTGTTCTTGCAAGCGTTCATCTGGAGGCCTCGTTCTGTTTCATAACTTATCGGCGTATGTTACGACACATTCTTCAGCTGTGTGGCCAAAGCGCCGGCAGGCTTCCCAACGTGGGGTTCTGCATTTGCGCCGAATGTGCCCCCCCCCCTTGTTGCAGCGCAGACAAAGCGGGTGCCGGCCTGGAATTAACACAAGGCTCTGCGCTTCACAAACAGGTAGTAGATGTGGAATGTCCCCCGTGCTGACTCCATCGGCAAGAGTCAACACCACGTCGCCATTTAGCGTACGCATTTGTTCCATATCCGATACTCTGCAGCTTTCTGCTCATATAGACATGACGTTTCCGTAAGCCTCGAGCGCATCTCGAAGGAAGTCGTCTTCTAAACGCTCAGGAAGCCACAGAAGCTTCATTTTAACTTCCGTGGGCTCAGGATCAATAACGACGCAGCGTCGACCTTTTACTGATAATTCCCCGCATGTGACTAGCTTTGATTTTGTCATCCCTGATTTACACGTCACCATCCACACGTGCTACATCTGAAATTGACCGATGGAACTTATTTCCTTCAGGTGAATAACGTTCCGAAGGGTGTCGCTGAAGTCTTGAGCTCTGTACGGTCGACCACTTAAGTCAGCATGCAGGAAAACGGAGTCCACAACCAGCTTACCGGTAGTAAATGAAGTAGCACAACACGGTAGTCATTACTGCTCGCTGAAGCCTGAGCAGCACCTCGGCCAGGGGCCGATAAATCTTTTGAAGCGGAGAACATGAAAAAAGTGACCCTTCGGAACGCCGTCTTCTTCTTTCTCCCCCGAACTCACCACTCCGAATTTTTTCTCTTTTATTTATTTCCTGGCTGTTGTACATAGTTTTACAAGAGACAACAATCACCATAACGAATACAAAGTAGAATATACCTTTCCTGAATGTGCACATATTCGACCAGCATTGTGCTGGCTCAGTCTAAAGAAAATTCGCGCAATGCTACCAACGGTTCTACTCTTGGGAGCCACTCGGGTGGTTCCTCTGGCGCTTTATGGATAGGGACAAACCAGTGCATGTTTTCCCTGAAATACATACGTGCAGGCTGCGCATCTTTATCGACATGGTATCCTGCCATTGTCGCGCGCCAAATACAGTGGAGGCCGAAGAGCATAATTAAATGAAAAGGCACCCCACACTCATTATCTATGCTTAAGTAGCGGATGTCATACGGGTCTAGTGGAAATTCTTTCTTTAGTACCCTCTGCAATACATTCCAAAAGAACACGCCTTCCCAACAGTTTAAAAAAAACATTATCTATTGTTTCTGGCTGCTTCCAAATTAAACAATTAAACTGTGCGTTCCCCACGGTAAAAGTACTCCCTTTCCCTCTAAAAACTTCTGAACTGGTAATGGTCGAGTGTGTTTTTTTAAAAAAGAAGATTTTTATTTCTTGCGGGGCCTGCATTTTCTTCACTCTTTTTAAAACATCGCTGCTTGGGCCTCCACCGTACAAGGACCTGTACAACGGCACTGGGAAAAGAACGTCGCACAAAGCACAGTACAGTTTCTTTTTGTTAACACCGGACAGGTAATCATTCAAAAAGTGCACTGAAAGAAATCTGACACTCGATACAACTTCTTTGTAAAAACCTCGCATCCCTCCCGAAAACTCTTCGGTTGAATCAACATACACTGGCAGCCGTCTACTTAGCCTCATTTGGCATACCGTGCGCAAGAAAGGGTCTGTTGCGTCCCTAAAGAACAAGAACCGGTCTACCAGCTGCCGTACAAAGAGGTGGCCCATCTGCATCATCTGCATAAGCCAGCAGCTTCACTTCTACAGCTTCTAGCTTAAATCCAGTAATTCTATTGTTTTCTATCAATCTCATGCACAGGGTTTCAATGTAGATGCAAAACAAGAGAGGGCTGAGGGAGCAGCTGCAGGCTAATGGGCGCCCCCAAACTCTTATTCACGATCAGTGTCGTCGTGCAGCTGCGGTACGCCAGGGCGAGCCCTCGCAGCTTACAGATCCAAGATTGGCATGGTCTAAGACAGCAAACAAGATTTCAGGAGCCACGCAATCAAAAGCCTTCTCGAGGTCAGTGTGTAAAATGGTAATCCGACTATTACTATCATCACATCACTAAAGTACACTGCGCGCTCTGTAAATATTCGCAACAATAGACCGGCCTTTAATCCCACATGTCTGGTGAGGCCCGACGATATCCTGTATAACTGACTGCGATCTACGCGCCAATATCTCCATAAAGATTTTATGCTGGATATTGGTGAGTGCTATGGGAAGATACGCCGTAACATATCTTAATTTCGCTGCATCATCAGTTTTAGGAATAAGTACGGTGTGTGAGGACCACTGCACTGCACCACTCTGAACATGGACTTGTGTGTACATTTTGGCCATGTCAATAGCACGAATCTCTATCTGCGCTGATGTTCACATTTTCATTTTAAGAGCCAAGATCCGCTATCACCCCACAGCGTCAACTGCGGCATCTCTAGAAGGGCAAAAGTGTTGTTACCATCAACAGGTCCATCGTGGAGTGCTAGAACATTGGTTTTGCTGTACGATATCCACATTAAATAAGAAATTCAGAAATAGACAACGTTGACTGTTAGCGTTGTTACTGCTAATTTGGACAGTTTTCTCTCGCTCTTTACACTTTTGAGCGCGCATGTAATTCGTGCGTTCAATACAAAATAGCTACATAAACATTCGTGGATGAGTGTTCTTTCGGACAGCATACTGGCTTCTCATGGCAGCGCGGTACCAGAATAATGAGACCCGAGCGAGACAGATTTTTACGCAACTTTGTGGAACAACCCAAGATTTCATTTTCGCTTCGCATAAGCTTATTCAATATTTCTGGGAAATTAACTAATGTGTCAGTGTAACGACACATGTAAGTCCACAGGCGTGTGTGCCACATCTTACCAAATAAAGTGAAACGGATACGCAGCCATGCCCGCAGATGGTATGATTTTGATGAGGCCGGTATGGCGTTGCTGGTGCCTCGTCGTCGTGGCACAATTAAAACAAGTGGCCACGTCGACTTTATTACAGGTGTCGGTGCTATCAGCTTTGCCGGCTTCAGAGGAGCACGATTGAATACCGCGCAAGAGAAAGGTATAGTGTACACCACCGATGCGAAACTGACACGTAATTTTTAAGCGTCGTGACGGAAACGCTTCTGTCGCGGCGTCAGAACTTATGTCACTGCGACAGAAAGTGGCTCATATCTGTGTAGTCCCGACAGAGAGTTCCTGTTGCGACGTCAGAATCGCTGTTCCGATAAAGAGTTGTTATTTAGACTTCATAAACTCTTGTTGTAGCGACAGAACGTTTCTGTAGCGACTACAACACTCTTGGCCGTCGCGACCGAATGTTTCTGTTGCGACGAGAGAATTTATGTCGTAACGTCAGAATCGCTGTCATGATAGAAAGGTGTTGTTGTGACTACAGAACTCTTGTTGTGACCGAACGATTCTGTTGCGACTTCAAAACTCTTCGTCGTCGCGATAGAATCTTTCTGTTGCGACGACAGAATTTCTTTCGTAACGTCAGAATCGCTGTCACGATAGGGAGCTTCTGTCACGATTTCAGAACTCTTGTTGTCACGACAGAACGTTCTTGTTGCGACTTCAGAACTCTTGGTCTTCGTGACAGAATGTTTCTGTTGCGACATCCAAAATTTCTGTCGTAACGCCAGAGATGTCTGTCACAACTACAGAAGTATCAGGAACTTCTCTCGTAGAATAGAAATTTCTGTAGTCGCGACAGACATTTCTGTAGTTGTGACAAGAATTCCTGTTGTCTTTTTCAACTGGGACGCCCCACCCCCCAAGCCACGATTGAACTGCGAAACCAGAGGACAACACGAACATGGACAAAGACCAGCGAGCTAGCCGAAGGCACCAAAGACGGGTACCGGAACACTAGCCCCTTCGAGAGAATATCACAGTGTAATTGGAATTTATACTATTTGAATGGCGCGGCCGAACAGGCGTTACAGTTGTGGTGCGGCGATGGAGGAACAGGAGAGACGGATGTCTGGGGCTAAAGGGGCATGCATGCCACCTCCCTGAGCTGCCTGGTCTGGCTTGTCTTTCCGAACGAGCAGCACAGTCCGCCTACCCAAGGCCGGTGTTCCTGTGCGAGCTGACAGAAGAGGCATTCTACGAGGTACCGACCCAACTGTCACGCGAGTGGCTCATCGTGTGCGGGGCTTCGGCCCTGGCCTCCGTTCAGTGCCAGTCGCTGCTCCAGATTGGTCGTTGCGGCTCCTCGTGCCGTCAATGTGGGACAACCGACAGGCCATCAGAAGTCTTCCTACAGTGATGTTGTGTATACCTAACTAAGCGACAGATATACAATATTAATAGTGAAACACGTGTTTGATCATGTACGTTACCCTAGTCCCGTCCGTGTGTCATAAAAACATCTCTTTTATTGTGCCATCCCTGTGTGTTTGAGGCCTGGGCCGACAGCATCCCATCACATTTTGGAGAGGCTGCCCGGATTATAAAACGCACAGAAAGGTCGATGGGGATTGAGAAGTTGTACGTCAAAGGGCAAAAGTTAGAAATGGCAGGGGCGGAGCTAAGCGCTGGGTTGGCGCAGAAATTGCAAGGGAACGGGGCCAGCACACCCAACACCGCGAAGACAGGAAAGTACAGGCCGAACAAGGGCGCCTATAATTGGAAGCGGAAGAACCAGTGGTAATGCTCAAGATGGTCCCAGGAAGGAAAAGATTGCTGGCACAGAAAGAGCGTTGAGTGACAAAACTACAGAACAGTCGGCTACCAGGGAGGCTCCTTAGCTACTCAGTCGCCATAAGTGGATGCCTCTGTTTAACGAAGCCGAGGATGATTAGGCACCTACTTGCAATGTTTTGAGCGAATGGCAACAAGTCAAGAATGACCCCGTGCAGAATGGGCACTCTCTCTCAGCCTCTGCCTGACAGAAGAAGCGTTAACGCTCGTAGGATGGCTTGATTCGAATGCATCCCTAGACTACGACTAGCTGAAGGCTACTCTGCTTCAGTGATTTCGCTTACCCGCTGAGGGATACGGAGAAAAGTTTTAAAACGCAAGGTCTCAAGACAGAGAGACTCGCCTACTATATGCAGGTAGAATATTGGCTACTTCGGCCACTGGTTTCAAATATACCACATTGAGGGGAAATTAGACCCCTCAGGCACGGCATGATTGCTGAACAGTTTGTGAGAAGCTGTTTGGCGTCGCTGCGAGTGTTTCTGAAAGAAAGGAACTGTAAGACCTTCGCTACGTTGTCGAAGAGTGCTAATTGTTTCATAGAGGCACAAATCCGCACCAACCTAGCTAGAGGGAAGTTCTCCAAGAAGCTCGTATGAGACCCTGCTCACAAGACCAAACGTCTAACGGCTAAGCCGCGTACAAATAATCGGTGTTTCTTTTGTGATAAAGCTGGGCATCGAGCTTTAAAGTGCTGGTTCCAGACTAACGAGAACCCTGCAGGTAACGGATGGTGCGACAGAAAGGAAAAAGAAGGTGAAGCCTAAAGAAAGGAAAATCAAGGACAAGCTACACGCATGCTTGCTTCGAAACAAGCCGCAAAACTGACAGAAGAGGATGGCGGATACCTCGTGCTTCAAGGTGGGGAAACGGTCCCAATATTCAGCATGACGTTAATGCGGCCAGGTCCGAAATGTGACGGTGAACATCTGGCAGTGGGAAGGGGCTTCCCCGAATCACAACCGGCGTCGGTCCTCCGGCACACTGGCTGCATTACCGTAGTAGTACGTATCTCTTTGGCGCCTGAGTATAAATTGACAGCAACAAAAATCGCAGTGTTCTTGCTGAACCACACGATTCACTACTTACCGAAAGCGATAGTAAACTTAGACACGCTATTCTTTGCAGGCGTCGCGCGAGTTAAATGTGTGCGAGATCAAGTGTAGGACGTGATGTTTGGAAACACTGAAGCTGCCCGTTCACCTAAATACTCGGCCAGTTCAAGGTCTCAACAGGAACATAACAGCGACAATACCAGTTACCCTGCCAGGAGGATGTCATTCACCGCTCAACAGAGCGACTAGACATAGAGGGCCACACGTTGTCCACAGATGGCAGCGCCGCAGCCTCCTCAAGACATAGAGAAGCCGGTGAACCTCGTGCCAAGGTTGTTGCGATGACAAAGGAAATAAAAACATGCTCCCTCCCTGCGCTGGCTGTCATGCAAACTGCAGTCACTAGAATAGAGCAAAGCAAATTGAAGGCTATACAGAGACACGATGGGTCTCTGAGGCGTTGCGTCAAAAACGGCGGCAAGATGGTGATCGCGGATGGCCGCGAAAGCGAATATTACTTACATGATAACATTTTCTACAGATAGCAGGAAATGTCAGCTGGGAAAATACTCCATCAACTAGTGGTGCCACACAATCCTTAGGGGGATGGTGATGAAGTTGGTGCGTGAAGGGACCCTCGCCATTCACAAGGCTGTGACAAGAACAGTGGATCGAATCGTGGCTGAATTTCAATACCGAGGTGCTGTGCCCGTAACCGACACCGCACGAAGAGGCATTCAAGCGACTAAATGAGCTCTTTTCACAGCAGCCTGTACCGAAGACTACCGGCTTCAGCAAACACATGTTGTTACGTACGGACGACTCCGATATATATATATATATATATATATATATATATATATATATATATATATATATATATATATATATATATATATATATATATATGCCATAGGCTCTGGGAATAGCCGGTGAGAGTTATCAGTAGAGTTGGCAGGACAGCATAATATGCAGATAATGAATACCTTCCTACGCCAGCGGGATAGCCGAAAGTGGACATGGAGGATCCCGCATGGTGAGACTAGAAATAAAATAGACTTTATACTCTGCGTAAAGCCTGGAATCATACAAGATGGGGACGTGCTTGCAAAGGTGCGCTGCAGTGACCATAGGATGGTAAGAACTTGAATTAGCCTAGCCCTGAGGAGGGAACGGAAGAAACTGGTACATAAGAAGCCGATCAATGAGTTAGCGCTAAGATGTAAAACAGAGGAATTCGGGATCAAGCTACAGAACAGGTATTCGGTTTTAACTCAAGAAGAGGACCTTAGTTGAAGCAATGAACGACAATATTATGGCATCATTAAGAAGTGTGCAATAGAAGTCGGTGGTAACTCCGTTAGACAGGTTACCAGTAAGCTATCACAGGAGCCGAAAGATATAATCAAGAAACGCCAATGTATGAAAGCCTCTAAGCCTACAGCTAGGATAGAACTGGCAGAACATTCCAAGTAAATCAACAAACGTAAGACAGCTGACATAAGAAAGTATAATATAGACACAATTGAACATGCTCTCAGGAATGGAGGAAGCTTAAAAGAAGTGAAAAAGAAACTAGAAATAAAGCAAGAATCACTTCTATGCGTTAAGAGACAAAGCCAGCAATATCAATACTAATATGAATAAGATAGTTCAAGTGGCTGAGGTGTTTTATAGAAATTTATACAGTGCCAGTGAGACCCACGACGATAATGGAAGAGAGAATAATCTAGTCTAGAGGAATTTGAAATCCCACAAGTAACGCCGGAATAAGTAAAGCAAGCCTTGGGAGCTATGTAAAGGGGGAAGGCAGCTGGCGAGGATCGGGTAACAGCATAATTGTAGAAGAATCGTGGGTACAAAAACTACCTGTGGCTAGGACTAAACAGAAAAACTAAACGTGGCTAGGAAAACTGGCCACCATGTATACGCAATGCCTCATGACGTCGAACGTACCAGAATCTTGGAAGAACGCTAACATATTCTTAATCTATAAGAAAGGGGACGTCAAAGACTTGAAAACTTATTGACCCGATCAGCTTACTGTCGGTTGCCTACAAAGTATTTACTAAGGTATTCGCAAATAGAATCAGAACACCTTAGACATCTGTCAACTAAATGACCAGACAGGATTCCGTAAAGGCTACTCAACAATAAACCATATTCACACTATCAACCAGGTCATAGAGAAATATGCGGAATATAACCAACCCGTTAATATAGCTTTCATTGAGTACGAAAAAGCATTTGGTTCTGTCGAAACTTCAGCAGACATGGCGGCATTAGGGTATCAGGGTGTAGACGAGTGGTATGTAAAAATACTGAAAGATATCTATAGCGGCTCCTCAGCCACCGTAGTCCTCCATAAAGAAAGCAACAAAATCCCAATAAAGAAAGGCGTCAGGTAGGGGGATACGATTTTTCAATGATATTCACAATGTGTTTACAGGAAGTGTTCAGAGACCTGCATTGGAAAAAATTGGGGATAAGTGTTGGAGAATACCTTAGCAACTTGCGATTCGCTGATGATATTGCCTTACTTAATAACTCAGGGGTCCAATTGCAATGGATCCTCACTGACCTGGAGAGGCAACGCAGGAGGGTGGATCTCAAAAGGAACCTGCAAAAAACTAAAGTCATCTTTAACAGTCCACCTTGTTCACCTTCACGCCACCTTCACCCAGTTTACTATAAGACAAGTTTTTGTAAGTTTCAATACACAAAATGGTAAGTTGCTTTATCCTGCATATAAAAATAAAACATGTAAAACTGCAAATACTCAAAGGGTTTGCCGCTTTATTGTCACTTAAAAGAATTATTTACCAGTTCTTTTTCCCGAAAACTCACTCTGAAGAACACAAATCTGCAATAAAAATAAGGGATGCGCGAATAGTGAATTTTGAGAGCAAACCGAATAATGCCAGAAGCAAATCGAATATTGGATAGCTTCTGAATAATGAACATCTGATATCAAAGTGTAAAATTATGTTCACATCCTAGTATTCTCGAAGTCAGCATGTTTCTGTCATTGCCTAATATGTTATGAAGAGCTGTTTATTAAAAGCACAAATGGAGCAACAAAATCTTTCTTCACATGCACAGGGCTCGTCAGTAAGCATATATGATTGCTGTACAGCCTCTAAAGTACAGCTACTTCAGCAACGTAGCCTGGTTCACTATTCGTACAAGTTATGACATTTTATATTTATACTATGTTATTGGAGGTGAAAATTAATTATAGTTTGGCTCAAATTTTATCTTTTATTGGTGTTTTGAAATATTCAAATATTATTCGCATTTAGAAATAGTGACCATTCAAAGCTGAAATCGAATAGGACACTGATAAATCGAAAGTTTCGAGTATTTGCACACCACTAAAATATATAACTCCTATATTGGAGAGGCATATTTCTACCCAAGATGTGATCCTCAATGGGCTAAGCAAGAGTGACGGGAAAGCCCATGCATCTTCTTGATAAAATTAGGCTTATAATCTACTTAGCAATGGTTCATAATAACCCTGTAAATAGGCAAGTGAAGAGTGGAAGCAGGAAACATTTACGAATATTTAAGAATGGGAGTATTGGACATGTCCGATGGTCTGTAAGAAGCTTTATGCAGTAGTCACCAAGGGCCTATTCTCAATTTATTGAAGTATACGGGGAAAAGCCACATAAATATTTTTTTCATATCTTACAATACAAAGTGATAAAGTGCGTGTTAAAAAATACGAGTCGTAGGTTAGGTGCTTAGAATAAGTGTTCACTAAACGTAGGACGGTTGACAGTGATGTTGGAAACTCTGTCCCTATTGTTTATTTGATTGAAAGAATCAAGAGGAAATTGCCATACAACTCATGTTCCCTCCAAGTTCCCTCTGCTGAAAGGCTGCTGTCTGGCATCACATGGACCTCCTTCAGTATAGGAGCAACATTAATTCAATGTGGTCTGTTAAAATTGGTGAAACTATGTTTCACATCCCGGAACCTCGATAGCTGTTTTTGATTGCTGAAATCTGGTGAACGTGCTCCTCCTCGAGCTGAGCAGTAACCACATTTGAGCATAGCTTCCCCGCAATTCGTGTATTAGAATAACACTTTCAGGCTACTTAAACATGTCCCCCATGCCACTAGATTTGGAGCGTGATTCACAGACGGCTATTCATTGCAATGACAACCAAGTAGCACTGCTAATGCGCAAGAGCAGCTCATTTCATCTGGTGGAGCCGCCGAACACTTCTGGCAATGAAGGCAACTTTTAAATTTTAGAACCACGTAGGTGTAGTGACATTAGACAATTAAGATCATATGAACAGTTGTTCTAAATGGTAGGCTATTGCAGCACACAACTGCACACATGGATTACTTTAAAGTCGTTTGTTATGCCAATGGCAAGTTGTTAATTTTAGAAAAGAATGTGAGTGTAAAAATACAACAGGAAATGATATATGGTACTTGCCTATTACAGCGTTGACCCTGGTGGGGTCAAGAACCTTTCTTGCCCCTTGGTGGTATTTTCCAAAGCACAAATAGCCTATGAAATCCTCTTTTGTGAACATATGGTGAAGCAAGGCCCTTGCAAACTTTCCTGGTCCACCATGGCAGGCCATGGTGAGCTTTGCCAGGGTAAACTTCTCAATGTGAACTCCTCCAAGCTATGTGAATCTTCATGTTTAGTTTAATGTTAGAAAAGCAGTTTTAATCCTTTCAAGCACATATACACAACAGCCCTACTGCCAATAAATTACAAAAGTACCTGTTGCAAACCTAGAATGCTACACTTTACTTCTTACTAGCTTCTTATGCTGTCTGGATGCCGCGTGTTTCAGAAAAACAATCCAGCACAAACAACAATAATAATAAACCATAGTATCCAAAACATCTAATACTTGAAAAAATGGGGTACGAGCGAAACACCAAGGACGCGCACACAAGGAAAAGGCGTAAGACACGGACGGACGCTGGGACGGACCAGCGTCCGTTCATTTTAAGGCATTTTCCTTGTGTGCTCGTCCTTTTTGTTTCACTGGTGCCCCCCTTTTCAAGTTCATCATGTAACAACTGGCCCAAGAGCTTGCGCTAATGCACATCGAGTACTATTTATTGCGATTACCATTCTTTGGATACTTCATATTTTCAGGTGTTTGTCTCTATTTTTCCATCCATTTGTGTCAATGGGTAGCCCATGGTCTAATCGGGAGGTTGGGCTGCTATGTTGAGGGAAGTGGGTTCATAATCAACCGTCAGAACAGCTTGGGTGACTGGGTATGCGACCCTGGACATATGCAAGTTTGAAATGAATCTCTGTCACGCTATCTCGGGCAACTGCTGCTGCTTGTGTTGGCAAGCAGCATTAGAAGCTCGAAGAGGGACATCACTGTCGATCATTACAAAGATTACCACTACACATCACATTCGCTTGCTGAGCTCCAGAAGTAATATGTGAGATTCCACTCCTCTGTATCAAATGCACATAAGCCGCAAAGACAGTATGTGCCAACCACCACCTCATCAATTAAGTTAATCAACTCGCAAACCACAGGCTGCACAAGATCACGGAGTGAACTCAGAAGTTTCTGGACAGTCAGTTGATGTCCATGTCAGAGACCTCTAGGGAGACTCGGTCATTTCCTCGATTTCCTTGATGTGCATCATCGTGCCTTCACACATTGTATTACAATTCTGTCTGTCTCGTTTCGTCATCTTTCTCATATTCATCACGTATCACCACTAATTAAAATATAAATAGACATTAAATGTGTTTATTTGTTGTTTATGCAAAATGCCTTGAGCAAGAGTTTTTGCAGAGATAATGAATGCTACAGCTTAAAGGAACACTACTGTAAACTTAAGCACAATGCTGGCGTTCTAAGTGCCAAAACGACAATCTGATCTTGAGGCGTGCCATAGTGAGGAACTCTGGATTAAATTGCACCAAATCAGGCTGCACGGTACACGGGTAGTTTTGCATCTCACCTCAATCAAAATGCAGTTGTTTAATCCTGTGACCTCTTTCTTAGCGGCGCTATGCCGCAAAGCGATAACACGGTCGTTGCCTCACTGGCATTGGGCCAGTACTGCGCTAATTCCGTGACCGCTGGCATCAGTACGGATTTCGGTAGGTGCAGAAGGATCGAAATGGGCCAGAACGGGAGGCGTTGTGAGAAGGTCGATTAGTTGCAAGAATGCAGAGGCCTCGTTATCACCCCATTACAAAGCGGCGTCTTTTTTTCAAAAGCTCGGTTAGTGGTCGTGCTATGGCCGCGAAATTTTTCACGAAACGGCGGAAGTACGGACAAAGGCCGCGGAAGCTGCGCACTTTGTTGACACACTTCGGAACAGGGTAGTGCGTAACAGCATGAACCTTTCCTGCATCTAGTTGCACTCCGTTCACGTCAACGAGATGCCCAAAGACGGTATTCTGGAGACGGCCGAATTGGCACTTCGATGCGTTGAGTTGCAGACCTGCTCAACGAAAAACGTCCAGGACTGCTGAGAGGCGCTCGAGGTGCGTAGGGAAAGTTTCTGAGAATACTATAACGTCATCCAAGTAGCACAGGCAAGTGGATCATTTGAAATTATGAAGAAGGGAGTCCATCATGCGTTCAAAAGTGGCAGGAGAGTTACATAGACCGAACGGCATTACTTTCATTTGATAAAGACCATCTGGTGTCACAAAAGCAGTATTCTCGTGATCGAGATCGTCCATGGCAATCTGCCAGTAGCCGGAGCAAAGGTCAATAGAGGAGAAGTAGCGAGCACCGTGGAGGCAGTCAAGGGCGTAATCAATCCGAGGTATGGGAGACACGTCCTTTTGGGTAACAATGTTAACGTGACAATAATCCGCCCAAAACGCCAGGAGCCATTCTTCTTTTTTACCAGTACAACAAGTGACGCCATTGGACTACATTAAGGTTCAATGATGTTCTTGGCAAGCATTTCGCGAACTTCTGCGTGAATACCTCGACACTCAGCCGGTGACACTCGATACGGGCGGCGATGAATAGGAGGGGCATCGCCGGTATCATTGCGATGTTTAGCAGCTGTAGTTTGGGTGAAATGACGATCGTTAAAGTAAAAAATATCGTGGTAGGAAAACACAACGCGGCAGAGCTCACAAGTGTGCTGGGAAGACATGTCGGGAGCCATCATTTTCTGTAAGTCGGCGATGGTACAAGTTGCCGACTGCGATGGTAGAGGAGGATCAGCTGAATTCTCGTCTACTGCAATATATGCTACTTAGTATTCCTCATATGGGCAAAGCTGGGCCAGAGACATCCCGCGTCGCAGCACTTGTTTCGTCAAGCGAAAACTGACCACTGGCAGGCAGACTCAATTCGCCGTAATAGATAAAACTGTAGGACGTATTGTGATACCGTTTGTAAGTAGCATGTCTTGCATAGGAGTCGTGATGTAGTCACCGTCGGGCACTGGTGGGGAAGGCACAAAGTCAACTTAAGTTAGTGCCGAAGGGGGCAAGCGAGTCGATGGAACTCAGGCGACAGTAGTGTGGTTCGGCGGGATCCAGAACAGGCAGGTCAAGGCGGAGAGTACTGGCGGAACAATCAATGAGAGCAGAATGTGCGGATAGGAAGCCTCAGCCGAGGATGACGTCATGGGAACAGTGGGCGATGACTGCACGATAGTGGAGCGATTGGCGAAGGAGACGCGGGCGGCACACATACCAATTACGGGGGCTGTTCGGCCATCGGCGACACGGACAACAGACGTCGTGGCGGGCGTGATTATTTTCTTCAGGCGGTTGCGAAGGTCAGGGCTCATTAACGACAAATGCGCCCCAGTGTCTATAAGAGCAGATACAGAAAAACCGTTGACTTGCACGTCAGGAAGGTTTAGATCAGTGGGCAACGTCAGTAGAGGATTTGGCGGCGTAGGGAGCAACTAGTTTTCCGGCTTGGAGCGGCGTCCGAAGGGAGTCGACGAAAAGGAGCGACGGGGCTGGGGAGAGCGAGATTGTCGCCGTTGGGGCGAAGGCGAACAAGAATAGGGGAGGTTCGGCGGAGGAGGCTCAGTGGCGGCATTATCGGAGCGTGCGACCTTGGGGCAAGAAGGGCCACCTGAGGCGCTAGAGTTGTCAATATAAGTAGACCGGGTCGGGGAACTCCAGCGACAGCGACAGTGCCGAGAAATGTGCCCGATTCAACGGCAATGAAAACAAATGTGCTGGTCGTTAGCAGTGCGCTACTCAGATGGGTTGCGGAAACGTGGTGGGTAATAAGATACGGGAAGGCGTGGAATCAATGAAGCCAGGTGGTTATCAGAGCGATGGGCCGAGCAGACGGTGTGAAGACCCATGTTTGCGAATTCCTGGGGGACAACTGCCCGGATAAGGGAAACCGTGACTGCAGGTGCGTCGGAGGGGCTGGAGTTGAAGGCAGCCGGATAGGCGGCCTCGATCTCACGCCGGACGTTCCGGGTAACCTCGCCAGTGTTGGTGGGACGAGGAGCGTCGGCACAGGAAGATGTCGCTGAGGTGTTAGGCAGACGGGCAAGGTGCTGGTCAATACATTGGCTTTTAGCGAGTTTCAGGCGACGGCACTCTTTAATAACTGCATCTACCGTCGCCATGTTGTTGAATACGAGTAAGTTGAAAGCGTCATCGGCAATGCTATTGAGGATGTGGGAGATCTTGTCGGACTCAGGCATGTATGCGTCAAATTTGCCGCACCGAGCCAAGACAGCCTGAATGTACGTTGCGTGGGGCTCCGTTGACGTCTGCAGGCGGCCGGATACCGCCGTCTGCGCGGCACGTTGGCGGCCATATGGGTTGCCGAACAAGTCTCGGAGCTTTTGCTTAAGCGAATCCCAACTGGCAAGCTCCTCTTCGTGCGAGGGGAACCAAACGCGAGGTGTGCCACCGAGTTAAAAAACTACGTTGGCGAGCATGATAGTAGGGTCCCATCGGTTATTGCGGCTGACGTGTTCGTACAGGCTGATCTAGTCAACGACGTCTTCCCCATCTTTGCCCGACAATGGGGAACCAGCTCTCGACAGATGGCGCCCCAAAAATAACGACATAGCGCCGTCTGTAGTGACGGAAATGCATTTTTCAGTAACACACACAGTGCGAGCAATTCTGTCATATCCGCTGCCCGCCTCGTCGACGTAACTGTTGTGGGCCCCAAGGCGAGCACGTTTTTGTCGCATGTTTCTGTTGTTGTGTCGTGGTGCGTTGCAACGTTTTCACAAGTTTCAAAAACTGCGACGCCGCCTCCGCGGCTGCAGCATGGCACCCGTAGTGCTGCGCTACGGTTTTAGAAAAGTGGCCGGGATCGACGAATATTTCCGTGTTAGTGCGCTTGTGAAGGGCTGAAAGTTGTGCGCTGCGAAGTACGCTTACGACGTCGAGGAGACCCTGGAACGCTTTGATGGCGATTCACAAGTGGCGGCGAAGTGGCACTCGCAAGTGCGTCAAGCTACGTACGACGTCAACATTCAGGTAAGCGCGCATATTCGTTAAGCTTTTTCTTATTTCAAAATGACCGCGAAGATTGGTGTCTTGCGTAGTTTGACCAGCGTTTCCGGACTTGATATCCTTATTTATATGCGGCGTAGCGAAGCCTCACAAACTAAACAATTTCGAGCGCTGCTTATCTCGTGTATGCCTAGCGCAAATTTCGCTACGTCTGTGCGCGGGAAGAATCACGTTTTCTGTTGTTTGACTAAATAATCATATTTTTGCGTCGGCAGCTCTCATCGCAGCGGCGAATACTGGGTGCGCCGTGCATGTGCAAGGCCGGCCTTGGTGGCGGTTGCAAACATGTAGCTGCCGTCATCCTGTTTGTCAACGAGGCCGACGCGCCGTCTTCGACTGATCGCCCTCAAGGGTGGGGTCGGCCGTCCTCTAAGCAGGACACTTCTCGAAGGGAGCCCATCGAAGAGCTTTTTGAAGGTACACTGCACATTTTGTCTTGCAAAGATGTGGATCGTACAGTGGAAATTGAAAGCCTTTTGGAAACACGATTTCATTTTCGTACTCATATGCCTGTTTGACAAGTCGACATTCACGTGGTCAAAGTGGTGTCTAGCTGGTTTTGGGCATGCTGATGTTAAGCATATGTGGAAGGAAGCTATGTGCATGTGGAAGCTTGTGTATCTGTGTGGTTTTGCAGGAAGGGGGGGTCAGCAGCACTAAGCTGCTGGTCCTGTCGTTTGCGTAGGGACGCCCCCGCATTGACAATGCAACAGTGCCATATCTAATTAGCATGCATTTTCTGAGCATAGAGTCGGTATGTGTGTATGCCTAGCACAAGTTTGGCTACGTCTGTACTCAATCACAAGCACGTTTTATATTGTTGCACTAAATACTGATCATACTTTTGCAGCTGCAGCTGTCGCCACTGCAATTATTTTTGCTTTTAGTTTATTAAACATGTAGTTCACAGCTGTTATCTCTTGCAGAGTACAAGCCCCTGTATGTTGGTGGCAAGTGCCCAAAAGAAGAACCATCATCCTATGTTCTGCACCATTTCCCCGACATAAGCTGTGCAATGAATTCAGCTTTGATAAGTGAGGAGCAAGGGCGAAATGAACGAGACGTGCAAGACGTCTTAGAAGACCTTATTTCAAAGGCAGCACTCCATGCTGACGTATTATCTCTAGAAGTGGTGTTGATCTGAGAATGTAGTCTACCTCACTATACAGCAGGACAGTGTGCCTCACTCACAGCAATTGAGCAGCAATTTATTGCCACAAAAGTGGCATGTACAGGCTCTCAGGCAACCGTGACAGCTGCTGAAACTATAATTCAGAGAAAATGCCCCCGGTTTGTAAGAAAACATTGCACATTTCTGAAATTTCGCATGTTTTTCTTGTCTCACCTTTTCTGCTGCATGAGCACATGTAGTACACAATACTCTTTCTTGGTGCATGCATGAATGCGTGCTTTCAGAATGTGCTCTACGTTTTATTACTGGCGATGAAATTTAACTGATCCTTCTTGTGTTGCAGTTGGCACAAAGGAAGGTCGGTAAGGATATCCAGCTCCATTGCACACCGCATCCTGACTAGGCAAAGGGCCTTCGAGTCCCTGGCCGAGCAGCTGCAGAACTCCAAGACACCACTTGTTCCGGCGCTGATGTATGGTAGGCAACCAAATTTTTAAATAAATGACTTGACGGACTTAAGACATGTAATAGAAATCAATAAGTTTTGTTTTAAAGCAGCAGCCCTGAGCCAGTGAGGCACTAAGCACTGTAATCCACTGTAATATACCATTTTACATCACTTAGGAACGCCTCAATCTTGCAACTGAACAAATTCTTACATATGCACTGCTAAAGATTGGTCTTCGATTGAATACTACTGCAACGTGGATCAGGTTATCAGTGACAGTAAAACTTGTAGCTCTGTGTTCCGTTAAATGCATGAGGGAGGAACAGTTCCTCCAGAAATGCATGTTTTCACGAGGGAACATACAGCAAGGATTATGACAGCCGTAGATTCTTGTGCAGGCATTTGAACTCGAATGCCGTGTGCCTCCATACACCCTCTGAGCCTGTAAGCATCTAGGCAACCAACATATTGGTGTCTGTTGTATTCACACAGGCAGACGTAGGCTTCAAGAAATTGTTTTATTTTCCATGCTGCATACTGGCAGCATGAAAGCAACAATTGATGATAGCGCAGTACACAAACAACAATGTATATACACCAAGATACAGTCATACATGGAACATCAAGGTGACATTCATTAGCCAGGTCATTGTCCTGATTACCAGCTAAGGAGGCATGCAATGTCACATTTGTCTGCTGATGGGGCCAATTTACCAGTGCACCACAAGGCATGTGGCTGCTGTAGTGAATTAAAATAATGCTCATTACTCGGTGTGCTAAGTAAAAGAAGCAACTATAGGTTGAAGTGGCAGCAATGCTTGGGTTGGGGCTTGGACGTCCGTGTTAGCATGCCATCGTTTTACTGACAGAAAAATAAAGTCTTGAGAAGCAGATATGACCCTTTGGGCATGCGCAATACACAGTTTTTTGCAATTTTTTTTTCTTGGTATATCTGACGCTGGCTTTGCATGTAGTGTTTGTTTACCATGTTCGTAAGAGTGATTATGGCTGGCCTTGTGCGTGCACTGTACTCCACTGGGTTTTCATCAAATTTTGAGTTGTAAGCCAGTGCTTGTGTATCATGTAGTATTCCTTCAGTCCTGTCTGCATAATTGTATTTCACCTGGAATGAAAATTAGCTGTGGTGTACTGGTAGGGCACTTGTTTCAGAGTTTTGCTAGTGTGTAGATGTGCTTAGTAGACTACAAAAGAAAGAATGCGATGCGCACAGCTGGTGTGTTACGCGTGTCTCGTCATCTCTTCTGTAATGTCTGGTACGCACATGAATATGCACGATTGCAATTCTCAACTCACCCAACTAGCTGTGTTGACCTGCTTGGCAGTCACGAGGTTCTTTGTTCGAGCCAACGAAAATTCATGAACCGTTTCTTCCTTTTCACTTTTGACACTTCAAGTTTGATGTTACCAGGGGCCATGATCTAAAAGGGATACAGTCATAACTGCTTAGTACACTAAATATGTTCAACACTGCTACTGACAGGTGATTTATGGAAGGATTTCAGAGCAAAATCCACGATATCATTAATGAGCATGAGGCTCTCTAAGTGTTTCTACATTGAACTCATGTGTTGGAAGCTTGTGCACATAGCATTTGTATTTTGTTTCTACTTTTCTGAAGGTACTACTATGGAACCAACAGCAAGGGAAACATTCGAGAAAAAAATTGGTGCCAAAATAACCCAGGTTTGTAACTACGTCCATCATCGTCATCAGCCTACTTTATGTCCACAGCAGGCAGAAAGCCGCTCCCTGCGATCTCCAATTACCTCTGTCCTGCGCAAATAGATTCCAACTAGCACCCGCAAATTTCCAAATTTCGTCGCACCACTTAGTCTTCTGCCGTCCTCTGCTGCGCTTCCCTTCTCTGGGACCTATTCTGTCAACCTAATGGTCTAACGGTTATCTAATCTGTGCAATACATGACCTGCCCAGCGCCATTTTTTTCTCGTAATGTCAATTAGAATATCGTCTATACCTATTTCCTCTCTGATCCAAACCAATGTCTTTCTGTCTCTTAAAGTTATGCGTAGCATTCTTCATTGCATCGCTCTTTGCGCGGTGCTTAACTTGTTCTTAAGCTTCTTTGTCATTCTCCATGTCTCTGCCCCATATGTCAGCACCGGTAAAATGTTCTGATTGTATACCTTCCTTTTCAGTGATAGCAGTAAGCTCCCAGTCAGGAGCTCACAATGTCTGCTGTATGCGATCCAACCCATTTTTATTCTGTGAATTTCCTTCCCATGGTCAGGGTTAACTGTGATTAGTTGACCTAGGTAAACGTACTCCTTCACAGACTGTAGATGCTGTCTGGCGATCCTGAACTCTTGTTGCCTTGCTCGGCTGCGTATCTACAAATGCTCGTAGGTATAGCGGTGCGTGGCACTTGCGCAGACGACGGATGTTTGCACGCATGTGCGAATAAGAGCGGTTGCAAGAGATGAAATGTGGGGACTTTTGCTCCTTGAATATGCGGCTCTGCCTAGGCACTACGGAGGAGTTTCTTAACGCGTGTTCTATGTGTTTGTCCCTAGGCATGCCGGCAGAAGTCGCGGGGTGTGGTAGTGCTGAACTTAGCGTCGCAAATTGGTGGATGGACGTAATTACATTTATTCAATAGTCTTTTGTTATAATTGAAACAACCTGCCATTACTTTGCATTATTGGCTGCACCTTCAGGACACCAAAGCGGCAACGAGGACATCAAAGCTGGAACCCACACTGGTCTGTGGGTTGGGGCTCGCCGAGTTATCCATGGGCCACCCTCCTTCCAGCTTTGATCCCCCCGCTACCCCTTGGGTGCCCTGGAGACCTGCGCCGCCTGCTTTATTATAACCTCAGGTGCTCTCCTGAGGCCTCCGTTTGCCAGTTACATGTGCCCTCCTGGAACAGTGCTTGTAAAAAATGGAATCTATCGTCACGACGAAAAAACACCACGACTTATACAACACCAGTCAGAACCTTGCCCCTTCAGACACAGCAATCACCAAATGGAACGTCCGTGTCCACTGCCTCACCGCGCCGGCAGCCAGCGGCGGAGCGCAAATAAACTGGACCGCACTCCACAATGCCGGCATGCCTAGGGGACAAACGCATACAACACACGCTAAGAAACCTCCTCCGTAGTGCCTAGGCAGACTCACATATTCAAGGAGCAAAGGCCCCCAGATTTTCTCTCTCGCGCCTGCTCATACTCGCGCCTGTGCAGAAACGTCTAGCACCACTGTAACTACTAGCAATTGTAATAACGCTGTTCAGCTATTTATCATTATCTTTGTCTTCTACATATTAACCTTAAACCCCACTCTTACACTCTCTCTCTTACGGTCCTCAATCATTTGTTGTAACTCGTCTGCATTGTTGCTGAATAGAACAATGGCATCGGCAAACCGAAGGTTGCTGAGATATTTGCCATCGATCCTTACTCCTATAGCCTTCCCAATTTAATAGCTTGAATACTTCTTCCAAGCACACAGTGCATAGCATTGGAGAGATTGTGTCTACCTGTCTGACCCCTTTCTTTATAGATATCTTTCTGCTTTCCTTGTGTAGAATTAAGGTAGCTGTGGAACTTCTGTAGACATTTTCCGAGGTATTTACGTAAGCGTTCTGTACCCCTTGATTACGTAATGCCTCTATGACTGCTGGTATCTCTACTGAATCAAATGCTTTTTTGTAATCTATGAAAGCCATGTGGAGAAGCTCATTGTACTCTGCGGCTCTCTCGATAACCTGATTAACGACATGGATGTGATCCATTGCAGAGTATCCCTTCCTGAAGCCAGCCTGTTCCCTTGGTTGACTAGAGTCAAGTGTTGCCCTTATTCTATTGGAGATTAGTTTGGTAAATATTTTATATATTACTGGGAGTAAGCTAATGGGCCTATAATTTTTCAGTTCTTTAACGTCTCCCTTTCTGTGGATTAGTATAATGTTTGCATTCTTCCAGTTTTCTTGGACCCTTGCAGTCAATAGACACTTTGTATAGAGAGCTGCCAGTTTTCCTAGCATTATGTCTTCTCCATCTTTGATTAAATAGACTGTTATTTCTTCTTCTCCTGCCGCTTTTCCCAGTTTCATTCCTTGCAAGGCCCTTCTGACCTCATCTCTAGTTATAGAAGAAGTTTCTGTATACTGTACAGGTCAGTATAGAATACTTACGCTGCTTTTGTTATACCTTCGAGATTGCTGATGATATTACCCTGCTTATCTTTCAGTGCATACATCTTGGTCTGTACTATGTCAAGTTTCCTTCTCACTGATTTCAGGCTGCGTTCATTTTTTACAGCTTCTTCAGTCTTTCTCACGTTATAATTTCGAATATCCCTTATTTTCGCCTTGTTGATCAGTTTTGAAAGCTCTGCGAATTATATCTTATCTCTTGAGTTGGACACATTCATTCTTTGTCGTTTCTTTATTGGGTACTTTCTTACTTGGGGGAGCTTGCCTACTGCTTGCCTTGGTGCCTTGCCTCCCACTTTAATCGCAGCCTCTAAAGCCAGCCTCGTTACGGTTTCATTCATTACCTCTATGTCATCATCATCATCTCTTTGTTCTAAGGCGGCATATTTGCTTGCAAGCACCAGACTAAATTTGTCTGCTTTTACCCTTACTGCCTCTAAGTCGATCTGTTTCGTCTTGACGAATTGTACTCTTTCTCTCTCAAAATTGAGTTGAATGCTAGCCCTCAGTAACTTATGATCACTGCACTTTACCTTACCTATCACTTCTACATTCTGTAGTATGCTGGGATGAGCAGAAAGTATGAAATCAATTTCATTTCTTGTTTCACCATTAGGGCTTTTCCAGGTTCACTTTCCGTTGCTACGTTTCCTGAAAAAGGTGTTCATTATTCTCAGCTTATTCCTTTCGCCGAATTCTACCAGCATCTCTCCTCCAACGTTTCTAGAAACGACGCCGTAGTTGCGAATTGCCTGTTCACCTGCATGCTTTTCCCCCACTTTTGCATTGAAGTCACCCATTACTACTGTATACCGAGTCTGCACTTTTCTCATCGCTAATTCAACATCTTCATAAAACTGATCTAATTCCTCATCGTCGTGGCTGGATGCTGGAGCGTTGGCTTGTGCTGCCTTTAATCTATACCTCTACTGCTATGACTACAGCTACCCTCTAGAATAAAACTTCTTTCTGGGCGAGTTGGTGCATACTTGACATAAAAATTGTAACAGCGCCAATGCATGCATCCACAAAGTAACAAGCGCTTCTGTCTCGTCCTTTGTAGATGCATGCGTTGACGCTGTTACAATTTTTATGTAAGTGTGCTACCCTCTCGGTAATGCTGTAAAATTCGTCAGTGTTGCCCGCTATGTCCTTATGGATTAAGAATCCTACCCCGTATTGCTTCTTATCAGGGAGACCTTTATAGCAGAGGACATGGCCGGTATTTAGCGATGTATAAGCCGCACCAGTTCTCCTAATTTTGCTAAGGCCAATAATATCCCGAACAACGTCTAATAGTTCCTCAAAGAGTTTTGCTAAGCTAGCCTCATTCGACAGAGTTTGGCTGTTAAAGGCTGACAGGGTCAGTCTCCATGGGTAGCCTGTTCGGACCCAGAGATTCTAAGCACTCTCTGCTGCGTTACCGGTCTGACCGCCGCCTTGGTCAGGTGCTACGCAGCTGTTGGGAACTGAGGGCTATGAATTACTTGTAGATATCATCAGGGAGGTTGTGGCCGAATACTGCACCAGGGAGGCCAATTGCTGTTCTGGTGGCAACTACGTTGTCACATAACAATGCATTTGAATATTGTACCACTAACTAATCTATCAGCTTAATAATACAGACATCAAGATGTTTTTGTAGTGCTGTTATAGGTACTGCTAAGCGAGTTCACACTGGATAAGGGCAAGTTTAAATTTCATGCACAAGTACATGTTACTCAGCACAGCTGAAAGAATATACACTGCAAGAGTGGGTCATTAGTAGAGCTTGGCAGTGTTGCCCTTGTCTCTCTATCCCCCTCTCCACTATGCATTATTGAAATAAAAGTAAAACCAATTATTTTTCCTCTGAGCATACTTATAGATCAGCATTATGCATTTTCATCGAAGTGCTAGTATACTGAGGCTGGCTCACACATACTGAAACTGTCATAACCACTACTGCGCACACGGTGATTGCTACTGATACTTGAAAGCATGACTGTTGGATAAAACATATTGAATATGGTGTTTGTGCATGTTGTACATATTATTTGCTAACTTTACAAAATATGCTTTGCAGGTTGGTGTTGTGATTCACCCCTGTCAGCCATGGCTTTGTGCAAGTCCCGATGGGCTTTTCCAAACAACCAGTGGTGTCATTTCGCTTGAAATCAAGTGCCCCTACAGTCGTAATGTTGACAGAATCATAGATCATGCTCTGTGCGAAAGCTACGTTAGCTATGTGACATATCATGATTGAATGCTTCAGCTGCCTTGCAGCCACCCATATTATTCACAGGTTCAGGTTGCCATGTATGTCACTAACACTACATTATGTTTCTTTTTTGTTTATACAAGCAAGCAAGATATTAGTATAGTTCTTGACAGAAATGAAGACTACCTTGCTCGAAACATTGCCCGGTTGGAGGCGTTTTATTATTCTTATCACATTAAGCAGCTCATGCGTTAGCCCAGATTCCTGCTTGCAGGAAGTAAGTTTGCTCTTAAAGGTACATACAGCCGCTCAGCACATGAATTCAGATAACCCTGCTTATGGAATGATTCCCTATCATAGTGGCTAAAACAAGCCATGTTTTTCTCATTAAATTTGGAAATTTAGTTTTTAATCCATCACTAAAAGTCGCGAAAGACGACCTTTCGTGCACCACGTGGCACACACATGAAGCTGCACAAGGGCTCTGCCACGTGACCTTCTACTAGTGTACCCGTTTACTGGTCTTTTTATTAGTAATGAAATGCAGTATAGTTTCTATTATACGTTTTTCCTGACTTACAGTGTGCAGATAAGCCTTAGTTTACAATGTGCAGAAAAGTAGCGCTCCCTTCGTTTTCGATGAGTTGGCCCACTTGTGGGACAGTTGATGTCATATTGTATCTCTTAGGGGGGACCACAGAACTTGGGTTACTTGCATGCAAATTCGCCTGTGTACAAAAGCATCCAGGCGTACCATTATGCATGCCTTTTTACCTTGTAATACTCGCAGATTAAAGCACCTGCATTTTAAGGCAGGTAAAGCACAAATAAAAACAGACAGCGGGAAGAATGAGAAAATACATTGTGATTGCCATACATGCCTTACCAAAACATGTTACTGTCTCAGACCATAGGCGTGTGTAATATAAAGGCTGATTTGTAAAGTATGCTGCACTTATTACCAGCTCAATTACCTACAGTATGTTAGTATCAAGGTTTCACCTCCAGTGATAGTGACAAAGTGTTTTTCTATTTCTGTGCCAATTTGAAATTATAATTGCTACTTAAAACAGGTACAGCATCCTTGTTTCTATCAATATAAATCATGGTCTTTTCCTTTGCACCATTTCATGACACATTCTTTGCACTCATTGGCCCTTTGAGGAAGTTGCTAGAGTGTTAAATACTGTTGAGCGACCTGATGGCGAAAGCTGGTTTCAGTCTGAATCTTCCTCTCAAATTGCCTGGCCTCCAGGAACATGCTAGTGAACAGCAATGCTTTATTACCACCAATTTCTTTGCTTATTGTTGCGTTATAACTGCAACATGAAAGACTGCATCAAAAAGATCCCGAACGTGTGCCATAGCTTTTACATGTCCATTCTGTCCCTGAAGGAGTTGCAGTGATTCTTTCAGTTGTATCTGTAAGCTTGCAGGCTGTATTTCCATTATTGTGAGCCTTTGCTGTTGCACAGTTAAGGCTAGTTCACAGTTGCAGTGTTTAAACCGTTTTTGATGCCTGTAGTGAATGCAGCCTTGAGGCCCATGCATTCAAGACATCTATATCATACCAGAGGTCTGATCACCGTCGACCTGATCATGTCTCCTTTAATTTTAATTGATATCTCCCATGTTTTTGTGTGTGTATGGTGGGAAAGAGCCACACCATATCTTCTTAGATATATTGGCAAATTTGTTCAGCCTAGTGCTGTTCTCTTGCTTTACAATTTCTCATACAAGTTTATAATTTTACAGTCACAGATAAAGCTGCTAGCTTTCCTGGTGACCTGCGCACTACTATGTTAGCTGGCTAAAACATCACTGCTACGAGCAGTTTCTTCAGTGTCATACTGCACTTAATGTTCTAAAAATAAAGCACAGTAATCTGTTTCTGTATTGTGCTTGCCTGCAAAACAGCAATATTGTGTTTGCAAGCTAGGCACATAAGTCTACTCATGTTTACACGAATGGATTGGTCCGCTTTTTATTATTGTCAAAAATGATGAAAAACATACATGACCGGAATATCCTTCAAAATCTCTGTGGGGAAGTTGGCCTTCAAATATTACAATTTTGTAAAAGGTGGTAGCAGTGCTTATGCCAAAAATATGTTTCTTACTCTGTGCTTGTGTATCACAGTGAAAATAAAGCACCTTACTTTCTGTTGCTTTGAATTATTGGGCTTTGCAGATTTGCCAAAATGCAGCACATAAGAAAAATCTCACTCATGGCAGGAATCAAGCTGACAGAAATACGGTGCTCCAAAATTCCATGAGTTTTTATGCGCTGTATCACTCTCTCTACATGGACGCGCACTTGAACAACATTGTACGTTTCTTGCAGTTCTTCAGGTGAGAAAGGCTGGTTACCAGCCGAGAATGGTGGCATAATCAGTACGGCACTTTTACCTGCTACACCTGCTAATATTCCAGGAAAACCCTTATCAGCAAAAATAACATCATGCTGACCAATTATTTCAAGGAATCCTGATTCCAGCACGATTTGTGTGTCTGAGCAACGCCCACCATAGGATTTGGACTTGAATACAATGAGGCAAGAGGGGGCAACTAAATCGCAACTAAATATTTCAATGTAAAGCCACTTTTGTACGTGGAGTAGAGGACATGTTGTTGCCTCACCTGTGATGGTGTTTCTGTGCGCACCTCAGTGCAATCGACAATGAGTGTGCCGTCAGGATAGTTGACCTTAAAACACTCTGGACGTGTATCCCGTATCGCTTGCATGTGTGGCTTATATATCCACTTTCTTGTAGCACCTGCAAGCGTGCCCAGAACTGCATGAAACGTTCGTGCTGCTGTTGTTTCATGAATGCCAAAAATTACTGCAATTGCACTAAAAGGCACTCCATGCTTCATTTTGAATAGAAATATTAAAAGTTTGTTTGGAAGGCTGACATCGGTACCCTTATCTCTCGTGTGAGGCAGGAGACTTAACAGGAGCGAGAAAACATTGTCAGAAACGCCACAGAGGCCTCTCACTGCACCGGGTGTTAAGGACACTGTGTCGAATCCCCCAAAAAAGCAAACCCTAGTGTCTGGTCCTGCGGCACGGTGCAATAGGCATGGCAAATTACCTGCTGGTGTCGTGAAGCATGGTGTGGCTGATTCTTCTTTCTGCCACACCTTTTGCACTGTAAGGTCTAATGCCTCAATGTGCTCCTCTTCAAGATTGTATTCAACCTGAAAGTCGCAAATGAGAGAGAATATGAGTCGAGCTCCAGCAAACGGTGAACGTACCAGCTCCAGGCTTCTGTGTCCATTTGGCGGTTCAAGGCATGACTGCTGGCGATACAAGCCTCCAACCAAACTGTGAATGTCATTGTCCTGTATAAATGGAAAAAGTCAATTAGCTGCTGCTGATTGGAGCCTCCAACCAAACTGTGAGTGTACTTGTCCTGTGTAAATGGAAAAAGTAATTTTTTTTATGATTTCGGAACCAAAATGCAACAACATTGTTTTCCACTTGCCCTCCTTTCACTTTGTTGTGATGGCTCCTGGCAATCCGTCGGCGATTTCGCACGTGCTAGAGCTCGCTCTGCCCATCCGGTAAGAAAAAAAAACAAAATCGGTGCACTTGTACGTACGGTTTTTAACGACATCTTCCACTGCATCAACGCGACATTAATGTAATAGGTTGATGAAGACTTTTAAGATTAGTCGAAAGGCGACTCTTGGACTTTGAAAGCTAACTACCAGCTCGTCAGCCGCTATAGTATTTGTATCGTTGAAACCAATAAACTATAAAATGAAGTTTGGTGTCGCGATAACCCGGAAACAAAACCGTCGCCCGCGTACAATTAAGCGACTGGGGTATGCGAACGTACCAAGCAGCAGTGGTGTATTGAGATGTCGACGCGTACATGGAGGCTTTTCCTATAAATCAACAGTTTGCATCGTTTCTACTGCAATGCAGAAACAGCCCAAGAAATAATAAAGGCGGCCGTGATCGTTCGGGGCCAGGGCGACATTCGATCGTCCGCGTTATCAACGAGATCAGCCGGCCTTGAACGGTGCATGACGAGTAGCATAAACGAAAAGTTTGGCCTTTATGGCTGTCAAAGACCTGCTCACTGGCACAGTAGCCCAACACAGCGCAAATTTCCAACCGCCTGACGGGCCCTTAGGCGCGCGTCGTGCAAGCTCCGCTCCTCTCGGCAATAAGTTGACGGAGCGGCTTTCTCGAGACGCGATCGCTCGACGCCTAACCAATGCAATTTAACACAACCCACAACGGTGACACGTAGTTTTGCTTTAAAAAACCTCACCGGTGGTAACGCTCTGTTGGTGCCGAAGGGTCGCAAGGAACCGTGGAGCGGTATGCTGAAGGAAAAATTGTTGGTACGTAGGCGGGCTGGTGCATGCAATTACTCTTTGCATTGCCGAAGAAGTGCCGGCTGCATGTTCTGGTGTTCGCATTCGGCTGCCATGGCTTGCCGTCAGGCCTGTCGAACAAATTAAGCATATAAGTTCAAGCGTAGTCCCACCTGTTTAGGTGCCACGCTTTAAAATTCAGCACACTCACCCAGCACGTCGAACCGCTTGTATCCAACGCTGCCGCCGCTCTAACTCGTACGGCTTTGAAGGGAATGTGTAAAACGACACGCTGCTATCATAGCCTTCTTGGTTGTGACACTTAAAAACACAGCAATACCGCCGGCCTCGAAGTTTCTTTTTCCGCATTCCACCTATGGTTTCACCCTCATGCACCACGGTGCGGTTGACGTTAGCTGCCATTTCTATTTGTTTGTATTACTGAAAATTTCCGGCCGCATCCAAGAGAGCGGCGCTGCATGTTTGTCGAAACTCCAAAGCTGGTTCCCCATACGCCAGGCTCACGGGGAGCGGGGAGAGTGATGTAGGTCGTCGAAGTGGCAGCAGGTGTCGGAGCCGGCGCATTCGAGTTGTCGTCGCCGGGAGCCATGAAGGAAGGGTTGAAGTACCGTCCACTCCGAAGCTCCTTGATGAGGTACAGGGAACGTCCACCTCCAGCAGTTATGTTAACTAGGAAGACGCATACGAAAAGTTATATACAAGTATGTTTACGCGGGAATACGGCGCACTTGGCCAAGAGGCAACAGCCCGCGCCAGCCTCCAATCGTCGTCGTCGCCGTCTTCTCACTGCTCGCCTCTTCGTCATTGTAAACAATGTTCCGTAGCAATATCAACAACGTTGTTAATCGCTGTTTTATTGTTTTGTGAGGTGGCTTGTATGGGAGGTGTAATTGCTATCGATTGCAGCCAGATTCCTCTGGACAGACGCTGGAACGAAAAAGTTCCCTTGGCTGATTTTTCAGACTGGAGATACTTTATCAGATTCATGCGAATTATTTCTAATGACCTCTCCGGATTGTGCTTCTGTTTCAGTAATTTCTCCTACCTAGCAACTCCGCACGTGTTTTGCAGTGATCTATAATAATTGGGATCGCAGCGGTGGCGCAGAGGTAGAGTATGCGACTCGCGTGCAAGAGGACCGTGCTTCGAATCCGGGTGCCGCGCAATTTTCCACCGCATTAAAAATATTTAAAACATCTGCGTGTTGATAATATTGAATAAACAGGCCTGGAGTGCGGTCTGATCGCGGTGAAAAGAACCGCTAACGCATTCCCACACGAGAGCAGGATTGGCCACACTGGTACAGTACTTGACCACAACCTCCTATATGAATACAACAATCAATCCCCAGACTTTCAGTCCCCAGCAGCCGCGAGGCAACCTAATACGGCTGCGTTCAGACCTGTGAATCCGCAGAGGGTGCTAGGAATATCTGGGTCCGAACAGGCCGTCATTGGAAACTGAACCTGGCAACGTTTAACGCTAGAACGTTATCTAGTGACGCGAGTCTAGCAATGCTATTGGAGAAATTAGAGGGCGGTAACTGGGATATAATAGGGCTCAGTGAAGTTAGGAGGACAAAAGAAGCATATACACTGCTAAAAATTGGGCACGTCCTGCGCTACCGGGGCTTAGCGGAGAGATGAAAACTGGGTGTCCGATTCCTGATTAATAAGGATATAGCAGGTAACATACAGGAATTCTATTGCATTAACGAGAGTGTGGCAGGTCTTGTTGCGAAACTTAATAAGCGGTGCAAATTGAAGGTCCTACAGGTTTACACCCCAAAATCCAGTCATGATGACCACAACGTCGAAAGCTTCTATAAAATTATGGAATGGGCGATGGGTAAAGTCAACACAAAATACACTATACTGATGGGCGACTTCAATGTCAAGGTATTCAAGAAGCAGGCTCGAGACAAGGCAGTGGGGGAATATGGCATAGGCTATAGGAATAGCAGGGGAGAGTTATTGGTAGAGTATGCAGAACAGAATATTATGCAGATAATGAATAGCTTATTCCGCGAGCGGGATAGCACAAAGTGGACGTGGAGGAGCCAGAATAGCAAGACTAGAAATGAAATATACTTTAAACTCTGCGCTAACCCTGGCATCATAAAAGACGTGGACGGGCCCGGCAAGGTGAGCAGCAGTGACCATAGGATGGTGAGAACTCCAATTTGCCTAGACTTGAGGAGGGAACTGAAGAAACTGGTACATAAGAAGCCGATAAATAAGTTAGCGGTAAGGGGGGAAATAGAGGAAGTTCGGATCAAGCTACAGAAAACGTATTCGGCTTTAATTCAGGACGAGGACCTTAGGGATGAAGCAATGAATGACAACCTTATGAGCAGCATTAATAAGTGTGCAATAGAAGCCGATGGTAATTACGTTAGACAAGATACCAGTAAGCTATCGCAGGAGACGAAAGATCTCATCAACAAATGCCAATGTATGAAAGTATCGAACCCTACAACTTGAATAGAACTGGCATAACTTTCCAAGTTAAACAACAAGCGTAAGACAGCTGACATAAGGAAGTATAATATGGATGCGATTGAACATGCTCTCAGGACCGGAGCAAGCCTAAAGCAATGAAGAAGAAACTGTGAATAAGCAAGACTCAGATGTATGTGTTAAGAGGCAAAGCCGGCAATATCATTACAAATTCGGATGAGATAGTTCATGTGGCTGAGGAGTTCGATATAGATTTATACAGTAGCAGTGGCACACACGATAATAATGGAAGAGAGAATAGTCTAGATGGATTTCAAATACCTCAAGTAACGCCGGAGGAAGTAAAGAAAGCCTTGGGGGCTATGCAAATAGGGTAGGCAGCTGGGGAGGATCAGGTAACAGCAGATTTGTTGAAGGATGGTGGTCAGATTGTTCTAGAAAAACTTGCCACCCTGTATACGCAATGCCTCATGACTTCGAGCGTACCGGAATCTTGGAAGAACAATAACATTATCCAAACCCATAAGAAAGGGGACACCAAAGACATGAAAAAATATAGACTGATCATGTTACTGCCCGTTGCCTACAAAGTATTTACTAAGGTAATCGCAAATAGAATCTGGAACACCTACACCTTAGACTTCTATCAACCAAAGGCCAGACAGCATTCAGTAAAAACTACTCAAAAATACACCATATTCCCACTATCAATCAAGTGATAGAGAAATGTGCGGAATATAACCAACCCTTATATGTACGTTTCATTGAGTACGAGAAAGTGTTTTATTGAGTGGAAACCTCAGCAGTCGTGGAGGCATAACGGAATCAGGGTATTGACGAGCTGTGTACAAAACACTGCAATATATATATAGCGGCTCCACAGGCACCGTAGTAATCCATAAAGAAAGCAGCAAAATCCCAATAAAGAAAGCCGTCAGGCAGGGAGATACGATCTCTCCAATGCTATTCACAGAGTGTTTACAGAAGGTATACAGACCTGCACTGTGCAGAAGAAGCGATGTACAGTCATGTGCAATATGACCTGCAACAATGGTTTTCGGGGTGGAAGGGCTCCGAGACTGTATGGCTGCGCATACAGATGGCAAGTTTCAGGCCTAAACAAAGTTTCAATTAGTCGTATTTATTAAACCGCTATTTTGCACGTCAAAATCGCAGCGCAGCCCTGGAGCCCCTTCGACCACGAACAAGGGTGTTGCAAGTCATCTTGCACGCGACTGTACCTACAGCGCCTTGCATACACAAGCAGGGTCTCGGTTTTTGTGCTATGTAAAACCTCTAAGCGTCGCATGCAGTGAGCTGTTGACTGATTTTTCTGCAACGGTGGTTGGGCACAGCATCACAGCCATCCTCCCCTACCCGCAATGGCAGCTTAGCGGCTGTGATGTTCGGCTGCTAAGCACGAGGTCGTGGGATCAAATTCCAGCCATGGCGACCGCATTTCTGTGGGGCGAAATTCGAAAGTACCCGTGTACTTTGGTTTTGGTGCACGTTAAAAAATCCCAGATGTTGCAAATATTTTCGGGGTGCTCGACTAAAGCGTGCCTCGTAATCAGGTAATGGTTTCGGTATGTAAAACAAGGTTATTTATTCTAACAGTCGTCATCGAGTGGGTGAAGCTGCGAAATGTACTGAAATATAAAAATATTTCATTCACCCCTTGCGATTGTGGGCGCTTCGTTTCAGCCCTCGAGTGTCTTTTAAGTAACAAGAAGAACAAGTTCGGACGCCAAAGCATAGAGATCGTAATCACGTAATATTGTTTTACACCGCCTACAAACATGTGTTGATATCTGCTACTCAATTCATAGTTTTTCTTTATGTCACCTTTGATGACTTCAATGTAGGGTACGCATTTTTACTTCCATAACTACCAGCTTAACAACTTTTACTGCGATAGCAATTATATGGACACTACTGGCGCATTTTGCCGTCGCCGTGATGTTCCGCATAAGTCCAAGACCGATGATAACACCATCGGCGCGCTTCGTATGCCGTATGTGCGAATGAAAGCCCGCGAGGTAACTACAAGAGAAACTGACAATCGCGGCTCTATCTCACGCGCGATATGAAGAGGGGGTAGCTTCGACTCCAGCAACAAGTGCGCACTTTGCACGGTCGCGCGCACCGTAGATTGAAGAGGATCTGCAGAGGGTTGCTCGTACCTTTGTGCGCGTTGTGTTCTCGCCACTCTTGCGTTGAAGAAATAGACAGCAACAAGGTCACTACGCTCGCTGCTGCTGCCGCGCTTGCTCACACCATCCTTTTGACAGCGACTGTCAGGGCCAATAGAGTGTGGTGTGTTCATGTTTGCAAATGCACGCTGGCACCGTGCTTGGTAATTCACTTAATAAGCGAGTGACTCCATGTTCATAAGGCCAAGGGAACTACTGTCTTTACTTCGTAGATGTTGTCTGCTAATTTGTTATCGCAATCGATGCTTCCGCTTTCGGGCGAAACTGCCACTTTTTCTGTGATACTTGTATTGATTTACATTTTGTGCTCACTTGATTTAGTACATCATTGTAAGCAAGGAAATTTCGTTCACGTGCCACGTGGCGCCTGAGGTACTTGATGTTCTACATCTACTGCCTGGCCGAGGAAACTGGCACTAGCTAATACATCCACAAGGTTAGTTCCAATAGTCAGGCATAAGTTCACCCGAATATGTAAGATAAAACGGTGCCGTGGTTGCCTACAGAGTAAAAAAGGGGGAGTAGGAAAGAGAAAAGCAGAAGGCAGGGAGGTTAACCAGCTCATCAGGGAGTATGAGCATCGTAAGGGTAATGCACTGATTTTAGTGCATATCTCACGTTCTGGAAGTAGTTCTTTCATCCACTTTCATTTGCATATATTTACCATTTGTGAATTTCAATGATACATTTTAATTTATTCCAGCTATGCTGACGCAGCATGCGCTGTAGGGTGAAGAAATTTCACCATCACGAACACGACTAACAGGTGGAAAAGGGCAATGATCGATTTTAGAAGGTGCTTCCCTTCGCTCCTCACCTCCCACAAAGATAAAAAAGCCACCTCTTTGAGATGAAAACCATGCATGGGGTGAAAAAACGTGCATCTGCGGGATCACCCAGCTTTCTGGTAAAAATATTTCTTCACTTGCCTATGTTTTGCTTCTAACGCGCACAAAGTGCACAAAGTGCCAAGTTCTCTGTGGGTTTTTTGTTGAGCGCCACCGAAGCACTAAATAATTGATTCGGGAGAGGGTATTGGTCGTACGTGGGGCTACAGAATTGCTTAGTATGAAGTAAGTTTTCATGAAAAGGTCTGTTATATAATATTTACGCGACAAGAACCTCGAACTTCTGTTTTGTGAGTGAAGGCACGAAAGCTGTCTCTCTGAAATGAATATATAATATACATACCACTGAGTCCAGACAAAATATAATTTATCCTATCTTTCCCAATCATTACCATTTTACCCATTCATTGGTGATTGTCGAAGAACCCCCGCAGGGGCGTCTGCCTCAGCAGACGTTTGGTGTGTTGCGACACCACGTACCCGAACACACGAGGGTTCGACCCTCCCGCGTGTAGCCGTGCGCGGCTTAGCCGTGTCTTGGGAAAGGGGAATCCTGGGGGTTGAGCTGATGCTGGCTGTTTGGACCGTTAAGGCCCCCCGGCGGAGGCAACCTACCTCTTCGGCCTCGGCTTCACATAGACGGCACCTCCAGACTGACCCACCTGGAGGACACCGGCAGTCGCCTTTTCCTGTCTCTCTCTCCTCGAATCTTCCTCTTTATCTCTCACTTTTTGACCTTTCCTGTCTCCTTTTTTCTTCTATTTACTTCCTTCCTCCAGGCGGCAAGGGTTAACCCCGTGTGGCTATCCAACCTTGGGTACACCATATTCGGTTAGAGTGACGGCGTACGACTGGCGTCGTGCAGACTTGTGTGCAAGCTCTGCCGCGTCCCCTCGTTGGGCTCCGTGGTGGGTGGTCGGCGCTGTTGGTGAATTCCTTATGCCTATTCGTGGAAAATACTTTTCTCCCACTTCCTGATCGCCCTCTTAAACGAGGGCGCACCGAAGTCTCAATTTTCGGGCAACCGAACATGCAACTTTCCCGGCTTTCACGTCGTCCACTCTGATCAATCTGGAAAGACGGTGAGAATGATCTCACCTTTTCTGGTAGCGAAATCTCTAACTGAAGTCTTTGGACCTGGTTACAAACGTCGAAAATGGCAAGCGGCGACCTCCTTCTGGAGCTTCGTGACGAGAAACAGCATGAAAAACTACCTAATCTAGTGTCCTTTGGCGATGTTCCGCTTACGGTTAGCCCACACCGTGCCATGAATACCACCAGCCGTGTCGTCTTCGATGCTGATTTGCTAGAGCTACCTGAAACTGAACTCCTTGAGGGGTGGAGTGATCACAACGTAATCAGTGTCAAACGAATTAAGATGTGGCGGGAAGGAAAAGAAATTCAGAAAAACACCTAATACTTACTTTCGGCTCTAGTGTTCTGCCCGACAACATCGAGGCCGGGTACCTCAACATTCGAGTTATCCCCTATGTGCCAAATCCCCTGAGATGCTTTAAGTGTCAAAGGTTAGGCCACAGCTCACAGAACTGCCGAGGCCGGATGACTTGTGCCAAGTGTAGTGAAAACGAACGCTCCTCTGAAACCTGCCAGAATACCCCACACTGTGTCAACTGTGATGGCGAGCATGCCGCGTACTCGCGGTCCTGCCCGTCTCGGAGAAAAGAAAAAGAAATTGTGGCCATAAAAGTAAAGGAAAGTATCACTTTCAAGGAGGCACGCAGGCGGGGTTCATACCTGCCCAAGAAAAACTTTGCCAATGTGACGCGTCAGGGGGCAGCGACACAAAGGCTTCCAGCGGCTGTCCGACCCACAAACGATGTGTCGGCAGTTACGGCTTCTGCCCCCGCGGTGGTTGCAGTTAGCGCTGCTCGCTCAACCGAGAAGAAGGCACCATCGACCCCGCAGGTGGGCGCAGCCGAGGCTGCCTCTACCTCCCAGGTCCCTTCCAGCGCTGGCAACAACCAGCATAGCCCAATCCCACAGGTAGCCCCATCGACATCCGCGCTGGTGGGCGCAGGGCCCTTGCCCTCTGAGGCGAGGCTCTCTCAGGAAATTTCTCGCTCACAAGAGCGCGTGTCCGGCGCCTCACCAGAGGCAATGGACACTACACCTATCGTCACGGCGCTCCAAACGCCTAAGGGGAGGCGAGGTTCCCTCGAACGCTTCGAAAAGGGCAAAATCCGTGTTACAGGGCCTCGAAAGAGCTCTGCAACATAAGGCATCACTTCTTTTTCTGTATGCACAGCAAAATTTACTTTAAAAATGGATACACATATAATTCAGTGGAACGTAAGAGGTCTTCTTAGAAACCTTGATGATGTGCAAGAACTCATCGACAAACATAGTCTAAAAGTGCTGTGTTTACAGGATATATATATATATATATATATATATATATATATATATATATATATATATATATATATATGGAACGCAAACACGTCGTCCGTCTTCCCGTTCGCCGCAGCCACGTCGCCTTCTGTCCCCTGTTGCATTTGGCTCCACCCGTTCACAAAACTAAGAAATGCAGCCCTCAAAGGTGGTACTGCATTGCCTACAGCTAATCCTTTGTCTGTGCCCACAGGGAGAAGCGTAACAGACTTTGAAATAGACGGCGTACCTGTCCAAGCATTCGTCGACACTTGAGCCTACGTATATGTGATGAGTGCTAGCCCACGTAGACGTTGAAAGGAGGTCCTCACCCTAGCAGCTGCCCGAGCGCTTCGGGTGACCGACGGCGGCGTGCTGGTTGTTCTTGGAATGCGTACTGCGCCTTTAATTATACCCGGCCGCCCTACTTCTGCTCTGTTTGCTGGGATCGACAACTGCCCTAACGACGTTATTCTTGGATTGAACTTTTTATCCACTCGCACTTCTCTCATCGCTTACGCGACCGACGTTCTTCAGTTAGAACTGCCTCAACTGACCGATGCTCCGGACACCGCCCGACCGCACTTTTGCTTGCTTCACGATGTGAGTCTGTCACCCGAGGCAATTTCTTACGTCGCTATCGCCGCCCAGTCACAGGTTCCGGTTCCTGACAGTCAATATATGCTTCCCCCCATCATCGACGTGTTTTCGAACCAGAACGTTGCTGTTCCGCATACGTTGGTAATGCTTACTGATAACGACGCCGTTCTAGCGCATTTGAATTTCAGTATGTGCCCTCAAGTGGTTCCGGCCGGCATGTTCTTGGGAAGCGTTTCTAGAGTTATTAGTAAGGTTCGCATAACAGAATTATTTTGCGCCTAATGAATACCTTCTTCTGCAAGCCGGATAACCAAAACTGAATGGCGAGGAGACTGAATGGCGAGGCTAGAAGTGAAATAGTCTTCAATCTCTGCGCTAAGCCTGGCATCACACAATATGTGTACGTGCTCGGCAAGGAAGGATGGAAGGAAGGAAAAGGTGGAGAAAGAAAAGCCGGGAGGGTAATCAGTTTAGCTCAAACGGTTTGCTACCCTACGCATGAAAGCGGGATGGGGGATTAAAGATGGGGAAGAGAGAGAGAGAGCACACACATCGTCAGTTACAGTCCGTCAGTCTTCCATGGTACCTGACAGCACTGTCATATCCGCTTGTTCAAGCCAGTCTCTTTCGAAAACCGAAGTTGTCCCTTCGTCGCCTTCATCTGCGATGTCTTCTGTCGGCGACATGTGAAAATCGTTTCAAGATACAATGGTTAAGGTGCACTAGAACGTACGCCAGGCACTGTCTCTCACCATAATATTCAGGACAGTCGCACATAATGTGTTTCAGCGTCTCCTCGCAAAGACAGGCAATGCAGGGAGCTTTGTCGGATATTCAAAAACGCAACGAGTAAGATTTGGTGAATGCCACCCCTAGACATAAGCGATAAAGCAGACTGGCCTCTGTTCGGCGGAGTCCAGCTGGCATACAGAGATGCAACAAAAAGGGCACGTAGAATTGACGATTAGCTCGGGTTGGTCTGGCTGTTTGGTGTGCACCATAGAGGAAGCGTGATTACCTGTGCAAGGGCTCGAAATCTGCTGGCTGCGTCGGACCGTGAAAGTGGTATGGCCTCGTCCTGTGTGTCTTACTGTGTGCGCTCGGCAAGGTGCGCTGCAATGACCATAGGATGGTAAGATCTCTAATTAGCCTCGATTCTAGGAGTGAAATGAAGAAACTGGTACATGAGACGTTCATCAATGAGTTAGCGGTAAAAGGGAAAATGGTGGGATGCCGGACCAAGCTACAGAACAGCAATTTGGTTTTAACTCAGAAAGAGGACATTAGTATTGCAGCAATGAACGATAATCTTATGTGCATCATTAACGAGTGTGCAATAGAAGTAGGTGGCAACTTCGTTAAACAGGATACCGGTAAGCTTTCGCAGGGACCCAAATAACTAATGAAGAAACGCCAATGTATGAAAGCCTCTAACCCTACAGCTAGAATAGAACTGTCAGAATTTTCCAACTTAATCTAAAAGCGCAAAATAGCGGACACAAGCAAGCGTTTTATGGATAGAATTGAGCATGCTCTCAGGAACGGAGGAAGCCTAAAAGTACTCAAGAAGAAATTAGGAATAGGGAAGAGTCAGATGTATGCGTTAAGAGACACAGCCGGCAATATCATTACTAATATGAATAAAATAGTTCAAATGGCTAAGGAATTCTATAGAGATTTATACAGTACCAATCGCCGCCACGACGTTAATGAAAGACGGAACTGTCTAGAGGAATTTCACATGCCACAATAATGCCGGAAGAAGTAAAGAAACCCTTCGGAGCTATGCAAAGGCGAAGGCAGCTGGGGAGGATCAGGTAACAGCAAATTTGCTGAAGGATGGTGGGCAGATTGTACTAGAAAAACTGGCCACCCTGCATACGCAATGCCTCATGACCTCGAGCGTACCGGATTCTTGAAAGAACGCCAACATAACCCTAATCCATGAAAAAGGGGACGCCAAAGACTTGAAAAATTATAAACCGATCAGCTTGCCGTCCGTTACCTACAAAATATTTACTTTGGTAATCGCAAATAGAATAAGGAACACCTTACGCTTCTGTCAACCAAAGGACCAGGATGGATTTCGTAAGCGCTACTGAATAATAGACCATATTCGCACTATCAAACAGGCGAAAGAGAAATGTGCGGAATATAACCAACCCTTATATATAGCTCATTTTAATTACGAGAAAGCGTTTGATTCAGTCGAAACCTCAGCACTCACAGGCATTACGGAATCAGGGTGTAGACGAGCCGTATGTAAAACACTGAAAGATATAAATAGCGGCTCCACAGCCACCGTAGACCTCCATTCGGGTAGTACGGTGGTTTTTCTTTTTCTTTCTCTGTTTTTGTCTCCTGTATTTCGAGTGCGCGGGTGAGTTGCGTGCATATTTGGTTTTGATGGATTGTTAGAGCGTCCTTTCGCGCCACTTGATTCAACACGTGCAGCTGGTTGGGCCGTTGAGTGTTTGTAGTCTTTAAATGGCAGATTGGAGGTGGCAAGATTAATAGCTATTAGGTGGTTTTACTCTGCGTGTTTTGGTAGGAAAGTGGGAGCGTCGCCACGTGGTTGAGCGCGTGCGAAAGGGTGTCATGCCTTCGGTCTCCGCGGCATTGATTGTTTTTGAAACAGTGCTGAGAATTCCTTTGCGACATTTTGAGGATTTGGATCTTGTGCGTATCAGTTCTTGCTAAAAGGCACGTGCTCTGCATTAATATAGTGCTATAGTATTGTATTTGCATCAGTAGTAGCATTATTACAGTATTATAGCATTTGCAGAAAGCCGTGCAATACATCGAGAGAAATCCGGGAAGGCAGGCAGTGCACAGGGGGTCCCTCAAGGCAGATGAGGACACGGATGAAAATGGAGAGGGCATCGAACCAACCGGCACACAATGTGATGTCGATACTAGGCTGCAGAAAATGGAGGCTTTCCAGGAAGAGCTTGTCAAACAGGTCCAAAAGTTCAAAAATGAGCAAAACAGGGAGCGTGATGCACGAAAAGTGGTTGAAAAGAGACTTGAAGCAGCCGAGAAAAAGCTTATCAGGGCCGCCATTGTGAACGAGAATGTGCGTGACAATGGAACGCAGACCTCCGACGCGACAGGCGAGGGAGTGTCCCCAGGGTACGTGGAATTTGTCCAGCGTGATGAAGGGTTAACTAGAAGGAGCGGCAGCTACCTCGAGGCCGCTGCGCGGAAAAAGCAGGCGCGCAGGGGCAATGCCCCTTGTCGAGTTCGAATCACGCGGAAAAGGACATACGGAAGCAGGGAGAGGTAGGAGATGGTGAAAGGGTGATTATCGCCAATGACCCAAACATGGCTAGTTGCTCAAAAGCAATTGTGGAAAGGGTGAAAGGCGATGAAACAGTGGCGGTAGGGACACTTCTAGGGCGGACACTGGGTTCTGCCATGGAGCGAGCAAAATAAAAGCTTGCGGAATTGCCCACGTGCGCAATAGTAGCAGGTGGGCTAAACGACGTCCTAAACAGGAAAGGGACAGGACTAGCCCATCGCTTGGCGAAGGGGGTGGACGGCTTGCGCGAGCTATCTCCTCAGGTGCAGATCGTGGTGTGCACGGTGCCGGAGGTGCCTGTATGTGCCAGTCAGGTACAAAGAGCCATACTAACTGCTAATGAGGCAATATGGAAAATGAGCCGAGAGAAAGGCGTTGAGGTAGTCGAAGTAAACAGGGTAATGATAAGGTGTGGTGGTGTTAAAGGAGACGGGATCCACTTCAAGTACAGGCTGGCACAAGAAGTGGGCTGGGGAATTGCTGGTCGCACTGTTGCTTTTTAGGGGGTCTGCGAGCGCCCAAGAGGCCAGAGTAGATAGTACTGAAGAAGGTCTCCTAGGGGAACTTCAGAAGAGCATCGCAGTCGATAGAAAGAAAAGAAGGAAAGCAAGAAAGAGACCTCACGATGTAATAGGCTACATAAACATGCAGGGCGGCAGAAGAAAGGAAAAGTGGGCAGAGACTGAGGAGCAGTTACATAGAGAACAAATAGGGGTGTATGCGGTTACAGAAACACACCTTGGAGGCTCAGAAAAGCCGCCAGTTATTGAGAATTATCTTTGGGAAGGGTGCAACAGAACTAAGTCGGAAAAAAAGGGAGGGGGAGTCGTAATGCTCATCCATCATGGAGCGAAATGGAAAAGACTGAATTCAAGATGTCAAGAGCATCTTTGTTTATCAGGTGCAATCAGGGGGAAAAAGTTGGCTGGGCATTGCGTATTTGTGGACCGGAAATAATTGTACAGAGAAGAATAAAGAGTTAGTGGAATGCATAAGCGTTGATATTAAGGGTTTCGGGAATGGTCCTGAAATTGTCCTATTAGGTGACATGCATGCCCACATACAGGATTTAGATGGCTGTACCGACAACAACGGGAAGTCAATGCTAGATCTTTGTGAGGTACCTAACCTTGTTATCGTGAATACAGGGCCTAAGTGTGAAGGGCAGATCACGTTGGAAGTGGGAAACCGGCAATCGACCATTCATTACTGTCTGATGACAGAAGGAATTCATGATAAGTTGAGAGAAATGCTCATTAATGAGGAAGGGCATAGCAGCATAGGGAGGGACCATGAACGCATCATTTTGAAAATGGCATATGTAGTTGGGAAAGAGACCAAGGAGCGCCAAATGGCAAGTCCAAATTTGAAGGCTGAACAAATAGCAAATATATTCACTATAGTCGAGGAAGAAATTGGCAAATGGCCAAATAAAGAGGGGGGATATGGTTAGCTTCTAAGTGTAATAACGACAGAAATAAGGAAAGACAAACAGCATGTTCGTTCGAAAGGAACAAAGACGCCGAAAAGCTGGTGGAACAGGGAGATACGAGAAGCGATCGCAGAACGACAGAAATCATCTCGAGAGCATAGGCAGGCAAAGTAAGGAGCAGTTGCCGCAGGACGAAGTAAGCAGTAAATGGGAAATATACCGGGAGAAGAAGTCTATGGCTCAAATACTGCCGCAAGCAAAATTGAAAGGTGAAAGTGAACTTCGATTGTCGGAAATACGTCGGAAAAGAAGGCCGCACCTAGTATATTTTGGAACCACATAAAATTATTAGGCAGGAAGTCAACAACAACACAACATATCCTAGACGAAGATGAAAAGAGACTGGAAGAAGAAGCGGTAATAAATTACATCCTAAACGTAACAGCCGAATCTTTCCAAGGCAATTACGAGGTTGTATTTGAAGAAACAAAGAGCATGAAAGAGACCCAAGTAGAAAAGGAGCTCGTGCTGACAAATTTCAACTGGAACAAAGCGGAAGATAAAATTCCTAAGCGCACAGGCACAGGGCTAGACGAGGTTCCCGTTAGGCTGATTAATGAACTAGGAACTCTGGTAAGGAAGCTCTGGTGAAAGCAGTGGAACAAACTTTAAAAGATAGACGAATACCTGACAGTTGGCGACAAAGTAGACTGAATTTAATTTATTAACGCAAGGGCGAGAAAGATAGAATTCTCTCGTATAGACCGCTGAACATTACATCGGTAATATACAGGCTAGCAATGCAGGCACTCAAATTAAAGCTTCATGCTTGGGAAGAGAATAATGGCTTTTTGGGAGAACTTCAGAATGGATTCAGACTAGGTAGGTGTTTAGATAGCTTATTTATTCTTAGTCAGTGTATTGAAATATCAAAATTAGAAAGCAGACCGCTATATGTGGCCTTTTTAGACATTACATGAGCTTATGACAACGTAGACCGCCACATTTTGTGGGATATCCTGACCGGGGAAGGCTTAGGGGACTATTGTCAACAGCTTTTGAGAGAGAATTGCGTAGAAAATACCGTTTGTGTTGAATGAGAAGAGATCAGGAGCGATGAGAAAGTTCATATCAACAACTGAGTGAGGCAGGGGTGCATTTTATCCCCGCTGCTGTTTATGATGTACATGGTGAGGATGGAGAGGGCGCTAGAAGGAAGTAATATCGGGTTTAATATCTTATACAAGCAGGCGGGTACAGTAGTAGCGCAGCAGCTCCCAGGTTTAATTTATGCGGATTACAGTGTTGCTAGCTAACAACCAAAGTGATTTGCAACGTCTGGCTAATATCTGTGGACAGGAAGGCAACAATTTAGGTTTTAAATTTAGTGTAAGAAAATCAGGTGTTATGGTAGTCAATGAAAACAGTGAACAGACAGTAGAGATACAGGGCCAGGAAATACCTCATGTAACAGAATATAAATACCTTGGTATGTGGATAAACAATGGCAATAGCTATATGGAAACACAGGAAAAAAAACAATAACAGTCAAGGGGAAGAGAAATGCAGCCATAATGAAGGACAGAGCGCTCTGGGGTTACAATACGTAGAAGATACTCCTAGGTATGTGGAAAGGTGTAATGGTTGCAGGACTTACTTTTGGAAATGCGGTTGTTTGCTTTAAATCAGGGGTACAATCAGGACTCGATGGGAACCAAAGGTCAGTGGGTCGCCTCGCATTGGGCGCTCACGGGAACACTACAAATGAAGCTGTGCAGGGTGATATGGGGTGGACTAGTTTTGAAGTGAGAGAAGCTCGCAGTAAAATTAAGTATGAAGGACGGCTTAGGAATATGGAAGAAAGTAAATGGGCTGGGAGAGTTTTGAGGTATCTGAACAAGAAAAAGATTGATGGACAGTGGAGGAAAAGAACTAGGCAGCTTACCAGCAAGTATGCGGCCTGTAGGGTGGCCAACACAGCAACAACGAAGGTCAAGCGGAAAGTTAGACAGGCTGAAATAATGTCATGGGTGGCGGCCACGCAAAGGAAACCTGCCATGAGTATCTACTTAAGAGGAAAAAACGAAATCAGGAAAGAACTCAAAGGGAAGCTCATTACTTTTCGAAGCGTGATCGGGATGCTTTAGAACACGCACCTATAATGCGATATATAAGACGAAAGAAGAAGCATGTACTTGCTGCGGTAAAGCTAGGAAGACTATGGAGCATATTTTATTAGAATGTGAAGACGTCTACCCAGCACTCGATTTGGGTTCAGCACTTGGGTTCAGAGAGAGCAGTGGAAAAGTAAACATGTCCGCCATGGGCATTAGTGAGAGGCGATTAGAGGATTGGTGGAAGAAAAGTAGGGAAACGCCAAAAAATGGAGACGTACAAAACTAATGTTCGAAATAAGGCATCGGAAAATTAGCGTGCGGTAGTTCATAGTGTTTCTTTTTCTCTTTTTTATTGTTTAACCTAGGTAGGACATTAGGCAGTATAATAGCAAGAGGTTGGTGGCGCAACCCACGGCCCCGTTCCAAAGGGGACGCTCATAATATCCATCCATCCATCCATCCATCCGGGGTCCCGCTGAGATCGGACGAATCAGAGGTAACGCCAGAAGGGGAGGAGCGGACCATACAGAGCGCCAGCCGGAGTAGGGTGTATAGGAGCAGGTGTATCGACGGCTCGCGCCCTTTCGCACTGTGGATTCCGCTCGGTGCGAGCGGCAACGGGAGGTCGCATGAGCTGAAGCAGGGTATGAGGCCGGGTTAGTTGGTATTCCATGCTGAAGTCACTACTGCTGAAGTGATTGCGCTCTTCGTTGTCGGCCTTTTTAGTCTCCCATGTCCAATTCTTTCGCTAGTCACCTAAGCTCGCATGAGAGCGTCAGTGCTGACGTCGCGCAAATCCTGAGCTTCGAGAGCAAGAAGCGCAAGCCACGCGCCAGTGGAAAAAAGCCAACCCCCAACTTCGACATAGTAAGCCAAGCAGAGACATCGACGCAGAAATATTCCTCTCACTGGGGGTGCCGATGTACGGCTCAAGAGAGAATTCTTCTACCGTGAGTGCGGCCACAGCTGCGAGGTTGTGATTGTGATTTCATCACAATCTCAAGCAACTGAAAAGTGTGAGAAATCGGAACCAAAGCTCAAATCTAGCAAAATCACTACAACGAGACAAAAGACGTCCATGGAAGTCGCGCTAAAGACGAGCTAAAACCTTTTTATCTAAACGGCACGAAGCGCACCGAAAACAATGCTGAAAGCTCGTAGTGACCTTGCTGAGGTAAAAATACACGGAGAAATAGAAAACTGGAGCATTACACTCAATATTAAACTGTTAATGTGGGATTGTAGCCCACCGTGTCGAGTTCCAGCTAGTGTAGCATAATTGCATGTTGGAGCTCCCTCCGAAGTGGACTTCTCTGTTTCTTGCCTTTTTCGGCTAAAATTGTATACTAGTATTTTCTACGTACATAATACATGCACACGTCATACATACATACATACATACATACATACATACATACATACATACATACATACATACATACATACATACATACATACATACATACATACTTCTGTATATTTTGGGGGATATATGCTGTGTAGATTCCGTAGCTGCTATTTCCATATCCTAATAAGAGGGGTCGCGTGCTGGTTAACGCGGTAGCGTTAACGGCTCATTGTCACAGAAAATTCAGTGTCGACGTCAGGCGCCGGCCCCTCGTGAGGGACAATTACCATATATATTTCATTATATCTATATATGGGGGGTTGCGCCTTTCTATGCGACGTGCGGTATATGCAGGTTATTTTGCCACACTATTCCATCCCTAAAGTTTCTCGTACCATGTCCTACATTCTTGGCAACGTTATTCTTGAGAATTTTGAGAACGACAGCCCAGAAACAAATGTTAAACGAAGCACCCGCTGGGCAAGCCTTCCACATGAAGTATTCTCAGACTGAATTAATAAAAGTGCGGAGCATTAACACACATTTGAATATGATGTAATTGCTTTGACGCGGCTGTGCACAACCTCCGGGATGGGCCCGTGCAAGAGACGAAGTTTCTATCCGAAAGCATCTCCTTCGTGCATAGCGTTTTCTGCAAGCCTTTCCTGGTAAAAATTACGGTTACATGAGCTGCAGTTGCCGAGAAGCGTGAGAAGCAGTCAAGGATCTTTGAACGCCAGCGCGTTCCACTCTTCAAGGCAAAGGTTAAGCCTCCTCCAAGTTTCTTTTTTTTATGTCACCACCGCGTCGGCATTCCTATATTTGAAACCTGCAACGTGTTCAGTAACCCCAACAGCACAAAAACATCTCAGGCTCTCGCGTTCTGCCGCGTGCTTAATCTCCCCGTTCAACTGCCCACAAAAAATGTAGAATGATTGTGCTGGTATACATATTTTTCTTGTCTTTTCTGCTTTCCGCATTCCTTTGTATTGCACTGCCTGAAATAAAACACTTATTTTTGAGTCCGTGCTGTGTCCTCCTGCCTTCTGTGTTCAGCGTCGCCCTTTTGAAAGTATATTCTTTAATAAGAATAAACGTCCTGGGCGTATGTGCACGTGCTTGAGTTAACTTCTATTGGCAACAACAGCAAGGCATTCGAGTCCGTACGAGATCCTTTTTCGTCTAATAAATGTTTCTATAAACACAATTCAATGTAATTAACACAACGTACACAGCAGACATCATTGAAGAGTGGATATATCGTGCTCTCTCCACTCTTCAACAGTATAGATACTGTTGAAGAGCGGATATATCGAGCCTTGGAAGGCTCAATGTCCATGGAAAGGGAAACATCCATGTGTAATATACGATTGTGCCTTGGTCCAGTGCTTAGTGACCGGCTCCTGTCACGTCATGACAGAGATGTCGAGACCCGCATCCAGTCATCAAGAGTATCGGTGACTACCATGACGCATTGAAATATTAACCAGGTGCAGTGTTCCTATCGCGAAAAGTCTTTTCAGCGGGTTTGAGCACCGCCTCATGCCCCGGTCAACAACATTATACGCAGCACCCAGAGGTCAGCTAAGGTTTCTGCATGTACTCCGCATATTTCAAGGAAATCACATGAGTTGTAGGTATGCCTCACGATCTCAGAAGTACAAGCTTCCTATTTCCTCGGCACATTCAAAGGTTGTAAAACGACGAATCAAGTACTGCCATAAAATGTGTCCTCATCCAATCGTGCCCGCACCAAGTAAACGTTACCTTAATGAATCAGTTCACACGCTTGACATCTGCAGGTTTCCCAAGTCAGCTTCTGAGCAGTATGGTCGAGCGACTGATCGTCAATTTTCAAGCAGCCAGCTCCACCAAACCGAAAGAGCTCTCACGCTCTCACAGGGCCGTCATACCTTATATTCCTGGATTTACGCATTGGCTCAACAACAGCGCACACAGAGAAGTCGCACGCGTTGTCTTTTAGAGACTCATCCACCTGGCCACTCTGTGCAAGCAGATCAACGCCGAAAACGCAAGCACCTGTTGCTGCGATAAAAGGCACCGGAACTTCTTCACAGAATGTACGAAAAACTCTTTTTATTACACTTCATTACACTGAGGGAAATGTGACGTAGGGCAAACCGGGAGGTACATAAATGACAGAATGCGTGAGAATGACAATTTATTTACAGAAACAAAAGGTAGTAACGTGGCCATTCATTGCAGCTCATGTGGCCGTTCGCCTTTGTATGATGATAGACGGGTACCTTAGGCCGGCCCTACCCAGCGTATGGGGATTATTTAAAAAGTGCATATCAGGCATTATAACGGAGCAGCTTGCGTTAGCACAGCATCAGATGCTCTGTTTGATACAGATTAGGTATTTCGGCTCCAAGTATTGCATCATGCGTCTTGGTGGCGTGTTTTGCTTTTTGCTCTTTTGGTTTTGGGACAGTGACATTGTTCACACGGATTTACAACTCTGTTTTGTTGATTCCCGTTTTAGTCTTTTACCCAAACTTCTTGCTTATATTTTGTTGTAATTGTTTTCTTTTAATGCTATTATAAGTTTTACACCTGCAAAACGCGCGTAGGATGAAGTGTGACTTGTTCATTGATTTCTAATTGCCTTTTACCTCGAACCCACCGAGGCCCTTACAAAGGGCGTTGTGCCCATCGTGTGCTCTGCTTTGTATTATATGCTGCATCGATTAAAGAACCATTTGAATGACAGCGCATTGTCGTGTCCGTTATTGTGAAGGCCCGTCATCTACGCTGTCATTCCATATACTACGTAAACCAACTAGCCCATCTTAGACCCCTGCCCAATCTAACGTGAACATTTCCACTTAGAGAAATGACACATACCCAGTGGCACATTTTTGGAGGCCCTAGTCATCGTGAAAACCCCATATATTTCATCTCTCCAGCCATTCACTCAGGTTCTTCAAAAACATTATTTCGAACCTTTTGTCCCTAAGCACAACAGCCCGATGCTCAAGCCGTTTTACTATGAACAGGGCCGTGACACTAGTTGGCAGAGAAGAGATTACCCGAAGACAGACAGGCATATCGCAAACTGAGTGAAATTTCAGGTGAAGGCTCAGGACATAAATGTTTTGACAAAGGTTACAAATCCTGTTTTATGCCACCGATTGAAGTAGTCCTGCTGTCAGGTCTTTGCGCAGCTTGTGTCAAAATCACAGATCCCCACCATTCATTTGTCAAATGTGCCGTTTTCCGACAATGCTCTTATGACGTTATTCATTATTTTGAATTAAATGCGAATTTCTTTGTTTGTCAACTTCACTCCGTTTGCTGTCTGTCTGTCTGTCTGTCTGACTGTCTGTCTGTGTGTCACTTTGTCCATTCGTCCATGTCCAACGTTTCTTCCTCCAACTTGGGCTACTGAATAGTTCATGGCCTATTGAGTTGAGCCCGAGCTTGCTGTTATGATATAATGGGGCTTGAACCAATCTTCCGGCCAAATTGTCCTATGGCTTCTTTGACAATAGTTATGTGGCGCTGATCAGTGAACCTCTTTCCCGCTAACATGATTCACTGAGTTAAGGGTACAGGCGCTCTGGTAACACTTGCCTTAAAACGCAGAGGCCTAAGGAAAAGAGAAAATTCATGGGTTATGCACTAAGCTGTAAAACGGAAAAAGAATAGGCGTAACACCAGAGGGCAAGAATACGGCGGTTTTCATCAGCTGGAAATAGCTGCAGCTGATTTTGCTTAGTTGAGGTTGCAAATAAGATATACATTTGGCTGTTCCTGTCTTTGATAATAATGACAAAGACAATATCAGTGCCGGTGAACTTCCTGCTGTTTTGTCCTCTTGGTTGCTCTTAAAGAGGTACGGCCTAATAAGGGCAGCAGGAATAGACTGGCGTTATTGATGTCTCCGATGCCACTGATGCATTCCGACAGTCTTGTTTTTACCGCACGGAACTAGCATGTATGAGACGCTGCACTGTTATGTTGTTGATGTAAGCAACTTCAACCACTATTGCCTTTCTTTTCAGGATCGTGTCAAAGAATGTCGTGCTCTGCGTAATGGTGCCGCCGCATGTGTGAATTTTTGTTGATTTATATAGCGCATGGATGTAGTGTGCCCAGATACAATGTGTATTGTTGACTGGCGAACTTGTGATACTATAACTTATTCTGCATGTTCCAACAACTTGTTTCGTCCAATTTGTTTCAAAAGACAGCCAGGAAACGTCGAAAGACCAGTTTTCAGCTAGCCAAGCCAGAAAACACCAGCCGAAAGTGTGCCTTGCGTTTCCTGTTCGTGTTCGGTCACATGTCTTCCCCTCTTACAGTACGCATTCGCTCAAAATTACGTTTGTCTCTTTTGTTGGGCACATCAACCCCAATGCACAACATTCCAGTCAAGGATACGTACAAAAAACAGCAATGGGGGACTCACAATACCGAATGCTATTAGTATTTTTTTCTGGATATGAATATTTCGAAAAGCTTCCCCTAAACACCCATCGTACCACGTCCTGCAGAAACTTGTAATGCCTGGTTTCGCAAAGGCATTTCCAAAAAAATAATTATATTGTTCTTCACTGTTGGAACCTAGTGTAACTATTTCAAGTATATTGACACAAGATGATTTCAAAAAACACGCGCCAGCGGCTTCCTGCGTCCGTTCAGCTGTTTACTGCTACCTGCGAAAGGTAGCGGCAGTGAAGCGGGCAAGACTGGCTCGCAAGGCACGTGCAATCGGAGCAGCATGCCGTCAGCACATGACACGAGGAAAGAAGAAGAGGCGCGGGTCTCATGCTAAAAGACTGTAAACGTTCTAGTGAGGCTCTCGTTTTGCTGTTTGTCGGGCACAAGTTCGCCTAAGGTAAAGTGATTAAAGCACCGTCACTCAACTGTGCGTTACAAGTCCGGTGGAGGTGCTGGATATGATTTCAAGCCCTTCTCAAGTCAGAGAAAGGAGCCCGGTCTCACGGCGACTTGGACCCATCGAGTTAACTCCCGTTCACTAACCCAGCAGTCATTGCCTACGTGGTGAGCCCCCCGAGTTTCCGCCTTTGGCGGATTCTGTCGGAGCGTCAGCTAGCGGAAACGCTACCGAGATGACAACTCAAACCACGCCAACTCAAATCGTAGTCAACTCGCCAATGACGCCAGAGCCCTTCCACAGCGACACATTTGAAGACGCAGAGGACTGGCTGGAACTCTTTGAGCGCGTCACTGAGTTCAATGGATGGAACGGAGAGCGCAAGCTACGAAATGTTTACTTCGCATTATAGGACAGCGCTCAACCATGGTTTGAAAACCATGAAGCGACATTTGTGTCGTGGGACCCTTTCCGACGGGAGTTGCTGGCAACTTACCCGAGTACCGACCGCAGAGAGAGGGCCGAAGCTGCCCTGCAGGCAAGAAACCAGCGGAACAAGGAAAGTGTGGTCATGTATGTAGAAGAAATGCCCCGCCTATTCCGCCGAGCTGATCCGAACATGAGCGAGGACAAGAAACTGCGCCATGTAATCTAATACTTGTAAAGGAAAAGCACCATACCTTGCGCTTCTGCATTGATTATCGGAAGCTGAACGCCGCCACAAAGCGGGATGTGTACCCTTTTCCAAGAACCGATGACACTCTAGATAGACCGCAAGATGACCAATTCTTTTCCTCCCTGGGCCTCAAAAGCGGCTACTGACAGATAGAAGTGGACGAACGAGATCGTGAAAAGACGGCGTTTGTGACGCCGGATGGACTATATGAGTTCAAAGTGCTTCCATTCGGCCTTTGTTCCGTACCTACCACATTTCAGCGGATGATGGACACTGTGCTCACCGGTCTAATATGGCAAACCTGTCTCGTTTATCTTGACGATGTCGTGGTTTTTTCAACCACCGTCGAGCAGCATGTAGACGGTGGTTGATCATTAGATCAGCAGGCCTGACGATAAAACCGTAGAAATGTCATTCGGACTTTCACGAGCTTCTTTTCCTCGGCCATGTCGTCAGTTTAGAAGGCATTCGCCCGGACCCTGAGAAAACTGCGGCAATGGAGAAATTTCCAAAACCAACCGACAAAAAGGATGTTAGGTGATTCTTAGGACTTTGCGCCTACTACATACGCTTCGCCAAAACTTTTTCAAGGATCGCCGAACCGCTAACGCGGCTAACAAAGGAAGACACGCCTTTCGGCTGGTTGAATGAGCAGGATAATGCTTTCAATGAGCTCCGAAAGCGTCTTCAGAACCACCCAGTTCTTGCTTATTTCGACGAGGAAGCCGAAACTGATATTGTCACAGCCTAGTAGGAGGCGGAAAAGCCGATGTCGAGGACGTGTAAAAGCACTTTATGAGAGCAGTCAACGCGACGTCGTTGTCGTCTCTTTTTCTACTCGCGCGCTACTGCAGCGTCGGTTTGATCGCCTGGCACATACCCGCGGCGACCATAGAGGATGTGGCGTTTGCCCCTCCTTTGAAAAGGAGGCATCGTCCCGATGCACCAACGTCCGAAGGCTGTGCACAGGTGGTGCAAAGTTGAGGTCATGAGGAAAAGTATGGCTTTATACGAAGCACGTGCACAACCTCGGGCGGATGCCGCCGGCTTTTGGAGCAGTTATGGCTGTGGGGGACCACTTCATAATTCATATCGCTGATGCGGCGCAGAACTGTATACGGGCCAAAGCCTCTTCGCAGGAACTTCTCAGATAGCCCCCGCCGAAGAATCGGAGTCCAGACCCACACTTGGTCACCAACGCTGTATGGGACAGGTCTGTGCCGAATATTGTAGTGTGGGGCATCGCACTCCTGTTCTTCTTGGATTCGGAAATGCCAAGCTCCCTGGCTTCCTCTGCGCGTTGCGTAAACTTCTCGGCACCAGTCTCGTCGTCACCGCACTCGTGTGGCAGCATTGCGTCCAACATTGTTGTCACTTCCCGGCCGTAAACGAAGTTGAAAGGCGCCGCACGTGTTGTCTCTTGGCTCGCCATATTATATGCAAATGTAACGTATGGTAAACTGTCGTCCCAGTTCTTCTGGTTGACTTCGATGTAGATACTCATCAAGTTTGCCAGAGTCTTATTCAAACGTTCTGTCAGCCTATTGGTTTGGGGATGATAAACCGTGACCTTTCGGTGAGTGGTACCACTTAATCGCATAACGGTGTCCAGAAGCGCAGCCGTGAACGCAGATCCTCTGTCTGTTATGACCACTGTGGGAGCAAGGATGACGGCTTCAGTGAAAAATGGCGCTGCTTCGGCTGCTGTTCCACGTCGCACAGCACCTGTTTCGGCTTATCGAGTAAGGTAATCTGTGACGACGATTATACATCTATTTCCGGCAGTAGATAGAGGAAACGGACCTAAAAGGTCCATGCCAATTTGTTCAAACGGCACTTGCAGTAGCTGGACAGGATGCAGCAATTCAGCTGGCTTGCCTTGCAGGGCTTTGCGGCGCTGGCAATCTGTATGTAACGTTGCACGATCAACGCAAGTCTTTGGCAATAGTACTTTAGCCTAATGCTTGCCAATGTGCGGGTGTAACCCAAGTGACCAGCGGTCGGCTCGTTGCGACAGGCATGTATTATTTCGTCGCGAAGAGATGCGGGAATGACGAGTAATTAGCTGCTGCCACTAGGTGAAAAGTTCTTTTTATAGAGAACATCGTGGCGCAAGCAAAACGAAGGCAGCCCTCTCGCAAATAACCTCGGCACGCTGCATGTTTTTCCCTCCAAGTAATCGAAAAGAGGAACCAGTTCTGCATCCTCGCGTTGGTGGCGTGAAAAGGCGACAGTGTCTACCACGCCTAGAAAAGCCACGTCATCATCGTCGTGCACTGCAGTCTCAACAGGAGACCAAGGAAAGCAGTCGGCGTCGGTGTGTCATTTCCCTGATTTGTAGACAACCGTGAAGTCGAACTCTTGGAGCCGAAGATTCCAGCGCGCAAGCCGACCAGCTGGATATTTTAAATTAGCCAGCCAGCAAAGTGCATGATGATCACTGACAGCGCTCAAACGCCGGCCATAGAAGTATGGCCGAAATTTCAGTACGCCCCACACCAGTGCGAGGCATTCTTTTTCTGCAGTGGAATGGTTAGCCTCCGTCCTTGATAGCTTCCTTGGCGTAAGCAATCACTCTTTCGGTGCCGTCCTGCCGCTGCAAGGACACTGCAGCAAGGCCGACCTTACTAGCGTCGGTATGAAGAATCGTAGGAGCGTCGTCATCAAAGTGTGCGAGCACGGGAGGCGTCGGCAGCCGTTGCAGTAGGTCGTGAAATGCCCGTTGCTGGTCTTCAGCCCACACGAAGGGGACATCTTCTCCGGTGAGATATGTTAATGGCCATGCGATGCGCGAAAATTCTGGAATAAAGCGTCGGTAGTAGGCACAAAGGCCCAGAAAACGTCGCATGGCCTTTTTATCTGATGGCGTTGGGAAATTAGCAACAGCAGAGATTTTATCAGCGTCAGATCGGACACCTTCAGGACTAACAACGTGACCGAGAAATGGAAGTTATTCAAAGCGAAAATGGCATATTTCAGGTTTTAAAGTTAGACCAGCTGAGCATATTGCTTGAAAGACTGTCTTTAGTCTCCGTAAGTGTTCCTCGAATGTGACGGAGAAAACAATCACGTCGTCGAGGTACACCAGATAGGTTTGCCATTTGAGGCCTGAGCGTACCGTGTACATTAGTCGTTGAAACGTTGGCGGCGCAGAACACAAACCGAAGGGGAGCACCTGCAATTCATAAAGTCCGTCGGGCGTTACAAAAGCGGTCTTCTTACGGTCACTCTTTTCAACTTCTATTTGCCAGTAGCCGCTTTTCATGTCCACCGATGGAAAGTAACGTGCGTTTCGTAGCCTCTCCAGTGAATTGTCGATGCGCGGTAGCGGATAAACGTCTTTCTTTGTGATGTGGTTGAGTTTTCGGTAGTGGACGCAGAAGCGCAGGCGACCGTCCTTCTTTCTCACCAATACGACATGCCCAAGGACTCTTAGATGGCCGAATAACCCCGTCCTCAAGCATCGTCTTAACTTGGGTTTGAATTGCCTCGCGCTCTTTTGGTGCTACACGATAAGGATCCTGTCGAATTGGTCTGGCGTCGGCTTCGGTGATAATACGGTGCTTAGTGAGCGGCGTCCGGTTGACTTGTGAGGCTGATGAGAAGCAACGCTTAAACTCATCGATGAGCTCAAGAAGGCTGTTGCATTCGACGGGCGACAAGGTGGGACTGATGTCAACCACAGGGGCAGGCATAGCCACGGTTGACGTCGCGTGCTCCACTGATAGGTTGTCTTGTACTGAGGTAAATTCGTCGAAGTAAGCAACAGCCGTCCCTTTTACAATTTGTCGACGTTCCCTGGTAAAATTCGTCAGCAGGGGTTCGGCACGTCCGTCGTATACGTTAATTACGGCCCTGGTGATGGAAACGCCTTGACTCAGTACCAGTGCGTCGATGTGTTCGGCGACGCCAGTCCCGGTGTTCAAGTTGTCGCAGATAACAGGTACGAGAGAAGCTTCGCGGTGGAAGCGTGACGCCGTCGTCGGCGATACGTAAGCGGGATCGCTGGTGTTCTGCGGGGTTGACGTCGTCTGAGCTCGTAGCAAATGTGACGACGAGGTCATGGACATTATTCACTGCGCCGTACTCTCATGAAATTCATCCCCAATATAATTTTCTTGCAGCACTCAAAGAGTATGACGAGGGTGACGACGAAGGTTGCACCGGCGATTACTATCCTGGCTGTGCATTTTCCAATCGGCGTCATCGACTGGCCGCCTGCAGTTCTGATGTTGGGCCGGTCCACGGCATCTTTACGCTTCTCAGCGTATCGGCCAGCTTTTGACTTATTATCGAAAAATGGGAACCAGTATCGAAGAGAGCAGCCACTTGGTGGCCGTCAATGAAAACGACAAGATCGGCGCTGACGGCGTCGCTTGCAGGGATGTGGTTGGAGTCATCGGAACTTTAGAGTCGTCAGTCATTACTGATGGGGGCTCTTGCAAAGTTAGGCGGTTTGCAACCTCAACCCCGGAGGTCGCTGCCTCTAGTTTCCCCGGCGCGGGCCAGGAAACCTGCCCCTAGAGGCGTCAGGGAAATCGCCACGGGTCCGTGGGGTGTAACGAGCCGGAGAAGGGGAACGCGATAGATGCGTCGCTGAACCTTCCGGCCGAAAGTTTCTAGTACTTTCGTCGCAGGTACGTGCAGCATCAAACACAGGGTAATTGCAGTTGGGAAACCTTGGATACCCAGCTGCGCGGCAGTGGCACGCACGGTAAACATGTCCTGCTTCGCCGCAGTGAAAGCATAGCGGCCGGCGGTCAGCGGTGCGGCACAAATCGGTGTTTCGAAGCGGGTAGCCGGCAGAGGATTCGCCGTAAGACCGAGATGCAGCTATCGGCTGGCGGTGATATGGCATAGCTGGCGGCGGCTGTGACTGTAGAAAATAGGCCGTCGGGGATGGCGGTGATGGCTGCGTCGTAGTGGTTGACGGTGTTATAAGCATCGAAGTGGCGGGAGGCGGATGACAGACAGCTTTCGCGTAGGCTAATAGTCGCGGCACCGCCTGCTGGTCTGGCGACGAAAAGAGCGGTCGAACTTCCTCCCGAACGAGATCAGCGACAGAAGCCACCGCTGGTGCCATAGGAGAAATACCGAGCTGCAGGATCTCCTCTCGCACAATCTCTAGGATGACTTCACGCAGAGACGTGCCACAGCTCTCAGATAGAATTGAAGCATTCACCGGTGAGTTCTTGCGATTACATTTGCGGTACCGTTGCTGTAGTACCCGTTCTATAGTGGTAGCCTCCTCGGTGAATTCGGCCACTGTCGTCGGTGGGTTCCTCACGAGTCCCGCAAACAGTTCCTCCTTAATTCCGCGCACGAGATAGCGTAACTTCTTTTCTTCGGCCATCTCAGGGTCTGCTCTGCGGAAAAGGCGGGTCATATCTTCTGCAAACATGGCAACGCTCTCGTTTGGTTTTTGAATACGGGATTCGAGCAGGTGCTGCGCGTTGTCTCATCTGTCGCTATTAGTGAATGGGTATAGCAGCTGGGTGCGGAAAGTATCCCATGGGGTCAAACATCTCTCACGGTTAACAAACCACATCCGCGCACTGTCGTGAAGCGCAAAATAGACATTAGCCAGCTTTTTCTTGGAGCCCCAGTCATTATAAGTGGCGACACGCTCAAATTGCTCCAGCCAATCTTGGGCATCCTCAAAAGTGTCACCATGTAAACTTTCTGGGATCCTTGGATTCTGTAGCGTCACCTTCGATGGAGTTGCAGTAGCCATGGCGGAAGTAGGTAGACGCGTTCCTGCAGGGTCCTGCAAAAGGTTGAACTCGGGCGTCAGACCTAGCAGGCGGCGATGTTACCGGTGAAGAGGAGTTTCGACGAACGCAGGTGATTCCGTGTTCAATGTATGGCTCCGCAAAGGGGTGCCGAGCATGATGCAATCATACCCCGCACCTCCACCAGTGTCACCGCCTAGTAGGAGACGGAAAAGCCGGTGTGCAGGACGTGTAAAAGCACTTTATGAGAGCAGTCAACACGACGTCGTTGACGTCTCTGTTTTTCTACTCGCGCGCTACTTCAGTGTCGTTTTCATCGCCTGGCACATACCCGCGGCGACCATAGAGAATGTGGCAATATTCTCACAGAGGCAAGTAATTTAGGCCTCGGTGTCGTCTTCATTCAGTGGCAAAACGGAGAGGAACGAGTCATTGCGTATGCTAGTCGAACATATTCGAAGGCTGAGGTGAACTACTCAGCGACAGAAAAAGAATGCCTCGCGGTGATATGGGCCATCAGCAAGTTTAGACCATACTTATATGGCCGACCATTCCGAGCTATCAGCGACCATCATTCGCTGTGCTGGCTGGCGAATCTCAAAGACCCATCTGGAAGGCTGCCAAGATGGAGCCTACGGCTGCAGGAATACGATATAACGGTCGTATACATGTCCGGTCAGAAGCACAGTGATGCTGACTGTTTGTCACGTGCAGCGATTGAATACACGGAATCTATGCTTAGGGAAAATGAATAGGATTGCCCGTTCCTAGGAGCTGTGACAACAGCGCAAATGGTTCAGCAACAGCGATCCGACGCGCAGTTACCCCTGCTCATTGATTACCCAAAAACACATCCTGTCGACATACCACCAGCTTTTGTTCGCAGCTTGTCGTCATTCGTCCTGAGAAATAATGTCCTGTACAAAAGAAATTTTGAATATAGTTCAGAGACATTTCTGCTCGTCATGCCTTCAAAGTTACGACTCGAGATATTGGAAGCATGCCACGACAACCCATCAGCAGGAGATTTAGGAGTGAGCAGAACATTCGCAAGCATCAGCATGAAGTATTCCAATGTTATCGAATTCTGTTAAACACTGCGTAAGAACCTGCCGGGACTGCCATAGACGTAAAATATCATCATTCAAGCGAGCAGGCCTCCTACAACTGATACAGCCACTGGAAACTCCATTCTCACAAGTGAGAATGGATTTCCTTGGCCCCTTTCCCACATCGTCTTCAGGAAGGCGTTGGATCGTGGTTGCAACTGACTACATAACTCGATATGCCGAGACAGGGTCTATTGTCAAGGGAACGGCTAGTGAAGTAGCTGATTTTTTCGTCACTACTATAGTACTTCGGCATGGCGCGCCTAAATTTCTCATCACAACCGAGGAACCATATTTACTGGCCATTTGACACAGTCCGTCATGAAATTCACGCACACAAGTCACCGAAAAACCACTCCATATCATGCGCAGACAAATGGACTGAATGAACGACTGAACAGTACACCGACTAATATGTTGTCAATATACATGGACATGGAGCGCCGAACATGGGGCAGGATACTACCGTACGCAACGTTCGCGTACAATAGCGATGTGCAAGAGACGACTCAAGTGACACCTTTCCAACTCGTTTTTGGCCGGACCATCACCACAACCTTAGATGCAATGCTACCAGTAGATGAGACCTTCGAAAATGCCAATGGCGTCAGCGACTTCACACAAAAGGCCGAAGAAGCACGGCAGCTGGCGCGACACCGCATTCACCAGCAGCAGTAAACCGACGCGGACCGATACAACTTGCGACGAAATCCAGTAAGCCGCACCTGGAGACAAAGTATGGGTGTGGACTCCCGTACGCATGCGTGGCCTATCCGAGAAGCTTCTTCGTCGGTATTTTGGCCCGTATAGGATAATGCGCCGAATTAGTCCATTGAACTACGAAGTTGCTCCAGAAGGTCAAGTAACGTCATCACGACGGCGGCACGGAGCAGAAATCGTCCATGTCGTCCGAATGAAACCGTACTGCGACAGGCAATAACTGCTTCCGCCTACAAACATTGCGAGTTCATGACAGTCTAGAAACCACCACCTTCTGTATGAGCATCGGGACGATGAACACTTGGAAGGGGGTCAATCACACACGACGATTTCAAATTACGCGCGCCAGCCGCTTCATGCGTCCCTTCAGCTGTTTACTTCTACCTGCGAAAAATAGCGGCACTAAAGCGGGAAACACGGGCTCGCAATGGACGCGCAATCGGAGCAACGCGCCATCAGAACGTGACACGAGGAGAGAAGAAGAGGTGCGGGTCTCTTGCGAAAAGACTGTGGTCGTTCTAGTGAGGCTCTCGTTAAACTTTTTGTCGGGCACAAGTTCGCCCAAGGTAAAGTGATTAAAGCGCCGTCACTCAACTGTGCGTTGCAATATTATGTATATTTGTGCGTAGTGCATTGGACTTAATTATGATCTTAGAACAGGAAGTCGAAGTTCAATATACACCTTTATTGGAACTTATCTGTTGACATGAATTGTCAAGCAGCTTGGTGAAAATCAGTTATCGCCTTGAAGATAGCTGGTACTCGTTGTCGCAGCTCCAGTTCCTGCCGCTGTAAAAGTTAAGTTGAATTATTTTGTAACATCAATGGAAAGGGGCTCAAGAACACTGTTACGTTGAAACATTTCAAATCAGTGTTTTTGTACAAGCAGTATACATCCTAAGTCAAATTTTATATAATAATATTTCCCGTTTCTTTACGCCACTACTTACACGCAAAAGAAGTTCAGGCGTACTTACCTTATCTATCGTTTTCGGTAAATCCCCTGCAAGATAGAAATTTAGGGTTACTTCTTCAAGCCAATATAGTGAAACTACAAGGGCTTTTACCAACATGTTGTGTCGCGTAACTTACAGAAAAACATCAAGTGTGAACAAATCAGTCTTTACTTTGCTCTAAGAAACTGTTGCAGGAAGAACGCCTACAATTATCACCGTATATTTCACTCGTAGACTTCCATTGAAGTTTGTGAGATCGGTATCACTGAATATTAGCTTTATAATTATTTGGTACCAAAAATCTGGCTATCGCATGATGTCTTGTGATACGTGTCATCTTGTCTGTAATATATTGGAGATAAAAACAAGTGATAACGTCCTAACTATATTCGCCTGTGGCTATTTCTACGTTTCGTACTTCTCAGTCAAGAAAAATGTTGCATTTAGTAAAGGTTTCGCAATGGTGCGGTCAACGTAGATTTTAGAGCGCAGCTCTTAGGCACCCGTCCCGGCGGCAATCGCCGGTTTCAGCCTCCTACCTCGGAACCGAGTGAACGAGCACAGCCAAAGATGTACAGTGCACAGTAAAGAATAAAAAAAAATCCGCGAGAAATAGAGAGCGTTAGGAGGAAAGCTGAGGAGGAGGGTGTGCCGGGAGCGCGAGACGAAGAGTGTAGTGCCGCGTACAAGAGGCTTGGCGGCAACGATGGCTGCGAGATGGCACTAGAGTAACGCGCGTCGTCTTTATGGCGCTGCATGATCGGAGGTTCTCTGTGGGTGCTGGTGTGAATAGAATTCACGCGTTACGCACGCGATTCCTCGCCCGATCTCCCGAGTAGCGAGCCCGTAGCGCCATACTTCGCTCCGTTTTCAACGAGCAAAACCAGGTAGATTGTCCGCTCCACGCAATATATCGCGAAATGAAAACACGTATACAGCTCTGCTCAGATTTCGCATTAGAAAGATTCGTCGGTAAATTTTTTCGTAGTTCTAAACATTGCTACGCATGTGTGGCGCTAAACAGGAGGATTCGTCATTGTAGTCAATTATACACTTGGTCTGCATAATATCAATGTGCACTAATAAGGCGATTCAATCAAACAACCATGGCAGACCATAAAATCTTGTGTATTCACAAGGTAAGCTGTTCACACTGCTATCGTACGCATGTGTGTAGGTAGGTCTATGCAAGTGTAAGCGAGATTCTCACGCAACTTTGGGAGCTTAGCGGCACAGGGTTGTTAAAAGTGCAACCGTAAGTAGTGAGGGCTGTGTTTCAGTTTGAAATGTTCAAGAATATGCTGACTGTCCGTTTCGCCATTTTGTGCCTTTTCTCCTAGCTGCTCAGGGCGTTCGTGTCTAGGGACATCCTGATGTATCCGAACACCTATAAGGATCTACGGCGCGGGGTTCATGAGTATAGAAAACTGTTCCGGCATAACCCAACCAAATATGGCGGTCGGTGGTAATGCGATCAGGGCTGAAGCAATGTAGCGGTGCACTGCATAGCTATGGACACCTTTATTTACTCTTTGGTTGGTCACTTTGGAACTTCATTGCTTCAGTTGTATGGGGCATATACTTTCTCGGCGTTTATGACGCTCACTGTAAGGGGTCGGCCATATCAATAATTGCATGGCCAAAAATGCGCGCTAAAGAAACAGTGGCAACGATGAAATGACGAAAGAGGAACGTCTTCATTGCAAAAAAAACGACAACAGCTGAGCGCTTCCAATGACGTGTGAACGTGAAAGAATAAATGCCCAATGGAAGGCCCCTGACCAGTCCTTCGATTGATGAACTACTCGCGGACAAGCAAGCCCGTTGAGATGCTTGAACCATGCCTCGTATATAGGACAAAGCCGGCGCAATTCTATCCCGGACGTCATGCTACCTTGCCCAACTACCATAGAATGTAATGCGGGCGCTCCCGAATAAGCGGCGATTATGATGCCACCGCTTTCGCCACGCCATCTTGCCAATGGAAATTTCAGTCCAAGAATCAGGATGTCATAAAGCAGTGTTCATAGGCCTACTATCTACGTTTAGCCCGCTAGGTAAGACATTCGACTTCTGAGCGTGCGGTCGTAGCTTCGAAACTCACTACCGCCTTTCGAAATTATTCTGTCCTTTTATACAGTGACTTATTTATAGCCATTATGGAAGCGAAGTTGGAATGCAGGCAGCCGCTTGTGCGGAAGTCGTGGGTAACGCAGACTTCCGATAGCGAGGTTGACGTGACGTGGCGGCAAATCCTTCTTCCTTCAAGTAACGCCTGGCGCGCCAGCACAGCACCACATGTTTCCTTTAACCCACTGTGCTGCCTCGAGACGTGTACGTGACATGGCGTCGCAGTCCATGAGAATTTAGGCGCCGTTTCCCTGCTGAAGACCTCGGCTTTTTCGTTTATTGGGCCATAAAATGTGTCCAAATCAATAATGAAGGTAGTATGAACACTGCGGCACAAAAGTTGGATGACGATTTCGAAATGATAATGAATGACGACAACAAGACTAGGAAAATGTCTTGAGGTCATTCTGATGATGGCGAGTGCTTCACGAGGATAGTGTGACGACGACGGCCTAATTACGAAGCTATGACGATAATCGGATGACGAAGGTGTAATGACAACGTATAACGACCAGTCTGGCATTGAGACTGTGGTTCCACACCTTATGTGCGCTGGGGATTCTATGGCAGTCAAAAAAGCAAAAAGGACTATTTGGTGGCTGTTCATACTTTCCTATTGCAGTATGTAGTACTAAAATATGCGGTAAAAAAGGATGGACAGGTGCATGGTACTCCAACTTCAACCGGTTCATTATTGTCAGATTACGTATACATAGGGCAAGGGGCACATTTAAACGTGCAAGAAGAAAGACAATAAACAAAATTACGCAACAATAACAAAACACAAAGACTTAGGATAGCATGTGAATCCAGAAGCCAGTCCAACGAATTACAACTTTTAAGGCACATTCTGCTTCCCTTGGTTATCTATAGATTGGGACAAAATGTCATAATATCCCTGTACCCTGCATTGCGTGCACGGCTAAGAATCCTAGCTGTTCAAAGCAATCCTTAGTCCCCAACATCGGTGCACCTCATAACTGTGTCCTCGTTTTCGCACGCAAAACCACAGAATTTATTTCCCGCAGCGAATTCTAAAACACAATTTAGGAAATATATTTTCCGCAAAACGCGCCATGAGACCTGTGGCCTGGCAGACTGCCCCGTCTGGGCATCAGACATATTGAAATGGGTTCACTCTTCTTGTTGTTTATTGGCTTTCCGGTCATATATATATATATATATATATATATATATATATATATATATATATATATATATATATATATATATATATATATATATATATATATATATAAAGAGAGAGAGAGCGTACTGCGAAGACATGGGATTTTTCCCCACCTGCGGTAAGTTGCTTTTTCCTCCGCTTTTCTTGCCATTATAGTCTGGTTCCTTTAATTCATTTAGCAAGTACACGTCAGTTCCCCTGCGTTGTCTATGGAGTCTTTGGTTGTTGGCTTCTAATGATATGAATAATGTATATTCTACGGAAATAAACACGCTGTAGTTCGCGCACAATTCGTTTGTCATTAGTATTTGTCGCAGTGTTTGCGTACTCCATAGTGTAAAGAGATATCAGGGGAGAAGGACGACGATACAAAGCAGACGATGGCGTAAGAACTGTAGAACACTCACGAATATATAGCGAAAGCATAATTTTTATCAAATGACGAAGGAATGCCGGCGATGGAATGACACAGACGGTTTAGCGACAAATATACAGCTTGCCCTAATCACATGCCTTTTGAGGGTATAATAAGTACTTTTGTAATAACTTATATTGCATTAACATTCATAGGGTACTTCACATACTTTCCGGGGGTAAACAATCTATGCACACATATATGTATCTATATTTTTATATAATCGTTTCGCCTCCCGAAAGGATCACGGCGTGGTTCGTGGCAGATGTGTAGCACATCGGACTGCGGGGCTAAGGGAACAGGGTTGAAACCCTCCGTCGGAAGAACATCGGTCACTGAGTATGTGACAGTCTGTATGGGTCGCTCTTCAAGCAATGTATAGCATGCCAACATGGGTCAATATTGACATGAGACTGGGTAGGTACCGCTGTTCAGTAAAACTCTCACGCTCCTTTAAAGCACCAGGTACGTACCACGCGGTGAGCGCTGGTCTTTGATGAACGTCTTTGAGGAGTTCTTGAGTAACTACGTAGGTGTCACTGGTCATGTGCCGCTTTAATATGAATAAAGGTTCCTTTAAATTTATATGATGCTTGGTGGAATGGAACACACGTCATAAAGGATTCTCAAAGACTCCATACCAATGTTTAAGCAGCCTGGTCAACCCATGCGCTGGGTATTTACTAATATTAAATGAACGTTTTTCACGCCAACGCCTTGGTGAGCAGCGCCACGGATCCACTGCGCTTGTGGCGCTCTTAAATTAACATCTCGCCAGCTGGGGCCACTGAGCGTGTACCACAGCGTTTGCCATTGGCGAGGGAACTATTCTCAGCGTTCCCAGGCACTGGTACGTCACGCTTGTTGTCTCAGTAGCCAAGGATGGATTTGCCGGTGCACCAGATGGCACTGAGTGTAGAGAAAATAGCACACGGGAGGAGCTGGTTGGTGAATTATACGTTCCAGACACTGGCACATGTGCATTTCAGAGGACACGGACGAGCTCTGTGCTGGCGGCACTACATGGCGCCAAGGTTTCTTAGAGAAGCGCGAAAAAATAGTCCCACTGCAGTATGCGCCTGATGCATTACTCGTTTCTTCGGTGTCATTGCGTTGTGCGCTACATAATTCAATGCATAACATATTTGTGTTGACAGACATTGTGAGTCAGTTTCTGGTCATTTTTACGTGTTGCCGAAGCGCACGAGCAGCAACGAAACCGTTAAACAGTAACCACTAACAAGCACCGCACTTTTTTTTACATCCTAGTAGCCTTTAGCAACATTTCTATGTTTTACAAACTTGTATAAACTTCTTAATTTTCTTAATACCCCTCTTAATTTTCTTTCAGCAACCAAAGCACTTAAACTGCGGGCTCTGAGGAAGACAAGTCGTATGCTTTTCTCACAAAGGGAAGTTATTTTTCGTAAAGTTTTACGCCACATACGTAAAGTCCTGAAAACATCAAAATGTAAGAATTGGTCCAATATTTCAGCAATACCCATGTCCCGATGACAGTCCACCTTAATGCATTTAGCATTGAGTCAATGGAGCGACGCAATATATTGTCACCGTCGAAAACTGTTATTTATGAGGCGCGTGCTGCAGCTGCAGTCAACTTTCGCGCTTCCTTGTAAATTCACATTGCCATCTATCGGGGCCGCCGGAAAGCCTGCGCATGGCCTCCGAAACCCATGATGGATAAGTGCGCGTGAAAGCTTAAAAATAGGTCAATCGGTAAGTTGGGCACTTCTTTCGCGCCTCGATGCTGCTTCTGCTGATGATTTATTCACGGTTCCTTTAAAATGGGGCGATTAAGAACAGTCAGCTTACCAGCTATAGGTAATCAGCTATAATATACATGCTTCTCATTTTATCATATTTTATACGCCTCTCATTTTTCTCTTCATCAAAACCTTTATGTGTACCTTGTACCGCTGCGTATGCCGTTAACGGATCCTTTCGCATAAATTTCTGGCCAACTTTACCACGAATACCCTAAATGTGTATTGCTTATCTCGACTGCTGACCTGTTGATGCGTGTTTAACTGCATAACAGTTGAGGCACTTTCAATCCAAGAGCTTCTGGGGAACCTACGTTACCTACGTGTCTCACTGGGTGAATACCTTCGCTTTGCGTTGGTATCTGCTGGGTGGCTTCCAGCTTTTCTTGCAGCATAGCCTGCACAAACTTGTTACGAATATTTGCTCCAGTATTTCTTTCTCTTTAGGCAACAAACTCTAGCACACAATTGCAAGGCCCAGTCATTTGTGTTATCGTACAGATATTGCCTTCTAATTCATTTCTTCTCATTTTTGTAAATCTTCATGTTCGTCTTAGTTCGCATTCTTTGCATCCAATTAGGTGTCTCCTTTTCACTCGTCTTCATTTTCCTGACTCGTGGTTGTCTATTTCGGCTCTCACGATTCTGACTATACTGACCAATATGTGCACTTGCAATGGTGCTAACGTCGTTTGTAAAGTGTTTTGATTCTCTAAGCAGTGCATTAAAAGGCTTGATTGGGTCAATCCTGATCAGATTAATAAATTAGAGTCGCTCCCGTGTTGCATGCAGAAATACCTTTTTTCCCAATTTCTCAATGTTTAATGTCACTGTCTCATCAACTTAGTGGTAGGGCTTTCGCGCAGCTGAAGATAAGGAAGGGAGAACGCGAAGACAGCTGCGATACATTTGAATTCAATGTCTTACGTATATTTTTGTGAAAGGTGGCAGCCCCCTTCAAGAGACAGGCAATGGGCAGTTCGCAGAGTAAAGACAGAGTACAATAGGAAGACGCTACAGAAATGAATCAGATTTCTCGAACACACAACTGAGAGGCACACTTATATAAAATACCCGATTTTAATGTAATGAAATAAATTATACAAAAACAAATACAGCGGACATTTAATTTTAAGGTGAAGAAGCTCTGCAATTAAACGGACGAAACAAAACAAGTTAGCAAGTTCTAAAGTCGAGAAGAAATAAAAACGCTTGTGACAGGAACATGTCACGCACTTCATGCAATAAGATGTTGCGAAAACGACCCCATCTTGTTTTTGGAAGTTATATAACATCGAAAGTAACCGGTATTGAATCATTTGATTAGCAAAGTTTATACAACAATGTGTTACATTACATACGATAACTCCTGATTACGAACGTCATCTTGCACTGTGCCTCGTTTAAGATTCACAAGACTTTGCAATGCAGGGTATTTCTTCTTTGTGCATAATATATTGTAGCGAGAAAGCCTACATTGATAAAATGAAGTGATTTTAAGTGCGCGTAACTTTGGAAATAATTCAGCTGTCTGACAAAAATAGGACACTGCGCAAACTAATGTTATAATTCACTTTTGTAATAACAACACCTTCGTTATAATAACATTTGTAATTGTGCCCCACGCAGATTCCAATAATTTAGATTGAGGAAAATAATGAGTTATATAGTGGCTGGCTGGGAACATTGCACAATTCCTCTGCAAGAAGCCAATGGTGCGTGAAAGCTTGCCAATCACGAACTCAACATGTGCATCAAATTGCAGAATTGCAGAAAAATAGATGCCGATAGTTTCTAGGAACTGAATATTGTCCCGTGGTGGTGACGTTGAAGAACACAGTAGCAATACTGTGAAACACAAAACTGACTTATATTGGGCGAATCTGTGCCCACAAGAACAGGCTACACTTATAGCACAACGCCAGCGGCGAACACGGTCGGCGGTCGTCGAAAACCTGATCAGCGGGTAAATCGCGTCGGCTTTTATACATGAGTCGTCGAATGTGCCTGAGTAATCGCTGGGACCCTCGTGCCTTCCATAAAGTTCTACATTATTCGCGTCGCACGCACATGCGATCAGATTACACAAGGTTCGGTCAGAGACAGCGGATAGAAGCATCGATAACATTCCAGAAACTTCACAAACATGCAGGCGCGTCCTGCGCTGTGCGATAACATTTGTTAGGTAGTAAAACGTATCGCCAAATAAACACAAACAAGTACACGTGTCAATACCCCCCTCTTAAAAAGTATCGACCCGACGCTGCACACAAACGAAAGTATTAAAGAAGCACTCCTAGCAAAAAACAAAATAAGAAAAATTCGTCAGCGTCCGTAAAACGGTTTAGGACGCACCACATGGACCACTTCAGATCGTGCGTGGCGCCGCTGTGAATGCGAAATGCCGTCTGGCACGGCCTCATAGTCCAGTGCGCCAATACGTTGGAGGACCTTGTAGTGTCCGAAATAGCGTCGCACTAGATTATCACTCAGTTCTCGTCGGCGTATCGGGGTCCATACCCAAACACGGTCGCAGGGCTGGTACTCGACGAAGCGTCGTCACAGGTTGTAGTGTCGGCTGTCGGTACGCTGCCTGTTCTTGATCCGTAGGTGGGCGAGCTGTCAAGCTTCTTCGGCGTGCTGGAAATAGATAGCGACGTCAAAATTTTCCTTGTCAGTGACGTGTGGCAGCATGGCGTCGAGCGTCGTCGTCGGGTTCCTGCCGTAAACCAGCTTAAATGGCGTGATCTGTGTTGTTTCTTGCACCGCCGTGTTTTAAGCGGATGTTACGTACGGCAGGACCGCATCCCACGTCTTGTGCTCGACGTCGACGTACATTGCTAGCATGTCGGCGAGGGTCTTGTTCAGGCGCTCCGTGAGACCATTCGTCTGCGAATGGTAGGCATTTGTCCTCCTGTGGCTTGTCTGGCTATATTGCAGAATGGCTTGGGTGAGCTCTGCTTTAAAAGCTGTTCCTCTGTCGGTAATGTGGACTTCTGGGGCACCATGTCGCAGCATGATGTTCTCGACGAAAATTTCGCCACTTCAGGTGCGTTGCCTTTTGGTAGAGCTTTAGTTTAAGCGATGCGGGTGAGATAGTCCGTCGCCATGACGATCCACTTATTTCGGGACGTTGACGTCGGAAACGGTCCCAACAAATCCATCCCGATCTGCTGAAATGGTCGGCAAGGACGTTCAATCGGCTGTAGTAATCCTGCTGGCCTTGTCGGTGGTGTCTTGCGTCGCTGACAGTCTCGGCATGTCTTGACGTAAAGGGCGACGTCCGCGGTCAGACGCGGCCAGTAATACCTTTCCTGTATCCTCGACAGCGTCCGGGAGAATCCGAGGTGCCCAGCAGCTGGATTGTCGTGCAGGGCGTGCAGTACTTCTCGACGCAGCGCTGACAGTGCAACAAGAAGGTAGCTCGCGTGGACTGATGAGAAGTTCTTCTTCATGATCAGGTTGTTTTGTAGCGTTAACGAAGACAACCCGCGCTTAAATGCCCTATGGACAAGGTTGGTGTTCCCTTCTGAATACTCGACGAGGCATTTTAGTACCGGGTCTGCTCGCTGCTGTTTAGTGAAGTCTTCCGCACTTATTATTCCAAGGAAGGCGTCGTCGTCTTCGTCGTCTTGCGGTGGGGGATGAATGGGGGCGCGTGATAAGCAGTCGGCGTGGAGTGATTTCTTCCAGACTTGTGTGTTACGATTACGTCATATTCTTGCATTCTGAGGCTCTACCGCGACAGCCGTCCTGAAAGGTCCCTTAAGTTAGCTAGCCAACACAACGCGTGATGGTCGCTGACGACTTTGAATGGCCTGCCATAGAGGCAAGGGCGGAATTTTGCTGTAGCCCAAATAATGGCGAGCCATTCCTTTTCAGTCGTAGAATAATTGCCTTCCGCTTTTGACGGCGACCGGCTGTCAAAAGCGGAAGATATCGCCCGTTCAAGTCCGTCTTTCCTCTTAACTAGGACGGCACCGAGGCCTAGGCTACTGATGTCAGTGTGGGTTTCAGTATGGGCGTCCTCGTCGAAGTGTGCAAGTACCGGCGGCGACTGCATGCGTCGTTTGAGTTCTTGAAGTGCGTCGGCCTGCGGCGTTTCTCACTTGAACTCGACATCACATTTCGTTAGATGTGTTAGCGGCTCCGCGATGCGCGAAATGTCCGTGACAAAGCGCCTATAGTAGGCACACATGCCACGGAATCTGCGCACTGCTTTCTGTCGATTGGCTGCGGGACCTTTGCGATGGCAGCTGTCTTCTGTGGGTCGGGGCGTACTCCAGATTTGCTGATGACGTGGCCTAGGAATAGAAGCTCATCGTAAGCGAAGCGACACTTTTTCGGTTTCAGAGTGAGCCCTGATGACTTGATGGCCTCTAATACTGTCGCAAGCCGCTTAAGGTGATTTAGGAAATTTCCGGCGAAGACGACGATGTCATCCAAGTAAAGAAGACTGGTCTGCAACTTCAATCCTGCTAAAACCGTGTCCATCACGCGCTTGAACGTTGCAGGCGCCAAGCACAGTCCAGTTGGCATAACCTTGAACTCATAGAGGCCGTCTGGCGTGATAAAGGCGGCCTTTTCGCGATCCCTTTGGTCGACTTCTATTTTCCAGTAGCCACACTTGAAGTCCGTCGATGAGAAGTATTTAGCGTTGCCGAGCCGATCCAATGCGTCGTCTATCCGTGGGAGGGGATATACGTCTTTCTTTCGGGGGGGGGGGGGGAGATGATTTTGTTCAGTCCACGCTAATCGACGCAGAAACGTAGGATTCCGTCCTTTTTCTTCACTAAAACAACTGGAGACGCCCACGGGCTTTTCGACGGCTGGATGATGTCGTCGTGCAGCATTTAGTGGACTTGTTGTATTATAGCTTCGCGTTCTCGCGTCGAAACTCGGTAAGGGCTCTGGCGGAGTGGTCGAGCGCACTCTGCGATTATTCTGCTATGCTTTGCGACTGGTGTTTGTCGAATCCTCGATGCCATCGAAAAGCAGTCTTTGTATCGTCGAAGCAGACTTCCGAGCTGTAGCAGCTTAATCACGGGGAGACTTGGGTTTATGTCGAAGTCTGGCTCGGGAGCTACGGTCGTCGGCGTAGATGCGACAGAATCCGAGAGGACAAACGCATTGCTGGTTTCCAGAATTTCCTCGATGTACGCGATCGTCGTACACTTGTTGATTTGTTTGAACTCCTGGCTGAAGTTTATCAGCTACACTTCCGTGTTTCTTCCGTGCAGTCGAGCGATCCCTCTTGCGACGCCAGTTTCACGGTCGAGCAGTAGACGTTGGTTGCCTTCGATGACGCCTTCTGCGTCAGCGGGCGTTTCAATGCCGACCGAAACAACAATGCTAAAGCGAGGCGGGATGCTCACTTGATCTTCGAGCACACTCAAGGCGTGGTGACTATGAGGGCTCTCCGGCGGTATCGCTTGATCTACCGACAGCGTTATTGACTTCGACTTCAGGTCGATGATTGCGCCGTGTGGGTTCAGGAAGTCCATGCCGAGAATGATGTCTCGAGAACACTGTTGCAGGATAACGAAGGTGGCAGGGTAAGTCCGGTATTGAATGGTAATTCTTGCCGTGCAGATTTCAGTCGGCGGGATGATCTGTCGTCCAGCGGCTCGCATTAACGGGCCTTCCTATGCAGTGTTTACTTCCTACAACTGGGCTGGGATGGGTTCACTCATGGCGGAGTAATCGGCTCCTGTGTCTTCTAAGGCGGTGACTGCGCGGCCGTCAAAAAGCACGACGAGGTCGGTTATTCTTTGTCTTGCGTTACAATCAGACCTTGGCGTCGGATCCCGGCTGCGTCGCCTTGACCTGTGGCTGGTGCGTGGCGTCGTCAGGTGGTCTTTCGTTGGGGTATTTTTGCTTCCAGTCTTCGTCGGGACGGCGGCGTGTCGTTGTTATCTCTTCGAGGCAGTCTCTTCGTAGTCTTTGTAGGCGGCGGAGCATCTTCGTGAGTTCGACGAACAGCAACCGCACCTCCATCGGTTGCTGCTTTTAGTTTTCCGGATATAGACTCACGGAGTGGCCTCGGCCTGGGCCAGTGTATGGACGACGCTGCGGCGACAGGTAGCGGCCTGGTGACGGCGAACGTAACGGTCGTCAAGGGCTCCACTGTGTAGCGGCGAGGTAGTCGGCGATGTCACGAGGGGGTTAACCATCCCTCATGCGCTGTGCGTTGACAGCGAAGCCTCGCAATCCCTGGTCGCCAAATGGGCATCGGTGGTACACATGGCCGGCTTCGCCGCAGTGGCCGCAGGGCAGGCGGTGGTCGGAGGCGCGCCAAATATCCATCTTCCTCTCGTAGGTGCGCTGGGCGACGGGTGGTCGTGCTGGCGGCGGCGGCGGCGGATGACGGAAGTGCGGCGTTACAGGACCCTGGCGCGGCCGCGGAGGGGGACCTCGACGACCTCGCTTCTGGCTGGGGCTTCGGTAATTGAGGTTGCGCCTCAGGAGTTCCCAGCGATCGCTTAACCTCATCTTTCACGATGTCAGCGATTGAGGCTACTTGAGGCTGCGACGAAGGTGAGGCCTTGCGCAGTTTTTCGCGCACAATGGCCCTGGTGGTCTCTTGGAGATCAACGGAGCCCAGCGCTTGGATTGCGCATTGAGGCGTGAGCACGTGGCGGTTATATTGCCTAGTGCACATTTCTAACGTTTTCTCAATCGTCGTAGCCTCTGTCAGGAACTCACCTACGGTCTTCCGTGGGTTTCGTATTAGTCCGGCGAAAAGTTCTTGCTTTACGCTGTGCCTCAAGAAACGCACTTTGTTCTCTTCGGACATTTCCGTGTCGGCGTGCCGGAATAGACGGGTCATCTGTTCTGTGAAGATGGCGATGGTCTCATTGGGTAGTGGGCCTCTGGTTTCCAGCAGAACTTCGGTCCTTTCTTTTCGGACAACGCTCGTGAACGTCCTCAAGAAGTTACTCCGGAACATGTCATATGTTGCTAAGGTGGACTCCCGGTTCTCGAACCAAGTCCTCGCAGCATCTTCCAAAGAGAAGTACACATGTCGTAGCTTATCCTCAAAGGTCCAGTTGTTGAAGGTCGAGATCCTTTAGAAGGTTTCGAGCCAGGTTTCAGGATCCTCCGACGTAGCTGCACGGAAGGTGGGGGTCTCTTGGGCTTGTTCAAGTACGACGGGTGACACTAGGTGAGCCATTGTGGTTGTCTTGGCCACAATCTTCTTGGTCTTCTCAGATAGAAGTCCGTGCTCCGGGGGCGGCCGTTGTAGACGACGGCTTGCTCGATGGTCCGGTACTACGTTGGTGCTCTCTTTGCGTCCGGGCTTGCATAACGCCTTGTCGGGGGCGTCCGGTACATGGAAAAAAGCACCTCCACCAGATGTTACGTGGTAGTGACGTTGAAGAACACAGCAGCAATACTGCAAAAGACAAAACTAACTTTTATTGGGTGAACCTGTGCCCACAAAGACAGGCTACACTTGTAGCCTAACGATAGCGGCGAACGCGGTCGGCGATTGTCACAAATCTGATAAATGGGTCAATCGCGGCGGCTTTTATGTATCAGTCGTCGAATGTTCCAGAGTAATCGCTGGGACCCGCGTGCCTTCCACAAAGTTCTACATTAATTGCGTCGCGCACACATGCGATCAGATTACACAAGGTTCGGTCAGCGACAGCGGATAGAAGCATCGATAACATTCCAGAAACTTCCGAAACATGCTGGCGCGTCCAGCGCTGTGCGATAACATTTGTTAAGGGGTGAAACGTGTCGCCCAATAAAGACAAACAAGTACACGTGTCAATATCATCAATGAAGGTTTGATTGATAAATATAGGTTACATGGTTACTGGTTACATAGTTACATGTTTACTCTTTGACGCCGATGTAAGGTTACTGCCTCAGTTTTTCTGACATTCATTTTGAGATGGTTTTTGTAGAACATAGCTGAAAAAATATTGAATATTGCTACACGCGTCTGTTATTTGATTGTTTGAAGGAGGCCCATGGGCGCCATCACTCTAGAAAAGAGGAGGAATAACGAACCGGGCTCGGGCTGTGAATCTAACCGGTCAGTGCTACAACCGCTGTTGTAAATATCATCATCATCATTATCATCATCAGCCTGGTTACGCCCACTGCAGGGCAAAGGCCTCTCCCATACTTCTCCAACAACCCTGGTCATGTACTAATTGTGGCCATGCCGTCCCTGCAAATTTCTTAATCTCATCCGCCCACCTAACTTTCTGCCGCCCCCTGCTACGCTTCCCTTCTCTTGGGATCCAGTCCGTAACCCTTAATGACCACCGGTTATCTTCCCTCCTCATTACATGTCCTGCCCAGGCCCATTTATTTTTCTTGATTTCAACTAAGATGTCATTAACTCGCGTTTGTTCCCTCACCCAATCTGCTCTTTTCTTATCCCTTAACGTTACACCTATCATTCTTCTTTCCATAGCTCGTTGTGTCGTCCTCAATTTGAGTAGAACCCTTTTCGTAAGCCTCCAAGTTTCTGCCCCGTAGGTGAGTACTGCTAAGACACAGCTATTATATACTTTTCTCCTGAGGGATAACGGCAACCTGCTGTTCATGATTTGGGAATGCCTGCCAAACGCACTCCAGCCCATTCTTATTCTTCTGAATATTTCCGTCTCATGATCCGGATCCGCCGTCACTACCTGCCCTAAGTAGATGCATTCCCTTACGACTTCCAGTGCCTCGCTGCCTATTGTAAATTGCTGTTCTCTCCCGAGACTGTTAAGCATTACTTTAGTTTTCTGCATATTAATTTTTAGACCCACTCTTCTGCTTTGCCTCTCCAGGTCAGTGAGCATGCATTGCAATTGGTCCCCTGAGTTACTAAGCAAGGCAATATCATCAGCGAATCGCAAGTTACTAAGGTATTCTCCATTAACTTTTATCCCCAATTCTTCCCAATCCAGGTCTCTGAATACCTCCTGTAAACACGCTGTGAATAGCATTGGAGATATCGTATCTCCCTGCCTGACGCCTCTCTTTATTGAGATTTTGTTGCTTGCTTTATGGAGGACTACGGTGGCTGTGGAGCCGCTATAGATATCTTCCAGTATTTTTACATATGGCTCATCTACACCCTGATTCCGTAATGTCTCCATGACTGCTGAGGTTTCGACTGAATCAAACGCTTTCTCGTAATCAATGAAAGCTATATATAAGGGTTGGTTATATTCTGCACATTTCTCTATCACTTGATTGATAGTGTGAATATGGTCTATTGTTGAGTAGCCTTTACGGAATCCTGCCTGGTCCTTTGGTTGACAGAAGTCTAAGGTGTTCCTGATTCTATTTGCGATTACCTTAGTAAATACTTTGTAGGCTTGTAGTCGTTGTAAATATAACCTCTAAATATTTACTCGTCTTACTGATTCATTCTCCGCGTAACATTGTGGTGCAGGTGGAACGTTCCCCGTCCTCGCCACAGAGCTTTGAAGCAACCGCACCGTCGTTCTCACAGCCATGGCTTCCGATGGAACCACCCCGTCGCCAACTACACGTGCGGCGCCAACCACAACGTACGTTACGGTTCTTAGACTCCGTGATCCTTGGACATTCTCCGCCCAAAACGAAGTTGACGTCGACGACTGGCTTTGCATGTATGAGCGTATTAGACATAGCCAGCACTGGGACCCTACCATCATGCTTCCCAATGTGATCTTTTATCTGGACGGGACACCGCGTGTCGGGTCCCGCACCCAGGAGATCGAGCTCTTTAGCTGGAACATTTTCAAAGATCGGTTTCGCGACCTATTTGGCAACCCTTCAGGTAGCCAACAGGCTGCGCGAAAAGAGCTTGCCACCCGTGTCAAGTCGTCGACCGAATTGTACATCTCCTACAACAGGAACGGCTCGCGCTTTGGCGGAAAGTCGACGAGCACATGACCGAGGTTGCCAAGGTGGGCCATATCCTAAAAGGCATCGTGGACGACTCCTAATTTGCTCTGCTATAACAATGCTTGGACCGCCGACTCCGTTGTGAAAGAATGCCGCCACTTTGAGGCAGCCAAAACCCGCCGCATTGTCCGAACATTTTCCCGGCTCCCAAACAACCCTGCCACGTCCTCTTCAGCTCTTACTGCCACACGACTATTTCAAGAGAACGTCGCACGTATTGTTCGCCGCGAAATTGAAGCGGCGAGTCCAGACCCCCTTCATCAACGACCCCCTCACTGTACCTTTGACCAAGCGGCCCCCACTATTTCCGTTATTCAAGCAGTTGTGCGGGAAGAAATTGCAAACCTTGGCCTCCCTACCGCCTGCTGTCTCCCGACCTGATTCGGCACCCATTCCTATGTACACAACCACTAATGACCAGTTTTTTCGCTCCCGAACAACGCAATGCTGCTGAATGGCCAAAGTCCAGACTACAAACCGATCTACTTCGGTTTGTCGATCTACTTCGATCTACTGCCACCGCCTTGGTCATGTATCCCGCCACTCCCTCACCACCTGGACGCCGCCGTAGTGGAGCTCATTTCCTACTCCTGCCCATACGCCGACACTCACCGTTATTCACGTCGCCGTCGGTGCCCTACTTCTGATGCCCCTGACAGCCGCTTGTCCGTGCGATCAGCGTCACCTCAACGCCATCGCTCCCCTTCGCCACTTTTACTCGCCAAACCGACAGACGGAAAACTAGGCCATGCAGCTCTTGGAGGTAGGGCTGCATCCTGTTCATCCTGTCCAAATCATCCTCATCCACACGAACCTAATTGAAGTAGACGTGGATGGTGTTCCATTGACGGCAATAATTGATACTGGAGACCAATTGTCCATAATGAGTACAATCCTATGCCGTAGCCTCAAAAAAGACCTTACGCCTGCCATCACCCGAGCCATACGCGTCGCCAATGGTGACACTGTTAACGTCAGCGGTATGTGCACTGCTCGCATAGGAATTGATGGCCGCCAAGTTCCAGTTCCGTTCACCGTGCTGACCAGTTGCCCTCATCACCTAATCTTCGGGCTCTACTTTCTGACGACGCATTCTGCCCTCATCGACTGTTCTACCCATACGCTGTGCCTCGAGCTTCCTCGTCTTTCAGACGTTTGCTCCAAACAACCGAACACCATCTGCTATACAGCGTTGATTCGCTTATCTCCAGAAGCCCGAACCTTCGTCAAATTGTCCTCAACGGCAACCGTGCCTGATGGCGACTATGTCTTCCCACCTATTCGTGATGTCCTCCTGGCGCGAAACATGACTGTGCCACACTTCATCGTAACCGTTGCGGCTAATCGGATGTGTCTTACGCTCTCTCCCCGTTACCAATTTTGGCTTGACGAAGCAAGTGTTACCTGAAAGCAGAGCGGTGACCACGCTCTGGTCAGTCACAGATGACCACCTCACTGCTTTTGCAACCGACGTGCCTCCAGATCCTCCTGATTATCCGCAGGATGCCTTGAACCTCGACGGCCCATTACGTCCAATGGTCACTCCGGACCTCGCACCTCACCAAGCAGCCGCCCTATATCGCCTTTTGCTTTTCTACCGTGACATACTTCTCACCGACAATCGGCCACGTGGTCAGACGTGCCTTGCTTAGCATCGGATAAACACTGGTGATGCTGTTCCCATTCGCCGCTGACAGTATCGCGTGTCCACGGTAGGGCGGCAAGTTATTCAGCAGGAAGTAAACGAGATGCTCGCCAGAGGCATTGTTGAGCCCTCGTCGAATCCTTGGGCGTCGCCTGTCGTGCTCGTCAAAAAGGAAGATGGCACATTGCGTTTCTGCGTTGATTACAGCGACTTAAACCAAATTACTAAAAAGGACGTTTACCCTTGACCACGAATCGTCGACGCTCTTGATTGTCTTCACGGTGCCAAATACTTTTCGTCCATCGACTTTCGATCTGGTTATTGGCAGATTTCCTTAGATGAGCAAGACAAAGAAAAGACCGCTTTCTTCCCTTCAGATGTCCTCTACAAATTCAAGGTTATGCCTTTCTGGTTATGCAATGCCCCCGCCACGTTCGAAAGCATGATCGACTCTGCTTCAAGGTTTGAAATGGTCAACTAGCCTTTGTTACCTAATCGACGTTCTTGTGTTGTCTCATAAATTTGAGACGCACCTTGAGCACGTCGCAGCTATCCTTGACGTCTTCCGCAAGGCTTGGCTCCAATTAAACTTATCGAAGTGCCACTTCGGGCGCCGACAGATTACTGTGCTAGGCCGTCTCGTCGATGCTTGCGGAGTACAACCCGACCCTCAAAGGGTTCGAGCAGTAACGGCCTTTCTTGCACCTCAGTCTGTTAAAGACGTCCCGAGTTTTGTGGGCTCTTATTTCCGGTGGTTCGTGAAAGATTTCGCAGCAATCGCTCGACCACTCACTGAACTTCTCAAGAAAGACGTGCCTTTTACGTGGGGTTCCCCTCAGGCTGCCACATTTTCAAGTCTTATCACGGTTCTCATCAATCGACCGGTCTTGGCCTACTTTGACCCGTCCGCACCTACAGAGGTCCCAATCGATGCCAGTGGTTATGAGATCGGCGCCGTTGGCAACGCCAACACGCACACGACCGCGTTATAGACTACGCAAGCAGGCTCCTGAGAACTGCAGAGCGCAACTGTTCGATTACCGAGCGCGATTGTCTTGCTCTCATGTGGACAGTGTCATAGTTCCGCCCATATCTATATGCAAGCCCTTCTCACTAATGACCGACCATCATGCGCTCCGTTGGCTTTCATCGCTCAAAAATAATACTGGCCGGCTCGGTCGTTGGACCCTCCTTATACACTAATATCCCTACATAGTCCTTTACAAGTCGGGACCCCTACACCAGTACGCAGATTGCCTCTCTCGCTACCCAGTTGAAGAAGCGTCCTCTACGTGCGATGCTGACACCGACGCCTGTGTTCTCTCTGTTTTTCCACTGCTCCATGTCGCCGATGAGCAACGCCGTAAGCGGTCTTCGCGAGACGCTCCCGGACACTCGTAGCGAGCGGTCGCATTCCCCCTCGCTCCGACGACCGCGGCACTCGCTACAGCCCTCGTTGTGAGACGCGTTTTTTTACCCCTAACCCTAGCTACTTGTTAACCTTCTCCCACGACAGCGCTTTTGAGCGTAGCCCTTTTTAGGGCTCCCAGGGCAGAAAGTGCGTACCTGTAGCCGGCCGTTTTGGCCTTTGGTTGGACCCTGACAAGGATGACACCCAGGACACAGTTCCCGGGTTTCCTCTTGGCACGCCACAGCCTCGCTCACGAGCACTCGAATTGCTGCTTTTGGAGGCCCGCCGTATGCTAGGTTCGGAAGGGATGCCAAAGCGCTGGTCACCGACAACCCGTAAGAACGCCGGCCGTGAGAACGCCAACCGCCACGCACATGGCAACCGTCATCTGCGAGAGGCCGCCAACACCACTGCTGCCGCAGCATCTTTCGCCGAGATGGAAAGTGACGGCAATGCCTCAGCGCGTACGCCTCCGAGTAGCAGCACGATCTCTTCCTCGCCGGCCCCCAGCTGACAGCACGGAGTCGTTGCCATCGCTCAGCGCTTCGTGCAGCGGGTCAGCGACCTCTAAACCCACGAGGTCTGATCGCTCGTCGTTGTTTGCATCACTGCCTGCCTCACCACTGACTCGCATTGACAACGAAACTACCACCGCGGCCGCGACGGAAAGCAGCCCACTGCCATCGCTCGAAGCTCCGCAACATGGCGAACAAGCGAACGACCCCCGCCGGCGCCATGACAGCCACCCAGCGTCGCCTTCCCCAGCCCTCCACGTGGCAGCGGTTGCCGAGCATTCGCATAACGGGCCAGCTTCTCAAGCAAGCGCCGACAAGTTGAGCGGGGAACAACAAAAGCCCCCACTGGCCAAGCCACCCACTCGTCCGCGCCCGACAGAACGAGAGAAAAAGGTCAGTCTCGCCCGTCAATGACTCACGCCGGGGCCGCACCTGCTACAAGCTCTCAAGGTACAAGCAATGACGGCGCCGAAGTGAAAAATGCAACGGGGGAAAAAGCAATGCATTCCTCATCCGACCCAGCTAGCTCGGCGCGCCCGCGCCCCAGCTGTGTTGTCGGGCCGCTTCAGCTGCTCGCTCCGCAAAGCAGACAGCAGCAGCAGCCCCACACCGAGCCTGAACGTCGCCGAGCACTCATGTCCGCCTCGTATTCAACCGAGTAGTCTAATCAACACAGCGCTAATCCCACCTCACTACCCTGAAGGCCGGGAAAAGGAGGCCGCGCTACCGGCCTCTCCAGATGATCACACATACACCCTCGGTCGACGGCCCAGCTCCAGAAGAACGCGCTGATACGGTCCAGTTTCATCCCCAAGGGAAGAAAGGCAACTTCCTGAGACTGGCGCAAGAAACAATCGCCCCACAGCTCTCAGCAATTCAGGGAGCACATCGCGTGGGAGTGAACATTCGACGGAATGTTGTCGCCATCGACGCGCCCCCGGGGGCAGAGCTGTCACATCTCCTACAAGTGCGCATCGTCGGCGATGTGCCAGTGAGGGCGAAAGCTCTCACAAGAAACACCTGCGCTGGCACCAACTTCGGTGTCGACCGCTCGTTCGACACGGACACAATAAGAGACCACCTTGAAGCTCCCGTGACCGTCCTCTCATGCGAACGCTGGGGCCACAACATCGCGGTGCGATTCGCCGACAACGCCGTTCCGGCCGAAGTGCCCCTCTTCAAGCAGCGCCGCACGGTTCGTCCCAGACTCCCGCGGCCACTCCAGTGCGATCGATGCGGCTTGTTTGGTCACGCCGGCTCAACATGTTCGCGCGATTCCCGCTGCCTCCGTTGCAGAGAGTCGCATGCCACCGTCGACTGCACGGCGCAGAGGCCGCGCTGCATTAACCGCAGCGGGAATCACGCAGCCTCGGAGCCGCGCTGCTCCAACTGGCAAATGGAGAGGAATGCTGCCGTGCTTCACTGTCGCCAGAGCCTCTCACGCGACAGCTGGCTGTCGCTAAAGCTCTCGCCTCATCAGACGCCATCCGACGGAAGCAAGGAGCAGCCACCCGTCCTTTCGCGGTCGTACAACCTGGGGTGTCATTCAGTGACGCGCTCAGCGGTCGCGGCGCCCAGTCGGCGGAGCAAGTGCAGAGGCAACAGCCCAATACCCCACACCCCCGCCGCCTCCGATCCAAAGGATGGAGTTATTGCAGCCCTCGCAGCACCACTGCGCGTCCTCATAGAGACAGCAGCGATGGACGACACCAGTCGGCAAATGTGCGCCGCGGCCCTTGCAGCCCAGCAAGCCCTGCCCCAGCATGGATAGGCGATCTCCGAAATGTCGGCCGCGCATCCTCCAGTGAAATGTCCATTCAATGCGCCGCCGCCACGCTGAACTCGCCGAGCACCTCTCACTGCACGAATAATGTGCGCGCGTCCCTGCGAGTTTAACCTCCCCGGATTTGTGGCCTATCAGAGTACCGCTGAATGCCAGTCGCAGACCTGCAGCAAGACTCATTCCTACGACCCGCTGCATTCGCCTGGACGGTCTCACACATCTCTGTATGTTCGGGCATGTCTCGCGCAAGCCAATGTAGATGTCACCGATATCGTGACCACTGGCATCGAGTGTGTGGCCGTGACTGTGCGTGTTGGGGATGGTGACACTTTGTCGCCAGTGTTTATGTTCTGCCCGTGCGTCGGTGGCACAGTTCATTCGTGGTTGCGCGTGTCGCTCGCATCGGGGGTGACTGTGTGGTGTTGGGTGATTTCAACAGTCACCACACAACATTGGGGTGCCCCCACACCGAGCCGCGAGGTAGGGACTTGCTCAACTCCATCGTCTCTGCGGGCCTCCTACTTCTCAACACCGGTAGTCCCACATTAATGCGCCGGGGCGCACGGAAGAGTGCCATCGACTTGTCGCTTGTGAGCGAGGGCTGCCACCATAAGTGGCGACGCAGCCCCGACACTCAGGGCTCCGATAATTACCCGATCTCCATCGAGCCGCACGCAGCAGCCCTTGGACCGCGGCGATCCTACCGTGTCACTGAGTGGACACAGTTTCGGAAACTCTCTGCCACGTTCACTATGCAAACACAGATTTTCTGACTGATGTGACACGTTGTGCCGACGCCGCCACGAAATGCTGTTCTGTGCTTACGGGAACGCCGGTGCCCGACATGAAGCTGCTTAACCTTCGAGCTGTCCGGCGCCGCCCTGAACATCGAGCCATCAAGAGCGACAGGAAAGAGGATTGGACTCTCTACAATCGCCTTGATGCGGTGTGCCGCTGTCATGCCAGGCAGCGGCGCAACCAGAGCTGGAGCAGTTTGTGTGTGTCGCTCGACGATACGCGCAATAGATCGCGCCCGTGGCGCATTCTCCGCGCTCTCCTTCGACCAAAGATCCCTCGCTATCCTGCGCTTTCCATCGCGGTCGCACAGCGCTTGAGCGCAGAGCAGCTAGCAGACGCGTTCGCCGCCGCCTTTGCACCGCCGTCGCCGTTGCTTCCGCCGGATGTCCCAGTTTTCGAGCTTTCCGAACTTCCTGAGCACAACAAAGCCACTATCCTCGCACCACTGCGCTACTTCCCGACAAACGTAATTATGCAGCAGGTGAAGGCGCTGTGCACAGAGGACTTCACCTTGAGCGAGCTTCGCTTCGCGCTCAACGCTCGGAGGCGACATTCTGCGTTGGGCGCGGATGGAAACACCTACCAGACGCTGCGAAACATCGACGATGAGCAGCTCCGATCCCTGTTGGAGGTGTACAACCGCGTCTGGCGCACCGGCATCGTCCCTCCCGAGTGGAAAGAAGCAACCGTGGTACCTCTCCTCAAGAGTGGCAAACCGCGAAGCAGCGTTAGCTCCTACAGCCCGGTTTCGCTCACGTCTGTAGCCGGTAAGACACTCGAAACCACGGCACTTCGTCGTCTGGAGTGGATTGCAGCGGCACTCGAAGCATTGGCTCCCGAGCAGAGCGTCTTCCGCCTGCTGCGCGCAACGGAGATGCCCTGGCCGAGGTTTTCGCTACGCTCGAGCAGGCGGCGGGCCGTCGCGAGGCCGGCTACCTCGTCCTGCTTGATGTGCAGGGCGCCTTCGATGGGTTGCCGCATTCTACGATCGTCAGTGCGCTGCACGAGCTAGGCATCACCGACCGACTTCTCGACTACGTGCGAGCCTTCTTGTCTGATCGTACGCTTCGGGTGCGGGTTGGAGGTGCACTCAGCCGGCCGCGCAGTGTGTTTTCCGGTGTTGCGCAGGGCAGTGTTTTGAGCCCCTTTTGGTTTCATCTTGCCCTCGCGTGACTTCCGGACGACATCCCAAAAGCGATGCCCCTAGAAGTACGGGTGGCCATCTACGCTGACGACATTGCCCTCTTTGCGACTGGCCCTACTGAAGTCGGCTGGTGCACGCATCCGTCCCGACTGCAATCGACGTGGTGAACCAGTACATGGGAAGCATCGGCCCCCAGCTGTCGGCGACCAAAACAGAGACGCTGCAGGTACACCCACGGGGCACGCGAGCACGCTCTCCCGTAGCGCAAGAGCGTCCGTTACCTCGGCCTGCAGATCGACTGCCGCGTCAACTTCAATGCGGCCGTCTCCCACATCTGCAAGAAATCAAAGAATGTCGCCAGTGCCGCGCGCTGTTTTCTCGCGCGTGGACACGGATGCACGCCGCAACTCGCATTGCGCGTGTACAACTCTGTGGCCACATCGAGGGCACTCTACGACCTCCCCACCACCACCGCTCGAGCAGCGAATTAGAATGCTGTTGACATGGCGCATCGTACTGCGGTGCGAGAACTATACGGCGACCCTCGCTCCTCCGAAGTAGGGGCGACACTCGAGGAAGTGGGCAACTGGCCGCCATCCCTTTGTGCACGAAAGCAGGCGCTCCACCACATTGAGCGCCTGCAGCGCTTATCACAGGGCCAGCGGCTCGTCTGCAGACTCCACTCCCTGCCGAACTCGGGCATCGGCAAGTGCGCCACCGAGTTCTGAAAGCTCATCGGGTGGTCGCCACAGTTCGTCGAGCTGCCGTACTACTCCACTCTGCTCGACGTGAACATCGCGGTCTCTGGCGTCGCATCAAAGCGCCGAACTGCGGTGTGCGCCATGAGACAGGAGACTGCCTGCCTACTTTACGAGCGACTGGCAGGACGACTACTCGTCTACACCGATGGCTCGGTCACGCCGCACGGGTCCGGTGCTGCCGCTTGCACGGCACCGGACATCTCGAAAACGCGCCAGTGCCGACTGCGCTTTGCCGCGTCGTCGACAGCGGCCGAACTCGCCACCATCGATCTCGCTGCCGACCTCCTTTTGGAACATCCGAACATTGTGTCAGCGGCCATTCTCACTGACTCTCGTGCGGCGCTTTGCATGCTGGCCAGGGACTACGCCGGAGTGCCCTTGTTGTTCGAGTTGACAGCAAGCTGCGACACATCGTCACACAAGGCTGCGACCTGGCGCTCCAATGGATACCCGCACACATCGGATTGCCAGGCAACGAGGAGGCTGACTCCCTCTTGAAGGCGGCGCACGGTGAACGCTTCCCCTCACCAACTTGATAACGAGCTTCGACGCGGCCAAGACAGCGGTTCTGCGCAGCCTCACTGCGCAACATCCCGATCGGCGCGTCGCGGCGAGAACGCCCTCGCGCCTGCTCCCGCGTGCGGGCCTCTCTCGGGCTGACTGCGCCTTCTTTCGCCGCCTGCGCATCGGCTGCTACAAAGGAGCGGCGCTCACATACAGGCTCACGGGAACCGGCAACCCTGTGTGTAGTAGCTGCGATGGCGTGGAGACACTGGAGCATCTTCTCCGTCACTGCCCGGCCTTCGGGACCGAGAGGGAGGCTCTGTACGCCTCCGACCGCCGATGTGGCTTGCCATCCACCGCCCTGCAGTGCCTATTCTTCCCCAATGCTCACAGTTCCATCAACAAGCGTGCATTTTCGGCATTGATGGAATTCTGTACCGCATAGCGCGGCTTTAGGCCCCACATACGCTTAGCTACATTCTTTCTTTTTTTACTATTCCGGTCTCTATCTCCTTCATCTTTTTCTCCCTATACCCCTTCCCCGTGCAGTGCTGTTGAGGTGTCCTCTTGTGAGACATAGTTACGGCACTGCACTTATCTCTTCCATTTCTCTAAAAAAATTACTTCACACACCCACCGTCTTTTTTTTCTTTATTGCCTGGCTGTGGTACATAGTTTCACAAGAGGCAACGCTCACCAAAACGAATACAAAAGTAAAATATACATTTTCTGTATGTGCACATATTCAACCAGCATTGTGCTGGCACAGTATAATCAAAATTCGCGCAATGCAACCAACGGTTCTACCCTTGAGAGCCAGTCGGTTGGTTTCCCTGCCGCTTTATGGATAGCGACAAACCAGTGCATGTTTTCCCTGAAATATATAAGTGCAGGCTGCGCATCTGCTGAAACGAACCACATCGACGGAATAGAATGGCGCGGGACCTTATCAACAGACACAGACAACATCAAAGCAGCTTTTCATGAGCATTACCAGGCGCTATTCTAGCACCACAAAGTAGACGCTACCACAATTGGGTATGAGTTTTTGCGTGCTATGCCCCGACTGGACGACGAAAGAAAACAAAGATTAGAACTAGAGATAACAGAATCCGAAGTTGAACAGGCCATAGACAACTTAAACCCCGGAAAATCGCCTGGACCAGACGGCTTTAGCGCCGGTTTTTATAAAGAATTTAAGCAGGAAATTAGCCCTGTATTGAATGTAATCTTCAACGAAGCTTACAAATGGAACACATTGCCTCCGTCTTATGGGTCGTCACACACAGTACTCATTCCTCAAACTGATGATGCAGCGAAATTAAGATCTTTTACGGCGTATCGTCCCATAGCACTCACCAATATCGAGTATAAAATCTTTATGAAGATATTGGCGCGAAGATTGCAGTCAGTGATACAGGACATCGTCGGGCCTCACCAGACATGTGGGATTAAAGGCCGGACTATTGTTACTAATATTCACAAAGCGCGCAGTGTACTTGAGTGCTGTGATGATTTTAATAGTCGGATTGCCATTTTGCAGATTGACCTCGAGAAGGCTTTTGATTGCGTCACTCATGAAATCTTGTTTGCCGTTTTAGACTATGCCAATCTCGGATCTGTAATCTGTGAGGGGGTCGCCCTGGCGTTCACACACACACCGTCCTTGCGTATCGTCACTGACCGTCTGGAATGGTCACTTGCCGACAGTTCCATTCACTTATTCACACTTCAAGATGGCGTACTCTACCGCCGCAACGTACACCTCGACGGCCCTGCACTGCTCCTTGTGGTTCCTAAACACCTTCGCTCTGCTGTTGTCCACGAACTTTACGACCTATCGACTGCCTGTCACCTAGGTGTGTCTCGCACCTATGACCGTATCCGCCGACGCTTCCTTTGGAAAGCGCTTGATCGCTCTCTTCGAAATACGTAGCTGCGTGTGAGAAATGCCAGCGATGCAAGACACCATCGACGCTCCCTGCTAGGTACCTTTAAGCACTCGACATTCCCACGGAACCATTATTTCTGGTTGGTTTGCATTTACTTTGCCCTTTTCCTCTTTCTGCGTCTGGGAACAGGTGCATCGCTGTGGCCACGGATTACGCCACGCGCTATGCCATCACCCGAGAATTTCCTAGAAGCTGCACCACAGCTGTCGCCGATTTTGTTCTACGCGATGTTATTTTATTACAAGGAGCTCCGCGATAATTTCTCACAGACAGTAGCCGGATATTTCCTATCAAAAGTTATCGCGGACATCCTGCAGTCCTGTGCCACGACGCACAAGCTATCCACGTTATACCATCCGCAAACAAATGGCCTCATGGCGCGTCTCCATCGCACTCTCATAGACATGCTCGCGAAATATCTCTCTTAAGATCACACCGACTGAGACATCGCTCTACCGTTTGTCACATTTGCTTATAATTCCTCGCACAGCGACACAGTCGGTTATTCCTCATTTTTCCTTTTGTTCGGCCGAGAACCAGCACTGCTTCTCGATACAAGTCTCCCTGTTCACGTGGCACCGACCAGTGAATATGAACTTGACGCCATTGCCCGCTGTGCCCACGCAAGGGAAATTGCCCGTTACCGCCCTCTGAAGTCCCAAGAGAGTCAGAGGGGTTTGTACAACCGGCGACACCGCGACGTGGACTTCCCGCCTGGTTCTTTGGCACTTCTATGGTCTCCGTCGCGTCAGGTGGGCCTGTCAGAAAAACTGCTATCTCGGTTGTGGGGGTGGTGATGGTGGTGATGATGTTGAAGCAGGCGGGGTTAGTCTGGCATACATAGCCGGCAATTGTTCCGCCTGATCCTCCTTCGAGTTGAGATGAGGGGTGTGTCAACAGGTGTCGATGAGCCCTCTGTCTCGCAGGAAGGCTATCAGCCATCGTTGCGCTCTCTTCCTGAATGCCGCGGTCCGTCCGGGGAAAACAACCTCTTCAAAGGTCCCGTGCGTGATACCGCTTTTTTGTAGGTTGTCGACCATCGCTTTTCTTTCTGTGCGAAACTGCGGGCATAGCCAAATGAAATGTTCGATGTCGCCAATGTCACCACAGAAAACACAAATTGGGGAAGCACGAAGCCCAGTCATGAATAAATAAGCAGGGGTGTACGCGGAGTCGGTCCTGATGCGGTATAAAAGCGTCGCTTGTTCGTGTGTCACACAGGACACACGAACACACACACAGGACACATGAGTCACACAGGATTCGTGTGGATTCTTGTGCATCTCTCTAAACTGAAGGCGGATTGCGCCCTTATGGTTTCGAAAAGCTTTTCGAGCTTTCACTTTTGGGATACATGTCAGCGCTAGGCGTGCAAGGGCGTCAGCTTCCTCGTCTCCATCAATTCCTACGTGTGATGGAATCCACTGAAACCTTATGTTACATCCTTTGCTCGTTAGGTCGTCGATCAGTGCCAGAGACTGCCTTGTAAATTTCTCTAGAGGTAGGCCCCGATGCAATCTCTGTAATGCTGACTTCGAATCCGTCAGCATCACGACAACTCGTGCAGAAAAGGCCCGTAGTTTCCGCAAAGCCGCGGTGATTGCGGCGCGTTCTACGATAGTAGAGAAAACTACGCGATCCAGTTGGCCAGACCATGACACATCAATGGATGGTATGCAGAATGCCGCTGCACAGCTATCTGTTTGTGCGCACACCTAACCATCTGTGTACACTTGTAGATGGCTTTGAAACACAGTGCTCAAGTGGTCTAGCACAGTACACTTGGCTTCGGCAGTTGAAATATTGTGTTTCGTCGGTAGGTGGGGTACATTGAGGCTGCAGGTAACGTCTGGAAAAGACCATGGTGGGTCAAAGAGACTTCGTTTCGGCCATTCCAATCCTAAAAATCGGAAGGTGTTCAGCGCCGCATGGAAATGTGAGCGAGTTCTTGTTCTTAGCCGCAGGAGAAGCGCCGTGCCTGCGCGTGACTCGCCCAGCCTTAATAGCTGCGTCAGCAAGGCCTGAGATGCTAAGAGGCGGAGTGCAAGAGACTTTGCCTCGTTAGTGACTTTCTTGTTTGAAGCCGCCGTTGGAAATGCCATCGCCAAGCAAAGTCCCTTTCTGTGCACTGCCTCCAAGCGCTCGAATCGACTCGATGGCGGTGACATCAGAGGGAGCTGATAGAGAATACGGCTTGTTAACAGTGCAGCGTTGAGTTTAAGCATGGATATAGGTTTGCTTCCCCGACGTACACCTGCCAATCGACGAAGTGCGTTGATTCTTTGCACTGATGCAGCCACAACACTTTCGACCGCACCACGCCATAGTAGCTTGTTGTCGATGGTGACGCCCAGGAATCGAACATGAGTTGCACGAAGAATTGAATGCCCTCTGATATTCAGCGTCAGACGTGTTGACTTGCGTCTCACTCCCGGGAAAAGCATGAAGGCTGATTTTTCTGCTGATAAAGATAGGCCAAGCGTCGATAAGTGGCGATCGATAGTTGAGATTGCGGCCTGGGCTATCCGGCCCAAACGTTTGTGTTGGTACCCCGAGATCCAAATGCAGATGTCAACTGCCTAGATGGACATTTTAACTGCCTTCCGAACAACTTTCAGGGCACCTGGAAGGCTGGCCATGGCAACGTTAAAAAGAAAGGGGGATAGGGCACTTCCTTGTGGGACGCCGAGGGAAATTCGTCGCTTGTCACTCATTATACTTCCGAGCTTAACTTAGACACATCGATCACTGAAAAATTCATGGAGGAATCGAAGAGCATTTCCCGAGACGCCCACGGCTCGGTGTCCGTTGATGATGCCTGTATGAAGCACACAGTCGTATGCCTTAGCAACGTCCATAAAGACAGCGAGTGCGGAAACGCCGTCTACGCGATGGTGCTCGATATTACTAGTAGATCCAAGACACCGTCCTGGGCACTTAACCGTGGACGAAATCCGGTTATACATGATCGAAGTCTATTTCCTTGCCCAAGATACCATGATAACCTCGTACATATTAGTCTTTCCATCAACTTTTATACGCATGATGTTAGCGATACTGGCCGATATGAGGTGAGGTTTGCAGGATCCTTTCCGGACTTGAGCACTGGCACCACCCATGCTGTCTTCCACGCTTCTGGGATCTCTCCTGTGCTCCAGACGTGATCAAATATGTCCAGAACTGCTCGTTTTCGTTCATATGGCCGATTTGTCAACATCTGATTGCTGATCGAATCGGGACCCACATCACAGCGTCTTCTTAATTTGCTAAGCAGCAAGTCCAACTCACGAAAGGTGAACGGCGCATCCATGGTATGGAATGCTTCAGACAACAGAGGGTTCGACACTCTTGCTGATCTGCCAGATGTGTATACGTCTGCAAAATCTTCTGTAAGGGTTTGCAAATCTTTTCCTTGCTTTAAAGCAAGTGCTTCGAATGGCCTGTGTAGGCGAATTCTTCCGGATAGGCTATTCATTACTCCCCATATGCTTGTCATGGGAGTAAACGCCGATAAACTCTCACAGAGAGCAGCCCATTGAACTCGTATCAACCTTTTTGTGCGATGACGGATGACAGCGTTTATCCCGTTGTATTCAGTTTTCGCAGATGGAGTTCCCGTTTTTCTCAATAGTTTTCGCTCCGCTTCTACGCGCTGCGCAGAGGTTCTTTAGTTTCAAATCAGGAGTAGGGAAATGATCTGGCAGTTTCAATATTGAGGTAGCCACTCTTCCTCCGCAGCATATCTGCGAGCAGCTCACCAGGGGATTCGTCCAACACTTCTCTCTATGTGTCCCAGTGGGTCACAGCACAGAATTATCGCCCAGCAGTGTGAAATCCGGTGATGTTGGTGAAGATAGGAAAGTGGTCACTGCCCATCCTGTCTGGGGCCGTTGTTGACGGTATGACAATGTCTGTAGAATGGATCACGAGGTCTATGGCACTCCATCCTGTGGTCTGAAAAAAGTCGATTTTCCATCGTTCGCGACACACAAGTCAGCAGCATCCGCGGCTGTGACAGGTGCCTTGACTCGGGAATCTGCAGTCTTATCTGCCCAAAGCGAATGGTGTGCGTTAAAGTCGCCAAATATTATTATAGGAGAGGGGCAACAAATGCAAATGTCCTTTATGAACGCCTCCATGCAGACCTTCCTGCGCGGACTTATATACACCGACACCACACTGAGTTTTCGTTTTCCTAGGCACACTTGCACCGCGGCTACTTCCAAGAAGGTAGAACAAAGGTCTTGCACTGGTAAGGTGACGTGAGTTATTTCTCGCCTGATGTATATCATCGCACTTCCATTTGCAAATGATGGTATACTCGGATTTCCATGTCGGATGTACCCTGGTATCGTCCTTCCAATTGGGAGACCGGCCTCCGAGAGGGCTAGAATTGGTATACGTTTGTCTCGAAGGAAAAGGCTGAGTTCAGAAAGACGCTGCAGAATGCCGGCGCAGTTCCATTGCATTATTAAGGGCACTATTGGAAACCGGAATGGACCAAGTGGGTGAGACATTGCCATTATGCTACTGAGTGTATGTGGAAGTAGAGCAGAGTATTACTGACTCAAGAGCCAGCGCTGCTTCATGCATATCCTTTGTTGAACTAGCAGGCATCTTCGCGACGTGGGAAAGTAGTGCCCTGAACAAAGCGCGTATCACATGCTGGCAGTTTTCCTGCTGACTGTTGCCAAGTGGTACTTGAGGTCGGTTTACTGCGGCGGCATAGGTGCGTTTTTCGGACTCTTTTCGAACAGGTTTCTCAGCCGCTGTGACCGTTTCCGTTGGCTGAATAACTTCATTTATCGGTGTGAGATGCGGGAAATGAGAAGCGTACTCTGTTTCCAAACCAGTTAGTTATGACGCTCTGGACGTCTTCTTCGTGTTCGATGCTGCGCTAGCACTCTTTGGACCAAGAACAAACAACTTATTTCTTCGCTGAGCAGCTGTCCGCGCAGGACATCGACCGTAGCTAGCAGGATGGTCCCCGCCGCAATTCCCACACACAAATTTGTCTTTACTTGCACACGTCTTAAAGTCATGAGGTCCCCCACAGCGCTTGCACCTCTGTTCCCCACGACAGTACTTAGCGATATGTTCGAAGCGCTGACACTTAAAACAGCGTGGTGGTGTCTCCACGTTGTCGACAAGCTCGTATCTGGTGAAACCAAGGTTGATCTTCTCCGGACGTTCAGAATTTGAAGCAAATGTGAGAACCACCGAGTTAGTGTGCCTTGACTCCCATTCAGATGACGAGGTTTGGACCCGACGGATGATTCTTCTTGCATGGAATACTCCCTGAGGTCTCAGGTAGGTGAGCAGCTCTTCATCCGAGTACCATTTAGGGACTCCTCTAACAATGCACGTGTTTTTCATATAACTGTGCGGGACGCGGGCAGATATGACTATGCCGCCGATATTCTTGGTCTCTAGAAGGACGTTGGCTTGTCCTTCTGTCTCTACATCTAAGAGCAATGCTCCCTGTGCTGTGAAGTGGCTCTTAACTGGTGCTCCACCGAGAATCGTTTAAACCTCAGAATACAGGACAATAGGGTTTACTTGCCTTAAATCATCTCTTTCGGATGTTGCGGTAATTCACACTGGAATGCCCTCCGCCCTGTCTTTACGATGGCGCACAATTCGGAAACCACTCTCGTCCATGTCTAGGTCTGAAGGGTTCGCCACGTTGTCGTCCTCGATGATAGTTGACTCGTCTTCAAATTCACCTGTGTCTTGTCGCTTGCAGTCAGGCTGGCTTGTACAAACCAGCTGGCGTTTCTGACCCGGTGTCAGCCCTTGGGAGGTCATGGCGGGGTGCTCGTCGGTGCCAGCTTGGTTGCTTCTAGCAACTTGTGAGGCGGCGGGTGGTGCAGCACCCGTCGGTCTCCGATACGGAAGGCACCTTTTCGAGTCGACAGACGTCTTGAACTGTTTTGACCAGTAATATTACCAGAAAATAACGATAAATGTAGGCAGGGCTACTCAGACAGGCTAGCAGCAGGTTCGTCGTCATCTTCGCCCCAAAACTGCTATGTCGTTACACAGGCGCATACCGAGTGTTCCGTGCCGTGACACCCGTCACCTACGAGATAGCCCCTGACTCCCCATCTGCTTCCCAGTGCAGTGATATCGTGCACGTTACATGACTGAAGCAGTATCACCCTCCAAGTAACGACACTTAGGCGCTCCGGGACGTCCGTTCTGCCGCGCGGGATTCTGCTACACACATGTGGTATTTGCATGAGCGCCATCACTCGAGGAAAGAGAAGGAAGAACGATCTGGGCTCGCGCTGTGAATCTAACCGGTCAGCGCTCCAACCGCTGTTGTAAATATAACCTCTAAATAATTGCCCTTCGTGCTGGCTTGTCCTTCGCGTAACAATATCATTGTGGTGATTTGCTAATAATCTGTGAAGCCACCAGAGAGAAGGCTTGCATCGTCCGCGTAAGCGATGTACTTCACCGTCTCGTCAATGGTAAATATATCGATTGTACACAAAAAAAAATTTACGCTGCCCTCGAAAACTACCCCGAGGCACTCTTAGACAGACTCTTTTGAAAGAAGATGTGATACCGTTATACTCTGCATACTGTGTACGGAGTCGTAAATAGGATGATAATAAATAGTGGGCATTGTCGTAGCGGTGACACTTTTGGAGGAGGATGAGGAGGAGGAGGAATCTTATTATTGCAGAAACCGTTGCGCGGTTTATTTCTGGCTGGTTCTCTCTGACAGGGCTCCACTGGCGATCGCGGCTCGCCGGGCCTGGTCGAGGGTCGCTAGTTGGCTTCCCAGGTCCAGTTCGGAGAGCCTCGCCTCCCAAGACAACGTAGTGAGTGTGTGTTGTGACTCGTGGCGAAATTGCGTCGCCCGGATGGTCGGTACATTCCTGTGTTAAGTGCGCGAGTGTCGCTGTGTGGTTGCTACACCAGGGACATGTCCGGGACGTATAACTGTCTGGGGAGATAGCGTGTAGACGAGACAAGTGTGGGTATGTGTTAGTTTGCAGGCGGCGCCAGTCCCTTGCCAGGATATTATTGAGAGCTTTGTGTGGGAGACGTTGGTCCTGTAGCATTTGTTTACCTGTCGGTATTAACTCGTAGGTCGGTCGTCGGTCTGTCGGGGGCTGTAGAACGGTGTGGTCTACCGCTCGGCTAGCGAGACCTCAAGCTGCGCAGTCCGCCTCTTCGTTGCCCCGCAGGCCTTCGTGCCCGGGGCACCAGACGATACCGTGGGTCCATTCTAGTGAGCGACCCAGGATTCGAATGGCTTGTATAGCGAGTGTTCCATTCATGTAGAAACGACACATGGCTTATGAGTCCCTAAGGACGCGGGCGGGCGTTCTCTTGCTCTCGGCGTCACGAAGTGCGAGAGCGATCGCTGCTGCTTCTGCTGCTGCGCTGCATGTGGCGCGGATGGAGGCCGAGGCTGCCAGGTTCGCTTGATTGACAACGGCGAGTGTGTATTTGGGCCCGCAACGTGGCGACGAGGGATACGGGCTAACGTGCGTGTAGTATGTATCTGGGTCTCTGAAACAGCGTTTGTGCAACATACGGGCACGCGCTGTTCTCACTTGATTGTGGGCAGGGTGCATGTTCTTGGGGATAGAGTCTACTACAATGTTCTCTCTAATGTGGTTAGGCAAGAGTTGCGTTTCTTCTTTGCAGTACTGAGGTGTGAGCGGGTACCTTAGCCGTTGAAGAAGGCGTCTTCCCTGATGAGTTATGTTGAGGCGCTCCCTCTGTGCTGTGAGCGTGGCACTTGCTAGCTCCTCAAAGGTGGTGTATACTCCTAGCGCTAGTAATTTCTTTGTGCTTGACAGTAGCTGTAAGGCCGTTTTGTACGCCATTCTTATGAGAGTGTCCATGTGCTCTGTCGAACTTTCGGGCTTGACTTGACACGGGAGTGCGTACGTGACACGGCTGATGACGAGGGCTTCTACCAGTCTTAAGATATGGTCCTCTGCGAAACCATCTTTGCTTCGCGCTACTCTGGCGGTGAGTGATGCGGTGCTTCTTATTACGTGATTTAATTTCTCTGAGGCTACCTTTATACCGTTGTTCTCCTGGACATGCCCGACATTCTCGAGGTGTATTGGCGTGGCTCGATGTTCCTTAGTTCACTTGGGTCGGACTTGCAGATACTTCGACTTGTGTGGAGCACACCTCATTCCTGCTGTGGTTAGGTATGACTCGATGTGTCCGATAGGTGTGAGTAATGTGTTTTCTCTGTGGCCGTATGCATCCTTGGTTACCCATAGGGTGATATCGTCGGCATAGAAGGCACATCCGAGTTTTGGGATGTTTTCCAGTTGTAAAGCAAGTTTTCTAAGTCCGATGTTGAAAAGGAAAGGAGATATTATTGATCCTTCCGGATTACCCTTTTGCGGTAGATCATATATGTCTGATTGCAGGCCTGCTATGCCAATGCGGGCTTTGCGGTGGCTGAGAAAAGCCACGGTACAATGGTATACTCGCTCTCCGCATCCTATGGTGGCGAGGCCATCTAGGTTGGTTTCGTGTGCTACATTATCAAATGCTTTTTCCACGTCGAGGGCTGGGAGTATGTTTTTTTCGCTGCCAGGTTGTGGGTTGAGGACCTCTACCTTGAGCAGGAGGAAGAGATCCTGCGCTGACGTGGCTTTCCAAAATCCGTACTTGCAATTGGGGTGTAGTCCATGTTCTTCCATGTGTTGTTCTATTCGAATGAGTACAATACGTTCAAGAAGCTTGCCCAGACAAGACGTGAGCGAGATCGGTCGTAATCGATCGAGCCTGCGTGGTTTTGCCGGTTTGGGTATAAGGACTATGTGAGCTGCAGTCCATTCCTCGGGTAATGTTCCGCCCGGGGTCCATATGTCTTCGTTCTGCTGCTTTGTAAAGGCTCACAGGGTTTCATCACTTAGTATTCTCAAGATGGCGTTGGTGACCCCGTCGGGACCCGGTGCCGTGTTTTTCTTGAAGCTCCGTGCTGCTGCGTATACCTGCGCATACGTGATGAGTGTATCAAGTATCTCGTTCGAAGGTCCCGGATATTGAGGGTATGGTTTCGCATGCCCGGTCCGGATTCCCGTGTATGTTTGCTGTAGTTCCTGTAAGAGTTCATCCTGGGTTCCCGGATATTCGCCAACAAGTTTTTGTAGGATTGTGTTTGTTTCTGTTTTCGTATTTGAAGGATCGATGATGCTGCGGAGTATCTTCCACGTCTTTTTGGTGCTTAGCGTGCCTTGAAGCGAATCGCAGAACGTGCGCCAATTGTCCCTGTGAACCTTCAGGACATAATTGCTGGCTTGTTGTGACGTTTGATATCCTAAGTCTTAGTTTGCGATTTAGCTTCTGTTTGCGCCATCTTTTTGTGAGGCCCCTGCATGCTTCCCATAGGTGTAATAAATAGTTGTCGATTGCCGGCGTGTCGGTATCGGTTTGGTACACTTTAGTGTTGGCGTCATATAGCTCTTTGATGCGTTGGGCCCACTCCTTGATCGTGGTTAAGCGGCCTTGATGTTCCGAGAAGGGGGGACTTGTATGCAAATCGATCTGCTGCCTCTCCATAAACTTAGGCCAATTTGTAATTTTGGCCTTCCCTAGGGGTCGGCGTAGTTTGGCCGAGGCGCTGGTGATTTCGATAATGTTGTGATCACTACCGAGCGAGTCGTCTAGGATCCTCCAGCTTGTTCCCTCGGTATCGTTGGTGATGGTGAGATCAGGAGTCGTGCGCCTGCTGGCACTGTTTGTTATTCGAGTAGGCGTACCTGGTACAGTAATTAGTGTGTATTCGTTGCGCTCTATGGCTTCTAAGAAAGAGCTTGGTGCCCTTGGTGTCTGCTTTCGTGTAGCCCCACGTGTTGTGCTTTGCACTGAAATCTCCGGTTACAGTTGGCGATCGCGGTGTTCCAGCATTCCCTTTTCGAGAATCTGTTGGTTAAGGCTATCGAAACGTCTTGTGAAGCCAAGAAACACACCGATAACTGGATTGTTACGTTCGAACTTTTTGGTTCTATATTGTCGCCTTGCAAGAAGGGGCCCAATTGTTTATTAGTCATATCATAAGAAGCCAACAAGCATTGACACCAAGGACAACATAGGGGAAATTACTGGTGCTTAATAAATGAAATAAAGAAACGACACGCAGCAGTTGTCACGACGTTTATTCCGCGTCAAAGATGCGTCGAACCGACCACGCCCACAGCACGGATCACACTCGACAGCCAGCCCCACAAGCGATGATGAAGAACCCCGTATGAACCCCACATGATGATGATCATGTACAGATGACAAGGAATAGCTTACTATGCATATATATATATATATATATATATATATATATATATATATATATATATATATATATATATATATATATATATATATATATATATATATTACAACACGTTGTGAGACATTTAGGTGAGCTTTCTGTATTTCGTTTGCAAATAACGGACAGGACGATGTATACGGAAAGATCGTTTGTGTCACCTGTACCTTCTATTACAGTGGCTCTCGACGTAGCTTTCAGTTGTTTGTTAATGTCTGGTAGTATGCCTGGCGCGCCAACAGACTTGCAGGTATTTAGTTTGATAAAAGACGAAAATGCTTCACTTTCCCTAACTGAGTGAAAAAAACTAGTATGGTGTGCTCATTATGAAATTTTATTGCCAGTATGACTTTATTCGCAGACACGGCATGAAAGAGAAAAAAACGTAGTAAATGCATTTCACGGTTGGAAAGCATTTTAACTACGCCCAATTATTCAATAACTTAGGAAGCGATTCACGCATACGAGCAATCACTGTTTGTAGTTCTTCTAGAGTTCTGAAGATCTACCGTAAGAATGGAGCCGAATAGAGGAGGAGGAGGAGGAATCAACATTTATTGTAGAACCAGCCCTTTATGATGGCCGGGCCTAAGCCTCCCACGAAGGGACGTCGAGGGCTTGTCTCGCCGCCGCCTCGCGGGCGTGCTGGGTCGCCCAGGTTTGGTCGTCGAGGGCGGAGCTCCGCAGAGCCTCATGCAACCTCGACGAGAGAGTCGTGGTGTTAGTCTGGGTGTACTGTGCTGGGCACTCCCATAGCATATGCGGAAGCGTAGCCGGGCGAATTCCACAGCACCGGCAGTTGGGGGTAGTGTAGGCGTCCGGAAATATAAGGTGGAGGCGGGCGGGTGGAGGGTACGTGTTTGTTTGTAGTAGACGCAGGGTGGTAGCCTGCGCCCGGCTGAACTTTGGGTGAGGCGGCGGGAAGATTCGGCGACTGAGGTGAAAGGCCTTACCGAGATCGTTATAAGTTGTCAGACTGTCCCTGGTGTCCAACTCATCTCCAGTGACTCCGGCGCGGTTGAATAGACCTCGCGCAATGGAGTGGGTGACCTCGTTGAGATTGGGGAGGTGTGGGTGGACAGGGCCCGCATGGGCCGGGATCCATGTTAGGGAGATTATGCTGTCTTTAGAGTGTGGTGCCTAGCAGAGGATGCGAAGAGCTTGGGGAGAAATACGGCCTTTGCTGAAGTTAGTAACGGCTGAGCGAGAGTCACACACTATGGTGTGACAGGTGGGATCTAAAGTGGCCAGGGCGATGTCCATTTCTTCAGCCGTACCCGCCGTGGTTGCTCAGTGGCTATGGTGTTGGGCTGCTGAGCACGAGGTCGCGGGATCGAATCCCGGCCACGGCGGCCGCATTTCGATGGGGGCGAAATGCGAAAACACCCGCGTGCTTAGATTTAGGTGCACGTTAAAGAACCCCAGGTGGTCAAAATTTCCGGAGTCCTCCACTACGGCGTGCCTCATAATCAGAAAGTGGTTTTGGCACGTAAAACCCCAAATATTATTATTATTATTTCTTCAGCCGTCTCGGAAGTGGGGGTAGTGACGCTGCAGGCGTGGTGTAGGGCTCCATCGCGTGTGGCAACGGCCACAAATCGTGTGTCATAGGAGTATTGGGCTGCATCAACAAATGTGACGCCGGCTGCGTGGGCAAGGGCTTTTATGATAGCTCCGGCCCGAGCTTGGCGCCGGGCCCTGTTATATTCAGGGTGCATATTTCTAGGGATAGGGTCTATGTAGATCCAGCTACGGATGTCAGTCGGGATCGGTTGTTTGGGGCCCTGTTGCTGATGGTAGGTGAAGCCAAGGGTAGACAGAATAAAGCGCCCCGTTTCAGTAAGGGTGAGCCGTTCAAGCTAAGAGCGTTGTTGGGCTTCAATGAGTTCGGAAAGGTTGTTGTGAACTCGCAGTTGGTTGAATAGTTCAGTGGTGGTGCAATGCGGGAGCCCAAGTGCTTGCTTGTAGACCTCTCGTATGAGGGTGTCGAGCTTGTTTTGCTCAGCCCGGTACCAGTTGAGGTACGCAGCAACGTACGTAATGTGGCATATGACAAAGGATTGGACGAGTCGGAGAAGGCTTTCTTCTTTGAGTCCTCCTCGTCGGTTAGATATACGTTTAAGAAGTCGTAGAGGGTTTTGCGATTGGGCACAGATCTTGTTGAGAGCCAAGGCGTTGGAGCCGTTGGTAGAGATGGTGAGACCGAGAACCCGGATACTAGGGACGTGTAGGATAGGACTGCCATCTTGAAGGCGTAGGGTGATGGCGTCACATTGTCGGTGATCAGATTGGTGTTTGGGAGGGCGACCCTGCTGAATGGGCTTGTATAACAGAAGCTGCGATTTAGCCGGCGAACAGCGCAGTCCGGTCCCTTGGAGATAGGCTTCAACCGTGTCAATCGCCGTTTGGAGATTCCACTTGACCATCACTGCCTCGGTACGACCAGATGGTGATGTCGTCGGCATAGATGGTATGGTTGATATTGTCGACTTGCTGTAGGTGCTTGGCAAGGCCAATCATGACTAAGTTAAAGAGCATGGGACAGATAACTGAACCTTGCGGGGTGCGTTTGGTGCCAAGGGGAAGCTGGTCTGATCGTAAATCCCCGGCCGAGAGGGTAGCCGTGCGATTGGAGAGAAAGTCACGGATGTAATTGTAGGCTCGCTCTCCCAGGTGGAAGTTGGAGGCCTGGTCAAGGATAGCTGCATGGGAAATGTTATCAAAGGCTTGAGTGAGGTCGAGTCCGAGGATGGCTTTCATGTTACGGGAACGATCGTTTAGCCCTTGATGATTGAGCTGCAACATAGCGTCTTGAGTAGAAAGGTGAGGGCGAAATCCAATGATGGTGTGGGGATAGAGAGAGTTGTCCTCGAGGTGACTGTTGATGCGTGCTAAGAAGGCGTGTTCCATCACCTTGCCTACGCATGAAGTGAGGGAGATGAGCCTTAAGTTATTGAGGCTAGATGGTTTGCCAGGCTTTGGGATTAGGGTAACGTTGGCAGTCTTCCGGGCGGCTGGAAGGGCACCATTGCGCCAGCAATCGTTGATGTAGACAGTCAGATGGGACACGGACTCGTCATCGAGATTGCGAAGGCTTTTGTTAGTGACCCCATCTGGCCCTGGAGCAGAACGACCGTTAAGCTTGCGTAGAGCGGCATGTATTTCAGATACGCTGAAATCGACGTCTAGTGTAGGGTTGGGGCTACCGATGTAATTGCTGTGTGGACTGTCTTGTCCCCTGGAGATATATCTGGTGCAGAGGTAGTCAAGCACCTGTTGTGGACCTTGCTTAAGGGTCTCCGTATAAAGGAGCTTCTGCAGCCTGTCCTGTTGGGTGGTGCGGGTGGTGGTATTATCAAGCAGATGTTTGAGGAGTTTCCACGAGGAAGGGCGATGAAGTTGTCCATCCACCGTGTTACACAGCTCAGTCCATTGTTGCCGGCTGAGGGTTTGACAATGCTCCTCGATGGCTGTGTTCAGTTTGGAGATCTTAGTTCTGAGGCGACGGTTCAGGCGCTGCCCCTTCCATCGAGTTAGGATAGAGGCTTTAGCCTCCAGAAGATGGGCGAGGCGGCTATCCATGCGTTCAACTGAGGCATCTGTAGTTACCACCCGAGTGGCCGTTTGAACATCAGTGCGTAGCGCTTGCATCCAGGTGTTAATTTCGGTAATGCCTTCTGCTGAGGTAGAACCTATGCGTATTTTTCGAAAAACGTCCCAGTCGGTAATGGTGAATTCTTTAGTGGGGGCAGGGGCGGCATCGAGTTGGGGTAATGAGAGAGCAAGGATATAATGGTCGCTGCCCAGGTCTTGCTGGGTATTGGTCCAGTGCGCATTGTTGATATGTTTGATGAAGGTGAGGTCGGGGGTAGAGTCCCGGGTAGTGGAAGAACCGAGGCGTGTAGGAAAAGAGGGATCCGTGATCAGCGTAAGGCCTAAGTCGTGGTAATCTTGCCAGAGGTTGCGAGCTGCAGCTTCCGTGCAAACGTAGCGCCAGCCTCTATGGGCGAGGTTGAAATCACCGCCGATGAGTAGGGGGTGCGTTCCAGCTGCGTGAAGAGCCTTCTTAAAGAGGGCGAGGAGGCGACACCTTGCTTTATCCTTGGGGCTATTGTAAATGTTCAGAAGGAAGATGCATTCTTTCCGTCTACGATTGGGAATTAATTCGAGGAATAGATGTTCGATGTGAGGACTATTGAGATCATGTTCAATAACAGGAATACGACGCCGTACTAGGGTGGAGACCCGGTGAAGAGGATGGGTGGTATGGAAGGTTTGATAACCGGGGAGCGTGGTCGGGGCGTTGTTGGTTTCTTGAAGTAGGATAGCACCCGGGCGGCGGGTATGTTGGCGTAGGTATTGATTGAGTACCGGTTGTTTATGGTGAAAGCCTCGGCAGTTCCACTGCCAAACGAGGGCGTCTTGATTAGTGTGAGCCATGATGGAAGATGGTGGATGTCGCCATCGGCGTCCCGGAAGGCTCGCAGACGGGGGCGGCATGGCTAGGAGGCGTGAGAATATGAGTTTACAGGTTGGTCACGCGTTGGACAATACCAATGAAGGCTTGCTGTATGGAGTCCAGTGCATGTTGGAAAGTGCTAATAGTTGTTTGAAGTGAGATGAGCATGTCTTTGACTCCAGAGCGGACCTGGCCCGTGGCTCCATCTTGCAGGGCTCTCTTCTTGGGGGCGGGAGTCGAGGGGGCCTCCTGACTAGGGGCAGGGACGTTCTGTGCGATAGGTGTAGGGGCTGGTGTTTGGCACTGTTTGAGGTCTCTAACCTCCTGCGAGAGTTTAGTTAGGAGATCGCGTAGGATGGCGTTCTCGCGCTTAAGCTGAGCTATTTCTGGGTTTTCTGGAAAGAAGAGGGTAGGTGACTTGTGTCTTGGCGATCTCACGACCCTCTCGCGAGGTGCCCATGAGAGCGTCTGCGAAGCTCACCTTGCTGTGGTTGGTAGATGTGATGCGTGAAGCTGATGCAGACCGGAATCTTGAGCGTTGTCGCCTGCGTTGTCGCCTGCGTCAAGGCTCCCCCTTGACGGTGTGCGGGAGCGTGGCCTGGTTCTGGTGCTGAGGGTGGAGGGGCCGGCTTGTTTATAGGTGGCTTGGCTGGTTGTTCGTCGTTCTCCGATACGCTTGCGGATGACGTACGGGGTTTTATATCGAGCGGCACAGCTTTTGTCCGCGGTGAGATGGGGACCACCACAGAGCGAGCACTTAGGTTTACAGTTATGGTCGGCGGGGGGGGGGGGGGGGGGGGGGAGTGCGGACACCGCAGCCCCGGCATATCTTGTTATTTGGGTAGGGACAAACGTCCATACGGTGTCCGAGGCAGCCACACTGGTAACAAATATCAATTATCTTCCGATATAGTGAACATGGGAGTAACGTGGAACCGTAGCGGACCTTATAAGGCACATCCAGTCCATCAAAAGCGATTATCACTGTTGTAGTAGAAGCGATGCGCTTGGCTGCCAAGGCTGTCGGCTTTCGGGCAGTGACAATTTTGTTGTGGATCTGCTGGGGAGTCTCCGTGAGTGGGATCCCACGGATGACCCCCTTCGTCGTGTGCTCAGCTGCGGTTTCGTATGCATTGACCTTGTGGTTGACGCAGTTCACATGGATAGAGCGGATGCGAGCGAACCGGTCTGCATGGTCCGGGCGAGGTGTGCTGACGACAACGATGTTTTGTTGCGTATTCGGGCAGACAGTGTCTCCTGAGCTTTCTTCGACCGTGAGGTTGGCTGCTTGGAGAATGGCGGTGGTTACCACGGGGCTGCCGATCTTGGCTATATGAAGGGCGCCCTCGGGGCGGATGACAATCTTGATATCCTCCGTCGGAAGCGGCGGCATGCGGCCCGCCTTCAAAACTTGAGCTTTTACGGGCTGCCTCACCCGAGAGTGGGGCCGGCTACTTGGGGCTTGAGATGATTCATCGGCCGGGGTCAAGTTGTCCGTGCCGCATTTTGAGCGGCGGGATCGTGCAGTGAGCCAGCCCAACTGGGCGGTCAATTCATCTGGCGAAATATCCTGGCCGGCGACCTGGATATCCATAGCGAAGACAGAGGTGCGGGATCACTCTGGTAGGAGATGTAAACGCCGCGCGCCGAGGCGCGACACGCCGCCGAAGACCCAGTCGGTGCAGTCGGAGGCTTAACGACCGGCCAGCTAGGCTTAGCGCGGCGGCGACGTGCCGGGTGGAGAAAAGGTGCGGTTCCCAGCAAAATGGAAAGTCCCACCTGAAAGCGAGGTGTCCACAGAGTCCGGAGAACTTCAAGAATCGTTTGGTGAAAACTTTAGGTCGCTAATCAGAGAGAAATCTGCGATAACATTTGAGAAAGCCGGAGCCGACATGAAAACATCTGCACTCCTCGGCCTCCTCTTCTTCTCCAGCCGAATAGAGTAATATTTTTTTTTGCTAAACGTATATTGTTGTTCACATGGTTTCTAAATGCGTCACAAGTGCTCAGTGCAATGGTAGATCGTACTTGAAGAATTACTATGTGAAGTAGGCGACGTCTTTTTTGAAATTTTTCTGAGCAGTTACTAATTTTCTGACCATATTAGCGAGAAGGAGATTTGTGAAACGCATGCGCTGTGGCACAGGTCTATATGTTCTTAATGGTGTTTGTACAATTTTGTGTGACACTGAAGGATGCCTATTCGCGCCTAGATTTGCCAGTTGGATTGATATTTTATTTTCAAACGGCAAGCCTTACGTTTTCTGCTTCTCAGTATCGACACGCATCTTCGTGATCCTACGTGCGCTAGCAAATTGATGATGTCATGTTGGCCACATTGCCATTGAAGCTTTGCGGAAGTGTTGCGCCAACCAATTTCCACAGTGCATAGGGCAAAATAATTCCACATTGTAATACTTGAAGATGAAGACGTTCTAGATGAATTCAAACGCTTTTTCTATTGAAGTGCAGCTTTACTTAGTACGGCCACCTTCGCTATGTCCATCAGAGCATTTCACTACCTTCTGTTCTTAAAAGCAGTCCTAGCTGAAGTCCTATGATTTATTTATTTATTTATTTATTTATTTATTTATTAAGTTTACCCTACAGGCTCGGAGGAGCATTGGGTAGGGGGGTTACAGAAAAATTACAAATATTTAAGGCAAGAAAGGGAACTACATAGTAGAAGAAACAAATAAGTTGGTAAATTGAAGAAAAGGAACACTGATAAACATTGGAAATATGCATACAACGTCAAGGGAGTACAATACAAAACAAAGCCGAAATACGATACAAAGTCGTACACAATACAAAGTCGTACAGCATAGTTAAGCAACATGTGAAGTTCCGAAAGTTCACAAAATTTGGCAGGATCTTTTAATGAAACACTATTATTTGGAAGGCGATTCCATAGTGCGATGGCGCGCGGTAATTCAAAGTAATTGAATGACTGTGTGCGGCCAAAAATGCGCCTGAAACTGAGATCGTTCGAGTCGATCAGATGTGCAAGAAGGAATTTCAAGCGACAAAGGGCTTGACCATGAGTTATAATACTATTTATGAAAGAGGCATAGAAGGGCAACAGAGCGCCGAGTATCCAAGTCCAGAAGGGGAACATCGCGTTTAATTTGGGTAATAATAGATTGACGCTATAATAAAGCTAGATTATGTTTATTGTGCATTTATTACCACCCTTCCCTCTCGCGAGGAGTAATGAGCAATGACTAATCTGTAGTTGTTTTGGTGAAGTGTAGATTTCTTGCGAAACATAAAACAATGCGGAGAGAAGTAGAGCCCGTCGCTTGTGGTAAAGTTATTCATGCCCTAGTGAGTCATTGCCAAAAAGAAATGACGATGCGCGGTAGCCTGAGAAGACGCATGGTACTCAGCTTTTTCACAGCTCATACTGCAAATGATTTAGTGCGCTAGGATAATGATTGAATAGAAAGAACAGAATTTCGAATAGCAGCCAGTCTAAATTTATACACTTACGTTTCCGTTTGGAATTCATGCATTTGATTTCAGTTGCACGATACTACTATTGTATAACTTATATTAGTAAAGTAGCTGCGCATTTCTGAATTGGTTCTAGGCCGTTGGAAAGCAATGATCATCACTGCTTCTTGTTATTCGTTCCCTGCTTTTGAAAACTTGACGGTGTAAAGGCTAAATGTACCCAATTTTTCCTTAAGGGTTCAGAAATTATCAGAAACGGAAGAGGGCATATAATTGACTGTCGCTTATATCTTAGTATCGCAGTGATGCAGATATACTACTATTTACAGGTAATCTGTAAGCAACGTGAATGGCACACAAACACACACAGACACACACACTAATTTGTATTATACTGACCTGCAGTCTCTTTCGCAGGATGCTTGTGTATAGAAAGAATTCTCCCCGGGAGATGGGTGAGGATTTCCGCATCTCTGGTACGGACTGCACGTGCCCACCGTGATGTTGTAAAAGAATCTTCTCTTGCCTTTCGGATGTGTGCTGTTACAAGGACTTGTGGGGCCACATGCACAATGTTGTGCTCCTTCCGCTAGAGTTGGAAAGTAAAGCGCTGAACATATTAAATATTGTCATGACGTAGGCATGGTGAAGAAAGGAGCAAAACGGAATGACAAAACTTGCGCTTAACTGGGCGAACCTGTGGCCTCAAAAATAAGATACACTCAAAGAACAACGATAGCGACGAACAGTCAACGATTGTCGAAAATCTCATCTGCGGGGCAAGCACGTCGGTTAATATGCGCGAGTCATCGAAAGTTCCAGGAAATTTGTTGGTGCCCCGCGTCTCTTCCAAAAAGTACTACACAATGCGCGTCGTGCATACAATAAGATTATACAAGGTTCAGTGACAACAGGCGGCAGATAGAAAAATCGGTGACATTCGAGCAACTTCCGACACATGCAGGCGCGTCCTGCACTGAGCGATAAAATTTGTTAGACGGTGAAACGCGGTCACACGATAAAGAAGTGCATGTGGTAATATCATTGGTAAATGGAAACTTTTTCCTCGTTTGACGGTAGATTGTTTGCTTGCGAAATACGACATTATCCAAGTGATGTACTGTCAATATTTGTAGTCTGTAATCTTGCAAACGGTACAAAGATATGCCGGGCATGAAAATACATTCTACGAGCTCTTAGCAATGACAATGTATTTCTTCAAAACAATGTTATTAGCGAATAGAACTGGGCAGTATTCATGCGAAGTCCGAGCACCACATAATATAAACCTAAAGAAATCAAAACGAAATAATACGCGAGACCATGTATTACACTTGAGTTATCATAATGGCAGTCGTTTTGAAGTAAAACGTATCTCTTCCTTTACTGTACGTACTGCAGTCCTCAAACGGCTTTAGGAGGTGTGGGTATAGTAGATCATTTACAAAAAACGAACATGAATGCGAGCCTTACAAAAACGCTAGGTAACAGAAAAAGACCTAATACAATCAACTGCAGAAATAAAATTGATTTGGGGAAGTGAAACCATATTGCCAGCTAACATTTTCCAAAGGTCAACACATCTGAGGTTGGTCTCAGATTAAGCTCGTCGTAACATACGGTAGAAGTATTCTTAACGAATATAAAGTGCGCACAGCTTCTTAGCCCGCACGAAGAAATAATCATGTTATACAGAAATTTTAGGGAGTCCTCATCATGGCACACTGTGAGCGGCGCAAGTTCTAGAAAGGAAAAGCCGTAGAGGATGCTAAATATCGGTCGTATCTGTGGCATATAAAGCGAAAACATTTTTTTTGCGCGGATTCATTTTTTAAAATACCACGCTCATTGAAAGGGACCGTCAGCATGGCATGCTCATGCCGACGTCCGCAAACGTGTCATTGTCAAAGGTCACACCTATAAGGCACGTTTTTGAATGTGTGTGCCATAGAGAGAAGTGCTGGCGCGAGATGTGGAGCGCCAGTTCAAACGGAGCACCACTCTTACCGACAGTCTGAGCTCCGCGAATTGTCAAATAATGCTAATGGTAGCAGTGTGAACGAGTTAATGAGCATTTGTAGAGCGAACGCGATGAACAACACCACCATAGCAGTAAATGTTTCTGCTTACTGATTTATTACCATGAATAATCTACGTGTCCTACCTGTGGGTTAGTTACACATTTGTGGTCAAAGATTCGAGCCAAATCACAGGTGAATGCGTACCATCCAGAGAGTGCCCCTTACAAAAATGACTTTAGACTGTCTTCAGAAAGTCTATAGACTTTATATAGACGACCTTGCCTTTCTATAGATTTGGACTTTTGTTGATACAAAGTCTATAGACTGTCTATAGACGAAAGCCGATAAAGTAAATATTCTTTTTGTCTATTCGCAGTCTATAGATGGTCTATAGAAAAAGTCGATAAGGTGTTTGTTTCCTTTCTGTCTACTTCCCCTCTATAGACTACCTATAGACGATAGTCGAGCCGTCTCTATTTTTGCCTATTATTCGTCTTTAGACTTTCTATGGACAAAGTCGATAGGATTTCGATTTCTTTTTGTCTATATGCAGTCTATGATAGTCTATAGAAAAATGTCTATAAGGTGTTTGTTTCTTTTTTTGTCTATGTCCCCTCTATAGCCTACCTATAGACAAAAGTCAATACAGTCTATATTGTTGTTAATTTTTCGTTTTCAGGCTGTCTATAGACGAGCGTCGATAAGGTGTATATTTCTCGTCAATTCTCGCTCTACGTAGTTATTCACACACACACACACACACACACACACACACACACACACACACACACACACACACACACACACACACACACACACACACACACACATCTGCTGAGCGACCGGCCGCTCGAGTCACATTGCGTGTAATCGCGGGCTTCTTCAAGCTCGGAAAAACACTTCTATGGGGCACGCATTGAGCAACATAAAGCTGTATCGGGAGTTTCTACTGTTGCTCTACAACTTTATCATTCAGAGTTTTCATTTAATCAATATAATTTAGAAATAAATTAACACTAATTATCTAATCAAGGAAGGAGGAGGAAATAACTTTATTGTGTGCCCTGCTAGTTGGTGGGGAGGGCCCAAAGGCCCCGCCATGTGTCGGCCAGGAGTTCTTGGGTCCTGGCGGCGTCCTCGGCCCGCTGGACGGCTCATAGTTGATCCTCAAGGGCGGGGCTGAGCCGCGCGGCTTCCCAGCGCGTGCGAAGGCTGCTGCTAGAGGCCGTGTTTCCTTTATTGTTATGTAACCCTCGGCATTCCCATATTATATGCTCCAGAGTGGCTCTGTATTCACATGTTTTGCATTTGTCCGTTGGATATATATACGGATATATGATCTGCGAGAGCGCAGGATTCGGATATGTCGTAGTATGTAACTGCCGCCATGCGACAGACTGCTTCTTTGCCAATTTTGCGTGAGGTCGAGGGAATATGCGCCTCGGTAACCTATAGTGTTTCGTGATGTCATTATATGTAGTCATTCTGTCCTCCCATTCCCACTCATTTAACACACCGTCACGTCCGGAGGGTGTCGGGGCGTCATTTGCGACTGCGGCTCGGTCCGTAAGCCCTCGAGCCGCGTCGTGTGCTGCATCGTTGTTACCGTCCTCCGCGAGGGTGTGAGCGGGTGTCCAGGTGATGTATACCTTTCTTTTGCAATTTTGGCCTCGTGCAAGAAGAATGTGTAGTGCCTCCGGGGAGATTCGGCCGTTGGCAAAGATTCTTATTGCCTTCTGAGAGTCGCTGACTATCACGGTTGCGCTAGTCCGAGCTACTGCGAGCGCTTGGCTACTTCTTCCGCTATTTCGTTACTTATGGTGCGTATCGTCGCGCATGTCTTGCACCGTTTCTCGCTATCGATTACGGCTGCCGTAAACCCCCATCGGTGACTGTATCAAGCCGCGTCTAGGAACACTGAGTCCATGTCGCTGCCGAATTTCTTCTGTATTTGCTTCGCTCTGTTCTCTCGTATGTCCTTAGTGTGTTCTGGGAGCATGTTCATTGGTATGGGAGGTATTACCATTGTTTCCTTCGTCTCTCTCCGGAGGTCCACCTCGACACCATGCTGTGTGTGGTAACCTATGTCTAGTCTCTCTAGGATGTGTGTGCCTGCTCTAGTCTTAGAGATGCGTTTATATTGGGCCGTGCATTGCGCTTCAATCAGCTAATCTATCGTGTTATGTAGGCCTAATTGTAGTAACTTGTAGGTGCTGGTGCTGATCAGTAGTCCTACACACTAAGAAAAAAAGGAGGATCTCTTACTCTTTTCGGAGAGTCTGGACTCGCCACGTATACGACACACTTTGTGGGAGACACCCTACCACTCTTTCGGAAGAGAGTCCGAGACTATCTGTGCTCGATACAAGGTGGTTACGTGACTCCACACTCAATAGTCATGCACACTCTCTTGTAGTAGTCTCCTAACCCTCTCAAAAGCGTCACACGACTAGTGCTGACGGAGTCCGTTAACTATTCTGCATGAGTCAGACGACTCAAGATAAAGGGTCACCTGACCACTGCTGAAGGATTCGGGTAACTTTTTTGATGAGCCTGATGACTCCAGCAGTGTGTGTCAAGTTACCCTTAGTGCATGGTGCAGGACTCTTGCAGATAGAGTAAAATAACTAATCCATGTAGTTCGTTTGACTCTTGGATGGCAGTGTCGAGCCGCTTTTAAAAATGTGTCAATAACTTTTGCTGTAAGTACACATGACTACAGCTAGTTCTCAAGATGACTACTGTAAAAAGACAACATATAAGAAAGAACCCGTAGCAAACTTGCCAAAAAGGACATGGCAGGTTAGCAACAAAAACTTAACATTTAATCACCCTTTGTCGTCTTCTGGGAAATTCAAATGTATTAGCACAGAATCACCTTGAAAGCAAGACAGTTCTCATTACTATTAAACTGGAATCAATAGCCAACCATGCAAAACAGTCTTAAATAAACATCCAATATGTAGACTGCAGGTGCACATGCATGACACTGCAATGCAACTCAGAACCATAATGAGACCCCAAAATATTATGTAACTCATGTAGAAGTTCAATTCAGCACTGCACAAGTCTCTAATGTCAAAAAATTTATAAGTTAAACCTATTTCACTGTTCTTCGAGACGTTTTTTATTTAGAACTTATGAGTTGACATTTTAAGCAAGTAAGCTACACATAATAAATAAATAAGGCTGCACTTATGTACAAAGGAGACCCAGATAATCAAGTGCAATAAAAACAATATTCCAACTTAGATTACATAATCTATGCATTATACTATGCTTGCTGAAAACAACTGGTTGGCAATTGATAATCCAATCTAACAGTAAAAAGAGCTGTCTTACCTTATGGTACTCTTGTTGGCACTTTTCCCCCACAACATGTACGTGTTAGCGTCAGTTGAAAATTGATCTGAAAAATACCACATTAAAAAGTTGTGCATCAATTTTATTCTGTCATACAACATGCAACAGTGTATAAAAGCTTCACCAACAGATAATATTACAAAAATAGATACAGCAACATTTATACTAATTGTTTATTTATGTTGACAAACATACTTTTCCAAGACGAAGCATAATAGCTCACACAGACAATTTCACAGATTGCAATAACCACTAATCGAAAACTTGCCATAATGCAAACACGCTGACAAAATATGTAACACAGGTAGCTGTATTTTGTTACGGCAAAGATAGCACATGAATAATGAGGTCAAGGGAGGAAACAGAACACATAAACAAACCATACCCAGCTGCATGCACGCAGCTGTAACAATACACATTGTGCACCAAGATGCAAAAGAAACAAAGAGGAAGATGTGAGAAAGGCTTTTTTTACTCATCACAAGTTATCCTGTAAGAGCAGATTATGCACTGGCTGTAATCTACCCTCAGCACATACGTAAATAAGTTAGATTAGGTGCCACATTTACAAATCACTCATATGATGTTCTTGTGATTGTCGTTATTCCGATTTTTAACTTGGAAAGCATGACTGAGTTACGTAAAGCCTCCCAATGGCTTGGCACATATACAGAAAGAAGTGTTTCTATAAACACTGGAGGTCATGGAAGGATGACTGACACATACCTCTTTTAATTCTTTTGTCTTTGTCTTTATGATTATCTACCACAGTAGTCTTTTGTAGAGTGAAACACATCCAGATAATACGCTGTGGGCAACAAAGTGTGAATACCTGTTCTTGATTTCTACCTTTCTCTGGTGTCCCGCTAAGGTAAGATTGGTGCAAAAAATTGTCTTCCCAATATATGCGTTCCCACAAAACAAAACAGGAGCACATGATGAGCCACATTATTGCTGCACGAAATAAAACATCTGTTCTTAACTTACCACTATCATTCCAATCTGGTGCGATTTTCTGCTTTGTTCTGTACTCTAGCACAGGTGCTACGCAGTTCACTTGGTGCCCAAAGCAACTCTCACACCATAGCATGATGTAAATTTTGTTTTTCAAATTCTAAGTGAAAGTCAGGTTATGGGGGACAATTGCAAACTTACAGTTTTGCTTTGTATCTTCATTATGTTGTAGAGCAGGGTAGAAAGCAAGAGCAGATATTTATAATTTGGGTTCCCACTGTGCATTGCATGGATATGTTTCAATGAATGATAAAACTATTTGGTAGATAAACATATGAAAGATAAGAGAATTAAGCTCGAAGTCTACCATATCAGTACCTGGGAATATCGTATGTAATTGAAATTTTGCGATTCCCAGTGAAGAAACAGTTTTGACAATATGTACCAAGGCAACTAGCTCACTCATGCTCACAAAGGAAACAAAATAAAAACAAGCAAGATTACAAGAAGTTCGAAGTTGCAACCTGAGGTGAGACACCTCACATGACTGATTTATGTATTTACTGAGCATAAATTACATCTGGCGCATAATCTGCTTGTACAAGATGACAAACAATAAGTTACTCTTGGTTTCTCTCTGGGGCATTTGGCTCTTCTGAACACATGCACATTGTGTGGCACAGCTGTGTGGATGTAACTGGGCACAGCTGTTATTCAGCATCAATCTGTTTTTATGGTCTTGTACTATTATTGCTGTGATTTATAATTATCAAATAGCTAACTATTGGGTTGATCAGCTCTATTTTAAACATACTGACAGATTTCCCTGTTTATCGCTAACAAAGAGATGGGTACATCATTTCAGATTTCAAGAAACAGCTGTGGAACAGAACAAATGCCGAGGACAGAAAATCTACAGACCAATACCTTTTTTATTAAATGCCATGTACTAGCCCTTTCTGCAACGACTACCATTATTACCAAAAATTGCAGCCTGAAAAAATAATTGGGAAATATTTACAAGAAAGTGCGCATAAAAATATTTTGCCACTATGTAGGACATAACTAAAAAACACCAGCTATACAAAAACCAATGACAATTCAAATTTACATAAAACTTCCTATGAATGGCAGTATATTCAAACCTCTAGCACAAATAATTAAAAAGAGTTGTTTCCAGAAGCATTTCCCCTGAATAAGTGGGTGTTAGTGTTTCTACAAAAGGGTTAGAAAATGCCTTCAGGCATACCATAGGGAGTTTTATAAATAGCAAATGCATGCATCTGCCTAAAAAGCCCCAGGCCCTGCTTGTATTCCTTAGTCATTTTTCTGCATTCTGTTGTATGTCACCATTTGGATCCCTTAACACTGAGTGCGCAAAACCAAAAAACAGCCTATTAATATACTGAATTTTTAGCTTGTAAAGGGGTTGTATGGCAATGGGGGCAGCCAACTCTAGTGTGAGAACAAACAAATATTTGTTCTCGCGTTAGTGAAATCAGTCAAAATATAATCTCACAAATTTGGAAATGAATGCACAAACCTTGCTGACTGTCACATTATTGTGTTTACAATTCCTAGTTTAATTCACTTACCTCTAGTAAATGGGCTCTGACATAGAATACTCAGTGTAGGAGACTATCCAAGACCTGGAAGCCAATGTTTAAATCTGAAATAGACATTCATCCCCCGACCACATGGCACTGCTTCGTCATCAGAAGAAGCATGCATCCATGGACATATAGTCTGTAAAATTATTTATACATGATCTGTAGCGTTAATCTTGCATTAACAAATTCTGAAAATTAGGAAATACATCTGCTATTTAAAGCACGGCTGTAAACTTCTGTGTTTGAAAAATTCAATACTCGAAAGGTGTAATTTAACCAATGTGTGCATGAAACCTATGCTGCCTTTGACATTCGTCAGTGTGGCAAATAAGCACTGAGAAATGCCAAGGGTATCATAGCTTTTGTCTCAAACTTTGCATGCGAGTACCACTGGTATCTTTGCAGCGAAAAAAAGTCACATTACTACCAGACTTTTGAGGGGAACCTATGTTTCTCTAGTTTAATATTTTCTTTCGTGTGCTCTTATATCCTTGACGAGAAGAAAGGGGGTTAACCGAGGATCCCGATTTTATTAGGCATATCATAAGAAGCCAACAAACATTGACACCAAGGACAACATAGGACAAGGACAACAAATACCCAGGAAAGTGGATGGGAAAACAGCGCCGCGGTAGCTCAATTGGTAGAGCATCGCACGCGAAATGCGAAGGTTGTGGGTTCGGTTCCCACCGGCGGCAAGTTGTTTTTTCATCCACTTTATTTTCCATTAATTCTTCGTTTCTTTATTTCATTTATTAAGCACAAGTAATTTCTCCTATGTTGTCCTTGGTGTCAATTTTTGTTGGCATCTTATGATATGACAAATAAAATCGGGACCCTCGGTTAACCCCCTTTCTTCTCGTTTACTACATAACGAGGGTCTCGAATCCGGCTACATTGATGCCTTCAGGTAGCATATGTGGGTTATTGACCAGTTGCCTTCACCCAAAAAGATCACGTTCTCGTGACGCCTGCGGCAAAAAGGACGTCCCACGTCCGCCGCCAAGGTCTGTGTGTGGTGGCGCTGGCTAACACTCCCAGGGTTTTACTAGGACACATAAATACCCAAGAAAGTGGATGGGAAAACAGCGCCGCGGCAGCTCAATTGGTAGAGCATCGCACGCGAAATGCGAAGGTTGTGGGTTCGGTTCCCACCTGCGTCAAGTTGTTTTTTCATCCACTTTAGTTTCCATTAATTCTTCGTTTCTTTATTTCATTTATTAAGCACTTATATCCTTGAGTTTTTCAAAAATAACGGGTGCTTGAAATAAGTACTCTATATTGCTCTTAAATTTATCCTGCACCAGAGCCCATGCTATGTTAAATCTCTTGAACACATTGCAGTGCTGTAGGTTATCAAAGGAAGAAAAAATACCGTAAGTTTGCATTTTAGCCTTCTGTACAACAAGAATTAAGAACCTATCAATTACATCCACAAGTACAAAAGAACTATGAGAAACGGGGCATAAAGACGGGTATACATTATAATAGCAGCATTGATGGTGAGAACTCTACGAGAAAGGAACTATTAAAAACAAGGTACTAAAGAAACATATGAATTATAATAATAGAAATATTTGCAAAGAATTTGAAGAGACAAATAGAATGTCTGTTCAAATCACTCCACCCCAACATTCATCCATGGTTCGATAAGTGATCGATAAGATAAGAAACAGCTGCTGATGCTGTTTGGATAGATAGAAACTGAGGTACAGCTGTGACATAGACGGAACACGTAGAGGGGTCACCAAGTGTTGCGCGCTGGTTGCACAGCAGGTTTCCTTGATCTTCGGACTCACTCAACACTGATGCGTTGAGCCTGGTTATACGTAGTTCGCAAGAGGCCTGGCCCGAGTAGGTGGCATGGCTTGGGTAACATTTCAAGGCAACCTGAAAAACACAGATCCAGATATATAAGCACCAAAATATTCTGCACCATAGGGCAAATATGAAGTTTACCATCTGCACATAGCAGATGATAAAAACAGATACAAGTCACCAGACTCAAGGTATATAAACGTGTAAAAGTGTAAATGAATGTGAAGAGCTGCTTGTAGGATGGAATCCTGTATTTTGTCTTTTCTAGATCAATACTAGTATCTTAACATAAAGTCAAGTGTACACGACCCTCCCTATTCGTGTCAGTAGGCTATTCCATGCCAGCTGTTCCAACCTGGCACACGACCACTTGGAGTTTCTTTTTGAAAACTGGGGGCCCTTCAATATAGAACAAATCTCAATTTCACGCAATACTTTAAAAAAATTTACTGGCGTAAACACTATATCACATTTTGTGTAACGCACCAAACTATGCATCATAATTTGGCATAGCCAAAAAAATTGGCTCCTTCATTAAGAGGGCCAAATTTTTAACGACCTTGAAGAGAGGCCTTACACCAAGAACTTAACTGCTTATTAGCCACTGCTCACTTTATTATGGCCGATTAAAATGAACCAAATGGCTTATTAACTTTATTTTCACAAAAGTGACCTACAGCAAAAGCTGTAGATTTATGTAATCCATGTGTTTAGAACTTCTGCTGTGTGCAAGAACTGGTTTCAGAAAGATACATGATGCAGCAGAGCAGAGAGAGGAGGATGAACTTGGAAAAGAAGTCAGTTTTGGTGTACGTTAATCGGCCTACTTACCATTGAGGCAGCCCTAGTAAATTTATGCCAAATATCATGTATGAGAGTACACTGTATTGTTTTTAAATTGGTAAAGCTTTATCAAAGTAGCTTTTGTGTTACGCAAGAAAACAATTTTACAATTGGTCTCTTGTAGTTTCAAAATTTGCATCGCGTTTCGTCTAATACACACAGCCTCTTGGAAGCTAAGACAAAATGCATAGACTTGAGCATCCCTGCACAGACAGAATGGAGCCTAACTGCTTCGAAGTTACTTCTTTCATTGCTGAGTGGCTAGAAGCCACTTCATTCAAAAAGACGCCGCTTAATTGCAGGTATTTCCCTGAATATTTGTCTGCTGTCAGCCTGCTTGGCATCATCACTAAGGCTGGCAACTCCCTAGTGGACGTGGTCGGGGCATGGTGGTGGCAGGATGCAGTGGCAGAAGCCGCCAAAGGCTCCTAACTCCCTAGTGGACGTAGTCGGGAAAGGGTGGTGGTATGACGCAGTGGTAGGAGCCGCCAGAGTGTACCTGCAACAAATTTGCACAAATGTTCTTAGTTCTACCACGTCACGATTTACAATAAAAATTTTGCTGTCTGTATAACATGGCTACCAATACAAATAAAGGCAAACAGTTAGGTCCTACTACACAACTATAACCCCGACAAAAAAGAAACGGTACTCATAGGGACACTAAAGTGAAACAATAAATCAGTTTAGACTAATGAAGCATAGTTTGAGATCCCTGCAGGCATTCATTTGAAAAAAATAGTTTGATTATTAGATGAGAAAATGAAGGTCGAAGTATCAGTATTTGAATTTCACGCCGAAACCCCAGCGCCGGTACGTCAGCATGACGTCAGGGATTCTAAAGTATGTTTTCGCATTTGGGCTGTGTTGGCTGAATAAAGGTTCCCGAAACTTCCCATGTTTATTATTTGGTTCCTTTAGAACCCAATGTAGTCAATCTGTACCCCTATATATAATTAGTAGGCCCTATAAGGTGCCATCAAAATCCAAGACATCACAGCCCCCAGGTGCGGGAACTTAAGTAGGCGTCGCCACCCGTATTTCATTCCTGTGCTTTTCATGGCTTGCCAAACGTCTTATCGTTGTAAGAGTGGTGTTTTTGGTGTTGTAGAACGGTAATTTACTGATGCAGAAGAAATCATTTTTCACTTTAGTGTGCCTTTAAGTTTATGAAAATCCAAAGAATGAAAAATAATGTGCAACCGATTTGTGCATGGAAGCTTGGTTGAAGTGATCTGCTAGTCAACAGCAAGCCTGCCACCTTAAAATGTCATTGTAAATTTCTTTACATGCATTATGTAACCTGCAATAATACAAGTTTAAAATCTCTCAACATAAGTAAATCACCAAGCTAATTCAATAACGAACTCCAGTGGTCGTTAATGCAACAAAGTGCAAGCTCGGAATGAAGCTGGCAAAACTGGGCAGTGAAAAATAGCAATATGGTTCTCTACATCTTGTTTTTCTGGCTTTCGCTCTAGCGTTGGAATATACAAGAATTTTGACATTACTGATATTTAACCCGGCTAATTTCTATTCCATAATGCATAATACTTGAGCAAGAGCAATACTGCTTTCTTTTAACCGTAAATAGTGATAGAATAAGAAATTTCACTGGAGCCAACGTTTTGAGAAAAATCTCCTCTTTGTCGAAACGTTGGCTCCAGCGATGCTGCTTGTTCTACGGCTCTCCATCATGTCAAGTCTGTCTTCCTGTGTACCTCTGTACTTTCAATGTTATGTCAATGAAATTGTAATAACAGATAATTAGTAAATGTAGCTGCTGAGGTATTTGGGCTTGTTGGCAGATAACGACAGGGTAACTGCGCAACATAGAGATACGGACAAAGGAGGCTTGTGTGTGTTGTCTTCTCCAACAATGTCTCCCTTTTGGTGATTACTCTGTCTCAATGTATAACTATTACCCTTTGCACAATAATACTAAAATGCACAAAGACAGGAAAGTGCACACAAAAATTATAACAGATAGCATCATATGCTGATGAGATATGCAAAAGTTCCTGCTACAATTTGTCTCACCCATAACGTGCTGGATAAGATGGCGACTTCTGGCTGTTGCCATTTCTTGAATACCTAAAATAATATACATATCAAAATTATAAAACACACAGGACAACAGCTGTAGCCGAGGACATAACGCATTGTTTAGTACAACAAGTGAAACTAATCTCTGATACATGGCAGACGAAATTTCCTTTATTAAGTTAGTAGAAGAATACACCACACTTCATTTCATTCAATACTGTCACCATTTCTTGGTACAAGAAAAAAAGGTATTTCTGCATGGAAGCAGCAAAATAATAAATGACCTTCTACTTTTACAAAATATGCTGCAGCGATTAAGCCAACTACAGCTGTATATACTTAAAATTGTTGTATGTACATTACAATAGCCAAGACAGGATAAACTTGGGTTCATATGCAGCTCACTGGGAGGTACAACTTTGCAATCAACTTATTTCTGCTTGCAAATATACGCACTGACATAAAAGTACAAATAAAAGGAACCTTTTTTCATAAAACACCGGACTCAATATAAAAAATCCAGTAGCAATATTACAATTTCACGACATAACACAGCCAGGTCTTGTAAGCCTAGTAGGATTTACTGTATAAATGTTGCAGCAAGTTCATGCTTTTAAATATTTACAACCGTGAAAATAAAGATTACGTAAACATAATAGATTATATATAGGCTTAGATTGTGAGCTAATGTGTTTTCTACTTACAGCCAAATGCACATAATTTTTTTCTTTTTCAGCGCTTTTAAAGCGCTGTGTCTGTTCGCTTGAGCAGGCAGCCGCTTTACCGCTCTTAAAATATCTGCGCTCCCACATCGCCTGACACTGCCATACAGCGTTTTAGCGCTTTTATTATTCGCCGTAATATACCTAAAGCGCTAGTAAATCTTCAGAATACACAAGCTGTCTTTTCGACTACCTGCCTTCGCCAGCGAAAGTCACACTGGTGCGAGTATTGTATCTACACTTTAAGTTACGCAGTACTTGATATTCTACGGATTTTTCGATGCGACAAGCCAGTCGTCACTAGTCGTTAAGAACGGTGTTTCTCCTGGCAGTACAGCTTTGCAATAATTTCAGATGCTCTCCTGAGTCTTCCGTCTGCCAGTAGTATTTTCGCATACATACGCGCACGCATGCCTATGAAACGTCTGTGAACTGCCAAGAGAAACGTGGCGCAAAATGTAGCCATACCGGAAGGGCCGAGTACGCGTCGTTTGCAAACTCGGAACAAAAGCTGATATGCTTACCTGAGACGTTAAGAGAAAAATGGCGCAGGTCACTCCCAACTGGTAGTCTTTCGTACGCATCTGGCGGTCTCTGTGCGTTGTGATCTCTCACATCACAATGAAACACGCAGTGCAAACCGCAACACTTCGGGCGCTTGTGACGGTCCGGCGAGCGGCACTTGCTCGATGTCGGCAAAGACGAAATCGGCGACACGCTGCTGCTGGCGGCGGTCCCCCTCGTCGCAATCACACAGCACGAACAGAAGCTCCCACCGTAACTTGCCGCAACGCCTGGTTGCAGTTGCCCCTAACGCAGCGATTTCAGAACCACTCTACGACAACATACTCGCGCGTGATGCAGCGCAACTGTAAAATGGCGTCATGCTATTGACGGCTTTGGCTTTGGATCCTTTCGTATCTGCACAACTGACCGAACAGTTGCGCTAGTTTCGGTTCTGTTTCCTCGCGTTAAGATAAAAACTGTTTTGCTCACTGATAATTTTACGTCACTTAAGTAATGTTCATGAATGAAACAGCCATGAATTTAACACGCGTCTTGAAATACCCGCTACGTTCACTTGGCAGAAGCAAAATTTGCTCTTCCGAGTGTGGTTGCGTTTGAAATCTATGGTTGGGCTGTCGGAGCGTGCTCGAAGTATCAAGACGCGGCGTAATTGTCCTTAATTGGCTTAGATATAACGGTGCGGCTGCCCCTGATTTCTGTCGAGTGCAGTTTGCTCTGATGTAAGGTAGAACTACAAAGCCGCCCATGTTACTGAATGATCTAGTGCACCTGAAGCTGCCAGAACTCCGGTATTTCCTCCACAAGTTCTTGCGACTGTGTGCCGCTGTCACCACATGCGAGCGTAGTCATTTGGCGCAGATTTAGCAACACATTTTCTTGAACTATAGTTCACCGCTCTATCACGACATGGAGAAGCAGCGTGGTTGGTCCTTAGTAAAATTTTCTATTTATTGCGAATTTTGCGATAGCGATTATATGGATACAACCGCCGAAATATATCTGTCGGTGTTGCCGTGAGCTTACATATATAGTCAAGTGCGATAAGATCCTATCCTGCGCCGTTGGCTGTGAGCGTTAAAGGAAGTGTACGAGAGTGAGCCGAGACGTATAGTGCCTGGATGGGTGTCCCAAGTATCTATAGGTGGTCACGTGATAAAACGCGCGCAAGCCGGGGAAAGGAGGCGCTGGTTTAGCGCGCTCCTCCTCTGGCCGTTGCTCTAGCCCGGCCTGGCGCCACTCTCGCTCTGTCTTGGCGATAATTTCCGATGGGTGGAAAGCGGGGGAGAGGGGGGAGAGGGGAGGGCGCTTTTATAGCGCCATTTCAAGTTTCAGAGACGCTTTGAAGGACGAGGCAGCAGAAGCGTTCTGTCCGCTCTGTTCGCGCCCTTCATCACGCCGATGCTGTGACAGCGAGTGTTTGCGGTCATTGAATGAGATCTGTTCATGTTTGCACGTGCGCGCGTGACCCCATGCTTGCTAATTTACGGAGTAAGCGATTGTTTACTGCACTTTATTCAGGCGATGAAACTACCAACCTTGGTTCGTGCAGCTGTTCGTGCAGTGGTTCATGCAGCATTGGGGGAAACTGCTACATTTTTGTTTTTACATTTCTAGGGGGTTCAAAAGCAGTGCTGCGTACGCTAATGTTTGTTTCTGGTCGCGGAACGCAACGCACTGCGGTAGCCCAGTGGCTGCGGTGGCCAGCTTGAGGTCACGGGTCCAATCAAACCGAAGCAGTCGTATTCCAATGGGGGCATAATGCGAAAACGCGCGTATACTGTGCATTCCGTGCACATGAAATAACCCGAGCTGCTGAAAATAAATCTGCAGTTTTCCATTACCGTGCGCCTCATAACAAGATCTTGATTTTGGAACCTAAATCCTCAAAATTTAATTTTACATAGCGCAATTACTTTTACAATCGACACTGTTGAGTGCGCCTACTGAACTTGTTATCTCGTTGCAGTGCTCTCTTTAGTAGCCAATGCTTTTCTTAAGATTTACTTATGGTCAGAATCCAGTGTGACAAATCCGGGTCTTCCTTAGTATATAAGCCAGCTATCACTTAAGCGTGTGAGATATTAAGAAACATGTTCAAGGAAAATCGATATTTGGAGTTCGATGTAATTGCAGAACATGACAAGGACGGAAGAATGATACACCGCATTACAACCAGGACAGGAACCCGAGGGCCTGCCTAAAACAGAAGACGTTATCTGGTATTTGTTTTGCTGCATTTCAATCTTTCTCTCGCCAGACCCATCTCGAATATCAGAGGAGTCGCGATCTTCCACGACGACTCGACGCGTGCTATTAAGAGTCAGACGACCCATACACAAATGTTGACTCTTGTTTTGTGACTCTACCCGCGCGAAAATGGGTCTTCGTAAGAAAAAAGAAAGTCAAGTTGCCGTGACTCACTTTTTACTGTCTTTTTTCTTAGAGTGTGTGGCAAGTTTGTATATTTTCCGAATGAGGCATTCTAGTCTGATCTTTTCCGTGGCCTGCCTTTTCAAGTACAGCGCTACGTATACTATTCTACTTATTACGAAAGCCTGTATTAACCTGATCGTGTTTTCCTCTTTCATCCCGCTATGTTTGTTTGTTATCCTTCTGATTAGCCTCATGATTTGCCCTGCAGTTCCAGTCTTCTGAGGATTTCTCCGTTATTGCCCTTGGCTTCAATGAAGAGCCCCAATATCCGGATCCTATCGACCTTGGGTATTGACTTCCCATCGGCCGTCTTTAACTGTATCTCCTCTCTATGGGTGAGATTTTCCTTGTAGTTACCTGGTTTGCGACCTCTGCGAGTTGGTCTGTACAGCAACAGCTCCGATTTCTCTGCCGAGCATGTTAGCCCTGTCCTCTCTGGATATTTTTCGATTGCTTCGACCGCTATTTGAAGCGTTTGTTCTATTTGCCCGTCACTTCCGTTTCTCCCCTATAGGGTGATATCGTATGCGTAAAAGGTATGATTGAGACCTATTTCTTGTAGCTTGGCTGGCAGCCCCATTAGCGCCAGATTGAATAGCATCGGTGATAAGACCGAGCCCGGTGGCGTACCTGCGCTGCCTATCTCGTTCTCCTCCGAAATTAGGTTCGCTATCGTGATCTTTGCCTTTGTGCCCTTTAGAAAATTGCGTACATTATCGTACGTCCGTTTTCCCATTCTTAGTTCTCCTACTCTATCTAGTATCGTTGCATGTGTTGCGTTAAAGAAGACCTTTTTTAGGTCGAACCCGACGATTGCCTTTGTCGATCTGCCATAATCGTCTATGATCTGATGTTTTAGTTGTAACAGAGCGTCCTGCGCTGAGATATTTCTCCTGAATCCTATCATTGTGGGTGGGAACACGTCCAAGTCTTCGAAGTAGGTGGTTATCCTCGCTAGGATCACGTGCTCCACGAGTTTCCCCATGCAAGAAGTGAGAGATATGAGTCTCAAGTACTCAATTTGCAGTCGCTTGCCCGGTTTAGGTATTAAAACAATTTGAGCCGTCTTCCATTGCTGCGGAATCTGCCCTGCCTCGCAGCATTCGTTAATACATTCGGTTAACTTAGCTATAGAGTCATCGGCCAATTCGTTAGCGTTTTTTTTTGTTACCCCGTCTAGTCCAGATACCGACTTGGTATGCAGTTTATGTAGGGCTGCCCTGACCTCTGACTCGCCGCTTTTGTTGTCTAATTCGTCATTTACCTGCCCTGTGTACTCAGGATGTATGACGGGCAGCGCTTGCGAGATGTATCTTTTCTCGATTTACTTGAGGAAGTCCTGCTCTTTCCCTCCGTACGTTTGTATTAGCCGGTTTATATCTTGCCTATGTGCCGACTTGGTCCCGTCCGGGTCTAATAAATATTGAAGGATGTTCCACGTTTTTGACATTCCTATCTGACTGTCCATGTTGTTGCATTTTTCTTCCCACTGTTGGCTGCACAGCTGCTGGGCGTACTGTTCTATGTCCCTGTTCAATTTGGCTATCTTCCTACGAAGCGTCCGGTTGTGTTTTTTGTTTTTTCCATCTCTGTTGCAACCCTGCCTTAGCTTCCCACATGTGTAGAAGCTTACTGTCTACGTTCTCTAAATGCGCCTCCGATAGGACCGTTTTCATAGCTGCCGCCACATCTCCCTTTAGTTTTTCGGTCCATTCCTCAATACCTTGTGTCGTGTCGTCGGCGTCCTCCATTTTTTTCCTAAATTTGTCCTAGTCGATAATCTTAAGTGGTCTACCCTTTGTCTTGCGCGTTCCTGCCCTTACTGTTATTTCTAGTATATTGTGATCACTCCCAAAGTCGTGTTGCGTATTTGTCCACTGCGTGTCCCGTATGTTATTGGTGAATGTTAAATCTGGCGTAGTATCCGCGCAAACGCTAGTACTTATTCTCATGGGAACAGATGGGCCGGTCCCGAGGGTCAGGCCTTCCTGTTGCGCGTCTAGCCATAGGTTCCTGCCTTTCTGAGGTCACTATCACTACCACTCGGTTGTCCGCTATGGCTAGGGTTTCTTTAAGGAGCCATCGAAATTTATGGCCTCTGCACTTTGGACTGCTATAAATATTTAATACAAAGAGACTGTCCTTCGTTTTCCGCATGGGTATGAGTTCTAGAAGAATGTGATCGATTGACTTAACCTCCGTGTCGTGTTGAACGACCGAGTGATTTAGCTTTACCAACGTCGTTAACACTTTCGTCTCCGCTTTGGCAGTACCAAAGGACTTGTATGCCGACAATTTTGCCAGCCCGTGCGTTTCCTGCATCATTATAATATCCAGGTTTTCTTTGTCTTTAAGATGTTGCAAAATGTGTCATTTTCGATCGTATCCTCTGCAATTCCATTGCCAAATCATGTATCTAATTCGTCTGTCCATGGCGGCGTTAAAGGTTCTCCAATCCCTCGGCGGGTACCGGGGGCCTAGTGTACGGCTTAATGGAAGTCTTAATCGGTCCTTCTCTACTTGTTTGCGGTCCCTATATTGCTAGTTTCACTTCGAAGTCAAACATCCTTTGTTGCATTTGCTCTAGTATCACCTTTCCTAGCGCCTCTATCTTTGCCTCTATCCTTGCCTCAAGCCTCACTTCCAGTTGCCCTAGTTTAGTTTCAAATTTCGTTTCGTTCTGTTTGATGATGGTTTCAATTTTCTGTTCAAATTCCTCCTGTCTTCCTTGGAGCATCGTGGCTGGCTTGGGTTTCTTTACTCCGGTGTCAATCAGAGCGTGCTCGGTTAAACGTTTAATGGGGGGGAGTGCTACGTCTTCTTCCATTGCTGTCTTTTTCCTTCCTTATAACTCGCCAGGTTTCCTTGTTGCGTGGCACTTTCCTCCCGCTCCTCAAATGGTCGTTCTCTTCATTGAGTTTTTTAATTTCATCCATAAACGCAACATTGCTCTACCTGATCTGCGCCAATTCTTTCTGTAGTGTCTTAGCTCTATTTTGAAAAGCAGCCTCTGCCTCCGCACGCCGCACCCCGGAAGCCGCGTCCGCCCAGTTCACCTGTAAGGGTCCCGCGGCGCCGTTGACGTTGCTCTTTCCTTTTGGGCTCTGGGATCCTCCTCCCCCCTGTGCTCTGAGAGATTCGGTATTACTGCTCTTCGGTCTGGAGCTCGATCTGGACCGCGATCTCGATCTGGTTCTGTTGTTCGACGTCGAGCGGCCCCTTTCCCTTGCCTGGAGCTTGGGGAAATCTTCTAGTCCAGATCCGACCCTTGTCCGATGTTCCGACCGCTGTCTCCAGTCTTCCCGTCCTGGCCTGTACAATCTGTCAGCTTCCCTTTCGTAGTACATCGCTTCTTTTTCCTCTCGTCTGACTAGCTCCCAGTGGCGCCTCTTTACCAAATACGGTAAGTTGCATCTGGCATTACATCGGCCATCCGCCGTAGGGGGGTCTTTGCCTCACAGCTGGCACTTCGCTTCACACTCGTGTTCCTGTGGCGGGTTCTCCATCCCGCAGCCTCTGCATATCCTGCTGTTCGGGTTCGGGCAGACATCGGCTCTGTGACCGAGGCATCCGCACTGGTAGCATACGTCTATTCGCTTCCGGTATAGTGAGCACCTGACCAGTGCCCTTCCGTATCTCACGTAGTTTGGGACGTGATGCCCGTCGAAAAGGATGATGGCGTTTGTGTTGTTTCCCATCCTTTTGGCCATGAGGACTGTCGGAATCCTTGGTGTTCCAAGCATCTCCACTATTTCTCTAGAAGAAACCTCATGCGCTACTTCTCTTATCACTCCTTTAGATGAATCCTCCGGAGCCTACTCGTACGCGTTGGCTTCGAGCTCCTTGTCTCCCATCCTCAGTCGAGTGATAGCCCTGTATTTTTCGGCGTTCTCCTCCGATGGCGTGCTGATCACTAGAATGTTCTGTTTGTAGTTGGCACACACCGTGTCATCTTTCGATTCCTTCCTGGGGATTCCCGCGGCTTTGGCGACGCAGCATTCTAGGCGATTGATCCGCCGTCACGTGGGCGCACTATTATCTTGTGCTCTGCCTTCGGCAAACTGGGAATCCTGCTTGCTGCCTTTATTTCTCTTGCTTTTTGGCCCTTGCTCCACCTGTTATTGAATGCGTTCTCACTAGAGAAGCGCGCTGCCTGATCCTTGGTACCGTGAGATTTTGTCTGCTCGTTGGAACATCCTCCTCGCTTCATAACAGGCCAACCTGCTTCGTCCTCATAGTCTGCTCTCGTTATATCCTCCCCTTCGACGCTCACAGCGGCCATATTACAGCTCTAACCCGAAAAGAGGCGGGGCTCCAGCCACCAGGGCTGCAGCCACCAGCTTCGTTGGGTTTTAAGTACACCATGTTTTAAGCTGCCACTAAGCGGATTGTGTGCGTTGAGCAGCCAGTGTGGTAGATCGCATTTCGTGGCGCTCGACCCGGCCGCGATGAATGCTGCGTCGCATATGCAGTGAAATTCTCGTGACACGCTTTACATATATATCTCAAAATTGTGTTAGCATGAATAAGTTTCAAACAGAGACGTATAGTTAAACAACTGCTAGCGTACCCGGATGAAAGGCCATGTTTGTGGGGCATGCATTAGGTGCGTATGCGCTTCCGTTTTCGAATAGTTTAAAAGTAACAGTATTTTTAACGTTCGTGGTAACCGATCTAAATTATTTTGGGTAGTTACCGCAAGCAAAATACGAGACTTGAAGAAATATCTAGATTCGCCCAATTTAAATGTGCGCCACCACAAACGCTTTTGGAGCATGAAACCTGCGATAAGCTCAGTCACTCGCAGCTTCGCAACTTAGGCCAGAAGATTAGAGAAAAGTAAATTAGTCCCTCCGGGAAGCATGGTTTGAAGCTGAAGGCATTGCTTCTTACGCTAATTGGAAGATATTTTTTTTGTCTCTTTCATAAAGGGTTTTGCAGCAGAAGTTATCTTTCGGGCTATATGAAAAGCGTTAAGCACCTTTCAATGCTTCGGCGTTATGCAGTTTACGTGCTGTTAATCACTAGGCATCTGCTGGCGCAGATTCTCATTGTGCCAATCGTGCATGGAATGAAGCCCTTGTCGGGCGTAAACAGTGTTCCGGTTTTCATTACTGTTTTATTTAGTGCCGTTGTATTGGACAGACTGCATATATATGCGCTGTACAAAAGAAAAGATAGCCAGATTATCCATTTGGTGGTCTTTTCTCAGTAGATAACGCACAGGTTATTCAAAATATTTATTGGACATTACACTTGTACTACTCATATCAACACACCTAAGAGGTCGTAACATGTTTTAGTTGATAAGTAACCTGATCAATACGCCCCCATTCATGTGTATTCAACTGAAAGTGTGGCAAATGTATTCTTCTCGAAGTATGAGAAAAGAGAGATTTCAGACTGTTCTAAGCGGAAATAAATTGCAATTCTTAACGTGATTGTTCAAAACTGAAGTCACTATGCTGAGTATGTTCGTTCGGTGCGGGCATATTGCAATTGACGCCTGAAAAGGTGCACAGTCCAGCCGGGTACCTTTGTTTCAGCAATTATTTTTATAGGAATTGTTTGGGATTGTCGCATTTCTTTTATTTTTGTAAGTACATTGTGTGTCACACGAACCTGTCTTGAAACGAAACGCATCGTTGCTGGCACCGGCGACCAGTACGGTTGCCTAACTGCTAATCATACTGTAACATAACGAAACATCATAATGGTACCGAATCATATTGCCATGTAGTCTTTAGTCAGAGGTAAACAAAGTTAACAAAGAGGCATAAGTGATGAGAGCAAATTATATAGAAAACTACTATTCAACCCTCAAAATAACTCACTGAATAATTTTTCCTCACACTGTTGCATTTGCTTTACGTGTGTGTCTCTGTGTCCTTGTCTTCCGTGCGTGCTGTACTCGTGTGGCCATCAATTACGAACTTCCCCAAGTCTTTGTCAGCTTTATTAAACAAGGGGTTCAATTCAGCTGAATATAGTACTGCATGTCAAGTGACTGACGTGTTCTTCGTTTTATCTACATATTGTGGACTGGCATTACTTGGCAAGCATTAAACCACAATATTTTTTGTTGCACTTAAGATGCGGATGTAAAACATTGCCAGAAAATTTTAATGAAAACAGCAAAAGATCGTGAAATCTTAAAATGACCTCATAGGTATGTTGTCTTGTTATATCTCATACAAAGTTTGCAGAGAATCTCTCTGGGAAATATATTTTCAAAACGTTTTACCTCGTAAAAATTCAGGGAAATTTGCCCATTTATTAAAAAAAATGAAAGTCAACCATACTGACATGGCATTTCTTACTGAATTTATCTTTTTTTTGCGATAACTAAAAGTCCTGAACCTCGAAACCCTATAAACATTTTCATCTTTGAAATCACCTTAAATAATTTACTCTTATAGAATTCATCCTAACTATAGTATCAGTTCTGTTTCCTAGGAGCTGCCCGTCTGTCGTGCCATGACACAAAGTGCTCGAGTGGTTTTTCTGGTGCTCATGTGGTATACCTAAATTGGAAACCTGTTAACATGCCCAAGAGGCCTCATTACCTGTAAAGAACTAAGTGACCATATCAATACAATCAATCCATCTGCCTTCTGTTGAAGGTATGGCCAATGACCCATTCGTTTAACAGTATGAGAAAGACATTGAAATGTGTACTAAGCAAAATAAATTACAATCTTTCGCATGATACTGTGAATACTCCAGTCACCTCTTCTGAGCATATCCGTCGGCACGGGCATAGTTAACTACCAGCCAAAAAATGTGCAGACAATTAGGGATAAGTACAATAGTGCATCATATATGAACTTGTCATAAAAGGGAACACACTGTTGCTGGCACGAGCAGCAGTTGTGACTGTTTAATTGTTCCCCATACCATAATATAAAACATTGTATAATGGTACTGATTTGTATTGACAAGCAGCTGTTAGTCATAGATAAACCGCATTAAGTATTGACTTAGATGGTTTGAGCAAATATGTTAAGCTGCTTAATGAACATACAAGGAATACACACTTGTTATTTTTGCCTCATAATGCTGCATCTACTTATTTGCAGCATACACTTGCATCACCTTTGGGTTTAGTGACACAATGGTCAAGGCCAGCCTGGCGACCATGCTTGCCAAAGGGAAGTAGTGTAAATATTTATTCTCTTTCCATAATATCATATGACATGTATCCTAAGAAATTCATCTATTGTATTGTGCAATAAAAATAGTTAATTCATTGCCGGTGCACTTGTTTTCATTTTTTGCACTGCGTGATTCAGCACTTCAATTCTTTATGTTTATGCAAGATATATGAGAGTACAGCTGGTGCAGGAGCATTATTAATCTACTAACGTTAATTCATAGGTTCAGATGGAAAGCAACAGGTGCACATGCATATATACATTTAAAATTGTTTGCAACCAGATGTAAACAAACTTGCAGACAGCAGATAGATATGTGCTTATTGCCTTATACAATTTTTTGTAGACTTGTCTATAAAGTGTCTGTGTCTGTAAACTGCCTATAGAATAATGAAAATTCATTCATTAATGAATTAATGAAAATTAATGAAAAATGATTAATGAAATTGATGAATTTCATTTATTAAAGATAATAAAATTAATTAATAATGAAGTTTGCTGACAAATGTCTGCAGAATGTCATAGAAAAAAGTGTATAGGAATATACAGTTCTGTCTTTGTAGACTGAAGTCTATAGAATGTCTATGAACAAATGTCTTAGGTAGTCTATAGACATTTGTTCAGAACCATTTTATAGACTTCAGTCTACAAAAGCAGAACTGTATATAGTTCTATTTTTGTAGGCTGCTGCCTATGGAACATCTATAGACAAATGTCTATAGACTATCTATAAACATTTTTCTATAGACATTTTATGCACTTCAGTCTACAAAAGTGGAAGTGTATATATTTCTACTATTGTAGACTGAAGTCTATAAAATGTCTACAGACAGCCTATATACATTTCTCTATAAACGTGAATTTTCATTAATCAATAGACAATCTATAGACAGTCCATAGACTCATACTTTTTATAGACTGGTCTATAAAAAGTGTATGACCATAAGTCTATGGAATGTCTATAGGCTGGTCTATAGCAATAGTCTATTGATAGTCTATAGACATTCGTCTATATACATTCTACAGATTTCAGTCTACAAATGTAGAACTATAAGCCTATGCACTTGTCTATCGACATTCTGCAGAGAATTGTCTACAAACATCGATTTTCATTATTCTATACACAGTCTATAGACAGTATATAGACAGTCTATAGACTCAGACTTTTCATAGACTAGTCTAAAAAAAGTGTATAGACACAAGTCTATAGACTAGTCGAAAGAAATGTCCATAGACTTCATATACAAATTTCTATAGACTCTATAGACTTTCTCTAAGAAATTTTGTAAGGGACGACAGTATTCGACAACATGCTCTCAGAAACGGAGGAAGCCTAAAAACAGGGAAGAAGAAACTAGCAATCGGCAAGAATCAAATGTATGCGTTAAGAGACAAAGCCGGCAATATCATTACTAATATGGATTTGATAGTTCAAGTGGCTGAGGAGTTCTATAGACATTTATACAGTACCAGCGGCACCCACCATGATAATGGAAGACAGAATATTCTAGAGGAGTTCGAAATCCCACAGGTAACGCCGGAAGAAGTAAAGAAAGCCTTGGGAGCTATACAAAGGGAGAAGGCTGCTGGGGAGGATCAGTTAACAGCAGATTTGTTGAAGGATGGTGGGCAGATTGTTCTAGAGAAACTGGCCACACTGTATACGCAATGCCTCATGACCTCGAGCGTACCAGAATCTTAGAAGAACGCTAACATAATCATAATTCATAAGAAAGGGGGTGACAAAGACTTGAAAATTATAGACCGATCAGCCTACTGTCAGTTGCCTACAAAATATTTACTAAGGTAATTGCAAATAGAATCAGGAACGCCTTAGATTTCTCTCAAGCAAAGGACCGGGCAGGATTCCGTAAAGGTTATTCAACATTAGACCATATTCACACTATCAATCAGGTGATAGAAAAATGTGCGGAGTATAACCAACCCTTATATATAGCTTTCATTGATTACGAGAAAGCGCTTGACTCTGTCGAAACCTCAGCAGTCATGCAGGCATTACGGAATCAGGGTGTAGACGAGCCTTTTGGAAAAATACTGAAGGGTATCAATAGCGGCCCCACAGCCATCGTAGTCCTCCATAAAGAAAGCAACAAAATCCCAATAAAGAAAGGCGTCAGGCAGGGAGATACGATCTCTCCAATGCTATTCACAGCGTGTTTACAGGAGGTATTCAGAGACCTGGTTTGGGAAGAATTGGGGATAAAAGCTAATGGAGAATACCTTAGTAACTTGCGATTCGCTGATAATATTGCCTTACTTAGTAACTCAGGGGACCGGCTGCAATGCATGCTCACTGACCTGGAGAGGCAAAGCCGAAGGGTGGGTCTAAAAATTAATCTGCAGAAAACTAAAATAATGTCTAACAGCCTCGGAAGAGAACAGCAATTTACCATAGGCAGCGTGGCACTGGAAGTGGTAAGGGAACACATCTACTTAGGGCAGGTAGGGACGGCGGATCCCGATCATGAGACGGAAATAATCAGAAGAATAAGAATGGGCTGGGGTGTGTTTGGCAGGCATTCTCAGATCATTAACAACAGGTTGCCATTATCCCTCAAGAGAAAAGTGTATAATAGCTGTGTCTTACCAGTACTCACTTACGGGACAGAAAGCTGGAGGCTTGCGAAAAGGGTTCTACTTAAATTGAGGACGACGCAACGAGCTATGGAAAGAAGAATGATGGGTGCAACGTTAAGCGATAAGAAAAGAGCAGATTGGGTGAGGGACCAAACACGAGTTAATGACATCTTAGTTGAAATCAAGAAAAAGAAATGTGCATGGGCAGGACATGTAATGACGAGGGAAGATATCCGGTGGTCATTAAAGGTTACGGACTGGATTCCAAGGGAAGGTAAGCGTAGCAGGGGACTGCAGAAAGTTAGGTGGGCGGATGAGATTAAGAAGTCTGCAGGGACGACGTGGCCACAATCAGTACATGACCGGGGTTGTTGTGGAAGTATGGGAGAGGCCTTTCCTCTGCAGTGGGCGTACCCAGGCTGATGTTGACAGTATTCGCGTCGCGCGCACGGTTGTCTCCACATTGTTCGGTGACAACATAGACGACTGATATAATTGGCTACAATATGCATGGATGCTCTGTTGCATACACGCCTACCTTGCGCCGGGTGATAACTTCCAACATTTTTAGTAGGTGACAGGGAAACGCTTGGACGCATCTCAATACTTGCTTCTGAGACAACGGTTTTAAATTTATTGATAGCGTCAAATTTTTGCCGGTGGGTTCAAATCAGTTAATATATATGCTTAAAAAAATCAGGCTTTATTATTAGGATGACGCCTCCAGTGCAGACAAGTTAATACAACTTAACTTTTGGTTTTCTAGAACACTTCTGAGGGGGCCGAGATGTCTATCATGAAATTTGTAATGAGTCTACTCATTTCGATTTTTATTTCGAACCACATTGTGTTGTGGACACAGCGTCGTTGTTTACTCAAACAGGCAGCTTACGCTGTGATAAGCAGTTACCAGGCATACGAACTGGAAATAGTGAGTTGCACCTGCGCGTAGTGGCGCAGCTGCAAGCCCAGCTCTCCAATCAAGTCAGTTTGCGCGCCAGGGGTGTTTGCCCAAGTGAATTACGATGATGATGGCAGCGGGCTCAGGGCACTTCGCAAGGTATCAATTGTCGTGTAGGTGGAATACTTGATATGAGTTACGTCCGGATAATTCGATTGGGAAAGAACATCGTCCAAAAAGGCTCTCCGCTGCTCGCATTTCAATGCTCGTTCTGGTGTAAGATAAGCCTCCGATATTGAATGCTTTGCAGCCAACTAGATGCTATAAATCTCTTGATGATGACAGAGACAAAGCATGGAACAGGTTACGACGTATTAAGGTTGCAAGATTGAATAATTTTAGAGGAAAGTTTTCTTTGAGAAACTGCCTGCGCCCTTCTTGCTGACTGCGCCTTCCGCATGCTGCTGCTGCTCGCGCGTTCTCGCCGAGTGGCTCACACCCGGCTGCGGCACGGTGGCTGCACCCTTGAGCGATGGCTCACGCAACTTCACCCCGCAGCATGGAAAGTGCAAGCGAGAAGCCGGCCTGCGCTGCTGGAAAGCGCGATGGAAAGCGTGACGCGGACAGGCGCGATTAGGCGGGAAATAGGGACCAGGAGGAGATGGCCTCAAGTGGCGCAAGCGTTGCGCTGTGTGGCCACCGCGTGAACGGTCGCACATGTGCCTTCCCCATGGGCTCGGCTACCCCGAACCAATGGAGCAGAGAGACAGCTTGCGCATTTCAACCCGTACAAAGTTGATTGCGTTCAAAGTTGCCTTGTATTCTTAGACAACATCAATAAAGCGTTCAGTTTCACTTTTCTCACGCGTTGAATGAACACAAACACGTGTTTAAGCACTGCTTATGCATTTAAAGAAGGATTCGCTGTGTTTACGTTCGAACAGGACACGTTTGATCGGCTGCAATATCTGCAAGAAGGCTGTTCAGCCGCCATAGGGTGTCGGTTTGTTATCGTATAAAGCTAACATTCTAAAGTAATACACGAGTACTTATGTTACAATTTCTACAAATATCTTGGAATTACTTATTTATCTGTGTTACTGCGCTCCTGAAGGCGGTGTTGCCGACACTTATATTTCCTTTCATCGATGAATCTATGTTTATCTAAATGCAAGTAAATATATTCCGGTTGTTGGACTCTATCCTTACACCTCGTGTTAATCGAGCCAAATGGCCGCATTTACTCTCTTACTTCGTTTACTAGAGTCACTAACGCTACACAGTCCTCAATTGGTCTGTTCATTACCACAACCAGTGCCACGCCAGTGCTCTAAAAATATTGACCTGAGGGGCTATTTTTCAATATTATCACAAATACGCCGTAGAGAAAAAGCAGCAATGGCCCCGTGTTTACCAAGCGATTACGGAAGCTAGCTTTGCGTTCTTGCGACTGGAACTTGCGAGTACTAGTTGGTCTAATGTTGTTTGCCTCACGGAGATAAACTGCGCGCTGTATACTTTTTCTACTAAATGAGAACACTTCATTCCAAGCGCTTCCAATATGACATCCCTTTATCCTCGGATGGTGCAAGCAATAGATGAAGACATTTTTGCTTCGCAAAATCCAGCACAGAGAATAAATGTATCGCATGCTTTTAATGACATCTACTTTTGTGCTTCTTGTGACATGCATATCTTATGTGGACAAATTACCAGAACAAAATATGTGGCGTATTATTCATTGTATGCCAACACTTTGAATATTGTCGTGATAGAAATTCTGGGTTAGATTCAAAACTACCGCACTGTCAACACGCCAAAGTGACACTCGAGATAAGGTCAGGCTAATGGCGCAAATCAATTAGGAGCATCGCTTTCAGACACTTTTATTGCACATTTTCTGTGAAGAAATACTGAGAGCACTGATCAGCCTGCTGTGATTCGTACCTTCTTTAGCAATCTGAACTTAGTATTCACGAATGTAGTAACACGTTCTGAGGTGCTCGCGGTATTTGCGAATTTAAAAAATTAGCAAGAGCGGTGACGCGCAAAATTTACTATACCGGCCAATAGAATAAATATGCAGACCCCATGTACTGCAGGAATTGATACAAGCGAAGCTGCGTGTGGTGTTTTCGTTCACTTACTATATTCGGTGATGATCTTGACGGCCTACGACAGTCGGTATGTGATCCTAAATGTTACCATGTGTGCGGCATATGTGTTTGTCTACGTACTACAGATAACCCACATCGAGGCGGTGTTGTGCGACATTGTTCATAGTCTGCGAGAAAGTTAGCTCTGTCGTTCCTCCACACGGGCGCACTTCGTCGCGGTTGAAGCGTTGAGTTGCTGTTGTCGTCTTGACGCTGCTGTGGTTTAGTGCAGCTCTGCGTCTGCATGTCCTGCGCCGGTGGCTCGCATGTACAAAGATGCACGGTGTTTATTTTTCAGAAACAGCAAAAACGTGCCGTGTCATTTCTTGGAATAAAATTATTACCTTGTCTGTGTCTGTTGCCTTGTCTAGTCGTAGCGTTTCTTTTATCGAAGAGGCCTCAAACGAAGCATGCATTATGGAGCCGAATTTCCATTCTCCCACCATCGTCCAATGTGTGCAAAATGCCACTGGCTAAGACTGGCATTATTCACCCGTTTCACTAGGGCACTGACTTAATGCATTTTCTGTTTGCTATTTCTACCACACTATTTTCCCACTGGGCTGCAGCACGTGATTAGAGTAGAAAGCCACTGAAGCTTCTTCAATGGTTTCGCGGCAGGCTAACGCTTAATTATAGCCATCAAGAGGACATTGCGTAGATGGGCAGGGAGGTCCAGAGCGCATAGTGGCACCTCCGCGAAGTTCATGCTCGAAAGGGCTCATAGACGCGCCTACCGCACACGTATCATGTGTATTATAATCGTTCTAAAGCCCCCTCAATGCGGCTTGCAAGACAGCAACAGCCGCAGCTGCAGTGACAAAATCAAGGGAAAAGGCATAGAAAGCTGCGTTTAATAGCATTGAGCACAATGTCATCGATGGCAGACATCTTTAATGTAAGCCTTGAGTCGGTACTGCTCCCTCGCTGCATGTAAATGGCTATAGTTTCTACGCTGTATGAATATGGTAATAAGAAATGTGTATCAAATACAGACCAGCTTTGGGGGAACCTATAATTTTTAAAGATTTAGGAAATGTAACTAGTCCTTGCAGTAATAAAATTTGTGAAATGCACAAGATAATATTTGAAGTACAGTTTGGCTTCACAAAAATCAAATAGACAGAAATTGCGTTATTGTGTTAACAAGCCTGTATACTTTGTTTTGTCCTTAGGAAAGCATACTTGAATATACTGGCAGACTTGTGCCAATTTGTTTACTATATGAATCGCAAGTCGTGTTTGCAAAGATTTGACAGACATTCTTGTCGGGTTCCAGTGGTTTTACTTCTGTCGTCACGCCTTGAACACCCCCTACCAAATGCCTATATAAACTATAAATCACCCGTTGAACATATAATAGCTATTGTTCTACAGGGAAATATTTCCGACATTTCTTTCTTGAACATTTATATAATTGTATAATTGTACCAGCCTGATCCCGGTGACCAGAACCGGTAACGCACTCTCTCACCAGAGCAGGATTGGCCACCCTGGTGCAGTACTTGGCCAAAACCTCCTATATGAATACAACAATCAAACCCCGGCCCTCAGTCCCGAGCAGCCGCGAAGCAACTGACCACGGTGGCGGTCAGACCTGCGACGCAGCAGAGGGTGCCAAGAATCACTGGCTCCGGACAGGCCGCCATTGGAATATGAACCTGGCAACGTTTAACGCTAGAACGTTATCTAGTGAGGCGAGTCTAGCAGTGCTATTGGAGGAATTAGAGGGGAGTAAATGGGATATAATAGGGCTCAGTGAAGTTAGGAGGCCAAAAGAAGCATATACAGTGCTAAATAGCGGGCATGTCCTGTGCTACCGGGGCTTAGCGGAGAGAAGAGAACTAGGAGTCGGATTCCTGGTTAATAATGACACGTGTACTTATCTTTATCGGGCGACCACGTTTCGCCACCTAACAAATGTAATCGCACAGCAGGGGACGCGCCTGCATGTATCCGAAGTTTCTGGAAAGTTATAGATACTTCTACCCGGCTATCTGTTGTCGCCGAACGTTGTGTTATCTAATTTCATCGTGTGACGCGAATGGTGTAGAACTTTGTGGAAGGTACGCGGGTCCGAACGATTAGTCAGGAATATTCGACGACTGCTGTATAAAAGCCGACGCGCTTGATTCGCTTTTCATATTTTACGACGATCGCCGACTGTGTTCGCCGCTCTCGTTGTGCTTTAAGTGTAGCCTGTTTTGTGGGCACAGGTTCGCCCAATAAAAGCTAGTTTTTGCCTTTCACAGTTTTGCTACTGTGTTCTTTGACGTCACGGCCACGTGACATCTAGTGGAGGTGCTTTGCGTTCATGTACCGGACGCCCCCACAAAGCCGTGACCCAAGCCCGCACTCGGAAGACACCAACGTCGCCAAGAACTAGCGAGGTAGCCGCAGGCTGCAAGGACTGCCCCCGGAGCACGGACTTTTGCCTGATACGACTAGGAAGATGGCCACCAAGTCCACCCCAATGGCAGCCCCAGCGTCTCCCGTCGTGCTGCAGCAGCCCAGGGAGCCTCCGACGTTCCGCGGTTCAACTTTCGAGGACCCGGAAAGCTGGCTTGAGACGTACGAGAGAGTCGCTACCTTTACCAACTGGAACAGCGACGACAAACTGCGATATGTCTTCTTCGCTTTGGAAGACTCGGCCAGGACGTGGTTTGAGAACCGAGAAGCCACCTTAACGACCTGGGAACTCTTCCGAAGCGGCTTCCTGCAGACATTCGCAAGCGTCGTACGCCGAGAACGAGCCCAAGCGCTATTAGAAACCCGGGTGCAGCTACCTAATGAGACGACCGCGATCTACATGGAAGAAATGAGCCGTCTCTTCCGCCACGCCGACCCTGAAATGCCAGAGGAGAAGAAAGTCCGCCTGCTGATGCGTGGTGTGAAGGAGGAACTTTTTGCCGGAATGGTACGAAGCCCACCGAAGACCGTCGACGAGTTTCTTCGCGAGGCCACCAGCATCGAGAAGACACTCGAGATGCGAAACCGGCAATTCGACCGCCGCACAAACTCGACAAACTACGCCGGAGTTCAATCACTGGCCACCGACGACCTGCGCGAGACTCTCCGAGCGGTCGTGCGGGAGGAGCTACAAAAGCTGTTCCCACCATCACAGCCTCAAGTGGCTTCGATTGCCGACGCCGTGCGTGAGGAGCTCCAACAACAACTTGGAGTAGCCCCTGTATCGCCCCAGCCTGAGCCGCAAGCGATGACCTACGCCGCCGTCGCACGCCGTCAAGGTCCCCCTCCGCGACCGCGCCAGGGCCCTGTCACGCCGCAGTTCCGTCGTCCGCCGCCACCAGCGCCAGCACGACCACCCGTCGCCCAGCGCACCTACGCGAGGAAGACGGACATTTGGCGCGCTCCTGACCACCGCCCGCTCTGCTACCACTGCGGAGAAGCGGGGCACATCTACCGCCGATGCCCATACCGCGACTTGGGACTGAGAGGGTTCGCCGTCAACGCGCCGCGTCCACAGCTTGGAGAGCACCCACGTGACATCGCCGACTACCTCACCGCTACTCAGTGGAGCCCTCGACGGCCGTCCCGTTCGCCATCACCAGGCCGCTACCTGTCGCCGCAGCGCCGACCATACACTGGCCCAGTCCGGGGCCGGTCAGCGAGCCCATATCCGGAAAACTAAAAGCAACAACCGATGGAGGTGCGGTTGCTGTTCGTCGAACTGACGAAGATCCTCCGCCGCCGACGAAGACACCGACGAAACTACCTCGACGACATAACGACACGCCGCCGTCCCGACGAAATCAGGAAGCCATGACTACACCGACGAAAGAAGACTTGACGTCGCGACGTACCAGCTTCAGTTCAACACGACGCAGCCGTGATCCGACGCCAAGACCCAACTGCAACGCAAGACAAAGAACCACCGACCTCGACGTGCTTCTAGACGGCCACGCAGTCACCGCCTTAGTCGACACAGGCGCCGATTACTCAGTCATGAGTGGACACATCGCCGTCCAGTTGAAGAAGGTTAAGACTGCATGGGAAGGCCCTCAAATTCAGACCGCTGGAGGACACCTGATTACGCCGACAGGAATGTGCACGGCAAGAATTACCATTCACGACCGGACTTACCCTGTCACCTTCGTTATCCTCCAACAGTGTTCACGAGACGTCATTCTCGGCATGGACTTCCTCAACCAACACGGCGCAGTCATCGACCTGAAGTCGAAGTCAATAACGCTGTCGGAAGATCATGCGATACCGCCGGAGAGCCCTCGTAGTCACCACGCCTTGAGTGTGCTCGAACATCACGTGAGCATCCCGCCTCGCTCCAGCATTTTTATTTCGGTCGGCACCGAAACACCCGCTGACGTAGAAGGCGTCATCGAAGGCGACCAACGTCTACTGCTAGACCGTGAAATTTGCGTCGCAAGAGGGATCGCTCGACTGCACGGAGGACACACGAATGTGTTGCTGACAAACTTCAGCCAGGAGTTCAAGCACATCAACAAGGGCACGACGATCGCATACATCGAGGAAATTCTAGAAAACAGCAATGCGTTTGTCCTCTCTGATTCTGCCGCATCTACCCCGACGACCGTAGTTCCCGAGCCAGACTTCGATATAAATCCAAGTCTCCCCACGATTAAGCAACAACAGCTCAGAAGTCTACTTCGACAATAGAAAGAGTGCTTTTCGACGTCATCAAGGATTCCACGAACCCCAGTCGCAAAGCATCGCATAATAACCGAAGAGGGCGCTCGACCTCTGCGCCAGAGCACATACCGAGTTTCGACGCGAGAACGTGAAGCTATAAGGCACCAAGTCGACAAAATGCTGCGCGACGACATCATCCAGCCGTCCAAAAGCCCGTGGGCATCTCCTGTAGTCTTGGTGAAAAAAAAGGACGGAACCCTGCGTTTCTGCGTCGATTATCGTCGTCTGAACAAGATCACGAAGAAGGACGTCTACCCCCTCCCACGGATAGATGACGCACTGGATCGGCTCTGCAACGCTAAATACTTCTGGTCAATGGACCTCAAGTCTGCACATTGGCAAATAGAAGTCGACGAAAGAGATCGCGAAAAGACGGCCTTCGTCACCCCAGACGGCCTCTACGAGTTCAAGGTTATGCCATTCGGACAGTGCTCGGCGCCTGCAACGTTCCAGCGCGTGATGGACACAGTTTTAGCAGGATCGAAGTGGCAGACCTGTCTCGTTTACTTGGATGACGTCGTCGTCTTCGCCGGAAATTTCGACGATCACCTGAGGCGGCTTGCGACAGTACTAGACGCCATCAAGTCATCAGGGCTCACTCTGAAGCCGGAAAAGTGTCGCTTCGCTTACGATGAGCTTTTGTTCCTTGGCCACGTAATCAGCAAATCAGGAGTACGCCCCGACCAACAGAAGACAGCTGCCATCGCAAAATTCCCGCCGCCAACCGACAAGAAGGCAGTGCGCAGATTCCTTGGCATGTGTGCCTACTATAGGCGCTTTGTCAAGGACTTTTCACGCATCGCGGAGCCGCTAACACATCTAACCAAATGTGATGTCGAGTTCAAGTGGGAAACGCCGCTGGCCAAGGCATTTCAAGAACTCAAACGACGGATGCAGTCGCCGCCGGTACTTGCACACTTCGACGAGGACGCCGATGCCGAAATCCACACTGACGCCAGTAGCCTAGGCCTCGGTGCCGTCCTAGTCCAGAGGAAAGAAGGACTTGAACGGGTGATATCGTAAGCTAGCCGGTCGCTGTCAAAAGCGGAAAGCAATTATTCTACGACTGAAAAGGAATGCCTCGTCATCATTTGGGCTACAGCTAAATTCCGCCCTTACCTCTATGGCAGGCCATTCAAAGTCGTCAGCGACCACCATGCGTTGTGTTGGCTAGCTAACTTAAAGGACCCTTCAGGACGGCTGGCGCGGTAGAGCCTCAGACTGCAAGAATATGACGTTTCGCCACCTAAGAAATGTAATTGCACAGCACGGGACGCGCCTGCATGTATCCGAAGTTTCTGGAAAGTTATAGATACTTCTACCCGGCTATCTGTTGTCGCCGAACGTTGTGTTATCTGATTTTATCGTGTGACGCGAATGGTGTAGAACTTTGTGGAAGGTACGCGGGTCCGAACGATTAGCCTGGAACATTCGACGACTGCTGTATAAAAGCCGACGCGCTTTACACGCTTTTCATATTTTACGACGATCGAGGACTGTGTTCGCCGCTCTCGTTGTGCTTTAAGTGTAGCCTGTTTTGTGGGCACAGGTTCGCCCAATAAAAGCTAGTTTTTGCCTTTCACAGTTTTGCTACTGTGTTCTTTGACGTCACGACCACGTGACAATAAGAATATAGCTGGTAACATACAGAATTCTATAGCATTAACGAGAGGGTGGCAGGTCTTGTTGTGAACCTAATAAGAGGTACAAAATGAAGATTGTACAGGTCTACGCCCCTACATCCAGTCATGATGACCAGGAAGTCGAAAGCTTCTATGAAGACATGGAATCGGCGATGGGCAGAGTGAAAACTAAATACACTATACTAATGGGCGACTTTAATGCCAAGGTAGGCAAGAAGCAGGCTGGAGACAAGGCAGTGGGTGAATATGGCATAGGCACTAGGAATAGCAGGGGAGAGTTATTAGTAGAGTTTGCGGAACAAAATAATATGAGGATAATGAATACCTTCTTCCGCAAGCGGGATAGCCGAAAGTTCACGTGGAGGAGCCCGAACGGCGAGACTAGAAATGAAATAGACTTCATACTCTGCGCTAACCCTGGCATCATACAAGATGTGGACGTGCTCGGCAAGGTGCGCTGCAGTGACCACAGGATGGTAAGAACTCGAATTAGCCTACACCTGAGGAGGGAACGGAAGAAACTGGTATATAAGAAGCCGATCAATGAGTTAGCGGTAAGAGGGAAAATAGAGGAGTTCCAGATCAAGCTACAGAACAGGTATTCAGCTTTAACTCAGGAAGAGGACCTTAGTGTTGAAGCAATAAACGACAATCTTGTGGGCATCATTAAGGAGTGTGCAATGGAAGTCGGTGGTAACTCCGTTAGGCAGGATACCAGCAAACTATCGTAGGAGACGAAAGATCTGATCAAGAAACGCCAACGTATGAAAGCATCTAACCCTACAGCTAGAATAGAACTTGCAGAACTTTCGAAGTTAATCAACAAGCGTAAGACAGCTGACATAAGGAAGTATAATATGGATAGAATTGAACATGCTCTCAGGAACGGAGGAAGCCTAAAAACAGTGAAGAAGAAGCTAGGAATTGGCAAGAATCAGATGTATGCGTTAAGAGACAAAGCCGGCAATATCATTACTAATATGGATGAGATAGTTCAAGTGGCTGAGGAGTTCTATAGAGATTTATACAGTACCAGTGGCACCCATGACGATAATTGAAGAGAAAATAGTCTAGAGGAATTCGAAATCCCGAAGGTAACGCCGGAAGAAGTAAAGAACGCCTTAGGAGATATGGAAAGGCGAAGGCAGCTGGGGAGGATCAGGTAACAGAAAATTTGCTGAACGATGGTGGGCAGATTGTTCTAGAAAAACTGGCCACCCTGTATACGCAATGCCTCATGACCTCGAGCGTACCGGATTCTTGAAAGAACGCCAACATAATCCTAATCCATAAGAAAGGGGACGCCAAAGACTTGAAAAATTATAGACCGATCAGCTTACTGCCCGTTGCCTACAAAGTATTTACTAAGGTAATTGCAAATAGAATCAGGAACACGTTAGACTTCTGTCAACCAAAGGACCAGGCAGGATTCCGTAAAGGCTACTCAACAATAGACCATATTCACACTATCAATCAAGTGATAGAGAAATGTGCAGAATATAACCAACCCTTATATATAGCTTTCATTGATTACGAGAAAGCGTTCGATTCAGTCGAAACCTCAGCAGTCATGGAGGCATTACGGAATCAGGGTGTAGATGAGCCATATGTAAAAATACTGGAAGATATATATAGCGGCTCCACAGCCACCGTAGTCCTCCATAAAGCAAGCAACAAAATCCCAATAAAGAAAGGCGTCAGGCAGGGAGATACGATATCTCCAATGCTATTCACAGCGTGTTTACAGGAGGTATTCAGAGACTTGGATTGGGAAGAATTGGGGATAAAAGTTAATGGAGAATACCTTAGTAACTTGCGATTCGCTGATGATATTGCCTTGCTTAGTAACTCAGGGGACCAATTGCAATGCATGCTCGCTGACCTGGAGAGGCAAAGCAGAAGAGTGTGTCTAAAAATTAATCTGCAGAAAACTAAAGTAATGCTTAACAGTCTCGGAAGAGAACAGCAATTTACAATAGGCAGCTAGGCACTGGAAGTTGTAAGGGAATACATCTACTTCGGGCAGGTAGTGACGGCGGATCCGGATCATGAGACGGAAATATTCAGAAGAATAAGAATGGGCTGGGGTTCGTTTGGCAGGCAATCCCAAATCATGAACAGCAGGTTGCCATTATCCCTCAAGAGAAAAGTATATAATAGCTGTGTCTTACCAGTATTCACCTACGGGGCTGAAACCTGGAGGCTTACGAAAAGGGTTCTACTCAAATTGAGGACGACTCAACGAGCTATGGAAAGAAGAATGATAGGTGTAACGTTAAGGGATAAGAAAAGGGCAGATTGGGTGAGGGAACAAACGCGAGTTAATGACATCTTAGTTGAAATCAAGAAAAAGAAATGGGCATCGGCAGGGCATGTAATGAGGAGGGAAGATAACCGATGGTCTTTAAGGGTGACGGACTGGATCCCAAGGGAAGGGAAGCGTAGCAGGGGGCGGCAGAAAGTTAGGTGGGCGGATGAGATTAAGAAGTTTGCAGGGACGGCATGGCCACAATTATTACACGACCGGGGTTGTTGGAGAAGTATGAGAGAGGCCTTTGTCCTGCAGTGGGCGTAACCAGGCTGATGATGATGATGATCATTTATGCAACATGTCTAAGAGCGCAAACTATCTTATCCATACAGGTTGCGTATCTTTTCTGTTTCTCTCATGTACACTGGACAACATCACTGAACTAGAAATTTATGGGCGGAATGTTTTCAAGTGGTGATACCTGAAAATAGGCAGAACGAATAGGTGTCCAAAAACAAAGCGATAGTAATCGCCGCTAAAAGTAAACAAGTTACAATGTTGTCTAATGTATATTCTGGATTCAAAAGGAAAACGTCGCGAGATCCCACACACTGTGGGAATTGATGCTATGCGAAGCAATGTGCGGGGAGCCTGCCAAGCTAGCGGAACGACCGCGACAGTACGAAGACCTAGGTGGCTATTTCATGACCAAGATAACACGCATGTCATCACACTCATGTGAATACCTATCATTTATATTTGTCATACATTCTTGTCATACTAGGCCAATTTCAGTACATAACAAGATGTACGCGGCGATTTCATGACCTGCATGATACGCATGTCGTCACACTCATGTCATGACGCGTGATGTAAGTTCGTCATACACTTTTGTTTTACTGGGCCACTTGTGCTACATACCAAGGTAACAAAACGACCACGAGAGCACCAAAATGTTGTTGGCTGTTTCATGACCTACATGGCACACATCTCGTGATATTCATGTCACAACCTATCGTTTATGTCCGTCATACCCTCTTGTCATAGTTTGTGAATTTTGTTACATACTAAGTTCACGAAGCAACTATGAAAGCACCAAGACTTATGCGGCAAGATAGTTAGATACTGCTACAGTTGCCAATTGTATAACGCGTACAGCATTTAAGTACGATATTTTTTAAATTACTTTCGTTGGGGATAAGACGGGAATGCGGGAGATGGAAATTCAAGCCGATGAGGAAAACGTGAACAAGGTGAATGCAGGAGCCAACGTTTCGACAAGTGAACTTGGCTTCTTCAAGGTTTTGAAGAAGACAAATACAGAATACTTGTCTTCTTCAAGGCCTTGAAGAAGACAAGTGCACTTGTAGAAACGTTGGCTCCTGCATTCACCTTGTTCACGTTTTACTCATCGTTTCGTTGGGATAACCACAGGCGCCGACTACGGGATGCTCCAGCACCCGGGCCTCTTCCGAAGTTCCGGGGCAGGGGGGGGGGTCCAGCCCTTTCCTCAGATGCCCAATTCAGTCCACTCCTCGCTACCCCCCCACTTAGGTGTCATTACCACAGTTCTATGTTAATCTTTTCATCCACATCATTTCAGGTTACCTTTGAGATGCCTTTACCGTTTCACCTAAATGTATGTTGTGATAGAAAGCTTACTATATCATTGTTTTTACGGACGTGCACCTGTTTTAATTCGTACTTTCGCTTTCATTGTGCAAATACTCAAAATAGAAGGACGAGGGCATTAGAAGCACCAGCGCTCGCTACTTCATCCATAATTTTTCAGTTAAGTATCTTGTAGTTTTGAGTGTGCACACCATGCACATACAGAATAATTTAAATAAATATAAATGGCTAAGTTGATTATGTTTTTAAAAGAAAAAGGGGTAGACAACTAACAATTATTTTTGAATGTATGGACAGCCTATGCCTAGAAAATGAGTATGTTGCTGTATATTCCCATGGCTTCAAATTGCTTTCATTGCTTTTATGACCCTGAAAAACAAGCTGCAGACTTCATCGAACCCTTCGGCAATGTCTTTTATCAAATGCGTGTGAAATGCACGTGAATGATATGTGTCTTAGTATTACTTCTCTTTTCAGTAGGCAATGCTAGAAACTCATAAGAAAGAACAAAAACATCTTCTCATAATCTACAATATTTATAAGGGATGAAAACATTGGCACATGCATGCAGATGTCATAAATATACATATTTCACTCAGTAACCGAACTGAGGCCAAGCTGAATTCATTCGAAATCAGAATCAATAACACTCATGCGCAGGATTGGTTATTGTAATGGTAATAGAGTTATAGGGGGAAAAAGCGTATAGTTCTGCTGGGAAAGGCGAATCGGTAATATTAATAAGCGAAGTATAAGACAATTACACGAAGGAAGATTCTTACAATATAAATCCATGTTAGAAAAACACGCCCAACTTCACAACAATTAGTTTTGAAAACATGCAGCCGAGAAGCAATCGCGTTTCGTGCACAGATGGACGTCGCGCTGGAGACGGAATTTGCAGGCACAGCGTACTTTCGCGAGTCGCTACGGGATGGAAAGAGGAGGCGATGGCGGAGGCTTACGGCGGATTTGAAGCTCCTAGTTGAAGCTCCTATCCGCCCTTGAATTCCTCGAGTCGACGGGGCTGTCGGCGAGACTTCAGTGTTCATTAACCAATTGGTTCACTGCACGATCCCCAGGTCTTCAAAACTATGCGGTCCTCCCTTCGCTGCCTCCGACAGATCTGCCACCGGCTGACAAGGCCTTCCATCCCGGCCGACCACACTGAGCTCCAGCCTACCGGTATGCTTCGCCCCCGCCTTGGCGACAACTTCTTCCTCTCCCCCTCCCAGATAGCGCTGAGTCGTCCTCCTTAAAGGGCTCCTGAAGGCAGTGATAACTTTTCCTTATTTATAAAGAACCACTTCTTTGTGTCATACTCGTAGTTGGAAAGATCAGACCAGTTGGCCCGGTACCTTACAATTATTGTGAAAATCGCTCAAAAACTGCAGCCTTTAGACGAGTCCATACGTTAGTTATAGGCTATGCATGTTCCAGTAAACATCACTTACTAATTGAAATAACAAGGATAGCTTCATGCACGGACGATGTAAACATGTAAATATATCGCTGGATGACCGGGAGGACTCACTATCGCAACGCTGGTATTACGAAGAACGGCGGCAGCGGGGGCGAAGGTTTGTACAGCCACGTGATTCACCGCGACTCCGAAAATTAGATTCATCATCATGTGCCTATTTTTAGTCCACCATAGGACGGCCTCTGTCAAGGATCCCCAATCATATTTGTCTTTTAAGTTACGGCGCGATTTGCAGCTCTAGACATGCTGAAAGACGGCCCGGGAAGGAAGACAGAGCACAAGAAGTTAGCAGCCATCCCTGTTCGCCCTTTATATTTCTGCCCACCGATGATTACTAACAATTAGATAAGGCACGCGGGCCGCGAAAGCATCAGCCTCGCAACATGATTCGCAGCAACGGCCGGATTAGAGGAGGAAACGTGCGCTATCCTTCCGATGCGGGCGTCGGATCACGTTACCTCTAACTTGAATATTGAGCGCGAGGGAAGATGTATATCAATACGTCATGCTTTCCGGCTCATTGTTACGTGCTTTTTCTCCCACCTACAGTGTATGGGCCGCTCATTCACATGGCTTTTGGACTTTACATGAAATATCATGGCGACGACAACAGCGATAATTTTGCTAGGGCACACTGCCGGGCTGGTTATTTCGGATTCATAATAGAGACGGAGCAGTGCAATACGACAGGGCCCAAGAATAAGAAGCCAGGACCGGTATTTTGTAGCGATGCCTTTTCAAATTCTATGCTTTTTCAGGCTTTTCGCGCTTGGCCACTGGTCAGAGCGACGGTCTTCCCACATTATCAACGCGATCAGGCGGCCGTGTGTGGTGGATCATAAGAATAGTATAGAATAAGGGATAAGGCATCGCTGCGAAATAGCGGCTCAGATACACAGCGCTAACTTTCAACTACGCAATTTATTTCGTTGCACGTGTTACGTGTGCAATGACAGCCAATCGATAATAAAATCAAAGAGAAAAACATATAATGATACACCGCAAAACCCAGATATGCCATCACTGTAATCAGACCGCATCTGGAGCGTAACAACGTAAAACCCTTCTAATCTTTTCTATTCCAATTCTGCAATCAGGCCTCTACGATTGGTCAAAAACATTTTCGAACACCCCCACTTCGCCCGTCTGTCACGCGAAGTCACGAAAACCGCGATAGCTCCTCATCAGATATGACGCGTACACACTGATTATGCATGATTGGACCGAACAAAAAAAATGTTATTTCAGATTCGATGCCTTTTCCCCGTTAGAACTCGGCTATCGGTCAAATCTTTTAGTGTTGCACCCACTTCACCTGCCTGTCAAACGACGTCACAAAACCGCGAAAACTCACCGCATAAATGTGACGTGTACGTGTTAAACATGCATTAATATACCGAACAAAACTGAATTTTCTTCTGAATAGCCGCAGGCTGCCCCATTCCAAAAGGAATAAAGGATGGTTGCCGCCAATCGTTCAGGCACTGGCTACTCGCACCTGCGGAGAACTTGAATTTTTTTTTTTGCATATAATAAAACTTCTTGCGTGGTCGTGTAACGTTTTCGAGCACTTTGGGCACGTTGACGACCTTGTTCTGCCTACTCTTCTTTGCTTAGGATCCGTTTTAGCGGCATTCGTGAGCTTCCGTTGCATGCCGCCACAATTTTCGACCAGCGACCGCAAGATAAGTAAGAGAAAACGGACCAATCGCAGACGCCGGCACCACCCTCTTCATCCGCTTATCGATTTTTAGGGCAGTGGCTCGGCGCTGTCGAACTCCTCTCCACTGGAGCGTGCTCGTCGCCTCTCGTCAGCTAATATATAAGACAAGCCGCTCAGTGTAGGCAATGTCATTCGTTTTTCAAGCAAACAAAAGTGACCTCCTTTGAACGAGGAAAGCGTTTGATTGGCCTGCTCAGACAACCCTGCAGGTGACCGCCCGATGCTCGCGTCGGCGGTTACGGAAATTTGACGGAAAGAGAATGGAATAAAAATATATTGGAATAGTTTTACGTTATAGGGCCCCTGGTCATTTAAAGGCGATGATACTTGAAACATCTGTTCTTTCTCCATAAGGCCGAAAATGGAAAGCTCACGCTCTTTGTCTAACTTTCTCGATTTCATATGCTTTAATTATCTCTCGTGTCGTTCTGCCTTGGACCCTACCTAGAACAGTGGGTTTTTGTAGACAGTGAAGCAGCCGTAGCTCTGGCAGTGAGCTCCTAGATGGTCCGACACCGCTTTCTTGCCTTTGTACTGGTGTTCTTTAGATCTCTGGTTAAGGCACGAGCTTGCTTGACCTGTATAAAGTTGCTTACATGAAAAGGTGTAGAATATAAAACGCTATGAATGCACTCAATGCGTTTTTCACAGTGATTTATGATACAGTCGGATTTCACTCGCTTACCTGCATTAACCTTTTGCGAAGGCCTTGAGAACTTTTGTTAGCGGAATTAACTGCGCCCACGCTATCCTTCGCAAATTATGCGAACTGGCGTGCATATCATGAAGTACGGCTGTCTTGTTTGCTTTAGTAATGTTGGTTCGCTTACTTATGTTTGACGTTACACTTCCTACTCAAAAGTTCAGCTACGGCAGTCAACAGGCTTACAAAATTTGCCTGGAGTGTCGACATAGTGGAACTGTCTCCTGGTATGATGTCTTGTAAATATGCATATAAGGCTGTCCGTTCACCGAATAAATCTAGGACATCACACGACGTATCAAGTGAAACTGTTATTAAAGGATATATATATATATATATATATATATATATATATATATATATAGAGAGAGAGAGAGAGAGAGAGAGAGAGTTCTAGGAAACGTTCTGTAGGTCCGGTGCATATGTATATGAAGAAAGGAAGGCGCAAACTTCCGAAAATTGCCTTTTTACTGCTTTTACGTTTCGGCCGCGGCACGAAGGCCGCGCTACGACCGAAACCTGTTACACCGCGTTACCATGTTAAAATGTTTATAACATCAGTTGTCAATGAAATCATTCCATGCCTTGTTTATTGCTTTTGACACAGGCGCTCATCTTTTCTGGCATTATTATCGTTCTGTGTGATTATTCTTTTTGATTGCTTATATATTCAACACTTGAGTGCCTTACTCGTTTTGCTACATACTTCACGATCAAACCTTAATTACTACCGTGTTGTTAATCCTGTTCATTCTTGTGTTACGGCGGCAATATCTAGATTATGTTTGTGTTTCGTCCTTTATACGGTGTGCCGAGTGCGGCCACGCACCGTAGGGTGTCGAAGAGTTTCCTTTCCTTGGCCCTGCCAAGCAAAGTGTTTGGAGAAATAAGCAAAATTAATTCAACTAAATTCAAAAGCGGAAGTCGTATTACAAGTTGGGACGCAAACGCCATCCCATCACTCTGATCGTCACACTGATGGGATGATCACAGTGATGATCACACCATCACATGCCCGCAATTCATCTTTCTGCGCAAAGCCCGGAACTGGAGTAGCTTTCCGGACAAAAAGCATGCGCTGAAGCTCGCCCGGCCTCAAAAACTGGAATGAAGGAAGCAAACTCTCCTGTACGTTACATGACTGCCATATACTCCGCTCTCTTTATCCCCATCTTTTCTTTTTTCAATAAGCAGTGTTACCAAGTGCGTCTGCTTTTTTTTTGAGACCTGCGCTTCAGAATCGATAGTCAGAGTGATATCGGCAACAACACAGGCAACAAAAGCGCTGCAACAACGTGGTGACGCCATGAAGGAATATTACCTACAAGTTTCAAATTAAAACATACATTAGCGTATATTTTTACCAAATATGGAATTATTGTTAGTTATGCGATTGCGTTTTCTACAAATTAGCAAAAAGATCATCCGTTGTGGATACTACTGCCTACATAACGCAGATGTCATTCATTAAATTGATGCGCACCTTTCGGGAGCCTCACCGACGTGCCAAATGTCTGGAAATGTCCTATCCAGTTAGCATTAGAGCATTGCTCATATGCGTGGATAACAACACAATGTTCCCCCTTTCATAGGCTATTGTAGTGTGATTTTCTGTGGCAATGAAATTACCAGAATGAAATTTTCACAAAAGTGCATTTTCTTCATATTTCCACGCGTAGTTGTGAATGTTGTGAGCTTTGAAGAATGAAGTTATGACAAAGGCTGTATTTTAGGGGGCCTGGGCATGCTTGCGAGCAATCACTGTTAGATGAGGAAGATAATAATACTTTTTTCGTACATACTTGAGTTGCACCCTGTGACGCAGGCCTTGCGCGAAGGATACAGCGTTTGGTTTTTGCAACCAGTGTCTGTAAGTTCAGAACAACGTCCTCTTGTGTCGTTGAAGTAGTAGCCAGCGTCGGTGCCATTGCAGTCTATCCAGTTAGTAAAGTTAGGAGTTTTGCACATATTCCTTGTATAGACCTCATGGTTGTCACCTGGGTATATGTGAGATGGGCGAGGTTATGGATGAAATTCACGTGTTACGTCATCAGCAGTGTAAGACAGACGCCTCTCCCTCGACCTCCATTACATCTGCTGCTATTTGGCTGCTGTTGTAGTCCAAATTTAGCATTAGATATAGCAGTCTGATGAATTACTGGACAACTATGTGGTAAATCTAATTATTTATATTTAAATCATATAATGAAGGAATTACTTCACTGTTCAAGATGGCAATACTCCCCGGCCGTTTATATAAAGAACTTATACATAACTGCCGAACTCATAAAAACTATCATAACTGCACTTGAAAGCATGCGCATTCGACTAGCCCCATTGCAGGGCCTACATGCACAGAGCTGTTGCGTCAGTGGGCGAAAATCCTTGCTTGTGTCTCTGTCGGGCGTTTATTGCCGCACATTTCTTAAGGAGACCCGTCGTGGTTGCTTAGTGCCTATTGGCGGCGAGGAGTTACGGAGCCGCCATCTATCGGAAGCGCCTCGATGGTGCAGTAGGAGGGATCACGCAGCGCGCTCCTCATAGGTTTTGCTGTCAGCGCTCACTGAAAACACCATGCGGGAGCTCTCCCGGACATTTCTGTAAGTACTTTCGAAACGAGAGAAGTTTTTTGCTGTCTAAATAATAATCTTGGGTAAACTGAAAGCACAGAATTGTTTACTAGACGCTATCTCTTTACCGAATACGTACAGTGAACGCCACTACGCGCGGTAGCCACAACGGAGTCTCCCGAACCGGCTTATTGCGTGAAAGGTAGGTAAACGCTGAGAGCAAACTATGTGAAATATGTTCTTATAGTGTTTGTGTAACTGAATGGAGCGTAATAGAATGAAGCCTCAATGCAGCGATAGCACAGGTTTGCAGCGACCGACTGCGCGGCTGCACGCTTGTTCGCGCACTATTACGCTTTCGCCGCCTGCGCGTTTTCGACACTGCCATATGAGCTTTAGGCCGCAGAATATGAGCATTTGACAGTATACAAGCAACCGGTGTTGCGTGGGCGCTATCAGAGCCAGATGTTCAAAAATAATTTCATTGTGGAGACTTCGACGCCTGTGATGTGCCGTCGCGGCGATTCAACCTATTTTTTTTCCTTATATATTGTTGGACGTTTCAATATTATTTCTCGAGTTGCGTCGCACTGTATGCTTATCGGTGTTCTCAGCTTGCGATTTCCCGCTGCTTCTTTTTTCGTAATCCAGTGCATCAATTCATAACACAAACATGACCATATGCCATGCTTTTTTTTAATGTGCTTCTTGCCGCTCCCTTTCCACTCCAGTGAACTTGACAGTATCTATAGCATCGACAAGTTCATAGACCAAACCGTCATGACATTAGTCGGGCAGCGGACTAGGGCGAGCGTCTCAGTGCGCGTTTTCCTAACATCGCAGACCCGGCCGGCACCGTAGCAGAAATCTTCCTCGCGTCTGTGCTTGCTGCATACCCGAGTTGTAGCCGACAACTGTTTGCCGGCTTTATGTTTCGCGAGCCAAGCTTCACGCAGCTTCTTGTCCTGCGGCTACGTGTGATTAAGGCTGACACCGGGCTCCGTTGCGTACGTCCGGCACTGCGGCACCGAGCAGTAGCCTACCATGTTGCGCGCCTTCAAAGGCAGCCACTACCTATTGTAGTGCTTTCAAGCGCTGTAAATTAGACACACGAAGCTTGAAAATCTCGCCACTAAATGAGGACCGCAGCGTACGAGGGAATTTAAACTCTCGTTTTCATCCCACTTCGGCGCTCCAGAAGCAGTTGACGCGGCCGCTATGTCCACGTCATCCCTCATAGCACGCCACGCCGACGGTGGCGCCAGCTTTTCCAGTGGTGGAGCTCGAGGCCAATAGTGTTAGCCTGCTGAGCACGAGGTCGCGGGATCGAATCCCGACTACGCCGACCGCATTTCGATGGGGGCGAAAGGTGAAAACACCCGTGTACGTAAATTTAGGAGCACGTTAAAGAACGCCAGGTGGTCTAAATTTCCGCAGTCCCCCACTACGGCGTGCCTAATAATCAGAAAATGGTTTTGGTACGTAAAACCCCATATTAAAAAAATATTTGTCTAGGAGAACACAGTCTTTAACTTAAGACTCGATAAAATAGCGGAAATCGGCATGTCCGGCGTGGACATGAGCCTGGTGCTATTGCGTTCACATTTCTTCTTACGTGTGATGAAGAGGTCCCCCAGTCAGTCGTGTATACAGCGCGTGTGCAACGTAACTTGAGCCAAACATTAAAAATATGCGAATGCACGCAGCTGGACAGTACCAAGGTAATGTTGTTTGCCATCACATGGAGGCACTCGAATTATTTTATTTCCATTCCGCTAATTTAGATAATTACTCTCAAGTAATTTATCAGCTCCTCAAGTATTACAATCAGATGAAAAGTGTCAACGAGAGAATTGCGGAGCAACATGAAAAACTCCCGACACGGCTTTCTCTTGCTCGATACGTGCTACGTAACAGTGTTTTTCCGAGCGTGAATTAGCCCGCGAATACACGCAAAGTGCCTCGAGCGGCCAGTCGCACGGCCATTTTGCGCGTATCCGCAGGCTTCTTACACGCTAGGAAAAACACTTTTATTTAGCACGTATTAAGCAACAGAAAGCTGCATTGGGAGTTTTTTATGTCACTCTAGAGTTTTTCCATTGAAACCTTTAATATATATATAATACTTGAGAGGTTGAATAAATACTTAAAACTAATTAGTTAATTGGGTGGAATGAAAATAAAATGAGTATTTTCACGCGACGCTAAACAACACTACGTTCGTTCTGTCGCTACGTGGAATTCGCATATCTTTAAACTCTGGTTATAGTAAGCAATGACACCATGTATAGTACCATCGAACGAAAGGTTTTCAATTAATTTCCCTCGAATGATTCGTGTATTGGATTGGTGCGCTGTTGGTGCGCTGATTTTAGTCTCAAATTGTTTGCTTGAAAGTATCGTCAAATGAATACACGTATCAAAGTGCGCTCAACTGTAGCAGTGGGGATTATCGTATATGTCGGACACTTTTTGTCTTGGCAAACAAATTCTCTTTTAGGGGACCTTGTTCTACGGCTTTTAGCTGTTGTGGTTTCATTTAGGCATCGCGTACGATTTATTCCCAACGGCACAACAAACACATTTTTACATAAACAGGGAAAATAGTGGGCAGTGCAAGTTCTCTTCTGTCGTGTAAATGCTGAACAGGTGCATACCTTCAGGATAAATGTGAACAGTATTAGAGCGTGACATTGAAGGCGGAATGCCTAAATTTTTGTAGAGCCTCTCACCAGGATTGGCTGTTTTATACATACAAGTGCTGCGTGGGCTGCGTGCCCACGAAAATGGCAGAAAATTCTAAGCAAACCCAGCGTGCCCTCCCTCTCGACAGTGAAATGCGCAACTGCCGCTACGTAAAACGCACTCCTGAAGTGTCGCTTGGCTTGACAAGTGACGTCGGTAATGCGATCCAGTGCGAAATACGAAATGTGGCTGCCGCAAGTGATCCGAGTAGCAAGAAAGGAAGAGTAGGGAAAGGATACGGGACTTGTCACGTGAACCCGACGCGTAAACTTGGCTACAGGAAAGCCAGGAAGCAAGGTCGCTTGCGCACGCCAGTCGAGGCAAAGGGGAAGGGTGACTCTGTTGGCAGTCATGCACGTCTGTTGCCGCTATGGTACCAGGCTGATTGAATTGCTCATACCTATTTCTAAATATTGAATCGATTCGAAATATTATTTCGTGAAAAGGCTGCATAAACGCCGTTCAAGAGCTGCCTGTAATAAAAGGAATTGCAAATGAGCCAAGTGAAACGTCTTTTAATAGATACCATCGTGCGGAGCTTATTATTTAAGTAGCAACATTTTATGAAGCCTCCATTTGTCAATAAGTACTCTATCGAAGACTGGAAATGTGGCTACAGCACACACAAACAATCGTCGCAAATCTAGTTTTATCACTTTTAGTGTGCTCAGTGTCTCACAATTTTTTTTTCTGGTCACCCTGAATCCTCATCACAATAAAAAAAGAAAAGAAAGATGCGTTGTTATTGTGATATATAATAGCCTTTATTCCGTTGGAGTACTTATAATGCTGGCAGCACGAAAAGCTTTGAATGCGTTCTGCGGCACTTTTGGTGTCCATGTTTTATTGCGATATGATGTATGCAAACCCTCGAAGAGCGTTTGGCATCTGTAGCTGTCATCGTTGGAGCCGCCGTGCAGACACGGCTTCCTCCGCCCCATAATGCGACGACGTGAATTAGCAGTGACTAGCGGCAGAAATATCAGACGATGACTGTGGGCAATTCGCACCGCTCGTTTGCAGGTCAGAAGAGACAGCGCGTGAGGCTATCGAAAATGGGAGCACGTAGCAACTGAAAGCCTGTTCTAATAATTATGTCGTGTTGCAGTACTCATTCCAAAGTGAACGCGTTTAGTTTTTCGCTTGGATGGCCACGCAGCGCTACGCTACGGGTAAAGGGAGGTGGTATGGTGGTTTCGATTGTGCTCTGCCAAGATATCTTGAAGGTTGAGACAAGCTTTCAGATGGCTACACATACGGATAGTAGAAACCATGGCAGGAATGCGGCTAAGGGTGGTAGCACTAGTAATGCGCCAAGTAGAGCGCTTGCACGTACTGTTGTTGGCGAAGCCGAGATGGGTGCCTGTAGGAGCACCGGGAAAAGGAAACCAAGCCGCTCGGTGTAAGTGGACGTACTCGTTGGGCTTATGCTAGACCTGCGTTAGTCGTGAGGCCATGTGCCTAGGAGCAGCGCGTAAAGGCAAAACTGATCGTTTACCGTCGCGCTCCAGAAGAGAGAATTACTAGACATGGTACGACGATAGTACAGCGGAACAAACCTCAATAAAGGGCCGCGAGCTGTTCAAAAGTGCGATGAAATTAAAAAAAGACATGTTCGGCAGGGAAGGTATCGAAAAGATTAGCGTGCTTCAAATATTGAGTCGAGATGCTGCCAAGCTGGGCAAATTTGCCTCTGCGGAATGACAAAATGAAAGGAAATAGCGGAAGCAATCGTCGAAAGTTCTTGTAACTGTGCTGCATGTCGGAAGGCGAAATTCCCGAGTGTACCACTGTTTGACAACTCCACAACGACCGACGTGGCATGCAGTTCCAGCTATTTGCATTCTCGAAGAACGAGGTGGTGGCCTCCAAGCCATACAGAACGAGACCACGTTGATGGTTCGCTAGCCGTTCTACCGAGCTTCGCAGCGGTGATTAGAGCACGTGACGACGGACCGGGGTAGTGATGAATACTGGAATCTTCAAGGCAAAATCAGCATAAGGTGTACAATCAGTTTTCCTGTAGCCCATTCAATACATATAATAGGGGCCAACAAATAGTATTGGTTTATATGTGCGTTGATATGAAAAAAAAAATTTGCTGCCCAGGGGGCCGAGGAGCACAGTAGTACCTCACATGGGCTCCTGCTTTCCTTGCAATTTTGTGTGTAACATTGCTTGGAAACTTAGCCAATTTGGTAACCTCGGATTCCTGAAGTTGCAAGGCATCGTTTGACACCAGCCACGAGACAGTGAGTAGACCTTCACTCGAATAATCGAACCCTGAACATTCTGTGACCGCGCGCTCCCAGGTAAGCCTAACGCCAGGGCACCCGTGGCTCGAGCGGGAGACCAGCGTCTCGCGCCTGCTGGCCCGCGGTGCACGCGCACGGCGCAATCGTAGTAGGAGTGAATCACGCAGAACCAGCATCTGAGGCGAAGCAAGCCCGCTTTTCTGAAAACACAGATGGCGAATGTTTTACAAGAACAGCCGAAAACGGCACCAATGGAAGTGACCGGGGCTAACCCTGATGCCATACCACAGTGAACCTACGGCGCGAATAGCGGAAAAACAACGGGCAAAGCCCACATCGAGTGGCAACAAGTTGGTCGTAAAGGCAGATCAGTAAAAGGAGACAACAAATCCACTGAGGAAAGAGCCATCGAAGTCCTGAAACCAAACCCCAAACCTCAAGCACAACCACTGCCGCAGCATCAACGCATTGCGAGGATGCACCCCTTCCCTACTGACGACTTCAAAATCGTCTTCTCTTCCGCCCTCAAGCAGGTCTTGACCCCTCTAAGCACACACTCATCGCAGTGATACGTGCCATCGGAAGATCCAGTGGTTTGGTCCAGCAAGACTTTCATGATAATTCTCGAGTACAAGTGCAGAAACTAGATATTGTGATCATCGCGAGCTCGGCAAGCATGGAACGAGCTTCCAAACTGCAGCATATCAACACCATACAACTCGGCAGAACCGTCTATCAAGTAAATCCCCACATTCGGCACCCAGACGATGTGTGCCGCGGAGTGATACAGGGCACCGAATGGGTGCAAGTCCAGTGGAGATTGTTGCTGGCCTTCTAGTGGGCTCAAGATACGCGGTTCTCGGTGCGCGCATGCTAGGATCTTGAACAGCCGCGGTTATTACCTTCGACGAACAGCACGTCCCTTATTACGTAACGTACCAGAGCCGTAACTACAGATGCAAGCCCTACCGAGAATCCGTCCAATACTGCAGAACCTGCGGCGCCATAGGACACCGACAGGATATCTGTCCTCAGCCGAGAGCCAACTTCTGCTACACATATGGGCACGATGGAGTGACGGAAATGACGAACACGATTGCCACCCGAAGTGCATAACTTGCGGCGGAGACCACGAAAAGGCAGGCAAGGAATGTAAGGAGAAACTCCGTAACAACCCGCCTCCCTACCACGTAGGAAGAGAGCAACTTGACAACGTTCGCGCCCGAGAGAGTCGCTGGAGCTCGAGCACCGAATACTTCCCCGCGCTGGTTACCACTTCAGATAGCTCACGGGGGCCCTCGCCTCGACAAAGACCTGGCCGGAGACGCTCTCGCTCTATCCTAAGATCGCGCTCTACATCCCGCTCTCGTTCACGGTCTCGCCTCGTTAGATGAATCCCTTACGTCAACGCGGCGAACGGAAGCAGCGCCTCGAATTCCTCACGCAACCCGAGCAGTTCGAGCGAGACAGCGACGATACGGACTCTCGAACATAAAGTACAGGATCTACAGAGGACGATACAACAACCGGTAGCCGCGTGCAACATGTCAGAACTCGAGGAAAGAGTAGTGAAGAGAGTAGAAGAAAACATACTAAAACATGTAGAAACCAAAATAATGGAGCGGGTAGACGAACGGCTGCAAGCACATGAAGTCAAGATTCTCGACCTTGTTGAACGACGCCTTCAAGTGTTCTTGGAGACTCTCACTACAAAACTTCTCGCACCAGCAGACAGAGCCATACAAACAGTGATAACAAAAATCATGGAAAAGGTAGAGCCACTTACCCGTACGGTCACCACACTCGACGCCAAACTGGATGGCTTCATGGCACAACAACACAACTTCGTGACCTATGCTTACAAGAATTTCGTGACTCATGAACATCTGGCGGAGCAGTTAGGAAACAAACGCAAAGGACGAAGGACAGTACGAGGGGAACCCTTGGAGGATTCTAGCTCGACAACGCGAAACCACCTCCTCCAGGTGGAGGACAACCACACACATGGCGGCTCCCAAACGTAGACAACCGAGCAGCTTCCCACCCTCCGCTTTTGGCACTGGAATCGCAGATCCTATAGACCCCGCTCGGCCAACCTGCAAGAATGTCTCAAAGGAAACAATCCTGACATAATCGCGTTGCAGGAAACCAACACCAAGAAAATAAAGCTCCCCGGCTACAACACTATGACACATTCTGCCCGAGCCGCAATTTTTGTCAAGAAGACAATAACCGCACAGCCTCACAATATTGAAGACACTGAAATCGAACACACCATAGTGGAGGTGCTGCCGACTCGCAAGAATCAACAGAGCCTATACCTGGCCAATCTCTACAGCCCGCCGCGGGAGCAGCTACTCCACTACGACCACTTCGTCCGGGACCTTCGCAAGAACGTTAACGGCAACCGACTTGTTGTAGTAGGGGATATTAACGCCACACCTGCGGCCTGGGGCTATCCCAATACCTCCAAGAAAGGGACACGGGTTCACGACGCCGCACAGCAGCACTCTCTTACGTTATGGAATGACCTGCTCCAACCCACCCGAGTGAGCAACAGCTAGGGCTGCCAGGTCTACAATTTTAAAAGTAGCCAAAAAATTACGGGAAGTAGCCAGAAATGTAGCCAACTTTGGCCATATACAGAAATGTAGCCGAAAAGTAGCCACGTTATGGAAAAACGTTGAAGTTGCACTTATTATGCAACTCTGAAGACTTTATCACAGCCAACCCTTAAAGCTGCTTTCAGTAAATGTTGGAACAAAAAATATTATGAAATGTGTATAAATGAGTACAGCTAAGAGCGCTTTGGTCAGCATGTAATATGACTAGAACGTTATCATAAATCAGAATCACAGCTACAGTTCAGGTGTAAATGTCTGAGTTAATCTTGGCACACATTTCTCGAAGAAGGTGAAAGCTCGAGCCATCCTCGAGTGATCGCTTTCGCGATTATTTACGTGCGATTTTGCGTCTTGGCATCGGACGCGTCGCAGGCCTTTTGTTACGTTCTGCTAAGTGAAATGCCCAGTCGCGCGAAGTCTCGCAAAAGTGATCGCATTCCCGAATATAGCTGTATATTTTCAAGCTGGGAACACATAAATCGACCGACTACGCCGACAGCGCGCTGGCCAGACTGGCTGCTGACATGCTGGTAGCATGTTTACGTTTATCCCGCGGCCAGCTGTCCAAGTGTTCGATTTTACAAACTTCGGGCAGATTCGGGTTGTCTTAGGATCCCACATCACCTTGACTTCCCATCAGGACCGGCACTAGCTGGCTGCCGTCTGGCTGCCAGCGGGCTGCCAGAACTCCGAAAATCGAAGAAGCCCAATGTGCGGAACGCCGGACGCGGAACGTCAATGCGAAGATGGAACACACTGTGACGTCACCAGTGCGAAATCCTTTGCATGAAATGAAAGCGCCCGAGTAAGATTGACGGTGATGATGGTCCAGCTTAAAAAGATTAGAAGTATCGTCGCCGTGCGTTGGGCCTAAGTATTTGATAATGTTGCTGCATAATATGAGCTACACAAGTTTCTATCCAATTTTTACAATAGTCAAGCTATTTCAAAAGTAGCCACAAAAGTAGCCAAGAGCCGAGGCATTTTTCCCCACCAACAGCCTCAAAAAGTAGCCAAGTTGGGTGCAAAGTAGCCAAATCTGGCAACCCTGGCAACAGCGTATCGAGGGGCACCAATCCTGATTTCACGTTCACTCGAGACGTGCAAAAGGTCACGTGGACCCGACTGCCGGACACGCTAGGGAGCGATCACCACATAATTCAAATCGAGGTTGAATAATCTCACCGCGCGCATAAGACAGGAAAGGCGCAACTCACTGATTGGAATGCCTATAGGAATGAGCTTGACAACGATTCGGACATCGAAGGCGTGGAAGCTTGGCTAAACGGTATCGTAGGTGCTGCTGACGGCCATCCCAGGACGATTCAACTAGACGAGGACAATCCGGCGGTCGATAGCCACCTAGTGCACTTATGGGAGGCTCGGCAATCGCTCTTCAAACGATGGCGTCCCCAAAAGCTCAACCGCAATCTCCAGCGCCTAATTGCCCTATTAAGTATGCAGGCACAGGAGTACGCTGAGCAGCTAGCGAGTCAGAACTGGCGATCCTTCTGCGACCAACTTCAATGGACCTTCAGCACAAAGAAAACTTGGCATATACTTGAATCCCTCGTCGACGACACCCACACCAAAACCCGACAAAGACAAACAATTCACCGGCTAATCCGCAACTATGGCGGCACCGAGAAAAAGCAGCTCCAAGAACTTCAGACGAAGCTACACGGCTCAGCTAACCTGCAAACCACTGCCACCAACCTTTCCACCCCCGGGGAGAACCAACGAGCGTCGAACGAAGAGCTAGATCGGCCTTTCATACAGACAGAGTTGCAGGCGTTCCTATCTAGGCTAACACGCAATACGAGCCCGGGCAAAGACAGAGTCACCAACAAGCACCTTCGACAGCTGCCCCCTCAGGCGTTGACGGCTCTCCTTCGGTACTATAACAACTGCTGGATTAAGGGCGAGCTACCAACAGCCTGGAAACACTCGGAGGTAACCATGATAACAAAGCCAAACAAACCCACCTCCATCGCAAATCTCCGCCCCATCTCCCTTACGTCCTGCGCCGGGAAACTCTTTGAACACATGGTCAACGAGTGGCTCGCCACAAATATCGAGGAAAACGATCGCTATCCGCACACCATGCTCTGCTTCCGCCAGATGCTCTTCACGCAAGACATCCTCTTCCAGCTAAAGAAAGATATCATTGACCCTTTGAGCAAACACAGCAAGTCTTCCATTCTAGCGCTAGACGTAAAGAGCAACTTTGATAACGTGAGCCTTGGAGGTCCCTCCTCAGTCTTTGACTATGGGACCTCCTAGAGTTACTTCTGTAAAAAATTTCAAACGCTCAATAAACTGAAACTGAAGCCATTCTCCGTAACCTAGAAGATGTGGGCTGCGGTGCCAAAACATACTCCTACATGCGCACTTTCCTCACCAACCTTACGGCCACGGTGGGGATAGCCACCTCCGGAGCGAGACATTTCCCCTACCTAACAGGGGTACATCACAAGGTTCAGTAGTCTCGCCACTCCTCTTCAACGTAGCCCTCCTCCAACTTCCACGCCTCCTAGACACCGTCGCAGGGATATTCCATGCTCTATATGCAGATGATATCACACTGTGGACGAGAGGCGCGAGCACGGGAGAACAGGAGGCCAGTCTTCAGGAGGCGTTCAACATCATCGAACGGTACCTCAACACGTGCGGCCTCCACTGTGCACCAGTTAAATCCGAGCTTTTAATACTCGGGACACGCACCCGGGGCCGGCCCCCAAGCCACGACGCACCAGACCCACAAGTCCTTCTTCAGGAAGTCCCGATACCGAAGGTCGACTCACTTCGAATCCGCGGAGTTCATATACACAAGGATGGGTCCTGCTGCACCACATTCCCCACGCTACACAACACCATGGCATAGCTTACTCATCTGATACGACGGGTGGCCAATCGCCGCAATGGCATCAAAGAGCACGACTTTTTGCAAATGACACAAGCCCTCCTTTACAGCCGCATTACATACAGAACTCCTTACTCCAACCAGAAGACAGCCGAGAAACAAAAGCTAAACCTCCTAATACGGCAGGCCACGAAGCTGGCCCTACGACTACCGACAACAGCCTCCACTGACCGATTGCTTCGACCGATTGCAGCAGACGCAGACCCAAACCTCCTCGCTAAAACGTTGGAGGCGGCGATCTCCAAGCCGGACCTGATCGACCAGCGCGAACTCGTCGCCCGGGCTCGGCGGGTGATTCAAGCCAGAGGGTTCCTGGAATAAGGGACACTCCCACCCCGACTGACAAGTCACTACTTCCAATAAAGGTTTCTATCTCTCTCTCTCTGCCCTTCAGTAGCGCTTCATAGCAATGGGTATATAGTATACACCACAGACTATTCTTTGTGACTCTCGGGTCATACTGAAAGGCGAGAGACTGCACGAGTTGAAATTCAATACGAGGAATCTTACCATGAATTACAGATGCAACAACAGCTGCCGCTGTAATGAACGCAAGCGCAGCATACATGTCAGCTTCTTGGTCCTATGTTTCCTTTCCACCTGCATAAAGAAAATTTTATTTATTGCATTAGTCAAAGTGTCGAAGTGGAAAAAAGATGAGGAGTCGGAAATGAAGTGCGAGAAGGCGGTCTCTTTGTAAAGGTAGGGAGGGGTGTGTATATATATATATATATATATATATATATATATATATATATATATATATATATATATATATATATATATATATAGGGTGTTTATTTGATGGTCAGCATGCAGGACCCAACGTGACAAATGCAGGTAAGCGCAGATGAACATTTATGAAGAAGTATTGATTTAACGTTTTCGGCTGGTGCACTAGCCTTCGTCAGAGTACAGTCAGGCATAAATGTACTACACTACACGTCATGTGCACACACATGCACACACACACACACATATATATATATATATATATATATATATATATATATATTCTGAATGTAAAATATCACGTTAACAAGAATTTTAATCGTTGCTCTTGCTGTTAGCACAAATCTTATAATTGAGCTCGCATAATCATAGAATTTTACCGCACTTCCAGGGGAAATAAGTGCGCATATTTCACTAATTGTAATATAATCATAATCACCGGTTAGCTTTTGCACTAATAATTTAGCATACATATTACAAAACGCGAATTGAAGCGACTGACTTGAACTACTTTTAGACGTCGCAGCCAGTTGGAATGAATTTTTTATCTGCCACCAGTTCTGGCAGAAGTGCTGTCAAACTTAGCGTAAAGATGCACTGTTTTTGAGCTAAAAGTATAAGAAAACGCTTTTTTGTGCATTGAAGCTAAAAAGTTACTTCAACATAACATGAATCTCGAAATCAGAATCATCCCTGGATTTTATTCCTGGTAGATACGACTTCAAGGACCCCGGCTACAATTCCTCAATTGAAATATGTTGCGTAAACTAACTTGTTTATGGGTAACACAGAACCGTTGTTAACAAATGAATTATTTACTTTCATTTTTATTAAAACAACGCATGCCTCATAGGGTTATCTCGTTAAACAGGTAGAAATGTGCTACACGCCATGTGCGATTTTTAAACTGACATTAGCCATAAAAAAACTGGTATAAAATGCCTACGTTGTGGTAGATGTCGGTGTGATTGTGAGGCTAAATGACGAATAGTGACACAGGTACATTGCAACGAAAAGTTGTCTACTCTAGACTACCGTCAGTTGCAGTTCGCTCCCTGAAAATGGAGTTCTTCTTTCGAGTCAGCTCCTGAACACTATATTTCAATGTTGTGAACGAGGTTTAAATTGTGAATCCAGGATCCCTAAAAAGTGTGAGGATTGCGAATGGATTTCTTTCAAAGTTACCGCTGAATCACCAATAAATATTTGTCCATCGATAGGAAGTGCCCTAACATAAGCTCCAAAATTTAAAAGGAACATGATTATTTGCAATATGTTTGTTTCCTTTCTCGCAATTATTTAGGACGGGGGCATCATGTAAAGGCCGTTCCGAGACACTATATGAGGTGGGGATGAGTTCAGGTTTCGGGAAAAACTGTGAAGATGAGGGAGGCATTACGTTCTGGAGGGTGACGGTGAGCATGTATCACTACACGTTGACCACTCATAAGAAGCCAATACTAACACCAAGGACGACTTAGGGGAAATTACATGTGCTTAATAAATGACACAAGGAAACGATAAATTAATGGAACTGAAAGTGGATGAAAAAAACAACCTGCCGTATGTGGGGAATGATCCCACAACCTTCGCATTTCGCGTGCGATGTTCTACCAATTGAGCTACCGCGGCGCCGTTTCCCCATCCACTTCTTGTAGCTCATTTAGTAGAGCATCTCACACGAAATGAGAAGGTTGTGGGATCGCTCCCCACCTGCGGCAAGTTAATTATTCTTCCACTTTCATTTCCATTAAACTATAGTTTCTTTATGTGATTTATTAAGCACTAGTAATGTCGCCTTTGTTGTCCCTTAGTGTCAGTGTTTGTTGGCTACTTATGATATGGCTAATAAAATTCGGTCCCCTCGGTTAACCCCCTTTCTTCTCGTTAAGTACATAATGAGCGTCTCGAATCCAGCAACATTGACGTCTTCAGGCAGCATGTATGGGTTTATTGACCAGTTGCCTTCACCCAAAAAGATCACATTCTCGTGATGTTTGCGGCAGAAAGGATGTTCCACGTCCGCCGCCAAAGTCTGTGAGTGGTGCCGCTGGCTAACACTCCCAGGCATTCTACTAGGACACATAAATACCCAAGAAAGTGGATGGCGAAACGGCGCCGCGGTAGCTCTATTGGTATAGCATCGCACGCAAAATGAGAAGGATGTGGGATCATTCCCCACCTGCGGCAAGTTGTTTTTTCATCCGCTTTCATTTCCATTCATTTATCGTTTTTTGTATCATTTATTAAGCACAAGTAATTTCCCCTATGTTGCCGTTGGTATCAGTGCCAGCTTCCTATGATATGACTAATAAAAATCGGTTCCCTGGGGTAGCCCCCTTTCTTCTCGTTTATATGTTGAATACGTGATTCATATTCCTAAAGTGCAGAGAAGTCAGTTATATCTTATGCGTTATGGCTTTTAGGTCTGAAGTTTTGAAGCACACTGCCAGGAAGGTTATCAAGCTAAGTTCTACGTCAACGACGACTTATATGTAACCTCAGGCATAAATGGCTGATTTTAACTATAGCTAAACTTAGCAACTGGGAGCTATAGTAGTAACTGATGTGAGAAGAGTACCGGTGTCCTTTTGGCGTCATTACGATGTTTTTTTGTTTCTTCTACTGATTACCTTAATTCACCACACTCTTTTATCTGAAATGTGCATTCTGGTATCTATCCCATGCTATGATTTCAGGGACCAAGTGCTGAGGTTTGAAGTATCCCAGGTATTATTGACGTTTGTAGGCCTAGTGAAGGCTACATGTAATGTGAAAGAAAAAGAGATAGAAATGAGGTTGCATAGAAAAGGAGGGTAAACGGAAGGGTTTCTGGAAGGGTATCAAAGAGAAGATAGTTTACAGCGTTAACATACGGAAAGCGTCACTGCGCGACGACCAATGTTTATCTCCGAGGTGGTCGGGGGCTTTACTTTCATAAATGTAAAACGTAACTCTTTGTTCAGCCCTTCTCCAGCCTCTTCCACCGAGTCTTTCGAATAAAGGCAACTCTTATTTAGTTATGGCTCAGGCAAGGTAGTTGATTAGTATGATGTATATATTTATTATTTAATCACGAATTCTAACATATTCCGTGTTTGCAAAGTCTCTCTGTCATACGTAAAAACATTCTGCATAAAAGAACGTCACCAGCAGATAATTCGAAATATCAGTAGATCAGCTAAGTATGCATTCATCATCAGCCTAGATAATTTTTATGCAGTGTAAGAAATACGTTAAACTTCATGTCATAAGCAAGCATCTTTATGGCTGTACAATTATTCGCTCTGGCTTTTCAGCGCACGCGCTTGATAATAACGTATGAAGAATTTCTTCCCAAGACTGCTTCGGAGATACGAGGGACACAGTGGTTGTGAGCTCTGGTGATGTGCACCACACAAGCTTATGTGGGCTAATTACTGCGACATCAGTTCAGTGGCCAAAACTCGTTTTGCCTTATCCATTCAAGCCGGCTGTCTGTCACATTCGCCCGTCCCTTATGCTGAATACGACAGTTATGCTTTATGCTTAGTTATGTCATTAGGGCACACAGCTATGTCTGGGCAGTTATTCCAACAGACGTGGGAAGAGCTGCTCAGAACGCCGGAAGAAAAAGTACAAAAAGCCCTCGTTGCCTGGGCCGAAAGGGTCGCTCCTCGTGAGGGGCCATTCTAGGACTCGGGCCTGCCAGGTCATAACTGAGCAGAGTGTCAATAAAGTTGTTACCACCACCACCTATTCCCTGACGCTGACGACGACTGAGCGACATACTGTTACGACGCTATTTTCGACCGTACGCAATCATTTGTCGTAAAGGCGCACTGGACGATGAAGTAATGCCAGACGGCATTTCGCACTCCCGGCGGCGCCGCGCACAACCGGAAATTTTTTACGCGGGGCGTCTTAAGCGTTTCTACACCCACTGAAGAACTCTGCAACTTCGTTTCTTTGGTTCTCTTCTGTTGCTGTTTTTTATTATGCTTGCTTTAGTTCTCACTAGCGTGTTTGTTTTTAGCGTCGGGAGAATGCTTCTTTAAGAGGGGGGGGGGGGCATTGACAGGTGTACTTACCCTCTTCTTGAGTGCTGCATTTCACCCACTAATACTTGACGTCACCCCTCAGCTCAAGACGCGCCCGCGTGATTGAAACCTCCTGGCATGGTATCCATGGTTTAATCCGTTGAATGTTGTCACCGAACCTCGTCCAATTTCATTGTATGCGCGACGAGAATTGTGTTGTATTTTCTTGAAGATAGGCAGGCATCAGCGATTGCTCTGGAACTTTCCATGACTAACGCGTAAAAGCCGACGCTCTATGGCCGCATATTAGGTTTCGATGGTCGGGGACTGTTTTTGCCTTTATTGATGTGCTTTTAGTTTAACCTGGTTTTGTGGGCAATGGTACGCCCAAAAAAATTGTTTCGCTATTTACACTTTTGCAACTGCGTTCTTTACGACTACCAAAATCCTGCTGGCTCTCTCCAACTGGGCGATTTAGTCATAGTGCAAACGGAACTGCATTCACCTCGGCTCCACGTAACATTGTTACCCTGCCCAGTTTTCTGGTCCTTTCCGTTCTGTGGAAGATCTGGGTACTGTGACATTTCACTTAGCCGCGATTTTCGAACATGATGACAATCGTCGCAAACGCGCTTTTCCTACTCATGCAAACCAAATGAAACTATTAAGGCGAAGCTTTCTATGTCTCAGTGACTGCTTTGTGAGTGACGAAAACGCACTGCAGGAAAGCCAACTGACACATCAGCGTTGAACACTGCACTTTGCATTCGAAGTGCCGCGCCAGCGTCGACTGGCCGGCCGGTCAGTGCCTAATAACTCCGCGAAGCGATGAGATCAGTGAGAGTTGCGCATGCGCACAAAGTTTATTGGAAGTGCAAGTGCGTCTGCAAGGCATGACACCGCCCCTGTCGCGATTAAATGAGCTTCCCTGCTTATCGGAGACGGCAAGCGTGCGTAGGGACAGGTTCGTCTTATAATGTGGAAAATAAAATCCTGAACAAGTAATCAAATCGAATATGCATAGCTTCGGGTCGCTAAGCGTTTCTTGGGTTCGTTGCGTGGTCGTTGGCTTTTGGGGGAAAGGTTCTCGTTCAACTAACTTTATTTAAGAAAGTTGCTTTGATTTTTTATTAAAGAAAATTATTTGCCTGTGCTCCTTTTGTCTAGACTTCTCCCGTATTTTGGAACAATCCACATGCAATCGAATAGATATCACGTTCTTGCAGAACTTGCAATAATAAGATTAATCCTTTGTAATATAATTAGAAACTGTGCCCAACGGTTCACATCTATCTACACGCATTGGCGTAGAGTAAAGGACTCTGCAGTCGGGGTAGCGCTTTAGGTGTGCTTGTTTATTAACCATTATGCACTTTTGCTTTCAAAGCTCGAAAGAGCGATTCGAGGTTTGTGGGGGAATATAGTTGAGCATACTGCAACTCTCGCGGGCAATAAATAGCTCGGTATTGTGACCAGTTGTAGAAACTTCCTTTCGATTTGCTTTCTAAATGTTTTAGTGTATTTTTAAAGGTGCTTCTGTTAGGCCACGTCTGTCTTATCCAAGTCTCATCACGAACCTGTAAACGAATACTACACTTAATGCCATGCGTTTCAGTAAATGTAACACAATTAAGATTAGGTAGAGACGCCACTTCAAACAATTTATCAAAACAACATCTAGAAAAAACCACCTGACGCTCATTATACTAAACCCTTAGATCTACTGTATCACAAACCACAACGGTGACTGATTCAAACATTTCTTCTCACGCATCTTTCGCGTTACATCAAGAAATTTAACATGCCTAATATTAAATGAACACCAAATCGCAATCATTTTTATTGGACATGCTTGATAGAATTTCTAAACGTTTCTTTTATGAGTATAGTACTTGCAATGCACCTTCCTTGTGAGGCGTAAAGGTCAATATATGGTTAGTTATTTAGCGTAATGTATCCCGAATGTTCCAATTTCTCATTGTAGGTTAGACTGTCATTTGTTGCAATTCACAAGGAGTAGAGTGTAGTAGCAAAATTTTTGAGCAACCGCGGTGGACTGATTGCAGAATTGGAATAAAAAAGTTTGGAATGGTTTTACGTTATAGCGCCCCAGGGCCAACGGAGTTGTATATGTTTGTAGGAAAAACGACAGTGCCGACTTGCAAGTTGTCTCCCTTCAGCCATGAACCACTGGGCAGTGCCATAGGTTATCACGGTCAAAGAAAAGAAAAGTAGACTTCCTCAGCTCCGTCTTGTAAATAAGTATACGGAAGGAATAGGTGGCATTGACGCGCTAGATCGCCTTCTATGCATCTACGGGCCCGCACTTCCAAGGAAGGAGTGGTTGTGAAGTCTCGTTAGCGAATATCTCAACATGGCTCTCGTCGCTATTTGATTCCTTCACTGCGATCTCCATAAAGGCGCCGAAGCTCCAATTATGCATTATAACTTCAGAGGGGAAGTCCTTATTTCCCTTCTTCACTTTAAACAGAATCTCATGGTGCGATAAGGCCGACAAGTTCACTCAAGGGGGAAATTGTTAACTAGATTGTACCCGCCACGCGGGGCAGGCGCATGCATTCTTCAAAAAACACTACAATCCAGTGCATCTAACGCAAGAAACGACTGCAGAACTACTTTCCTACTTACCAAGGAGCACAAGGGAGGCGTTATCGTTTGCTAATGTGAATAATGCTAAAAGAGACAGCGGTATCTTTTTTTGGAAAAAAAAAACCAACCCAACATAATTCCAGCGTCCTGTCGCCTCGACGAGACAATGTGCCAGAAATGGAAAGTCCCATGGTGGTTGCTTGTATTCTTACGGGTACACATTAGGGATGCATTGAGTAATGTTTGCATGGAATTTAAAAAGTTGTCCAGGATAAACTGCGGCAATTGAACGGTCTAGGATGTCGTCATGCCATTTGGTCTTTGAAGGGTCCTATAGAGTGCTGCATTCGCTGACACACATAAAGACGGAGTGCGCACTGTGTGCGTCAGAGCATAATTGTTATATGAGGCGGTCGTTATAAAAAAAGGAGATCGCAGATGGTGAAAATTCTTTCTGGAGGTACTTGCATGGTGCAGCATTAGTGGGCTCTGTAGGTGCCCATGTGAAACACGTCGTCAGTTAGAGAAATGAACCGAATTGATAAGAAAATCATGTGGATGGCCGGGCGTGTTATGCAAAGGTGGTTGAGGCAACGGGTGAATTAGTGCAACGGGTGATTGCCCTCGGGGCAGAGGCTCGCGTAGCTGTGGCTCCAGCGGGCTAAAGTGCATAGCATCCTGACTTAACGGCAACAAGAACGGAACGTGCAAGTGTTGGTTCAGGCGCAGCTAGCTCATGGCCTCACGCAATGCTGCGATGATGATGCGGAGGCAGATTATCATGACGCAGAGCGGGATGAAGCACACCTACCGTGATGAGGTTGTGGTCTTGCTGGGGCATGTTTTCTGCAAGAACAATCGTGCCTTCAACTAAAAGAATCATGTCGAGCGTGCCAACCACCACGGTAGCTTAGTGGGTAACTTGTAGAAACCCTAAACCCGAGATATGTTTAATCCCGGCCCGATGAGGTGCACTTTAGTGGACGCAAAATAAAGAGGCAAAAGACACTGGTGTAATTCTATTTTGTTTGAAGTTGAAGAAAGCCAGCTCGGTAATCCTAATCCGAATGCACCCAGCTACGGCGTGTCTAGCAATCAGGCAGTAATACTGATCCGTAAAACAGTATACTGAGAGAGAGAGAGAGAGAGAAACAATCGTCAGCCATTTTGCTCTGTGAAGGTTGATTACCAGCGAAGCTCTTTAGCAGACGACACTCACTGTGATGCAGAGTTTTGAAGAAATGTACGAACACGTTGATTGTCCTCAGTGACAGTCATCATGGCTATAGGTAAGCGCACACCTTCTCTTACCAGCGCTGTTATTAAATGCGTCCGTCACGTAAGACAGTCAATGGCTCATACTCTCTTAAGCAATGATTCATGCCACGGTTAAAAAAAAATTAACGCTGCCTGCCCATAACGATGCCAGAACAAAAATAAAATTCTGCTCTAGAATGAATGGCGACAGTGGAGGCAGCTGTGAAAAAAGACGACGGCGAACGCGCGAGTGCACTCGAGCGGTTACGCCGAGGGCCGTATACGAGCTATTCGGCGGACACGAACATTCCGTAACCATAGGCAAAAGGACGGGAAAGACAAGGAGGTAAACCTTGTCTGATAAACCTGATAAGACAAGCTTATCGACAGCGTGCCGCTTTACATTTGGTACAGTTTCTTGGCACAAACCCACTACTGGAAAACAAATTTGGTCAAAGTTTTTTTAAATGTCATTCTTACGCTGCACATTATCAGCCCAAAAGTTACGTGGCACGACCTCTAACGAGAGGCTCCTGCTGTGTGACGTATGTTCACCCATTAAAGCATGTATCTCCTGGCCCTTGTATCCAAGGGCCCTCATGAGGCAGTAGTGCTACGTTCACCTGCATGTTTTATTTCATCATCCCTGCGTACCACATCATTTATGATCATAGTTCGGATCTCTGGTGAGTGTCATTGCTTTGTTACTCATATATTTTACGCAATTCGAAGAACTGGTTTTTGTCTTGTATGCTTCATAACTTCATAACTTCATAAACAATTCATTGGAAAACGATCACCATTACTATGGCGCTCTTTGGCCATGTCTGGCCCATGCGGCATAAAAACCCATATATCATCAAATATTCGGTGCGGTTTTTTAGTGCATGCCGTTGGAAATGCCGTATCAAGTTTCACTTCCTATGACTGCCCCAAGGATGCGAGAAAGACAGTTGTGCAGAGCTCCAATGATTTCTGCCACCTAGATTTATCTAGGGTCGTTACTGCGACATTGGTTCAGCGCTAGGAACTGGGTTTGCCTTGCAGTCCCGTCTGTAAAGCCCTTCCTTCCGCCTATTCTATTGCGACGAAACAACCGTTATGGTTCATTCCATTAACAAACAGTCTTATGCCTGGATAAATAATTACGTAGGCTTTCTTTAGCGCATGCTAATAATTATAGCGTATAAAATTTGCCTACCCAAAATTTTGCTAGCGATAGGAACAACACGGTAGTGATGAGTTCTGGTGATTTCTATCCCTACGAGTTATGTGGACAATGATTTGCGCTGTCCGTCCACCACGTCCATCCTTGCATTGTGTTTATGCGGGAGAAGGACTGTTAAGCTTCATGTGATCAACAAACAGTCTTGTAGTAATAGAGGAATTATTCGTCGGTTTTTAGGGTATGGCGAATAAAAAAACATATATGATTTCCCTTCTCAAAACAGCGCCAAGGTTAAGACGGGCACTGTAGTGTTGAGTTCCGGCAACTTGTGCCACTAAAGCTTATGTAGACTTATTACAGCGACCCTAATTAAGTGTCTGAAAGTGAGTTTGTTCTGTACGTCTGATCCATCCAACCAAAGATACACTTACGCTAAAGACGAGAGTACAGCTTCAAGTTATTTGAAAAAGCACCTAAGGCTGCACAAGTATTAGCATTGCTTGGCTCCATATGAAAAAATAGATTAAAAATGTCGATTTAGGCGCACTATCGCACATGAGATTTTCTAAAGGTTAGATACCGGGTGAACGCGGTGTACGCGGCTTGGTGAACACCAAGCCGCGTACACCTCTATATTAACTCTATATGGGACCAATGCTTGCTTGATTCCGAGGAGAGTTTCCTTGTGGACGCGTCTGAAACAGCCGGCGTAAAGAGCGTAGTGTGTGAAACAATGTGAAGTCATTGCGCACTGCTGCCAAATTTAATGCCCAATTTTTGTTCCATAGCCTTGCAACAGAACAATATTTCAATGATCTCCAGTCAGCTTCTAGATTCTGTGAAAGAGTCCTGCTTGTGAGTATTTGACCTATATTGTACAAATACTCACAGAAGACTCTGGTAATGGGAAAGAAATTCGCAGAAGAACCAAACTTTGTTGTACTACATACCACAAGTTTCACCATATCCTGCGAACGAAGTTACCGCAGTCGTTGAAAAGAAAAGTCTACATTCGTTGCATTCTGCCGGGGCTACCATATTCGGCATAAACTTGGAGGTTAACGAAGAAATTTGAGTAGTTAAGAAGCGATCGAAGAGCGACGGAAGGTCAAATGTTGACCGTAATCTTAAGAAACGGGAAGATAGTGGTGTGGATAAAAGAGCAAACAGGGATAGCCGATATGCTAGCTCAGATTAAAGGAGGAAAGGTCACAGTCTCGCCCGAAATCCGAAGCATTAGTGATCGCATTTGAAAAATCGTAGACGGCTGTAAGAAGTAAACATAATAGTTTTATCAGTCGCATAAACTCGTAAATGTTCTCTTACTAAATAAATATATATGAGTGGTGTTCCATGCGTGCAGGAAAACACAATCACATCGCACTACATGAGGGAGGGCACTCGTTGTGAAAGTTCTGGTGGGAAGAAAAGCAGACGCAGCAGGGGAATTGACCTTTGTGGTGCCTCTCGCTTCAATGCCAGCTAGGCGGCGAGATCACAGCGCACACGAAGCTACCCGCTCTCGGCGCACCTAAACTCTGTACTCATTAGATGACATGTGGGAACGTGCCCGCACAGCCGCGATGTTCTGTACTCATCGCAGCTCGCACTAAAGACGGGGCTCATGCGAGGGCACTCAGCCGACGCTTATAGAGACACAGCCAGAGTATAACCCCCCCCCCTTCCCCCAATTTCTGGAGCTTGTGCGCGGTGGAAGACGGCGCGCTCACTACCGCCTTCCTCCCTTGATCGCACGAGATCAAACCCCCATCCTAGGCTCACCCTCGCACCCTTTCACTCGCACCTACAGCATAGGGCACGTTGCCACGGTTTTACCCATGGACATTATACGAAACGTAAAGACGACAACGCCAGCTGCATTTCGCCTTCACTGTCTATATAATTCCTATCGTAATAAAATGAAGCATAAGAAGCCATGTGTCGTACAAGCCAGACAGCCGGTGAACAATCGACTAACAGAATTGGTACCACGAGAGAAGAAGAGCATTCCGTCGGGAGAAAATAAAGGGGGGATGAAATTAGAAAATATTCATTGGTAAGTTATAAACCGCCTGTGCAAGACAAGGCTAAATGGAGATGTCTGGCAGAGGCCCTTGTTTTGTAGTGCACATTTAGATAAGCTGATGGTCATGGAGCCTTTTCAGCATCGACGAACAGCTCAGTACCACTGTTTCGCGTTTTTTTCGTGTGAGTAGTTTCCTTCAGAAAGGAATGAATCTTTAGCAGTGTTTAGAAATAAGAGGTAACCTCAAAGGCTTGGTGATACAATCAAATGCGAATGAAGAATTGTGCAGGGCACTCAGCTTAGTGGGAAGCTTAGGTCACTCCAAGAAGAGGCTCGACGTAGGATTCGTTTTCAAAGTAGTACATCTGTTGTGATTCCAGCCAGGGCGGATATCGCAGGCACTGAAATGCGCTTGTCGCAGCTTGATTATTGCGCGGTAGCACGGACAGGTTCGGTGGTCATAAATGGCTGGACCACGGAGGCGATAGTTACCATTTGGTGTCCCGAATCAAAACAGGGCGACGATCGCCTAATCTCACAGAAGACCGCCGACGTCACAACTACGCCAAAACCGTAATGGCGGGTGTGGCCAATGTTGCCCGAGGAATAGGCATGTTGAATATGCTCTATTGATATTTTGCTTCAGTAGGTCGCCTTGTGAAAGTATGTTTTCTGATTTACAGTGACCATATCAGCGCTCACTCAACTGAAAATTTAGGACAAACATATCTAGAGAAAATAAACGATATCACGAAAACAACGCAAAAAGGTGTTGAGAGAAAGTGTTGAAAGGCCTAAACTATCTAAGAAAACTTCTGCTTCGTCAAAGCGAACGGTGGCCTTGTCAGACAAAATGTTCTTTGTTCTTTTTTTTTTCATTCTGGCAATACTGCTAAAATTTTATGTGTACGCTGGTTCACGTGCCTAATTAAGATGAAACAATTAGTAAAACATAGTGTAATGCATTTTCAACAATCGCCAATGGTCGCGAAACTTTGCTGGCTCTTGTGTTGCCTAATCTCAATGATATATAATGATATCTTCAGTTCAAACACATCAGTGTTGTTGCCTTCGCTCATCAAACCGAAATGCGAGATCAATGTCGAGAAAGCAGCATAAAAGAGAATTTGTATCATAGTTTACTTGAGGCTCAGCGACCCTGGAGCAACACGCATGCCTTACAACGTTTTGCAGATCAAATATTTAGCGCTTTAGCACCGGTCCATGCAAAACCCTAGAAGAACATGGCGCCTCCTGCACTTTATGCGCGTTAGAAGCAAGCCGTAGGCAAGTATAGAAATTTCTTTATCTGAAAACGTGGCTCCCCGCAGACACACTTTTTTTCACCACACAGATGATTCTCAACACACGGCTCTGGCTTTTTATATTGCTACGGGTGGTGAGAGGTCAAGCAAATGCCATTTGAAAAACAGTGATTGGTCTTTCCTCTGTTCTTGTTCTTTATGACGCTTGAATCACGACGCTTGTATCGCACAAAGGATGTGCTCTGTCAGCTTGGCGGAAATAAATTTGCAGTTTCTAACTGAAATAAAGAAATGATAACTAAATGTAAATGAATGTGCATAAAATCAACTTGCCGAAGGTCGAATACACGTCCAATTCCTCGCATTACAAGTAAGATGCCCTTGCAAATTAGGCTACAATGACAACGTTTTACTATCCATATTGTGGGGCAATTGTTGTATCCCTAATAAAACTAGCAGCCTCCCCCCCCCCGCCTGGCAGCGTTGGGCAGTGTGACTGGCCAAGACTTCCAAGATACACGTCCAATTCCTGGCATTACAAGTAAGATGCCCTTGCAAATTAGGCTACAATGGCAACGTTTTACCATCCATATTGTGGGGCAATCGTTGTATCCCTAATAAAACTAGCAGCCTCCCCCCCCCCCTGGCAGCGTTGGACAGTGCGACTGGCCAAGACTTCCAAGATTCTTCCAAGATTCTTTCAGCTGAGCCTCCGTAATTGCGGCCGAACTTCGTGAAGTTTTTGCTTGACTTGTTTTCTGATTCCGTAATGCTTAACAGCGACCGACTTCCGAATGTTCCATGTCTTGCGGTTGCTTGGAGTTTCGCGAAGTCTGTCACAGTTCTTGCTCCAGTTCTGCCTTTCTGATGTGTCGGCCTATAGCAGTGGCTGTGGCCTGTCCTTTTTCTTGGCTGCGTCAGTAGCGTGTTTCCTTAAGCCATGCGCGTTGCTATCAAATAAAGCTTTGAAGTAAAGCAAATTTTCGTAATGTTGGCGTCGTTCGCATAAACGAGGCAGAGGAAACACTTATTTCAACCATCCTATAACCGTTCCGCATAAAGTAATCTTATGAATAATGGTACTCTATCATTTAGGAGTTCCAAAACGCTGGCGCTGTGTCGTCTTGTCGCCTGCTCGTTTTGAGGTTTTCTTTTCTCAGCAGTCTTCCCACAAGGCGGTGTGGTCCTCTGCCGCCAAGCGCATTAATAAGACCGCTTTTTTTTCTTTTTTGCTGCTGCCGTCCCAGCAACGCACTAAGCAGCGCCTTGCGCAGGCACAGTTAATGCAACGCACTCGGACAGAATCGGGGAGCGAGCAAGCCTTCTTATTCCCCTTGCCAGGCCCTCCGCCGGTCGTGGAGGAATTTGAAGAAGTCGAGAAAGCTGGTAAAGCTGCTATGGGCTACAACGCGGGGATATCAAGTGGACCTTATGAATCAAAGCGCGTCACGTGAATCCTGCTCCGGAAGAATTAAGAATGGTGTGGGCAGTGTGCTGCTGCTAGGCGTGTACCGGTTTAGACACCAATTGGCTTGATTTAATGCCTTCGCAGGGCCAGGGATTTTGTGGTAACTGATGTGAGAGGCACACGTATAAGGAACTTACGCAAATTATCGTGAACGTACGAGGACAGAAAGGCAGGCTCGCTCGATAAGAACAAACGCTGTGTGTCGAGAAACATTTGATGTTGCTATTATTAATGTTGAATTACAGCGGACGGTGAACCGATACAAATTCAGTATATTACCCATTTAGAATTTATGCTAGGAGGCGCTTCAGACGTACGCCGTTGAGGTACATGATTGACGCTCATCATTTACGCACGTGTTTCAGTTAATGTGTCCATTGGTTAGCGGTGAACAAACTGCCTTCCAAAAGATCACTGTTTCTGCCGATTTGGGCGGTAAAAACGGCGAAGATGCTACGATATTACTCCCACCCCAAATATCCGCATTGTAGAAGGGAAAAAGCGATGCTGCTCTCGTGGAGAGACCGTCAGTAAACTTGTCTGTTCTTCAGCTACCTTCCTGAAGATCACTGTTTCTGCCGATTCGGGCGGTAGAAACGGCGGAGATGCTACGATAGTACTCCCACCACAAATATCTGTATTGAAAGCGGGAAAAAGCGATGCTGCTCTCGTGGAGAGACCGTCGTGGAACATGAATGGATCGCAAGAAAATGAGAACACCATGTCGGAAACACTGTTTGACTACGGAATCCGTGTAAACTGATGCTTTGGATAATAAGAAACTGAATGAGTAGCAATTATTGAGAAATCAAGCAAATTTAGTTGTTTATTCCGTTGTCAAGATGTGCCAAGGTTGTGAAAATTCATTTGCAATAGAAATATTTCATGTGAGTCGTAGCAACAAGCTAAACCAAAAGCTGCATAGAAATAAAAGTGTAGAAAATTGCAAAACATTAAAAGCCAATTCTAACGAATGTTTTTTTTACTTTGTATATCTAATAATGGTGGTCTGCGCACTTTTTTCTCTTCACTTCACCTCGGAAATATAGGTGTAGCAGCCACGTGTACCGTCATTCAATCAAGATATTTCGAGCAAGCACAGAAAAATCTCTTTACTAAATGAGCGCATGCTTACATACAGAAGGCGACAGTAGTACCGCAAATGGTATTGATCACCAAACCAAAACGAAATATACACTTACGTTCGCTGGCTTATGAAAACAGAGATTCATGAATTAGTAGTGTACTAAGTTAGAACATCTACATGCAGTTATACCTAAAGTAAACATACCCTGCTTGGGCAATATACAAATAAATACTCTTTTGAATTTCCCAAGAGAAGTATGCCAGGGGCGTATTCCCAGCAACAGAACGCCGCGACCTACGCTTCGTAGCCAAAGCAAACAGGGGGTCTTCTACTTGTGGTGGTACCACACATGGCAGCACGGCTGCTTCAGTAGAACCACCGGTGACTATAATCATTTCGGGCTCACTGCAAGTGACAGGTGGCATGGTCGACTGCTTTACAGAAGCAGCAGCTGAAGTCCCCGTGATCGCTTCCTTAGTAGGTCACTCCCTTGGGGGAGGAAACCTGCCTTCTCTAAGTGTACCGTTTCTTTGGCCGCACCTATAAAGGGCAGCAAAGACTCGTGTCATTTTTTACTACAATGACGGGTTCCACCTTCTTCTCTCATCAAGGCGGAAACAAGATCGACCGTTCTTGCTGGTCACCACTTTGGGCGAATGGATTCCGGCCTCTGTAAAAGATATTGCAGTTTCTTTTCACGGTTTCTCACGGTGTTATCGAGATCGCCACCAATCACTTTGGTTTCTCGTGTGGCGCTATGAGCGTCCGTTATTCTCTGCTGTACTGTTGTTTTTTATTCATCCACTCAGTAGTTCGAGGAGCTCCAAACCAGGGTCAGCAAACAATATGGCTGACAGGTGTCCGATCATATCCAGTCATGTACTTTGCAACTGTCCCTCCCGAAAAACGGCACGGGCACTTGCAATTGTGGTGTGCGGTGAGCAACGCTAATCTCCCAAGTATTCCGTTACCACCTGGCACAAGGGACGATGTTTTAAAAGTCGATAAACCACTCTACTTCAGCGTTCGCCTGTGGGTAGTACATGGACGAATGTATGGACCAAAACCGACACAAAGAACTTTGTTATTTTCCGCGTTGTGGTATCGCCACAAAACTGTAGTTCGAAAGACTTACGATTGTAATCGCCATGCGCGAGTACCCATGTGCAATCGTGTGGTGCTCTTTGAAATGGGCCAACAATGTCTAAGTCCCAGCTTCAGCCACGGCTAGTCTGAAAAGTGGACCATTTAAGCGGTGCAGCCGTCATCATCATCATCAGGTTATGCCCACTGCAGGGCAAAGGCCTCTCCCATACTTCTCCAACTACTCCGGTCGCGTACTAATTGTGGCCATGTTGCCCCTGCAGACTTCTCAATCTTATCCACCCACCTCACTTTCTGCCGTCCCCTGCTACGCTTCCCTTCCCTTGGAATCCAGTGCGTAACCTTTAATGACCATCAGTTATCTTCCCTCGTCATTATATGTCTTGTCCATGCCAATTTCTTTTTCTTTATTTCAACTAAGATGCCATTAACTCGCGTTTTTCGCCTCACACAACCTGCTCTTTCCTTATCCCTTAACGATACAACTATAATTCTTCTTTCCGTAGCTCGTTGAGTCGACCTCAATTTCAGTAGATTCCTCTAGGTAAGCCTCCAAGTATCTGCCCCGCACGTTAGCACTGGTAACACGCAGCTGTTATACACTTTTCTTTTGAGGGATAATGAAAACCTGGTGTACAGGATCTGAGAATGCCTGCCAAACGTACCCCATGCCCATTCTTGTTCTTCTGATTGTTTCAGTCTCATGATTCGGATCCGCGGTAACTACCTGTCCTACGTAGATGTATGTCTTTACTACTTCCAGCGCCTCGCTACCTATCGTAAACTGCTGTTCTCTTCTGAGACTGTTAAACATTACTTAAGTTTTCTGCAGATTAATTTTTAGACGCACCCTTCTGTTTTGCCTCTCCAGGTCAGTGAGCATGCATTGCATTGCAATTGGTACACTGAGTTACTAAGCAACGCGATATCATCAGCGAATCGCAAGTTACTAAGGTATTCTCGATTAAATCTTACCCCAATTCTTCCCAATCCAGGTCACTGAATACCTCTTGTGAACACGCCGTGAATAGCATTGGAGAGATCTTATCTCGCTGTCTGACGCCTTTGTTTACAGGGCAGCCGTCACCTTGGTGCTTTTTTCCCCTGTCTGGAATATGCTGCACAGCTGGATAGTTAGCTCGACTTGACGCTCCAAGGCTGAGCACCAGTATTTTGCTCACGCCACTCCGTGATGAGGCTGGCGAATAGGGACAATTACGTGAGGCGTTAGTGATGCGGTAATGGCAAGCCGATTTCCACACCAGATCAAGTTTTCAACCACTGAAAGTTCGTCGCGTACTTTAAAGAAGGGCTGAAGTGCGTAGTGCAATGACACGAAAGCCAACGAAAACCGTCGAAGAGCTTCTTCACGAGGCCACGAGCATCGAGAAAACTCTGGAAATGCGGAACCGGCAATTCAACCACCGCGCAAGCCCAGGAAGCTACGCCGATGTTCAATCATTGGCCACCGGCGACCTACGCGAGAGCATTAGAGAGGTCGTGAGAGAGGAACTTGAGATATTATTCCCAAGATACCAGCCTCATGTTGTGTCGATCACGGACGTCGTGAGAGAAGCAATCGAGCTGTCACTGGAACTCCTCGAAGGCCAGCCGAAATCGCCACAGGTCCAGCCTTAAGCGACGACCTACGCCGCCGTCGCCCGCCGTCAAAATAACACTACGCGCCCGCGCCAGAGCTCTATAACGAAGGAGTTCCACCGTCCGCTGCCGCCACCGCCGCCAGCTCGCCCACCCGTCGTCCAACCAAGCTACCCAAGGAAAACGCACGTCTGGCGCGCACCTGACCACCGCCAGCTCTGTTACCACTGCGAAGAAGCAGGTCACGTCTACCGCCGATGCCCTTACCGGGAGATGAGATTGCGAGGATTCCCCGTTAACGCGCTGCGACCACAGATTGGCGAATGACCTCGCGATATCGCCGACTACTTAGCCGCCACTTAGAGGAGCCCTCGACGACCGTCCCGTTTGCTGCCACCAGGCCAAGTGACGACGAAGACGCCGAAGAGGCCATCTCGTCGACATAACAACGACACGCAGCCATCCCGAGGAAGTATGGAAGCAAAGAATACGCCGACGAGAGACGACCTGAAGACGCCACATACCAGCCACCGGTCAACGCGACGCCGCCATGATCTGACGCCAAGACCTAAGTGTAACGAGAGACAAAGAACCACCGACCTCAACATGCTTCTCGACGGCCACGCAGCCACCGCCTCAGTGGACAACGGGGGCGGCATACCCCGTAATGAGTGGACACATCGCCGCCTGGTTGAAGAAATTTAGAACTGCATGGGTAGGCTCTCAAATTTGAACCGCTGGATGATACCTTATTACTCCGGCTGGAATCTGCATGTGAAGAATAACCATTCATGACCGGACTGACCCTGCCACCTTCGTTATCCTCCAACAGTGTTCACGAGATGTCATTCTCGGCATGGAGTTCCTGAACGAACACTGCGCAATCATCGACATGAAGTAGAGATTGATAACGCTGTCGGTAAATCAATCGATACCGCTGGAGAGCACTTGTAGTCACCACGCCATGAGCCTGCTCGAAAATCAAATAAGCATCCCACCACGCTCCACCATAATTATTTCCGTCCGCACCGAAACACCCACTGACGTAAAAGGTATCATCAAAGGCGACCAACATCTACAGCTAGACCGTGAAATTTGCGTCGCAAGAGGGATCGCAAGAGCGATCGTGAAATTTGCGTCACAAGAAAAAGCGTAAGGGATGCTAGCAAATCTCAGCCAAGAGTTTAAGCACATAAGGAAAGGCGCTACAATCGCGTACATTGAGGAAATCGTGGAAACCAGCAATGCCTTTCTTTAAGTTGGACTTGAAGTTGAGTTTATTTTGATCAGTAGGTACACACAGTAGTAAAAACAGGTGAAGTATAATTGCACAATCGGAGGTCCCGAAGTAAAAGCTGTCGGAGGGACCTCCTAAACAGACAACAAGCGGGGGTTAGTACAACTGTGGCAACAGTACCAGGCTACGTCGTACAAAGGTTGTGTTTGTCAGGAAAAAAGAACTCGATAAATAAAAAATAAAAAAGAAACAATGCATTCAATACAAAAGCGTGGTTGTAGTGTGTGGAACATGCAATGCGGAAAAGTCTTCATCGGAAAGAAAGACAAAAAATCGTTTTAATACGAAACTTGATGGTGATAGCAGAGGGAACAAGCAGTGCTGATAAATATTGACAGGGAAAGAAGAAAATAAATATATATATATATATATGTAAACATTGGGAAGAGTATAGTACAAATATATTTCATAATGTTTACATTAAAAATACTCAATAAATACTTACAATAAAAATACTCAGAGTTTCGTAACGAGATAATACAATACGCCTTAGCTTTGCGCTTGAAGGCTTCAAATGCACATGATTTGACATAGGACAGAATCGAATTCCTCAATTATATGCCTGGAAACATGACAGTAAATGTCCCTTAGTTAGTTCCAATTTTAGGAAGGAGCAAATTGTGCTGTGCGGAAAACCTTGTGTTATTATTGTTAGCGAGGACAGTACGGGTAAAACTTTCAATACCTAGCTCCGTATTTATGAGGCGGACATTATTAGCAACAGCTTATGATTGAATAACATGCGCAAGGGGAGAAGGTTTATGGAAAGGGAAATGGGTACATAGTGAGATGTAAAACGTTGAAATGTCCTCAATCGTACCGCTTGCTTTCGTAAAGCTTCTAGTTAATGGAGATGAGTGAAGTATGTATTACCCCATGATGAGATGCAATATAAAAGATAACTGTCAATATACGCGTAATGCAAAGACTAAAGAATACTTGGCTCAAAAAAGGAGCGCAGTTTGATAATGACGTGAATTCCAAAAGAAAGTTTTTCAACAAGAGATTGGGCATGGCGGTTGAATTTAAGTGTTTATCTAAGATAATGCCTAGAAATTTAGTTCACCCAGATCTTGTGATTATGGGATTGTGAAGTGATATGACTGAGGAATCTACGAATAATGTTTGAGGGGAATGAAATACCACAAATGTTGTGTTGATATACAACGTGTTTTTCATGCACCATGCATGCATATTAGCCAGATTATTGCTTAATTTGTTTACTAGTGTGACGGAATTTTGTGGGATACGAGAATTGTTGTGTCATCAGCATAGAGAAGGCATTGGGCATCGGTTAATATTTGCGACCAATCATTAATGAACAATAAAAATAACAATCGCCCAAGTATTGATCCACTGAGGGTCTCTTTTTCCTCTTGGATTCTGCCGCATCTACCGCGACGACCTTAGTTCCCGAAACAGACTTCGACGTAAATCCAGGTCTGCCCATGAGAGAGCAGCAATAGCTCAGAAATCTTCTGCAACTATGCAGAGACTGCTTTCCAGCGTCATCGAGGATTCGAAAAACACCATTCGCAAAGCATCGCATAATAACCGAAGACTGCGCTCTAAAACTCCGCCAGAGCCTTACCCAGTTTCGACGATGGAACGTGAAGCTATAAGAGAACAAGTCGACGAAATGCTGCGCGACGACATCATCCAGCCGTCGAAAAGTCTGTGGGCATCTCCTACATTCCTGGGGCAGAAAAAGGACGGAACCCTACGTTTCTGCGGAGATTGTCGTCGACTGAACAAGATCACGAAGAAGGAAGTATACCCCCTCCCACGGATAGACGATGCATTGTATCGACTCTGCAACGCCAAATACTTCTCGTCGATGGGCCTGAAGTCTGGCTACCGGAAAATAGAAGTCGACGAGAGAGATCGCGAAAAGACCGCCTTCATCACGCCACACACCCTCTACGTGTTCAAGTCCATGCCATTCGCACTATGCTCAGCGCCCGCAACGTTTCAGCGCGTCATGGACAGGGTGTTAGCAGGATTGAAGTGGCTGACGTTTCATCTTTACTTGGATGATGTCTTCGCCGGAAATTTTGATGATAGCCTTAGGCGGCTTGCGACAGTATTAGAGGCCATCTAGTCATCAGGGCTCAGCCTTAAGCCGGAAAAGTGGCGCTTCCCTTACAATGAGCTTCTGTTCCTAGGCCACATCATCAGCAGATGTGGATTACGCCCCGATCCGCAGAAGACAGCTGCCATTGCAAAGTTCCCGCCACCCACGACAGGAAGGCAGTGCGTAGATTTCTTGGCTTGGGTGCCAGTACAGGCGCTTTGTCAAGGACTTTTCACGCATCGCTGAGCCGCTAACACATCTAACCAAATGTGATGTCGAGTTCAAGGGGGAAACGCCACAAGCCGACGCATTTCAAGAACTGAAACGACGCATGCCGTGGCCGCCAGAACTTGCACACTTCGGCGAAGACACCGATACCGAAATCGACACTGACACCAGTAGCCTTGGCCTCGCTGCCGTCCATGTCCAGAGGAAAGACGGACTTGAACGGGTGATATTTTGTGCTAACCGCTCGCTGTCAAAACCAGAAGGCAATTATTCTACGATTGAAAAGGAATTACTCGTCATCATTTCCGCGCTGACCTATATGCGCCGTGCTAGTCGACGGACGCGCCACTGGTGGCGGCCTTGCGCAGAACTCGCGGGAGAGGAGCCTAGCGCGCTGTAGTTTGCTGTGTCGTTGATCGTGCTTCTCTTATTCACGTTTTCAGAGGAAGATAGGCAACACCATTCGCACGTGTGGGGTGGCCAAAGCTTCAGAGAATGTCGAAGAAGAATTGTTGCAGGGTGGGGGGCTCAAATACCGGTGAAAACGTGCCGGCGATACGGTTGCAATCATTCCCGGCAAAGCCGCATCAGCTGGAGCAACGATAGCAAAAATGGATCGTGGCTTCGAAGGGTAATTTCTTGTTCTCATCCTTTCCTTTGTCTCGTCGGTGTTTTTTTCCACTCGATCATAGTTAGACGCGAGCAACGAAGTTCGTCTGCAGTGCAGCATGAGGTTTAAAGGCATTTCGGTAAAGTTCGGGATGCTGCTTGCCGCTTATATTGTTTTCCGCTTCTTTACCGCGTCATGCTAGCTAGGCAGCGCGACTGCACGAGCGCACTGCCTTGTATGTTAAAGCTACTTAAGTTTGCAAGAACTGAAATTATTGGTTTCATGTGGCGCGGTAAATCCTCGCACTAGCTGTCGCGCACTTCATGTTTTTACATCTGTTTTATGCGTGGCTTCGCCTATGTTTAATTCTTGCTTGTTGCTCCATGCATAACTTTTGTCGATTCTTTTGAGCTGCGAAGTCTTCACCCTGCCTTGTTTGTAAAGGGTATAAATGACGCTGTGTCTTATCGGAATGATACCAAGGAAGTCCTTCTTTAACAGCTTTATTCTTTTCGCCCGAGGTCATCTTAGATATTGTTTGCGTTTTTGGAAATGTGTTTAGAAAATAGGTAGTTCCGAGTGAGAATCGCTAATGGCTGCTGCATATGATATTTTTGTTCCATTTCTCGCTGAAAAGTTCACGTCCCGTTTGGGAAGTCATAGCACCTCGATGCTGCCTGAGCAAACTTAACACGCCGAGTGATTTGTTTGTTTCACAACGTAGTCCCTTCTTGCATGTGAGTTTTGTACTCAACTGAATTATTCCTTATACTTACGCTGCGGACCAATAAACCGGGCCTTGCCGCCAGAGCTCATCTACTTTGACTGGCGCTGCTCTGCCTTTCAATATATCATGTGGAACCCCTCTCTAGTAATATAAAAAAGTACTGAAAAGTTACTCAGTCTTTGGCTTTGTACGTTTCCTAGCAGCTCCCTTGGGGAATTTAAAATTGCACAAACTGCAGCGGGAACGGTGGTTCATCGGCGTATGCAGCAGAATTGCATCGGCGGTAGAGCACTAACACGCGCTTTTATTAACCCCTGTGTTTCGTGACTTCCTTGGCTAGTGTACGCGCTTCCATCAATAAATTGGCAATTACTCTTCTTGAGGCGACTTCGACTGCACTTATTCGGCGATGCCACATGTATTCATCGACAGAAAAATCACAACGGCATATGCAGAGATTTCACCGCGCGGATTTGTTTGATAAAAGTCTGCACTAACGATTATTCAGGCTCAGAAGCAGCATAGTGGCAAAGGTAGAATAAAAAAAACATCGAGAGATCGCATCACTCTACAAAATTTATCGGCTAGCGAACATGAGCTCCACGTTATGTAAATGCGGTTCGTGGCGTTTGTCTGCGGGACACACCTTGCACGTATGTGTATCATGTTGCCCCCACACCGGTAACATGGTGTTCATACCCGCTCGCACAGAGGTCAGCACCTTCCCTACAGCTGTCACCGCAGAAGAAGCAGCCTGGCACCCGAACAAAGGAGATATCGCAGCGGCGAACTTCAGCCATCCTTGCTGCAATGGGTTAATAATAATAATATTTGGGGTTTTACGTGCCAAAACCACTTTCTGATTATGAGGCACGCCGTAGTGGAGAACTCCGGAAATTTTGACCACCTGGGGTTCTTTAACGTGCACCTAAATCTAAGCACACGGGGGTTTTCGCATTTCGCCCCCATCGAAATGCGGCCGCCGTGGCCGGGATTCGATCCCGCGATCTCGTGCTCAGCAGGCCAACACCATAGCCACTGAGCAACCACGGCGGGTGCAATGGGTTGTCGTCTGCTAGTGCTCCCGCGTGTACTGTTGGAAGCGTCGGCTAGGTGGCTTTCAGTGGCGCCTCTATAGGCGGTGCACGAGGCGTATATGGCAGGCCATTCAAAGTCATCAGCGACCATCACGCGTTGTGTTGGCTGGCTAACTTAAAGGACCCTTCAGGATGGCTGGCACGGTGGAGCGTCAGACTGCAAGAATATGATGACACGGTAATCTAGAAGCCCGGAAGAAACACTCTGACGCCGACTGCCTATCACGCGCCCTATCGATTCCCGCCTTAAGACGACAAGGACGACGACACCTTCTTCGGAATAATCAGCGCGAAAGACTTCATTAACCCATTAGGGACCGGTTTCTTTTTTTTCTTACTATCTTGAAATAACTCTTATATATTAACTTATCATTGTACTAATAATTCACATACAAAAAATTATTACTCCTGCCTAATTAGTTTTTGAAATATAGCCCGTGACCATATGGTCACACTGGGCCCTTACGCTACAACAAAATACGCGAAGTGAAAAACATTTATTTCAAGCCATGAAACATAACAAAAAAAAACTACATAGCGAATAGTCGAGCACTTATTTCGTGTGATATGGTTTGAATCATGGAATACACATGCCGTCATCATACTTTGTGCATTTTGTGGGCACTGCGCTGTTGCAAAAATCTCATGCATACCTCCACCTCTTGCCATTAGGTATTGGTACAACCAAGTGGGCCACTTGGTCATACCGCGTACCAGTCAGGACATCGCCAGTATTTGGGTTTCTGCGTTGCCCAGGTCCTCTATGCTTATTGTCCCATCGCATCAGGTAGCTTTGTGCAATTTGCCTGCGGAATTCCACCTGCGTGACGTTGAACCCTGTGCTACGAATTAGCGTCCAAGCGTTGCTGATCGATACATCACAAAGTCAATTGAAAACCGGCCACCACCACTTTTTGCCACGGATTACAATCCTGTTGGCGCATACATTTGCATCAATCTGGTCCGTACCTCTCATAAAACTTGTACTGAGCAACAGTGTTTTTTGCGGGCCACCTCGATTTGCTTCTTCTGAACACGAGAGTACCTGTCTGCATATGACATTGGCTATACGCCGTGAATGGTGCTTATAATCGTTACTACAGAACTGTCCATCCAGCGCACAACAATTATCCCATTGTCGCTCAGCACGGGCTGTTCGTGCCCGCGAGGTTGGCGCTTGACGAATTGGGGTCGAGCGATAGGGCACTCTTTGGGAACATGATTCTGCTTCACTGTGCCCGTGCCTTCGTAGCCCTGTGCCTTGAGATGCCTGAGTAGCGGCATTGTCTGTGAATAAATTATCAAAATAGAAAAAGAAAGGAAGGTCGTGTGTCTCCCCTGCGAGTTCATCCACCACTTGAAGAAGTGGCGCCGCTGCTTTTCCGAAGTCCTTTTCATATTTTTCAGATGTTCCGGCATCCCCTGCTTGCCTTGATACACTTCGAAGTTTACAAGGTATCCGTTCTTGGCATTTAGGCAGCATACTTTATACCTGAAGCGGATAGGCTTTCCGCGTATAAACTGTTTACAGCCATGACGACCATAATACTCAATCATACTTTCGTCATAGCTCAGGTGACGCACAGGTTGAAATTGCTCCAAAATCCTTGCTTTCAATAGCGCCATCAATGGACGCAACTTTGCCAACTTGTCACTAAGCGTTAGGCCTGCACTTCGCACAATGCAGGAATCGCATTATCTGTACGAAGCGCTTTCTCCGCATAGCATTGTAGGCCATCGTGTTGCGCATATGCAAGCCGCTGTCCCAATAGCACTTTTTCCCTGGCAAGCGGTTATAGCCGGACAAAAGGAGCACGCCAAGAAAACCTAATTCTTCTTTGGTAACGTCCGGATCGGGCATATTGAAAAATAACGCATACTTTCTTGTTTGTTCGACTAGCAGCTCCACGACGGCTTCGTCAAAAAAAAGATTTCAAACAACTCAACAGGGAAAAAGCCCCTGTAAGTAGCAAAATTTGGGTAGGGAAATATGCCAAGCCTTTTCTGGAGATCACCGTTAGTCCACTTAGAAGCAGTGGATAATTTCGCAGGAATGGCAACATCAACTACGGGAGAAGAAACGTCTCATGTTCCGTCAAGTTGCCCGCCTGGGGTCGTCATCTTCCGAGTCGGATCCAAAAATGCAGCGTCCGTCCGAGAAAACAGTTTCAGCGCCGGCTCATAGCTGCCGCCAGACTAGATTGTCAATAAGCCCGCCTGAGTCTTCACCAGCCGACACTTCATCCAAATAGGTGCTAGCCTCTCGCGGGTCAATATAAATCACTGACACGTCGTCATCGTCTTCTTCGAGTATCTTCGCTATTTATTCCACATCAACCTGTTAAGACAATAAAATAAGAAATAACCACTGCGGAAATGCGCCAGCAGCCATGCAAGATATGAGAATGCAGTTTAAAAAAAATAAAAGGTTAGGTAGCCTAAAGGCCCAGCGTGACCATATGGCAACGTGCAAGATAACACGCTCGTTGATGGATAAATCAACCATAACTTTTTCACAAATGTTCATTGAAGGTCACATATTCGGTGAGCAATATGGAGGCAAGGATATCGGTCTATTGTTTAAACAAGTAGTGAAAAAAAAACATTACCCCTTGGAGTGATGCATGGCGACGCTACTCGCACAGCAACACTTATTCCCGCCTTTGCGAGGGGCTCCCACAAAACGACTGACACCTGCTGCCACTTGATCTCCATAAAGAGAACTCTCATCTGTCTAACGGCATGTCAAAGGCGATTTTGGTGCCGCTTTGTTAATCTTAATAAAATAAAATCCACTGTGCAGACTAACGTGGCCATATGGTCACGCTGGTCCTTAATGGGTTAAGCAGCAACGAATAGACTCGGAGCTAAAAGGCCTCGTCAAGTATTTGGAAGGGAACACCGACATTGTTCCTAGGGCATTTAAGCGCGGATTGTCTTCGTGCGCGCTACAAAACAACCGATTCATGAAAAACTTCTCTCCAGTCCGCGCCAACTACCTTCTTGTAGTTCCGTCAGCGCTGCGTTCAGAAATACTGCACGCCCTACACGACGATCCAACCGCTGGGCACCTCGGATTCTCCCGGACGTTGTCGACGATACAGGAAAGGCATTACTGGCCGCGCCTGACCGCCGACATCACCCGTTACGTCAAGACATGCCGAGACGGTCAGCAACGCGAGACACCACCGACAAGGCCAACAGGATTACTACAGGCGAAAGAACATCCTTGCCGACCATTTTAGCAGATCGGGATGGATTTGTTGGGACCGTTCCCGATGTCAAAATCCGGAAATAAGTGGATCGTCGTGGCGAAGGACTATCTCACCCGCTTCGCTGAAACTAAAGCTCTGCCGAAAGGCAGCGCCGCCAAGTGGCGAAATTTTCCGTCGAGAACATAATGCTGCGACATGGTGTAACAGATATTCTCATCACCGACAGAAGAACGGCATTTACAGCAGAACTCACTCAAGCCATTCTGCAATACAGCCAGACAAGCCACAGGAGGACAACTGCCTACCACCCGCAGACGAATGGTCTCACGGAGCGCCTGAACAAGACACTCGCCGATATGCTACCGATGTACGTCGACGTCGAGCACAAGACGCGGGACGTAGTGCTGCCCTACGTAACCTTTGCCTACAACACGTTGGTGCAAGAAGCAAGACAGAGCACGTCCTTCAAACTGGTGTACGGCAGGAACCCGATGATGACTCTCGACGCTATGATGCCGCATGTCGCCGACGAAGAGAATCTTGACGTCGCCACCTATCTCAAGCACGCCGAAGAAGCCCGACAGCTTGCCCGTCTAGGGATCAAGAGCGTGCAGCGTACCGACAGCCAACACTACAACCTCCGACAACACTACGTCGAGTACCAGCCCGGCTACCGTGTTTGAGTTGGGACCCCGATACGCCGACGAGGACACAGTAAGAAACTATTGCTACGCTATTTCGGGCCCCACAAGGTCATCCGACGTATAGGCGCACTGAACTATGAGGTCGTGCCAGACGGCATTTCGCATTCACAGCGGCGTCAAGCACGATCTGAAGTAGTCCTCATGGTGCCTCTTTTTACGCACGCTGACGAACTTCCTTATTTTGTTGTTTCTTTGCGACGGGTGTTTTTCTTTATTACTTTCATTTGTTTGCAGCATCGTCAGGCATCGTGTCTATGCTTTTTAAGAGGGGGTAATAACACGTGTAGTTGCCTATCTTTATTGGACGACCAAGTTTTACAACCTAACAAATGTTATCGCAGAGCGCATGGTGGGCCTGTATGTATCGGAAATTTCTGGTTTGTTATCGATGGTTACATCCGATGTCTGTCCCCGAACCTCGTGTAATCTGATTGCATGTATGCGCGACGAGAAAAGCATAAAACTTTGTGGAAGACACGTGGGTCCCAGTGATTACTCTGGAACCTTCGACGACTGATGTATAAAAGCCGACGCGCTTCACCGGCTGATCAGATTTTCGACGATCGCCGAGTGTGTTCTTTGAGTGTAGCCTGCTTTCGCCGGCACAAGTTCGCTCAATAAAATGCTAGCTTCATTAATCAGTCTTTCTGTCTTCTTCACCGTCACTACCACGTGACAATATCAGCACTCACTGGACTGAAAATTCAGGGCATACAGACCTAGAAAAATATACAATGTCACGAAAACCACGCAACAAGGTGACGAAAGATGACTTACTGAGTCAGGTGTTGAGTGGGTGACCAGCTGGTAGGCCTAAACTAAGACAACCCCTGCTTAGTTAGAGCGATCGATGGCCTTGTAAAACAAGACGCCCGATGTTTTACAGCTAGGTTGTTTACTTCTACCAACCGGGGATTCTTTCGTGGCGGTCTACAGAAAATTCGGCTTTCTAGAAATTGACGATTTAGCGCAAAAACACGTTACATACGGCATGTAGTTTCATACGTAAACCGACACATACGTATTCGGATGCACCTGGCAATAACGCCGCTCGCTCCTACGCAGGAACCTTATAGCACCGCCAACCCATTGTTCGGAGGCTCTCGCCGCGATCCATCACGCACGGTGAAACCGTGCCGGTCGTGTGCGCGTGCCCTACATGTGTTTTTTGCGCTAAATCAACAATTTTCATATTCCAAAGATATAACGCATGACTTTCGTACTCAACGAGGTTAAGGTGCTGTGTTTCTTGGAAACCTGGACCGACATAGTCGCTGAAGTGACCGGCTCCGTTGGAGTGCCTGCCGTAAAACGATGTGACAACCGCTGTGCCGGAGTCGCCGTCTACGCAAGAGAAGAAGCGTGCGTGACCACGTACACGCTTATGTCTGACCCGGTCGACTGCGGCGGTGAAAAGCCGTGATTGAATCGTCATCTTCACCGTGAACATTTCTCCGGGCACTTCCAAGCCCAACGTAGAGCTGTTCATGCCAACGGCGAGGGATAGCACTACGCCTTTCGTCATCGTGGGGGACTTGAACGTCGACATTTCGAAATAGGAAAACAAGTGGTTTGTAGACTTTGTCTTCGAAGAGTTTGTACTAAAGTGTTACAGAGAAAAGAAACTACCAACCATCATCCGTGACTCGTGTGTCGTCCTAACGTTGGCGAAGAGCGTGGCCACTGTGAAAACCGACTTTTTCATTCTGGTAATACTATTGGAATTGATGGGTACGTTGGTTGACATGCCTAATTAAGATGAAAGAATTAGCAAAGGCTAGTGCAATACATTTCCGACAATGAGCAATCATTCTGAAACATTGCGGGACCATATCTTGCTTAATCCCAATGTTATATTAATGATATCTTCATTTCAAACAGATGAGTGTCGGTGCCTTCGCTCATGAAACAGAAATGCAAGGTAAATGTCGAGTAGACAGCATAAAATAGAATTTGCATTATAAATTACTTGACACTAAGCAAGTCTGGAGCAACACGCACGCCTCATAACCTTTCGCAGATCAATTATTTAGCGTTTTAGCACCGGTCCACGCAAGACTCTAGAGGAGTATGGCACTTTCTCCGCTTTATGCGCGTTAAAAGCAAGCCATAACCAAGTAACGAAATTTCCTTGCCTGAAAACTTGGCTGCCTGAAGATGAACGTTTTTTTCCCCACACGGATGATTCTCAGCTCATGGTTGTGTCTTTTTATATTATTGCGGGCGGTGAGAAGTCAAGGGCATGCCGTTCTGAAAAGAATCGTTGACTTTTTCCGACTGTTTGTTGTCATCATGACGCTTGTATCATGACGCTTGTTCGACGCCAAGGACATGCTCAGTCAGCGTAGCGGAATAATCTGCAGTTTCTAATTGCAATGAACGAATCATATTTAAATGGATATGAAAGTACAGAAAAACACAAGTGGCCGAAGGTCGGATACATTTCCAATTCCTCGCCATACCCGTGCGTTGCCCTTGCCAATTAGGCTACACTCTTAAGAAAAAATACACTGTTTTGCCACACAACTATAATCGTCATCTGTCTTGTCTGCATTTCCTTTCGTTACCGTGGCGAGCCCGGTACTTTCCACTAACGAACGGCATGCGCGTTATCAGCATGACATAGCATTCCCGACAGGAATGTAGCGGGCTCGGCGTTTTCAACAAAGGAAACGCAAGCAAGGCAGATGAGGATTATTTTTGCGTGGCAGATATACACCCCAAAGGGTGTACCTTTGCCTGTTTGTCTTAGAGTGTTCCGTGGCACCGTTTTACCATCCAAATTCTGTGGCCATAGGTTGTATCCCTAATAAAACTAACCCCCGGTCAGTGTTGGCCAGTGCCGCTGGCCATAACCGTACATCTGTAATTACTCCAACATTTTGTCTTTTGAGGCTCTGTAATTGCGGAGGAACTTTGTCATCTTCTTGCTGGGCTTGGTTTTTGATTCCGTAGTGCTTAGCCATGACTTCAGAATGATCCGTGTCTTACGGTTGCTTAGGGTTTTCTGAAGTCTGCCACACATATATTTCCAGTTCTACCTTTCTGATGGGTCAGCCTATTCTTCGGCTTGCATGGTCAGCTTCGTAATTCGTGTTCCCATGACTCTTCTACGTTTCTGTTTTTTTCCGTCGGATAAGATTTTTGCGAGCTTCCCAGAGGCGGAGAAGGTGGGGGACCACTGCCGGTGTTTCCCTGGTCAGCTGAATTTGCTTGGTGTATTTCTCGGCCTTTAATATGATGACTTTGGTCCATTCTTCGAGGTTTTCGGCCATTAGTATGGGTATTTCTCTTCGGATAGCGTTCCCATGCGTGATTTCCGCCTTACCAATTTGTAGGAGTGCTCTCCTGTAAACGGCTTCTGTGTGTTTCACGTGGTGGTCACTTCCAAAAATTTATTTGAGTCTTGTTCACTCCACCTGCGTTATTCCCACTGTAATGGAGAGAGCCAGGTTGGTATCTGTTGAGGCACTATTTCCAATTATTGTAGGGGTGTGCGGGTCGTTCCATAATCTAAACAGATTATATTTGCTGTGTCGTCGACATTCATTCCCTTTTTGTTGGTCTTGTGATAAACCCACACCGTGTGGTGGGCGTTAAAGACCCCCCCCCCCCTTCACCACAGGCTGGTGACCTCTGGCATACGTCACCTCTCTTAGGAGGGCACCGAAGCCGCTGATAGAATAAAGGGTTGTAAATGAGGGTAAAAAGGCCTCGGGCCATCTGCCTGGCGAAAAATACTGCTACGAAAGTTTGTTCGATCTGACTGTTAATCTGATGCTGTGGCGCGACTGGTAGATTTTGTGTTTGAATTACTGGGCCAGTCCTCCCTGCTGCTATTTGAGTTTCGCATACTCTGATTTTGATTTTTTCACTTGGTTTCCTTGCAGAACTATGACTCCCGGATACTCTTGCGTAGTTGTAACAGGCTCGGTTTTTTGGGTCGGATGGATGTACATTTGCATTGCCACTTATCCCAGTTTCCTCTTTTTTTTTCTTATTCTGGAGTACGCTGTCCATTCGGCCTTCCACGGTTTCGCTTATGCGTGCTTCACTGTCTGGGTAATTCAGCTTCTTTCTACTTTTCTCAGAGATTTTCTTCAAAGCTGCTGTTAGTTTCTCTAGTTTTGCGAAAGTCTTGTTCACATGGGTGATTAAACCGTCAAAGGTTGCCTGGAGTTGGTTTACGGTTGCCGAAGGCTCTCAATAGTCTGTTGCTCTTCTTCTGGCTCCAGGATAGCTTCTAGGGCTGCTTGAGTTCTTGTTTTACTGCTTGTCATTTTTCCGTATCTTCAAGTTGCTTGGTGAAGGTTTGCTGGTCCTTACATGTTCTAGCTAACCGATGGTTGACTTGCTTTAGGTTTTCATTTTCTTTGCGAAGCTTATCGACCTTATGTTCCTCTGGCGTTTGTGTTTTGGGTCGGCGAGAAGTGTAGTTGTAACTGTCATTAACAGCTTCCGCCTAGCTAACAGCTTGCTTGTCTCGATCGGCAGCGTGATCTACCCTCGATGTTGATCTGTTCCCTTCGCTGCAGATGATGTTCGAGAGTGCTCGAAAGAGAGGGAGTGAGAGAGTGCGTGCCTGCGAGTGTGTGTGTGTGTGTATGTCCCGGAGTTTATGGCCCAAATCAGCGGTGACCTCAGCTGTTGTTCTTTGCATCTTTGATTCCTCAGACATTGAGAAAGGCCACCTGTTTTACTTTTTTCTTGAAGTATTTTCCTGCAGGTTCGCGAGTGATGTTGCACATCTTGCATACGGGAATGCATGATGTTCCGCTCGCTGGTTAGCTTGACAGATGTTGTAAAAAATTGCGATTTTGTTGCGGGCAGCCGTCCTGCCTATTTCCCAGGTCTCCGCAGGTGCTGCAGTACTGTACCATCTTCCGGTATACTGGGCATCTCTTCAAACGGCGCGGCGTGACTGGAAGCTGGACACAGAAACAAAAACACATCACAAACGCTGTGATGTGGTTGGTGTTTCTTTCTCTTCGTCCCAGTCGCGCTGCGCCGTTTGTATAGCTATGAACCAAATCGTACAAATAAAAGCTTTACTGCGATATAAGCTACCTGTGCTTTTACATAGAAGTGGACATGCTCGCGGCGAAAGGTGTTCCAGAAGGTGTTCTGCTGTCATTCCTGGTATAACGCTTTGCATGACTCGAATTGACGTTTAGGCGAGTGTTTTCATTTAGGGGTCAGGATGTAGTTGGTTCCGTCTAATTGGATGGTTTTAATGTTTGCAGGACGTTGAAAGCGACGTCATTGTCCGAAGTGTTGTCCCTACGATGAGATTTAGGCTTCATTGCACTTGCGTTGTAACTTTGCATCGGAATGTTCCGGGGTCCATCTTGCTTGTCCTGGTTAAGACATAGGTTACAGCCACTGTTGACCAACCTGAAAATTATAGGGCAGGTTCTGGTCGATAGATTACGTTTCTCTCTTTTTCCAGCAGTGGCACAGGTCTGTAATTTTTCTTGGCTGCGTCTATAACGTGGTTCCTTAACCGCAAGTGGTTGAAATAAAACGTATTTCGTTATTTTTGCGTCTTTCGCACTAACTATGCAGAGAAAACATTCATTTCATGCATCCCATAAATGATTTCGCATAAATGAATCATTATGATTAACAGAACTGTATTATATAGAAGTTCGAAAACGCTTGCAGTGCGGCGCCTTGCCACCTGCCATTTTCGTTATCGCCGTTTCTGGGCAGTTTTCCCGCAAGGCGGTGCGGTTATCTGCCGCCAAGCAAATAGATTCCACTCGTTTTTTTTTTTTGCCGCAGCCGCCAAAGCAAACCACAAAGCCGCACATTGACCAGCCATAGTCACGCCCTCGCACAGACTCGGAGAGCGAGCAAGCGTTGTTGTTTCTCTTGCCCAATCCTCCGCAAGCCAGGCAGGAGTTTGAAAAACTAGAGAACACTGCTGAGAGCAGCAATAGACTGCAAGTGTGGACAGAACGTGCACCACATGTCTCAACTCGCGTCACGTGACCCCTGCGCTGGAAGAATTAGGAATGGCGAGGCCACTTTCTGCTCCTAGCCGCGTACCGGTCGAGAAACTAATGGAGGCCAGGAATTTTGTAGTAAGGGATGTCAGAGGCACAGATATATTAAAGTGACGCAAATTAGGGCAAACGAACGTGGACAGAAAGGCAGGCTCGCTTGGCATGCCCAAAGGCTAGGGCAGGAAAAGGTTTTGTTCCTGTTATTGTTGATCTAGAAATACAGTGGCCCGTGAACCGACATAAACGCCGTCTTTTACCGTGTTATAATTTATGCAAGGATAAACGTCTGACGTACGTGATTGACGTACATCATTGACGTACGCGTTTCAATTGACGTGCCAGATTGTCAGCGGTGAATAACCTATCTTCCAAAAGATCACTGTTGCAGTCAATTTGGGAGGTTGAAACGGCGAAGGCACTACGGTATTACCTACGTCATAAATATCTGCATTTTAAGAGAGAAAAAACGATGCTGCTCTCGTGGCGAGACCATCGTGGAACATGAATGAATGGTGAGAAAATTAGAACACTATATCTGAAACACTGTTTTACTACCGAGTCCCTTTAAACGGATGTTTTGCGAATGAACGCCCAGAATGAGCAGCCAGTATTGACACACCAAGCAAATTTATTTGTCGGTTCATTACTGAAGATGCACCAAGGTAGTAAAAATTCATTTGCAATATAAATATTTTCTGTGAGTCATAGCAATAAGCTAACCCTAAAACAGCATACAAATAATGCTGCAGCAAATTCCTGAAATGATCTCAAACTATGTTCGCCGCTATTGTTGTGGTTTAAGTATAACCTGCTTTCGAGGGCCCAAGTTCGCCGAATAATGATTTAGTTTCACCATTTACAGTTTTTCTACTGTGTTCGTCACATTCACTACCACGTGATATCTGGTGGAGTTGGTAGTGCGTTTATGTACTAAAAGCCCCCGCAAAGCCGCGATCCAAGCCCGAAACCCAACGACAACACTAACGTGGCCAAGTACCAGCGAGCTAGCCGTAGGCCGCAAGGACTGCCACCTGAATACTGACCTGTTCCTGAGAAGATTAGAGAGATAGAGGCTTAGTCTGCAACCCCAATGGCTGCCACAGTGTCCCCCGTTTGGCTGCAACAACTTCGGGAACCACCAACCCTCAATGAATCATCGTCTGAAGACCCAGAAACCAGGCTGCAGACGTATGGACGAATCGCAACTTTCAACACCTGGGACTCCGACAAGCTGCGGCATGTATACTTTGCTTTAGAAGACGCCCCGAGAACGTGCTTTAAGAGCCGGGAGTCGAACGTGACAACGTTGGACCTGTACCGTAGCGGCTTGCTGCGGACCTTGGCGAGCGTCGTGCTCACGGAAAGGGCTGAAGCTATGCTAGAAGCCACAGTACAATTGCCCAACTAAAACATAGCAATCTTCACAGAGGAGACGACGCGCCCTTTACCGCCAAGCCGACCCCGAATTGTTCGAGGATGAAACCTTCGCCAACTGAAGCGTGGCGTCAAGTGCGAACTTTCTTCCGGTTTGATACGAAATCCACTGAAGACCATCGAAGAGTTTCTTAACTAGGATGCAAGCATAGTGGAAACTCTAGACATGCGCAACTCATAATTCAATTGCCGCGCAAGACCGGCAAATTACGCCGAAGTTCTATAATTGGGTGCCGACGGCCTACGTGAGACCATCAAAGCGGTCGTGTGAGAGGAACTTCAGATGATGTTCCCAAGATCCCAGCCTCAGGTTGTCTGGATGACTGACTTCCCGAAGGCAAGCCGGAATCGCCACAGGCCGAGCCTGAAGAGATGACCTAAGCCACCGTACCCGCCGTCAAATTACCTCTCCGCGCCCGTGCCAGGACTCTGTAACCACGCAGTTGCGCCATCCGCATCGCCGCTAGCTACACGAAGAAGACAGACATCTGGCGCTTTCCTGACCACCGTCCGCTCTGCTACTCCTGCGTAGAAGCGGGTCACGTCTACCGACAATTCCAGTAGTAGGAGATGGGACTGTGAGAATTCGCTGTTAACGCGCCGCGACCACAGCTTGGCGAACGACCTCGCGATATCGCCGACTACCTCGACGCTACTCAGTGGAGCCCTCGACGACCGTACCGTTCGCCGTCACCAGGCCGCTCCCTGTCACCGCAATAAGGACGACCATACACTTTCCCAGCCCGGGGCAGGTCTGCCAGGCCATATCCAGACATTTAGAAGCACCAACCGATAGAGGTTTGGCTGCCGTTCGTCGAATCGTCGAAGATCATCTGCCACCGACGAAGACGCCGAAAAGAGGAATTTGACGATATATCAACGACACTATGCCATACCGACGAAGCCATAAAGTGAACAGTACACCGACGAAAGACGACTTCATGACCCGCCGTTCCAGCTTCAGTTCAACACGACGCAGCCGTGATCCGACGCGAAGACCTAACAGAAACTCAAGACAAGGAACCACATATCTCGACGTGCTGCTCGACGGGCGCGCAGTCGCCGCCAGAGAGGACACAGGAGCCAACTACTCCGCCATAAGTGAAACCATCGCCGTCCAGTTGAAGAAGGTTAAGACTGCATGCGAAGACCCTCAAATTCGGACGGCTGGAAAACACCTAATAAAGCCGACTGGAATCTTGACCGAAAGAATTACAGTTCAAGACCAGAGCTATCCTGACACCTTCGTTATCCTCCGAGAGCTTTCACAGAACGCCATTCTCGGCATGGACATCTTGAACCCACACGGCGCAATCATCGACCTGAAATCGAAGTCGATAAGGCTGTCGCAAGAACAAGCAATAACGCTGGAGAGCCGTCGTAGTCACCACGCCCTGAGTATGCTCGAAGATAAAGTCAGCATCCCGGCCCACTCCAGCATTGTCATTTCCGTCTGCACAAAAGCACTTGCAGATGTAGAAGGCGCCATCAAGGGTGACCAAAATCTAGTACTCGACCATGAAATTTGAGTAGCAAGACGGATCGCTCGACTGCACGGAGGAAAAATGAAACTGTTGCTGACAAACTTCAGCCAGGAGTTGAAGCACATCTACAAGGGCACGACGATCGCACCACGTCGAGGAAATTCTGGAAACCAGCAATGCGTTTGTCCTCTCGGATTCTGTCACAGCTACCACAACGACTGTAGTTCCCGAACCAGATTTCGACATAAATTCAAGTCTCCTCGTGATTAAGTAGCAACAGCCTAGAAGTCTGTTTTGACGATACAAAGACTTATTTTGAACGTCTTCGAGGATTTTACAAACACCACTTGCAAAGTATCGCATAATAACCGAAGAGTGCGTTTGACCACAACGCCAGAGCTCTTACCGAGTTGCGACGAGAGAACGTGAAGCTATAAGGCAACAAGTCGACGAAATACTGCGCGACGACATCATGGAGCCGCGTAAAAGCCCGTAGGCATACCCTGTTGTCTTAGTGAAAAGAAATGACGGAAGCTTACGTTTTTGCGTCAATTATCATCGACTGAACAAGGTCACTGAGGATGACGTACGCCCTCTCCTACGGAGAGACGACGCATTGGATCGTCTCTAACGCTAAATAATTCTGGTCGATGGATCTTAACTCTGGCTACTGGCAAATAGAACTCGACGAGAGAGATCACGAAAAGACCGCGTTGAACACGCCAGGCGGCCTCTGCGGGTTCAAGGTCACGCCATTCGGACTGTTCTCCGCGCCTACAACGTTCCAGCGCGCCATTAACACGGTGCAAGCAGAGTTAAAGTGGCAGACCTGTCGTGTTCACTTGGATGAGGTCGTCGTCATCGCCGGTAATTTCGACAATCATCTTAGGCATCTTGCGACAGTACTAGATACCATCAAGTCATCAGGGCTCTCTCTGAAGCCGGAAAAGTGCCACTTCGCTAACGACGAGCTTCTGTTCCTGGGCAACACCATCAGCAAATCTGGAGTCCGCCCCAACCAGCAGAAGATATCCGCCATCTGAAAGTTCCAGCAAGACATCGGCAACGATGCAGTGCGTAGATTCCTTGGCATGTGTGCCTACTACAGGTGATTTGTCAATGACTTTTCACGTATCGCTGAGTCCTCGACACATATAACTAAATGTTATGTCAGGTTCAAATGCGTAACGCCGCAGGCCGACGCATTTGAAGAACTCAAACGACGCGTGCGGTTGCCACTAGTACTTTCGCAATTTGACGAGTAAACCAATACAGAAATCCAGACTGACGCTAGTAGCCTAGGCCTGGGTGCCATCCTACTGCAGAGGAAAAACGGACTTGAACGGGCAATAGCTTACGCTAGCCGGTCGCTGTGAAAATCAGAAGGCAATTATTCTACAAAAGAAAAGGATTGCGTCGCGATCAATTGGGCTACTGCAAAATGTACCCTTACCTATATGACAGGACACTTAAAGTCGTCAACGAACATAACGCGTTGTGTTGGCTAGCAAACTTAAACGAGACGACTGGCGCGGTGGAGCCTCAGACAACAAGAATACGACAGCACTGTAACCTACAAGTGCGGACGAAAACACTCTCATGCCGTTTGCATATCACTCGCAGCCATTGATCCGCCGCGGCAAGACGACGAAGAAAACGACGTCTTCATGGAATAATATGCGCTGAAGACTTGGCTGAACAGCAACACATAGACCCAGAGAAAAAATACCTCGTCGAGTTCTTAGAAGGGCAAACCGACCTTGTCTCTACGGTTTTAAGCGAATATTGTCTTCGTTATCACTTCAAAGCAACCTACTAGTACAGAGGAGCTTCTCACCAGTCAGCGCCAACTACCATCCTGTTATTCCGTCAGCGATGTATCCGGACATACTGCACGCCCTCTATTGGTATCCGACCACTGGGCACCTCGGATTTTCCCGGATGCTATCGAGAATAAAAGAAAGGCATTACTGGCCGCTCCTGATCGCCGGCGTTGCCTGTTACGTCAAGACACTCCGAGACTCTCAGCGAAATAAGACACCACCGACAAGGCCAGTGGAATTAATACAGCCGATCTAACCACCTCGCCGACCATTTCAGCAGATCGGGATGGATTTGTTGGGACCCTTTCCGACGTCAACAACCGAAAATAAGTGGATCGTCGTGATGACGATCTTCCTCACCCGCTTCGCTGAAACGAAAGCGCTGCCGAAAGGTAGCGCAGCCGAAGTGGCGAAATCCTTCGTCGAGAACATCCTGATGCGACATAGCGCCACATAGGTCCTCATCAGCGATAGGGGAAGAACATTTACAGCGGAGCTCACCGGAGCCATTCTGCAGTACACTCAGACAAGTCACCGGAGGATACCTGCCTAGCGCCTAAATACAAATGACGTTACGGAGCGCCTCAGTAAGACCCTTGCGGCCATGCTAGCAATGTATGTCGACGTCCAACACAAGACCTTGAATGCCATCCTGCGGTATGTAACCTTCGCTTAAAACACGGCGGTGCAAGAAACAACGGTTTACCGCAGACACCAGAGGAAAACTCTAGACGCCATGCCACCGCACGTCAGCGACGAAGAAAACGTTGACGTCGCCGCCTATCTCCAGCGCACCAAAGAGGCCCGATAGCCTGCCTGTCTACAGATCAAGAACCAGCAGCGTACCGACAGTCGCCACTACAACTTTGGACGACCGTGTTTGCGTTCGCACCCCTATACGCCGAGAGTACTAACTGTTGCGACGCTACTTCGGACCCTACGAGATCATCCAACGCATTGGCGAACGGGACTATGAGGGCGTGCCAGACGGAATTTCGCATTCATAGCGGCACCGCGCACGGCCTGAAGTGGTCCACATGGAGCGCCTTAATCCCTTGTACGTACGCTGACGAACTTCCTTAGTTTGGTGTTTCTTTGCTACGGGTGCTTTTTTTCATTACGTTACTATGTTTGCAGCATCGGGTCGATGTTATTTAAGAGGAAGCTTTAGCTCGGGCCCAACTCCGACGCGGCCTATTCAAATACATGTAAAACGCAAAAACCTTTTTCTGAGATAAGCCCTGGACCGATATTGATGAAATTTGTTGCATTTGAAAGAGAAAGTTAAATTCTAGTGACTGTTGGAAGCGGAATTTCGATTTAGGGCTTGAATTTTCTTAAAACGATTTTCAAATATTTGACCGTTTGAAAAAAATAGAAGCACGACGTTTACAAATTCATAGCTCTGCATCAAGAACTGATATCGCGGTTCTGTAAACGGCATCCACTAGATCAATGAAAGCGGACAAATTCAGTATGTCATTTTACATCTTACGTGAATTTGTTACGTTGGTTACAACGGTTTTGCAAACGTTGTATTTCCCTATGATCAAATTTTTTTATATTCATGTGTAACATATCAATTTTGTCCGCTTTAGATGTACTATTAGATACAATTCACAGAATTGTATTATCATTTTTAGTGGTTAAGTTACAGAATTGTAAACTTGATAGTTTCGTTTTTTGAAAATTTCCGATTTTTGCCAACTTTTTAAAAAAAATTGACAATCTAACTCAAGAATTCGAAACCAACAGTCACTAGATCTTAAGTTTGTCTTTTAAATGCAACAAACCTCGTCAAATTTTGTGCAGTGGTTGCCGAGAAAAACGAATTCTCATTTTACATGTATTTAGATAGGAGCACTCGAGCTAAAGCTTCCTCTTAAGAGGTGGGTACTGATAAGCGTAGTTGTTTACCTTTATCAGGTGACCACATATCACCGCCTAACAAATGTTATCGCACCAGCGCAGGACGCCCCTGCAAGTAACGGAAGTCTCTGGAACGTTGTCGATGGTTTGATTTGCTGTCTGTCACCGAACCTTGCGCAATCTGATCGGATGTATGCGCGGCGCGACTAGTGTAAATGTTTGTAGAAGACATGCCGGTCCCAGCGATTACTCCGGAACATTCGACGACAGATGTATAAAAGCCGGCGCGCTTGACCTGCTGATGAGATTTACAACGATCCCCGACTACGTTCGCCGTTATCATTGTGCTTTAAGTGTAACTTGCCTATGAAGGCACAAGTTCGCCCAATAAATGTTTGCTTTCGCCAGTTACAGTTTTGATACTGTGTTTGGTAAATTCACGACCACGTGGCAATATATTTGTGTTCGCGTGTGTCGTAAAAGACCGAATGCGACAGTCGGCCTTCCACGAGAACACATGTTCACTTCTGCCTCTTCTCTATACCCGCGCCCGCAGTCCGAGCGCGCGAGCCCATGTGCGCCCCTCCATTTATTACGCTCGGCCACGGTGTAGAAGAAGTAGAAGGTGGTTGTGAGGGCGCTGGTAATGGAAAAGCATAATCCTAAATACTTTGCAATAGGAGTCATCGTCACGGTCGTCCTCTGCGCTACCAGCTTTTGAAGGGTGTCAGCATTGTGGGCCTTTCTGTCGAGGTGCTACTGCCCCGTCCAGGTGATGTACTTCACGAGCTTCGGTCGCTGAACAGTGCTGGTTGGGGTGGTCGTAAACATCCGCGAGTGGGCGGAAAACAGTCATCAAAGCCGCACTTCGCTGCAATCAGCCCCGCCGCACCCAGTCGTATAATGTTGTAAGGTAGGTCAGGGCGAGTGCCACGCACGTTGGCTGCTTTCATCGACAGAAAGGGGTCATTCTGAAATCCATGAAATTTAGGTAGTTCCGAGCAGCCGGTGATGCAAAGGGCGCGCGCAGTATACCGGAGGTGCCTGAAATGATGAAGTGCAGCTGTTGCAACTGTAGCCATATGGCTTGCATGAGATCTGTGAAGCTGCTGGCTGAGCCACCCGGCGAGTCAGGGGCGGAATATGTTGCACGATGAGGCGACGGCGGCAGCTACAGTAGTGGGGCTGGCCAGACTAATGGCCAAAGTAGCGTGAATCGCATCCGTTGAGTCAGAGCTGGTGGTGGCCGCGGTACTCAATATAGCCAGAAGCATGGCCAAGGGAACGTTTCCCTGATCATTAGAGGCATCAAGGGCGACGCTGCTTAAAGCTGGAGCCCCTTAAGATGGAGCTTTCGTTGACTGCGCCATTGTAAATTGGAAAAGCAGAAAAAGGATCATCCGCCAGAACGCCTGTTTCACTCGGCGTCTTCTCTCTGCCCGCCCCGCCTTCCGAGGGCGCAAGTCTAAGTGTTTCTACCTCTTCTTTGTAATATGTACATTTTAGCGAACACTTTCAATAACTTTTAAAGGTCGCCCGCGGGAGATAGCCCAATCTTAGTTGAAGAGCTGGTCTACTCGAACAGGAGGACATACTTGCATCAAAAGCTGAAATGCGTAACCGACGAATTAAAAGCTCACTAATCACTAATTAAATAAATTCTGACTAATTACCTTGTGGCCCATATTGCAATCAGAAAATTGTAGGCGTATAGATGGCAAGCTGGATCCACTTGGAATGAAATGTCAGGAGGACACCAGTTCCGAGATATTAATTCCAGAACTTTGCGGAGAAACGCATAGGCGTTCCAGTTACTTTCTTAGGAAAACCTCGCTTTATGCATTAACGTAAAAAAGTAGTCGGTAAATTGAGAGTACGTTTGCCAGAGGGAAGCATCTTGCGGCGCTCGATTTCTTATAGGTCAGAAGAAATTTTTATAAACATTCCGGATGCAAACGTTTCAAGGTTTCTAATAACCTTTTCAATGATTTAGGAGCGACAACACTGGAATGAGACTGTCGCAGACACAACGACCGACAAAATGGGGAGTCCTTTTTCATTTGTAAATCCATTACGGTCGCCTAGGGTAATAATGGAAGCACCTGGAAACTCGTATCTGCGTTTCGGTTAGACCAATCTAGTTATATGTTGGAAGCAATTCCCTTTTAACTTAGCCACGACGCTTCTTTCCTTGCTTTGTCTAGACCCGTTTGCATATTCCTCTCAGAGTCCATTTTGCTCTGTTTTGAGCCGTAATTTTGTCGCATGGCCTTTCGACGGCTGGTGTGTAGCAGAGTGGATTCTCCTAATCTTAAGCAATGCGGATCCCGCGAGGCTGCTGAGAGCTATGCCTTAGGCGCAGCTCGCCGCAGCAACCAACATGTATTTCTCTTTCCGACACCGTATAAATGACGCTTTTTGTTGTTTTACTTGTTTAGCTTGTTTGAAGGTCAAGACAGCGCTGCCTTTTAGTGACTGATTGCAGATACCAACGTATTGTGTTCTATACGTCTGTTAGTTCCCCGTTACAAAAGGAAAGAAAAAAACTGATATTTGATTATTTTTTTCTTTTCAATAACACTTTGTTTCGTGCCACGTGTGCTTTCCACGTGTGTGTCTAATCTCCGAAGATTGGTAAACGGAAGTGTTCTGCAGTCCCATTCCCTCAAATGAAGGCTTGGCCACCGTGGCAAAAGGGGTAATAAACAGCGTTGCCAAAGATCTGCATATTTCTTTCACGGATATTTCTTCCGTTTCATCGTAAACTTCTTTTCAACTGTATATATATATATATATATATATATATATATATATATATATATATATATATATATATGTATATATATATATATGTTCTTGAATGTAGCAGAGTATGGTTGGTTGCTACAAGGTTTCAATTACGGGCTCATACGCTTTCTCAAAAAGTGGACCGCCATTCCAGCCCGGCGACAGCGCATGTCCAGTGATGTCTTTGCAAAACCGTCACTAGAACTAGGGAGGGGGCGTGGAATGCTCTTTTGATGGTTCATATGCTTGTTTAAGCTTGTTCTTTATGTAAACGCGTGCTCTCTTGTGTGTTGCATGGGTGATTTCAATGAATGTGTGTACTGTTCGCGTCTCTTTCCTCAGCCTCGGCTTTAAGGGGTATGAGCCATTGCGTTTCTTGCTTGCTTACGGAGCTATGAGTCAATGAGTGAGTGAGTGAGTGAGTGAGTGAGTGAGTGAGTGAGTGAGTGAGTGAGTGAGTGAGTGAGTGAGTGAGTGAGTGAACGAATTAACTTTATTGCAGGTCCGGCGAGGACGCGAACACATCGCGCAGCCAGGTAGTCCCACGCCGTGACCGGCAGGTCTCGCCCACCGGCCCGGTCGCGGGCACGCCGGACGGCGACGATTTCCTTTTCTAGAGCGGGGCTACGCAAAAGCGAGTCCCACTCCAACTTGATGAACTTGGGGTATGTCGACCCGCAGTCCCAGAGCATGTGAGGTAGAGTGGAGGTCTGGCCGCAGGACGGGCAGCCGTCGTCGCGATACACGTCGGGGTAAACCTCGTGGAGAGCGGACATACACGGATATGTGCTGGTCTGTAGAAGCCTAAGCGAAACGGCTTGCGCCCTATTCAACTTCGGGTGAGGGGGTGGAAAGACCCTTCTGGACATGTAGAAATATTTAATAATCTCGTTGTGAGTTGCGCGAGCGTCTCTGTGACCGCAGATAAGAGGGGAGTCAATGCTTCTTATAGAGGAAGTGCGGTCGGTGAGGTCACGCGCAGCCTCGTGAGCAGACTCATTGAGATTCGGGTGATCACCCTCGACCGACCCTACGTGAGCCGAAAACCAGTGAATTGAATAGTCTGTGAGACCATATGGACTCGAGCCACTAAGAAGACGAACAGCTTCCTTAGCGATGCAACCCTTCTAAACAGCCCTAACTGCCGTTTTGGAATCGCTATAAATTTCTGACCCACGACCGTCTAGAAAGGCGAGGGCGATGGCGACTTGCTCGGCGACTCCGGGGTCTGAAGTGCGAATCGAGGCGCTATTGGAAATCTTGCCGCTCGAGTCGACCACAACGACGGCAAAGGTCTTCCCGTCACTCTACTCCGCGGCGTCGACGAAGCTTGCTCTAACGTCGTGTTCCTTGATCTGTTTGAGGATTGCTGCTGCTCTGGCCTTGCGTATGCCCTCGTTGTGGACAGGGTTAACGTTTCAGGGCACAGCGGCCACTACAGACTTGTCTCGAATGCACCTAGGGATCAGGATACTGAACATCTGGAATTCCGCAGGGTGGTAAGCCAGCTCTTCGAGGATGCGTTCACCTGCCGCTGTGGTGGTCAGGCGACTGAGTTGCGCGCGTTCTTGGGCTTCGGCAATCTCACCGGCGGTGTTATGTACCCCCAGCATCCAGAGATCCTCGGTATGGGTGCGGATGGGTAGCCCGAGCGCCCTCTTAACTACTTTGCGGATGAGAACGTTGAGCTTGTCTCGCTCCGCTCTGAGCCAGTTGTGCATAGAAATCGTGTACGTGAGGTGGCAGAGTACGAAGGCATTGATCAGCCTGAGAAGATTGCTATCTTTCATGCCTCGGTGCCGATTAGCGGTTCTGCGTATGAGGCGGAAAGCGTTGTCCGTCTTTGCGATGATCTTGCGGAGAGCAGTTCCGCTCCCGCCGTTGAATTCGACAGACATGTCCAGGACCCGAATAACGTCGACCCTGGGTATCACCCTCCGTAGCAAGTGCGAAGTCTGATGCTGGTTTCGGAGACTGGCTTCCAATCCTCGGGTCTGCCTTCCTTCTTGTTTCTGTAAAAAAGGAGCTCCGACTTGGTGGGGGAGCATCGAAGTCCGGTGGGGCAGAGATACTTCTTGATCACGTCGATCGCCTCCTGCATGGCTCTTTGACTCTGCCCTCGCAGGCGCCGGAGCACCATATTGTGATGTCATCGGCGTAGATAGTGTGCTTGACGTCCTCGTCGCGCGGAAACCTCTCAGAAAGACCAATCACACAGATGTTAAACAGTGTTGGGGAGATTACGGCGGCCTGAGGAGTGCCCCACCCTCCGGGCGGATCATCTTCGGAGCGGAAGTCTCCAATGCGAAGCTTCGCCTTCCTGTCAGTTAGAAAAAGCTGACGTAGCTGTGGAATTTGGAACCGAGACCCAGGTGTGATATGATCTCGACGATGAAGGTGTGGAGCAGGTGGTCGAAACACTTCTCGAGGTCCAGACTGAGCAGAGCCTTTACGTCTCTGGAATGGCCATCCACCATCTGATGCTTGATTATTTTCATGGCATCCTGCGTTGAGAGTCCGGCGCGGAAGCCGATCATGTGGTATGTGTAAACCTCGTTGTCTTCGAGGTACCCGTTAAGCCTATTGAGGACGACGCGCTCCATGACCTTACTGACGCAGGAGGTCTGCGAAATCGGCCTTAAGTTCTTCATGTTCGGGGCCTTGCCGGGCTTGCGAATGAGCACCGTGTAGGCCGTCTTCCATTCTGCAGTTATGTACAATGCCGCTCTTCCAGGACTCGCTTATCTTGTCGGTCAGAAAGCCAATCGACGTGTCATCGAGGTTTCTGGACATTCTGTTGGTGACTCCGTCCGGACCTGTCGCAGACTTGCCGTTGAGCGCGAAGATGGCCTGTCTGACCTCTTCAATGGAGAAGCCTTCGTCCAGCTCGGGCATGGAGGGCCTCGATAGCCCGGGATTTGGGTTGACGGATCTCCGTCGCGACGGACAGGCAGGTACTTCTGTATGAGTTTTGCAATGAGTTCATCGACCGTGTGACACCTGGTGGCTTTGTTAAGGGCCCTGGCCAACGTATGCCTTTGATTTGACTTCGAGCCTTTTTCGTAGAGAAAGTGCTTCAGCATACCTCAGGATTGGCCGTTGTGCATCTGTCCGTCGATGGATTCGCAGAGCTCGTGCCACTGCTGCTGGCATAGCGCCTTGCAGTGGTCATCGATGACCTTGTTGAGCTCCGAAATCTTTCAGAGTCTGCGATTGAGTCTTTGACCCTTCCATCGGCGGAGCAGGGAGGTTTTGGCCTCGATCAAGTGGGCGAGTCTGCTGTCCATCCGCTCGACGTCGAGATCTCTTTCCACTTTCTTGGTGGCCGCGGAAGCGTCGTTCCGGATGTTTTCACACCATTCTTTGAGAGTGGCGGGTGCCCTGGCTCTCTTGGGTTCTTCCCAAATCTTGGGAAAATGATCCCAATCGATTAACGTGAATTCCCTGACCCTACTCCGAGACACCTTGAAGTATGTCTAGAGAACGTAGTCGTCGCTGCCGAACTCCATGGCGGTGTTCTCCTAACCCAGGTCCTCAACGTTCCTCACGAAGGCGAGGTCGGGTGTCGAGTCCAGGGTGACGGAGTTGCCGATGCGCGTAGGAAAGTTCTTGTCAGTGACCAGAGTGAGGTCCATCTCGTTGGCCTCTTGCCACAGGTTGCGCCCCTTGGTAGAGCCGTAGACGTAACCCCAGATGCCGTATGATGCGTTGAAGTCGCCGACAACGACCAAGGGTCGAGGGCCGGCCAAGTCGGTTGCCTTCCTGAGAATGGTCTTGAACTGCTGGCGCGAGTCATTGGGGTTGCTATATACATTGAGGATGAACACGCTGTTTCTGCGCAGATTCCGCTGTGGAACGTCGAGCAGAATCTCAACCATGACATATTCGATTATACCACTCGCCAGCTTGAGGTCGTGGGGGAAATGAGTTAGCCGTTTATCAATCAAGGTGCAAATCCCTCGCCCCGCGGGCCGGCCCGACACGGCGCTGTAGCCCTGGAGTGAGGCGGCAGAGATTAATGTTCCCTGGAGAGCAATGAGCTGAGGTTTCGCAGCGAAAGACCTGAAAAACTGCTTCAGAGGGGCTTTTTTGTTAGAATACCCTCTGCAGTTCCCTTGCCAAATGCGAAAACTCTCTTTGGATCTATCCATTATGGCTGACCTGACGGACTACCACCTAACGGGGCAGTTAGGCCTGCACGAAGACTGGGACCTCCTGTCGCCACGCTGGTGGGGAATGAAGTCTAGCTTCCTTTAGTATGGCGGGAACATTTAACGGTTGTACGATGGAGGCGGTTGAAGCCATTCGCGCCTCAATGGTGTCGATGCGATCTGCGAGAGCTCTGAGGCCCCTGTTGGGGTCCGCTAGCGCAACCTGAATTTGGCGAATGTTATCACTGAGGCAAGCGACGCTAGCAGGGACCTGTTTGAGGTCGTCTGCTAGCCCAATGAGACTTTGCTTAGTCTCGCTGACTTCTGCAGACAACGCTCCCGATTGGCATGTTTGTTTGAGTACTGCCCTGCGTTCGGAGGACGTCGCAGTACCGTCTACTGGAGCTCGGATTGGTGTCTCGGTGGCCGTGACTGACGCACCGTTACCCGATACATTCGAAAAGAGTTTCCTGATCTCTGCCATTTCGCTAACTGGCCTCTTGATCGTGTTCTTGAGGTTGTTGTTTTCTTTGCGTGAGCGAATGACTTCCGCGTCTCTAGCTTGTTCTTTATGGAAACCTACGGTGTTCTTTAGCTTGCATGCGAGATTCCAATGAATGTATGCACTGTTCATATCTCTTTGCCGAGTGCTTCTAGCGTCTGCCTTAGGGGGGGTTTATCCTTTCATTTTTGCTGGCTTAGGGAAGTATGAGAAGTTGATGATGGATATTTTTTTCTCCCCAGATGGACGCGAAAAATGCCGACCACCAAGAAACTCACAGCTTCGCTGTAAAACATGTGTTCACTGTGTTGACGGTCCAGTCAACACAGTAATGTGTTCCAGTTCATTTGTTAGCAAAGCGTCGTTTCATGCATTGAAGGACGCAAGTAACTGGAACGGCAATGCATTTCTCTGCAAAGTTCGGGAATTTAAATATCGAAGCTGGTGTCGTCCTGAGAATTCGTTCCAAGTGGATCCGTCTTGCGAAGTCCACTGCTAGAATTTGTAAATTGCAATATGGGTCATAAGATAATTAGCTACACAGTTAATTAGTCAGTTCTTGTTAATTAGTAGCTTTTGCATTTGAATTCTTTCTGCAAGTATTGTCCGCCGCTTCGAGTCGACCGGAAACTAGAATTGAACTAGCTGCCACAGGCCATCTTTAAAAACTTTTGAAAGTGTTCGCTGAAACACCCTCTATAGATATTGTCCCGAGTAGCGCTACACACCGGTAATTAGAGAAGACGAGCGCACAGCAAGACAACCATTTATTGAGGCGAACTTGTGCCCCACATAACAAAAGCAACTAGCCCAATAGCCGCAGCATGTGTGGGCATGGACAGCAATCGACAAAAGAACGAGCATCCTATATCTACAGGCAGTATTTAAAGTTGTGAAGTAACGTGCGTACAACTATCGCGAGTTGCCCTGCCTGATACGATGGAACGCGTGTGAGCACTCACACAAACCTACCGCGAGAGCTTCGTACCTACGATGGGCCCATCGTAGGTACGAAGCTCTCGCGGTAGGTTTGTGTGAGTGCTCACACGCGTTAACATCCATCATGCGAACGCACCGGCACAGATGCAAAGCCCGAAAAGCACGTGGCAATATGTATACAGCGGAACTCACGATAACGAAATTTAAGGTTTATAATTTGGTGATTCCTAAGTTATTACGATAAATGACAACGACAACGTGGCCACGAAATGGGAAAAATATGATGATGACGACGACGATATGATGCAAGCCCGATGACTGAGATGAAAAGACTCAAGACATCGCTGCAATGGATACATAATAGCGAATTTCTGACGACGCTTGCATGGCAGACGCGCATCTTCACGATTTAATCACTACATCGCGATTATGTTAAAATTATAACTGACTCCGATAGACTTGGCGAAGGCGGCACAATAACGACAGCATGAAGACAATGGAATGATGTTACTGAAGTGATTATGGGGGTAAAACAACAGCATTACAACAACGGCATGACGACAATCGTATGGCGCTGACTCTGTGAAGATGATAGCGTGAGAACGACGCCAAGAAGGGATAATAAAGGTAGACTGACGACAATTGAATGACCGTGCTGACATGACGACGATGATACGGCAACTGATGCATCACGAAGACTGTACGATGACTACTTTCAATGGTATGACAACAATTGTATGACGACGAGTGCAGGGCAATGACGTTACGACGACTGTATCACGAAGCATGCATGCCGTCAATACGTTGTCGACGATGGTAAGACGTGAGACACATGACAAAGATGGAGCGATGCCATTGCAATGACCCGGACGATAGGATAGCGGATGAATGATAGCCATGGTGTGGTGACGCAATAATGACCACGGCATGAGAGCGGTGGCCTAATAAATACAGAATAGCGAATAATGATTGAGGTCGATTGAAAAAGTGCTCGATATGACGACGACTCTCTGACGACAATGGCACCAGGACGACGATATATTGAGAGACAGATGGTGAATTTAGAATAACGACGATTGAGTTACCGCCATGACATCACGATAAGGTACGACAACGAATGCTTTGTGGCGAGTGCAAGGCGATGACGCAGCAAAGGCGATGCACATGTCATCGGCTAGAGCAGTGGGCATATGATGCGAGTGTATGACGAATATGGCGTGACGACGATTGCATCAACAATCCTGTACGATGGGGACAGCGTGACGACGGCGACATTGCAAGACAGGTGATGATGAGTGGAGACAGTGGAATCCCTACCACGGCAGCATGACGGCGGTGCGACAACAAATGCATCAAAATGTGCAATGACGATGGCTTACCGGCAACGACAGGCGATAGGCGTAGATTGGCCTAGGCCTCCACATTGGAGTGGCCTGCGCAATCGCCTGGGACGAAACTGGACGTCGGCCTTTGGGACGCACTCGGGATAGTGACGCTGGAAGCTACAGTGACAACCATGAAGGACCACGAATGCATCACGACCGCGAGCACATGACGACTTCGGCCATTGTGTTGATGTAAGATAGATAGATAGATAGATAGGCTCAAAACACCTGAAGTATTCAAAGACTGCTAATCGCATTGCAAACGTGATTGCATGGGCATATACATTGCTCAAAATGAGTTCTGATAACTGAAGCATAATATAATAACATCTTTTTTCCCTGCGACCCGCCGTGGTTGCTCAGTGGCTAAGGTGTTGTGCTGCTGAGCACGAGGTCGCGGGATCGAATCCCGGCCACGGCGGCCGCATTTCGATGGGGGCGAAATGCGAAAACACCCGTGTGCTTAGATTTAGATGCACGTTAAAGAACCCCAGGTGGTCAAAATTTCCGGATTCCTCCACTACGGCGTGCCTCATAATCAGAAAGTGGTTTTGGCACGTAAAACCCCAAATATTATTATTTTTTCCCTGCGGAAAAGTAGAGCGCAGACCCTTCTAAAATAAACATTTTTTCGTTATTCTCCCATCGTGCGCATAAACGAAACTCTGTATTAGCCGAGCATGAACACATTAGCGGCGCGGCGCATTGCCGCAGGCCGCTTTTGTGGTCCCCGTTTCTTGGCAGTTTTCCCGAAAGGCTGTGTTTGTTACCTGCCGCCAAACGAAAACATCCCATCGTTTTCCGTTTTTCTTTCTTTTTCGTTTTGCCGCTGCCGCCTAAGCAAAACACTACACAGCGCCTTGCGCAGGCGTCATCAATGCAAGGCGCTCGGACATAGTCGGGGAGAGAGATAATTTTGTTGTTCCCCTTTCCCGCTTCTCTGTCGGCCGGGGAGTATTTTAAGGAAGTCGAGAACTCTGATGAGAGCAGCTGTGGACTGCATCGCGCGACAAGCACGTGCACAATAAATTTCAACTAGCACCACGTGACTCCTGCGCCATTATAATTAAGAATGGTGTGGCCAGTGCGCTGCTGCTAGCCGCGTGCTGGCGCCGCCGTGCGGCACGCCATGGCTAGAAGCTTACCACAAATGTGTTCAAGCCCGAAGCGGTGTTGTTCCGTTTATGCGTAGTGCACTGCATCTATAATATTTGGAGTACATCTGCAAACGGGTTCATTTCTCTAGAAGAACTGAAGCAGTGGTCAGCGAGGAAGCGCTAGCACGTTGAGAGACCTATGGGCTTCTTAGAATGCCCTCGCAGGGCCAGGAATCCTGTTGTGAAGAATTTTAGAGGCACAGATCTAGGGAATGACACGAATGATGGAGAAAAAACGAGTAAAAAATGCAGGCTTCCTTGTTATGCCTGAGGCTGTGCCAGGAGAAACCTTCATTCCTATTATTGCTGATTTTGTTCTACAGTGGGCGATAAAACAATACAAACGCCGTTTGCAATGCTTTCCATGTTTAGGCTAGGCAGCGCTTCTGACGCACGTAGTTGACGTATGTGAGGAATGGACTGTTTGAGTGGATTTCCGAGGCACAAAATGGCAAAAGGTACCTATTAGCTTCTGAACACAAGTATCTACATTGTAAGAGGCAGAAAACAAGGCTGCCTTAGTGGCGAGAGTGAGGTCGAATTTAAGTGGAGCCATTGAAGAAAGAAAAAAAAACTATATGTGAAAAGCTGTTTCACTATGGAGTCCCTTTAAACTGGTGTTTGAGTTGAGAATGTCCAGAATATGTGACCGCAATTGACACACAAAGGCGAATTCAATTATTCATATGATTCTGACTGTAAGCCATGATACTGGAAGTTAATTTACGGTATGGATATTCGTTGTGCTCCGTTAGAATAAGCTAAATAAAAATCTGCAACGAAATAATACAGTAGAAAGGTGCCAATCGTGAGCATTCACTTCTGACGAACGTTTCTTCTCCCATATGGCTCTAATGCGCCACGCGATTTTTCACGCTTCAATGCTTATCCTTACCATCACATAACAAATTCTATGAAGGTCTGAAGTCCAATGAACCACATATACCTTCGAAACATTACCAGTAATAAAATTTGCGTCACCTCTAGGTCTCCCCTACTCAACGGTGATGGTGCAATCGAATAAAGCGTCTGCGCAATTGTGAATTCGGCAGCACGGTGTTCGTGCTGGAAGAGACGGTGGCGAGCTGCACCTTCGAGCCATCACCGTTGCCTGAGTTCTGGCCGCGAAGCCTGACCACCTGAATATAAATTTCAGTTACGATCGTCTTAAGAATGTATATTTCGCTCGTCATGGTTGAGTTGATCGCATATCGCCAGTTACGGGGAAGAAGCAAGATTGGCTTTGAAGGTCTTCGCTCCCTTACCGGTGACGATGACACGGGCTGTCTGAATGGTTACATCGCAACATATCTGCGGCGTACTACATGGCATAACTGGTGCTTGGACATAGTTACCAGTGTGCTTCTCTACACAAAGTGCGGCGTGCGCATACATTCTTCGCTACACCACTTCTTCTTTCTTTTCTATTCGTCCCTTCCCTTACATCCAGTTTAACTTAGGAAACAGGACGCTTGCCTGGTTTACCTCCCCGCGTTTCCTCTACTTCCGTTTTCTGTCTATATCTCTTTCTCTGTTTACTGCTTTACCGCTCAATACTATTGTGTAATTGATTACCAGGTACACCACACCGTAAGTGGGTACACACGGATTAAGTTTAACAAGCTGTGCATCTTCAACTTCAAACAAAATATAATTACACGGGCCATTTTGTACTTTTTGATTTCTGTTAATCGAAATACGTCTGGTGGGACCGGGATTAAAGGCCCGACTTCAAGCTTAACCGTGAACGCGTTATTCACTAAGCTACTGGGGGGGGGGGGGTAAATCGATCATAACGATTCCTCAATATGAAGGCATGCTTGTGCCTCACAGGCAATATGCCGCAACAAGTTCACAACATCATTTTCATTTGTTTTTTTCATTTTATTACCTGAAATACTCCTTGGAGGGTATTATGTAAGAGGTGTGCGTACAAAAATAATACACAAGGCTGTCCGCCATCCTATTTTACAGATAGGACAGTTGTTGCTTCTTCCATGAAGGCAGATGAGGTGATGACGGCAGCGACGTGGTGCGGGAGACCGTTTCAGTCTTTAGCTGTGCGATGAAAAAATGATGACGAACTGGTGACAGTGTGTGCACTGGAGAGAAAAAATATTTGTGGGTGGCCTGTGCGCAGCGATTTCAGTGAAGGTGGTAAAATATAACGGACGTGGCGAAGCGAACTGATGTAGAATTTATGGAACAATGATAAACTCGCGATACGGCGACGGTGCGCTAGTGTATCCAAACCATAATCTAATTTTAACAGTGAAACGCTGACATCATATGAGTATGACGGTTGAATGCATCTGACGCCACGGTTCTGCACGGATTCTAATGCGTAGCTGAGCTAAATCTTGCGGAATACCATATGGGGGATGTGAATTCGCGTTTTGGCCTATCCAGTGTTTTATATGCTAGTAATTTTACATGTTCTAAAGCATTGCTGAGATTGCGGTTAAAAAAAGCCAAGGTTTTATTAGCAGATGATATGATGTTAGTTACATGTGAGCACCAGTTTAAATCATGCGTGATCGTAATACTTAGGTACTTTATAGAGTTTACAGTGTCGATTGGGATGTCATTAATTGTGTAGAGAAATTCATCCCGATTACGGGTATGGGAAATTGACATAGATTTACAATTATTAGCGTTTATGACCATTAATCATTGATGTCACCAGGCTGTGATGTTGTTCAGGTCATTCTGGAGATAAATGCAGTCATTACTATTAGTAAGAGTTCGATAGACAACGCAATCATTAGCAAACATACGAATCTGAGAATCTGAGAGGACACATGCAATGGAAGATCGTTAATGTATATTAGCAATAGGAGGTGGCCTAAAACTGAACCTTGGAGGATGCCTGATATTATGGGGGGAAATTCCGAGGTAGTATTGTTAACACTCATGGACTTTGATCGGTTACTAAGAAATTCTTTTATCCAGTCAGGACATTGGGGCGAAAGTTAGTGAGAAAATTTTAATAATAAGCGTTGATGAGCTACTTCATCAAATGCCTCTGCAATGTAAAGCAATATGATATCGGTCACAGTGTTAGTACCCAGATGGTATTGTACTTCTGCAAGAAATGTAGCTAATTGCGTGTCACATTACAGACTTTTACGGAAGCCATGCTGTGACGGATGGAAAGAGTTATTACCGTCTAGGAAATTCATAACGTATGAGTATATGAAGTGCTGCGTTATTTTGCAAAGAACACTAGTTATGGATTTGGGATCAAATTCAAGAGTGAAATACTGTTACCTGATTTCTAGACTGGAACGATCTTGCTCTTTTTCCACTCGTTTGGGAGGGTGCCTTATTATAGTGATTGGGAATACAGCGGGATCAGATATATGGCAGAGATGCGTTTTGTATTTTTGAAAAGCTTTGCGGTGATACCGTCCTATCATCAACACCGGCTGATGAGGATAACGTATGATTATCAATGAGTGCAGATATTTCATCAGGTTAAAAATAATACCCGTCATTGGAGACATGACAATAGCAGGAAGAGGCACGCGTGGTTCCGTAGTCAAAAGAGATGAAAATGCATTATGAATCATTTCGTTGAGCAACACAAGGGGATTACTGGAGATTGATTACCTGCCAAACTTTTTTGGTTTACTGCTGAGCGTGCGGGGTAGGCCTGAATGATAAAAAATTGAGTGCTTTTGTTGCCGCATAGCTGTGCGTTAGGCGCGTTCATACGTTCACATGAGCTATTGCTTGGCCTCAGTTTAGCGGAGAGAAATAGACATTTCTTTTTGTTTTCCAGTTTTCTTTGTGCGTTCGTGTACCATGGTCTGTTGCGATTAGAGAGACGTAAGATAGTTGGCATAAACTGCGGAACGAGGTCCGTCATCTTATTTTGGAAGAGCGACCAGTTTTCTTGTATCGAGTGATTTTCGAAACCTAATCCAAACGATTTTTAGAAAGTGACTTGTTGTTTATGGTGGTATAATTCCCTTGTTCATACGGGCGGATTGTTTTCTGATCTGAATGACGTAGTATAGGTGAAAAAGAGAAAACAGTATGTATTACCTTGTTATCATTTATTTCAGAGTAGGTAGGTAATGGAAGACATGCTTACAGGATTAGTGCTTAGTATGAGGTCTAGGATGTTAGCAGTGCCATGAGTCACACGCGTTGGCTGTGTTATCATCTGGGAGAAGTTAAAATTAAGGCAAATATCTAAGAATTTTCTACCTCCTGTCATAATCGTAAGTGTGCTAGAATAATTTGACCTATTGACATATAGGTAATTGAAATCCCCAAACACCAACGTGCAAGCGTTTGGGAATTTTTTTGTTCAATAGTTGAAGGTGTTATTGAGATCGCTGGGGAAGTCAGCATTACTGTTGGGGGCGCGATAACAGACACAAAGAAGTAGTAGCAGCGTATTAGCGCGAACGATACGCCACAGAATTTCTTGGTTAGTGGTCACATAGACTGTGTGGCACATTAGATATCTTTTTACTTTGATAAGAACGCCACGCTCCCGAGCGCCCTGCCTATCTTTGCGAAAAACATCACAATTTGGTAGTTCACTCAGAACTTCACTGTCAGCCATGTTTCAATTGGTATAAGTAGATCACTGCTAAACGAAGATAGTAGATCTGATACTTGTTCTCTTTTCGGAAGAAAGCTTCTTATGTTGTTAATAATAACAGATATTGAAAGAGATTCTGTCAGGCAGGACAATTGCTGGTGACAACGCGGTAACTGTAGTCCTTTCACGGATTGGGATACTCCCTCAATAGTGTAGCGCTGTGAACCTAGTTATAATCTTTCAAAGTGAAGAGAAAAAGGAACTGATGGCCTAAACAGGAGCTGATGCTTAAGATCCTGGACTTCCGAGACAAGATTGGAGTGCCCAGAAGATCTGGTTCCGCTAATACTGCCGCTTTATCGGGCTCAGGATTCAGCTCAATATCACCTGACTGCAGCACCAGGAAAGCGCAACAGCAAAGCACTCACACGCCATAGAAAACAAACGCTGGGGACTCGGCACTTCTACGAAGAGGTAATTGCTCGTTCTTTTAGCAAATAAACTTCGTGGCGGACCGACCTGCATGGCGAACAGCAGCGGATTACTGGATACTCTAGAAGCAAAGCCACTGAGCCCACGAAACGAGTCGCACAGATGCGGTGGATTGTTAGCTGCCGTGGAGCTGCCGTGAATCTGCCGTGAAGTATAGCTGTCAATGGCGATGGTGCTTGATTGGCTTAACCGGGGATCAGGAACAGCGGGGGAGACACCTTCTGCTTAGTTGTGGTATTGATAATAGTTGCGGAAAGATGCGTTGTAATAGCCTCAGGGTGAATGTTTGCGTGGGGCCATGAAACGCACGAAGCTGGCATGCACGAAGGAGCGGTGACGACCGGAGCACGGAGAAGCGTCAGGATGATTGCCTCGGTAGACACCTGCATGGCGAAGAGCAGCGGGTTAGTGGACACTCCAGAGACACAGCCACTCAACCAACCTCATCAATATCTATGCTTCTTCTTCTTATGCAACATAATAATCACACTCCTAAGCCATCGTCTCATACGTGCATGACGTCATCGACCTAGCCACGCCTGAATCGGCAGTTACACCTCACATGCTCGCTGCTGCTAATCCAGGCTACTACGCACTTTCGCGAACTTGGGCGTCATCCGCGCCCCGACAGCAATCACTCTTTCCAGTAAATTACCACAACTGCCCTTGTACACAACGCAAACGCCGTGCACTTGGCTTTCCTTTGCATTTCATTCATTCCTTCATCCCAAGAGGTGTGTCCCATTGGCACCTACAGCGCGCACTGATTTGACGCCATTCGAGAAGCACCGGAAGCAATCTGCGGTCTCTCTCCATACCGACCACCTCTTATACGAAAAATTCTCTGACGCTTACGCTACGCGCTCCGTCTCTACATGTGACACCAAATACATGACTCAATAGGACCCTGCGTACAGTACAGTATAGTATACTGCATAATATACAGTATATAGTATGACGATGTCAAAACCGCTGAAACGCAGCAGTACATTATGGGCAAGAATTTAATAAAATTCCGTTCAAGCTTTTCTCAGTGCACCCCTCAGCATCCGCTGAATTAGGGACAGCCACGTTGCAATGTAACCTTTGTGGCACGTTGGCATATCAAGTCGACAAGATTTTGGAATAACCTGAGTTGTATTATTTTCTTTCAAAAATATATTCCCGTCTGGTTTATTTATATTCATATCATGAACCTCTAGCACTTTACTCACACTCCAAGATAAGCTGTAAAGCAGTTCTTCTGCAGTCATTTCTTCCACTCGTTGCCCTTATTTGCAGTGTTCTTCGGACAAAGCTTCCACCTGTCGTGTCGGAGGTATTGCCGTGTACGACCTCTTACAAGGTTGGGTGGACTCATGCCTCCGTAATCGAGTGAAAGAGTGATCTTTCCGAAAGATGGTTCAACACCGTACGTCGACAACGTACGTCAGGAACGCAGCGTAGCCTCAACATGGAAAGCCTAGCAAACGGCCTTTACAATATATCATCGCCGACTGTAGTACAAAATCAGTTTCAAAGGAACCCGTGGTTCATTGTATTTCAGAGCTGTTATGTGATGGTTACCATCAGGATTGAACCGTTAAAAACTCGCAGGACACAATATAGCTACACGGAAGAAGAAACATTCCTCAGAATTGACGGCACAGGCTTGGTACCTTCCTACCGGAATATTTGCTAGCAGATTTTTATTTAGTTTATTGTAACAAAGCACAGCTAATTTCCATATCGTAAATGAACTTCCCCTATCATGGCTTACTGTAAGAATTAAATGAACATGTGAATTCCCCTTTGTGTGTCAATAACGGTTACATATTCTAGGCATTCTCAACTCAAACACCAGTTTGAAGGAACTCGGTAGTGAAACAGCGTTTTAGATACAGTTTTTTTTTTGCGAAGGCTTCATTTAACTTGGACCATGCTCTCCCCACTAAAGCAGCGTTGTTTTCGGCCTCTTACGGTGTAGATATTCGTGTTTAGAAGCCCATAGTTGACTTTTGGCCTTTTATGCCTCGGAAATCGACTCAAACAGTGATATTTCTGAATAAAGGTTAAACATCGTATGTCGACCGTGTACGTCAGAAGCGCTGCCTAGCGTAAACACGGAAAGCATAGCAAACGGCCTTCACATCCTCTCATCGCCAACTGTAGTACAAAATCAACAATAACAGGAATGAAGGTTTCTCCTGACACAGCCTTAGGCATTCCAAGCAAGCCTGCATTTCTGTACTCGTTCTTTGGTCATAATTCTTGTCACTTCCCTAGATCTGTGCCTCTAAAATTTTTTGCAGCAAAATTCCTGGCCCGGCTAGAGCATTCTAGCAAGCCCATTAATATCTCACCTTCTTATCGCTTCCTCGCTGACCGCCGCTTCAGTTATTCTAGAGAAATGGCCTTGTTTGCACGAGGGCTCCAATTATTATAGATGCTCCGCACTACTCCTAAACGGTACTACAACGCTGTAGGCTTGAACTTAAAAGTGGTAAGGCTTCCAGAAATGCCGTGCCGCACGGCGGCGCCAGCACGCGGCTAGCAGCAGCGCACTGGCCACACCATTATAATTTTGCAGGCGCAGGTGCCACGTCATGCCAGTCGAGACGTATTGTGCACGTGCTGTCCGCGCGCTGCAGTCCACAGCTGCTCTCAGCGGCGTTTTCGACTTCCTCGAAATCCTCAGCGTCCGACGGGGACGCGCGTAAGGAGAGCAACAAGTCTTGCTCGCTCCCCGACTCTGTCCGAGCGCATTGCATTGACGATGCCTGCGCAAGGCGCTGGTTACTGCTGTGCTTAGGCGGCACCAGCAAACGGAAAAAAAAGGGAAAAAGGAAAGTGACGCGATCTTTTCGTTTGGCGCCCGACAAAAGACGCCGCCTTTCGGGAAAACTGCCGAAAAACGGCAACCACGAAAGCAGCCTGCGGCAAGGTGCCGTGCTGTTTATACATCCAAACTCGGTTAATATTATAGTTTCGTTTATGCGTACAATGCGAGAAAAGGAAAAAATTGTTTATTTTAGAAGGTATTGTGCTCTACTGTTCTGTAGGGGAAAAATTATGTAAGTATACTATGGCTCTATCATCATAACTCCTGTTAAGCAATGTATATGCCTATACACGCGCGTTTTCAATGTGATTAATAGTCTTTAAACGCTTCAAGTGTTTTGAGCCTTTATGATACGACGATACGATGATCGTAACTACTGCCCACAGCTACTATGATGCGATTGGTTCTTTACAGTCTGCTGCCACAAAAGCTATGGATTGGTTTCGAAACAACCTCAATACTATAAATGTATCTGAGACGCAATTAATCTGCATCCATAATCCTTTAAGGAAGGTAGCCCTTGACTATCCTCTTGTTTTGCATTCTTCAGATTGTTCAGCTTGTTCTTGTAGACCATTACAGTACTTATCTGTTGTAATATATCTTGGTTTGTATCTTGACAGCGACCTTTCTTGGAACAGCCACCTTGCTTACGTTTGTAAAAAAATTCGCGCCGTATCCTGTCTACTGTACAATATAAGATGCTACATGCCCTTATCAGTAAGGAAAACTATAACACATGCTTTAGGCTACAGTCTACTCCGGTATGGAATAACAATTTACGGGCACTGTGCTGTCCGCTGGCACAACATAATCAATGCGATACTGCACTCCCTCTTAAAAAACATATCTTATGATCTGAACCTGAATGCTGACACAGACCGTTTCAAAGTACTTTCGATGCCGAATTTCAACGATCTTTTAATGCAAACGGTTGTTTTAAAACACTTCTGGTCCAGTCAATTCCTAGTTCCGTACACAGCTTCCTTATGCTTAAGGCCCAGGGACCCCTTTTGGAGGCCACGTTGTTCCACAAGGTACGGCACTAGAGCTCAGGCCCATTATGTGCTGACCTACTTCAATAAATTACCGCACAGCACCTTCTGTGCAAAAACGAAATATAAGTTAAAGAGACTGCTAAGGCGTATCTGTTCGTTAAGGCGTACTTGTTTCGTTTATTTACCGTTATTGCTTGTGTTCGTGAATGTGGCTGTGCAATTGCTTTGCACCATGATAGTTAGTCTGGTATATGGTTATGCATTATCTCATACCCACCGTGGTTGCTCAGTGGCTATGGTGTTAGGCTGGTGAGCACGAGGTCGCGGGATCGAATCCCGGCCCCGGCGGCCGCATTTCGATGGGGGCGAAACGCGAAAACACCCGTGTACTTAGATTTAGGTGCACGTTAAAGAACCCCAGGGGGTCGAAATTTCTGGAGTCCCCCAATACGGCGTGCCTCATAATCAGAAAGTGGTTTTGGCACGTAAAACCCCACAGTTATTATCTCATGGTAATTTTTGTTCACACGTATTGCTGTACTTCTGCGTTCCATTATGGTCAATGAAATTTCTTTGCTAGACACTGTATAAATTCTAATAACCTTTTTTGGTGTTCTATACTTGAGTTCGCTGCTTATAAGTGGTCCATCAATGTACCGTGTATGGTTTTGCTGCCTGCCAGGCGCTGCCGCTCAAGCCTTCAAAGGCTTTGGCAGGCCTGTATGAATGTACTGATTTGATCATTGGCAAGAAAGTTATTATTATTATTATTATTATCTATTTTAAGCCGACACAATGGGCGACGTTGTCTATCGAATTCGGCCACTATGTATGGGCTCGTGGTCGTGATGAATTTGGGCTCGTTCATAGTCATCATTCTAGCTTCCAGTGCCACTATTTTGTGCGCGTTATCAAAGCCGACGTTGGGGGTCGTCTCACGCCACTGGCCAGGTCAAGCCGCTGTAGAAGCCCTAGCCCAGTGTAGGCCAATCGCTTGACGTTGCCGGCAAGCCATTGTCGTTGCAGATTTGTGATGCGTTTGTTGTCACACCGCCGTCATGCTGCCGTCGTAGTGATTCCATTGTCTCCTCTCCAGAAGCATCAGCTGTGTCTTGCCTTGTTGCCGTCGTCACGCTGTCCTCCTCCTCCAGGTTTGGTGATGCAGTCGTCGTCACGCCACTGTCGTCATGCACTCACATCATTGGCCCACTGCTCACGCCGATACCATGCACATTGCCGTCATTGCGTCAGCACCCTACACTCGCCGCAAAGCGTTCGTTGTCATTCCTCTTTGTGATGTTATGACGGTAAATCAATCGTCGTTATTTTAATACACCCTCCGTCTCTCACTATGCTGTCGTCATGATGCTATTGTCGTCACACAGTCGTCGTCATGCCGAGCACTTTTTTCAATCGACATCACTCATTATTTCCTATTCCGTAATTTTTAAGGAACCGTTGTCATGCCGTCATCATTATTGCGTCATAACACACTGGCTATCATTCATTCACTATCCTATCATCGGGGTCGCTGTAATTAAAGCCACTTAAGCTTCTTAAAGTAGCGTCACGCTTTGAAGAATGCCGCCTCCTCCTCGCGCGCTCTGGCCGAGGCTGACGCCGCGTCGCTATTGGCATAATTGCATCACGTGGACCCTCGTGCCGTGCTTCAGCGCCCTTTTCACTCGAGAAGTGTCTACAGAGTGGCGAGGAGCGCATGGTGGCGCTGTTGCTACGCTCGAGTGGTGTAGGTGGCGCTACTGTAGAGGAGGCAGCGTGAAAGAAAGGAGAAACAAGTTGGAGGAAAGGCGGAGGAGGAGAGTGTTGCTGCGTTATGAAGGTTAAGGGGCTTCAGTGGCAGTGGCATCGCTCCATCTTCCTCATCTGCCTCTCGTCCCAATATTGTCGACAGCATATTGTCGACACGCATGCTTCGTGATACAGTCAGTAGTCGTAAAGCCATTGTCATACAGTCGTCGTCTACCAATTGTTGTCACGCCGTTGGTAGTAGTCGTCATACAGTCGTCGCGAAGCATCGGTTGCCGTAATTTCGTCGTGATGTCATTGCGGTCATTCAATTGTCGTCATTCTAACTTCATTATCCCTCTCTTGCCGTCATCGTCACGCTAACATTGTCACAGAGTCAGCACCATGCTATTGTCCTCATGCCATTGTTGTAATGTTGTCGTTTTACCGCCATCATCCCATGAATAACGTCATTCCATTGTCTTCATGCCGTCGTCATCATACCGCCTTTGCTAATCTATCGACGCATCGCTTCCTCCTAATTTTAAAGTAATCATGATTTAGCGATTAAACCGTGAATTTCCGCGTCTGTCATGGAAGCGACATCAAACAGTTGCTATCAAGCATCCATTTTCTTGATGTGTTCATCGTGGTTTAATCTTGGTCATCGGACTGCCGTCGTCTTCACATATATTCTCCACGTTGCGTCGCAACGTTGTCTTCATTATGTCACTGTAATATATGTAATATATATATGCTATAATGATCCACAAGCAGCAGGAACTGATAAAACAAGCTAGGACACTTTCATTATAGGCAAACTGCAAAAGAATACGCAGGGACCTTGAATTCTCCTGTTTCTCTACGTGCCCCATATAGCATACGTGCCGCATCAGCCTCCCTCCAGAGAGAGCATCGTCCCGCTGCACACCTAGTGGCAGGAAGGTATGTCAGACGAGGTATGGGCACTTCACATCATTTCAAACGATAGGCCTGCCATCCATAAAACCGCCAGGGATAACCTCATAGTTCAGTTCACTGAGGCACGGTAAAGCCTTGTACGCACCAATGTAACTCCTGAGCAGCTTTGTTGAAAGCCCTCACCGACAGATGCGACTACAAACGGACACTTTGTCGCCTGGCTGGTATGTGATGTATCGTGCCGTAGACTGTAATGTCGAGCATCGTGGTCCTGCTGTCGGGTGATTCTGACACAGCCGAGTTGTTTCGCTTCTTCAGCAAATTGAGCGAATGCTTCAGCGTTCATGCCTCTATCCCCGCGTTCATACGGCAACATCGCATCGCGCGTATTCGTCGCTTCACGGCCGTGAGGAAGGCGAAATGGTGCCTTTCGCTTTGTTTCCTCTAGCGCACTATTGTAAGCGAATGGGATGTACGGTAGATTGCCATCCCAATTTTTGCGTTGCACGTCTACGTACAGCCGTCAGCAGGCTTAACACGAACGCTCCGCAGCGTGGCCTGGACCAGCTTGCACTGATGCCAGCGCCACGAAGTGGTGTGCTTTGCTATCTCGGTATGTTTGCAACGGCTTACGACAGCTGGAGCGCAGCTCGATTTGACTGCTCGTCTTGTTTTTCGCTTTGCCTCACCGGCGGCGAGAGAGCGCTCACTTGACATGTCCGTTCCTCCTCGTTTCGCTCCTGGCTGCGGTCTCACGCGCGTCCAGAAAACACGTTGCGCATTGCTTATATCGGCAAAGCGAAATGGCGGGCGCCAGGTCGTGCGCCTTTCGGATTTGACCTCAAAGCTGGCACTTTAAGGAAATCATAAATAGGAAAAGGAGAGCAAATATAGGTTTGTGGCGTTTGTAAAGGTTGGACAATAAATAAATCTGCAAATCCGGTGGCATGGTTATTCATGTTTTTGATTTCTTATATTGTCTGACAGCGCGCAACGGGGTCCTCTCGCACGTTAGTGTCTCGCTTCCTGTTTAGTCCACGATGCACTGAAGATACATGGTCGGGGCGTAAGAGCTGCGCGTGGCCTGAGCAAGGAAGACGCGTGGTTGTGGTTCGAACTAAACTTTCAATGTCTAGTTATGGCCGAAAAGCGCTAAGTTGCATCTTGTAGGATAAGCAAATGGCTTTTTTGGGTATGTAGAAAGACTCTGGCCACAAATGTAATGTATCGAAAGGCCGCATCCCATAGTTTATAAGTGCACATAGGGGGTGCAATTGGAGATGGTTCTTTGGCGCGTTCGTTCGGTTAAGGCCAATCCAGACGAGGGACCAAGTCCACGGGCCGATTGGTCACGTGATGCGACGTCACGGCCCGCCGCGGTCCGGTCCGGCGCAGGGCACATCCACATGGCGGACCGCCATAGCAGACGGCAGAGCAGACCAACCAGCTACACTCTCGGCCAGAGTGTTATCATTATTATCATTCCGGCTAGAGTCCCACAAAGCCAGGAACTGCTCACCGAGGGATAATAAATAAAAAACCTCCTCGTCACTCCAAGAGGTCACGGTCTTTAAAAAATATGTTTGCTGCACGCACGTGTAGGCGGAACGGCGGACATGAAACGATTGGCTTTTGCTGAGCCGAAAAATAGAATGGATTTGGCTGAAGACACTCTGTTGCCGGACAACATTCGTTGGCTACGCCAAAATCGCTGCGGTTTGCATGCGGTCCACCGCCAAAACTAAAGCGGGAAAAGCCTCGGCGATTTGTTGGACCGCGAGGGCCGCGGTCCTGCGCGGGCCAACGGCGGTACGCACGAACTGGTGACGTCCTATCATGTGATGCGCGGATCGCGGTCCAAAAGAGCAATTCGGTCCGTCTTGTGGATCGGCCTTTACCGGCGCGTGCGATTGGCCTACTCCGCGCCGACGTCGCCAGCCGCGGAGCGCGGCCACATTTTTGGTGACGTCAAAATGACGACACGCTCCTGTCAATCATCCTCCCACCGAGCATTTCGTCTGCTAGGCGCCGAACCCGACGGGAGCTGGGAAGTTTCTAGCGATCATACGGCTTCGCATGGCGCGTCTGGTGGATTGGATTGGATCCAACAGGCGGCTGCGGCATGGCACGTTTGAATCCAATCCATAGTTTAATTCGAGAAAATGGCGCTTCTGTGGGGAACTGAGGTTGTTGCGCTGGCGTTTCTTGAGGGAGGAGGAGAGCGGGTGGCGGAATTCCGGCGTCATTTTTGTTTTCCTAAACAAATAATTCGTTTGTTGTGGAGAGAAATCGACCCCATCACCGGTGCCAGCGAGCCACTGGAACGTTGTCGCTGCCTCTTGAAAAGTGCGCCACTCTTCCCGTCATTTTTCTTCCTTTTTTCTTCTCGCTCTGCGCGACACCACCTAGGGACGACGCCAAGAAACTAATAGTTATAAATTGCAGTACTCACACGTACTACTAGTTGAAAACGTGTTTGGGTTTGAGAAGAAAAAAAATTCATTTTTTTTAAGATAAAGATTTCATTCATTTGGAGGACGAGAAACATTTCGTTTTGTGGTATACTGTCTGCAAGCAGACGACAAACGAGGAAAGTAAACTTCCGGGGAGGTCACTGCTTCCTGATTGGCTGCTCTCTCTGCCCCGCTGTCACAAATTTTGCATACTGCAACTTTGTGACATTGCCGCAACTGAACAGAACGCGTGTCGAACAAAATATCTCCGATCGTGCCCAAGGTACTTCGACGCCCCCGTCATATCACTTATAGCTTATGTGCACATATAGCTTATAAGTGCACATAAGGTAACTCGACGCCCCCGTCGCATCTGGGTGACTTACATAGCGGGTTCCCGCTATTGTTCCCAGTGTCAAGCTTGACACTTTGCAGTGCGCGCTTCCTATATGGTTTTATCGGCAGTTTTCAAAGAGACAAACTGCAGTTCGTATATTCAATTACTGCATGTTCCTAAGGAAAAGATTAGGCAGAGCACTCAAGACTGCCTACGCATGGTAATGCGAAAATTTGTCATATAGGGAAGCCATAGAGATTTGATTGCAGTTTGCCAATTCAGTTTATTAAATGCGATGCATTTCTTGGCGAACCTTTGCCACTTTGGCAGTATCTCTCTATTTATCTAGCCGCCTATGTCTTGGTGCTCTCATGGTCGCTTCGTTAAATTGGTAGGCTCCCAGTGCCCTGCTTCGCATAACATCGATACCCACATGCATGGGATCTGCCTGCTTTTTCAGACAGTCAGTCTTCACTTTTCGAATTTTAAGCACAACGCGCACACAGACATGCGTGTCTGACATCACCCGGAACGTATTACGACGAACGCATGCGTCCCAATTTTGGTGCAAATGGCACCTGCGAAAGCACCCCGCGAGAGCACTGCGATGCACGCTGTCCGAGAATATAAAAAAAAATCAAGAACATGAACAACTATGCCACCGAATTTGCAGATTTATTTTTGTCTTACCTTTACAAACGCCACAAACCTGCATTTACTCTCCTTTTCCTATTTGTCATTTCTATAAAGCGCCAGCTTTGAGGCCAAACCGAAAGGCGCGCGAGCTGTCGCCCGCGGTTTCGCTTTGCCGCTATAAGCAAACCGCAACGTGCTCTCTGGACGCGCGTGAGACCCCAGCCACGAGCGAAACGTGGCGGAACGGACATGCTAAGTGAGCGCACTCTCGCCACCGGTCAGGCACAAGCGAAGTACAAAACGAGCAGTGAAATCGAGCTGCGCTCCAGCTGTCGTAAGCCGCCGCAAGCATACCGAGATAACAGAGCACAACATTTCGCGGCGCTGGTGTTAGTACAAGCCGGTCTAGGCCACGCTGCGGACCGTTCGTGTTAAGCGTGCTGACGGCTTTACATAGCATATCGGCCATAGTCTGGTTCAAGCGTTCTGTTAGGCCGTTCGTTTGTTGGTGTTGCCCTCTGGCCTTTCGGTGAACCGTGCCGCTGAGACTAAGCATTGTCTTTAGCAGTGTAGCCGTAAAGGCGGTCCCTCTGTCCGTTATCACCTTTGGCGCACTGTGACTCCGAACAACGTTTTCAGTAAAGATTCGCGCTGCTTCGACGGCGCTGCTGCTTGGAAGGGCCTTGGTTTCTGCATAGTCTGTCGTGTAATCGCTGGCAACTATTGCCCACTTATTGCCATTATTAAGGCGTAAGCCTTAAGTGGCTCATGAGCATCCGTGCGCAGTCCGTCGTGGACGAAGTAAAGCGGTGATCACCGGAGAAAAGAGCAAGGAGAGGAGGCGCCATGCCAGTAGTTCGGTGCGAGTGGGCGCGTGCGAGAGTGCTGACATGCGCGTGGGGGAGCGCGCACATTGACTACAAAGCTTGCAGCCATATGGCTGTGATTGCATCCCATTCTCGTGGCCACGGCGGTTTCCGCTCGCAGAATAATTCAGACAACAGCAACAGACGCAGTCATAGATATGATTTCGCCTATCGTAGTTTGGCTTAGTGCCTGTAGATTTTTTGGAAGTTGGGAATGGTACGGGAAGGTCCATCCCGATTTCCACAAATGGTGTCGTGGGCACCTGTACTGGTTGTAATAGCTCAGCTGGTTTTATATGTGGCGGTTTACGTCGTTGGCAATTGAGGCATGTGCGCACGTAATGTTTCACAAAGGTGACAGACTTTGCCCAGTAATATTTCTCTTTGACTCGGGCCAGTGCTCGCGTGTAGCCGAGTTGGCCAGAAGTCGGTTCATCGTGGCAGGCTTGCGAGACCTCATGACGGATAGATGTTGGGACAAGTGGGCGGCTGCTTCGGCTTGCAGAGAAGTCGGTCTTGTAGAGAAGATGATTACGAAAGCAGAATGATGGCACGCTTCTTGCAAATGTCTTGGCTGCGCTTGTAATCCGGCCTTCGAAAATATCGATTAGCGCAATCAGTTCGCTGTCTTCCCTCAGCTGCAATGGTGGCCGTGTCTAGCACTATAAAAGCCATGTCTTCTTCATCTTCTCTGACTTCCTGCTCAATCAGTGACTTTGAAAGGGAGTCGGCGTCGGAGAGCTGTCGTTCGGGCTTTTACACCACGGTCATATCGAATTTCCTTTCACTAACAAGCTGATCAAAAAACGTGAAGGCGTTCAGAGAAAGGCACTCACATACATTTTTAACAAACATAGGCTATCAGACTCACCGACAGAACTACTCAAACAAGCCGGGATGCTAACCCTCCAAAACAGAGCAAAACTAGCGCGCCTTAAAACCATTTACCAACTCATAAATAATCAACTAAATCTGGATACCTCACGATACATAACGAAATCTCAAACGAGGAAAACACGTCATAACCCCCCACACACACTAAACGAGTATTCATTCCGCACTGACACTTTCAGGTACTCATTCTTTCCACAGACTATACGCGATTGGAACGCTTTGAACGTGGGCTCTGTTAATAGTTCATCACTAACTGCTTTTATCACGCTTGTTGAAAACGATCTACTTACATCTCAGTAATTATTTTTGTTTACTGTCAGTATCACTTGGTTACTACCTTTGTTTTGCATTTTAACACATTTATCTGCCCAACCCAAACCTTGCTGCGTGAACCTGATTGTATATTTTTTACTGCTACTGATGTATAAGTTTATTCTGTATATTAATGTGCATTTTCAAACCGTTATTATTGTCATATTTGTATGTCAGTGTACTTTTTTGAATGCCCTTTCTGTTACGATCCCTGACGGGATTGACAGTATTGAACAAATAAATAAATAAATTCTTGAAGCAACCACGGCCTTTCACTCCTGCATGACAGCAGCCCAACGTTTATACAAGGCGTGAATTATGGCAGCTGTCTTGACCTATCTTTCATCTCCAGCTCTTTCACAAGATATGTTAAACGGTTTTCGGATATCGAGAAACACGGAAGTGATCGCATTCCCACGCACCTTTTCATCAAAGGGATGTCCAGGTCCTTCCCATAGAACCCCATTCGATTGATTGACTGGACAAATTTTACTTCCACTATGAAAGATTCTTCTGGGGAGGGCTTGTCCTCTGGATTAGAGGAAACAATCAAGTCTGCAATACGAGACGCTACGCGCACGGTCACGGTTTTGCCGAAGTACACGGAACTGGATATAGAGTTGGAGCGACTTCGTGCGCTCCGTCGTCGTGCGGAGTGGCGTTACCCGTGTACGAAATCCACCGAAGACCTTAGGACAGTCAGACGACTACAAAAGCAAATTCAACGTCGCATGGATAGATTGACATCTCGAAGTTGGACCATGTTTCGCCAGTCACTAGACCCCCGAAAGCCACTTTCCCACATCTGGAGAACCATACGTGGTCTGCATTCCCTCCTGAACAACGCTTCCCGTTCAAAGCGCTGGCGCTCTTCCAGAGGCGACTGGATGCTGATGTTGCAGAAGACTTTTGTGCAAGGATCGCTGGCCAAGCAACCATCCCGGCTTTCCAGCCCCCAGTCACATCCCTGTTTCAAGCGACTGCCGCATGGTTCTTCATTTGATAATGGAGGAACTAGAAAGGGCTCTTGCTTTATGCAGGCGTTCTATCCCCGGGACCAGATGGAATATCCTACCGCGCCTTGAACAACCTGAGTGATGGCGCACGGAGAGAACTGTTACATCTATACAACGTATCTTGGCAAAATGGCACGGTACCAGAAGAATGGAAGACAAGCCGTTTGGTCCCTCTCCTGAAGAAAGGCAAGTCTCCACTTGAACTCACCTCCTACCGTCCAATAGCGCTGGCTAGTTGTGTGGGAAAGATAATGGAAAAGATGATCCTTGCACTCCTGGAGTGGTACCTGCAACACTACAACCTGTTATCAAATTGCATGGCTGGTTTTCGCCGAGATCGCTAATCAGTAGACAGTGTTGCTGATCTGCCTACGTATGTCTAGCATCAAACGTCACGCAAAACATTATCTGCAGCTTTGTTCTTGGATGTCAAGGGGGCATACGATAACGTATCCCACGAGGCTATCCTCGGTGCTCTTGAGATGGTTGGCCTAGGTGGGCGAGTTTTCCAATGAATTTCTCATTACCTTTTTATGAGATCTTTCTTTGTGTGTATCGGCGATGGTAAGACGGCACGACACTACACCTACCGAGGTGTTCCCCCAGGCGGTGTACCTCACACTCATTGGTCTCGTTGACCATCTGCCAGCAGTGATCAAGATATCAATGTATGCAGACGACGTATGTATAGAGACTTCAGGTGTGACACGTCCTCAGATATGTGCGAGACTTCAAAAAACTGCTACTCTGACAGCTATATACCTACGCAGCCAAGGTCTTGAAATTTCGTAAGACAAATGTGCACTGATGGCATTCACTCCCAAACCAATGGCACCCTACGCCATCTAAATAAATGGCCAGATTATTTCTTACGAGAAGACTCAAAGATTTATTGGAATAATCATTGATAGAGATCTCTCATGGAGCCCACACGTGACCTACTTGAAACAGCGTCTCACAGGAATCTCCCAGCTTATCAAGTTTCTGGGCGGCAAGACTTGGGGAATGTGAGCGCATGCAATGTTGGAATTTTACAGGGCTGTTTTTTTCTTGGCTTCTTGAGATACAGTTTGTCCGTACTAACCAACAATTGCCAGAAAAATCTTGGCGTTCTACAGGCTATTCAAGCTCGGGCTTTCAGGGTTTGTCTTGGTTTGCCAAAATGTACATAGACCGTAGCGACTATTGCGATCGCCCGGGACCAACCCATGCAAACACACATTGCGGTGGAAGTGTTGAGAGTGCACGTTAGGCACGTTGCCCGTGCCCGTTCCTACCATCTGGCAACACCACAGCCAGAAAAGCCACAGGCATCATTTTCTACCACGATTTTGGATTATTACACCTGTCTTCCATCAGGTTTCACCTCAGCAACTACGCCATTGATTTCTCCCTGATGGTTTGCTCGACCTGCAGTGCACCTCACCATACCAGGAATCAGGAACAAATCTGAGCTGTCATCACCTGCTCTTAAACCACTAACTCTGCTCCTTTTGTATGAGAGGTACGCCGAGCACGTACATATTTATACTGATGGATTGGCGACTCTCCAGTGTTCCTCTGGAGCCGTGGTTTTCCCAGCGAAAGCCACCGCCATCAGTTTCAAGACATGTCACCCAACGAAACCGATGGCTGCGGAACTTCCAGCTCTTCGCGCTGCACTTTCAGTGACTCGAAGGTAGCACTGCAGTCTTTGCTATCAGCCCTACCAGCTTTTCTTTGTCCCCCGGCTCAGCTTACGGTAGTAAACACATAAACGTAGACTACCGTCCTTCTTTTTGACCATCACTACCGGCGATGCCCACGGGCTTTCTGATGGTTGGATAACGTCGTCGTCGAGAATTTTCTTCCCGTGCTCTTGGCTCGCTTTGCATTCTTTTGGTGCTACACGGTACGGGTTTTGTGTGATTGGCCTCGCGGTCTCCTCTGCAATAATGCGGTGTTTCGTCGGTGGCGTTTGAGCAAACGGGATTTTGACGAGAAGAAATCGCGAACCTGATGCAGCAGGTCCGTAAGGCGTTGCCTTTCCGCTGATAAGTTCGCGCTCACGTCAAGAACAGGTAACGGTGCCGAATCGTCTTGCTCTCCCAGTTGTAATTAATGCAAAGCGTTTGCTGAATTCGGTAGTCTCGTCGATGTAAGCAACTGCTGCGCCTGTTGCAATATGTTAGTGTTCCTTGCCTAAGTTTGTCAGCAGTACTTCTGTTTGCCCATGCATTACTTTGACGAGACTTCTGGCTTTGGCAGCACCTTGAGTTAGCAAACCTCGGCAAGACCTTCCCAATTGCTTTCATTGTCAGACCCGATGGAAACAAAACGGCAAGGTTACAGTGGTACGGTCACGTCGTTTATGACGCGCAAGGACTTCCGTTGTAGTTCTGCACTTTGGCCCGAGAAAAGTTAGTGTACCGTCTGGTATGTTGTGATGGCACCGTACTCACGTAGGAAGTCCTTACCTAAGAGTACGTATTTGCATCAGTCGGGAAGAATAACAAAATTTGCCCCTAATGACGAGTCCCTTATGTTGACCCTTGCAGTGCACTTTCCAGTCAGTGTCACTAGTTGGCCTCAAGCACCTGTAGTCTACGGCCCTGATGACGCCATTTTTACTTTTGTGAATTCTGTGCGCCCGTTTTTCCGTTACAATCAAAAAGCCCGCGACAGTGTCTACCAGCGCCGTCACACCGTGGCCGTCGACAGATACAGTAACGTTGGCGCTAACAATCTTGCCTGTCATCAAATCATCCATATGTATCGGCTTCCCGTGCAACTGCAACGGTGGATTTTCGGCAATTCAACTTGTGCCACTTTCCCCCATTGAGGTCGCGGCCTTCAGTTTCCCCGGCGTGGGCTGGAGGTCGCCCTCGGGACACGTCGGTGTAACAGCGTGTTTGCCGCTGGAAAACGATGTCGCGGAGAAGGGGAGCGCGACCGGCAACCGGGAGAGTAGGCTTGCCAGCTCGTCTAATTCGCGGCGAAGTTCACTCGGCTCCTTTCGAAAGTGTGACGAGAAGCAATGGATGGAAATGCTTGGTACCTTGCAACAGGATAAGGGCAATGATGGCAGATGTGGCCCGCTTCTCCACAGTGGAAGCACATGTGCATGTAGTCAGCTGTGGGCCGAATGTCCATTCTGCGAAGTGGTGGTCGCGTCGGTTGTTTCCTGTGGTAATAAGGTGATGCCGGTGATGATTGCTGGTGATGCTGTGGCGTCGGCATAGGAGGTGGCAGTCGACGGACAACACCTGTGTAGCTGCGCTGCCAGATCTGGGAATGTGGCTCGGGAGCCAAAACACTTGTCTTAATTCTTAGCGCACAACTTCAGCAACCCACGCAGCTGTGCGTTTACTTGACGTGGAAATGAGCTTCCTACTCTCTTCCTGAACAATTTCGCGTATCAGCCGGCGCAAGGAACCCTCGTCTGTGACCATCACTGCTCCGGCGCTCGCCGGTCCATTGCTAGTCAGGTGATCATACTGGCGGCTGCGTAGGTGTAACGCGCTCTCTATTGTCGTCGATTCTTTAATAAGTTAATCGACACTCCTTGGTGGGTTCCGCACAAGACCGGTGAACAGCTGCTCCTTTACGTCGCGCATGAGGTGACTGAGTTTTTTTGCCTCGGACATATCGGGGTCTGCACGACGACAAAGAGGAGCCATGTCCTCAGCGGACATGGCAACAATTTCATTCGGCTTTTGAATCCGTGATTCGAGAAGACGCTGCGCGTGGTCCTGCTTTTGGATGCTCCCGAACGTATGGAGGAACTGGCGGCGGAACTCATTCCAGCTTGGCCAGATGCCCTCGCGATTTGCCAACCACGTGCAGGCTCCGCCTTCAAGAGAGAAATACTCATAGGATAGCTTATGTCCAGCATGCCACTCATTTTACTTGGCAACACGCTCGTACTCCTCGAGCCAGTCTTCCGCATCATCGTAGGCGTTGCCGTGGAAGCTCACGGGAGATCGAAATTTCGAGAGTCGCCTGTGCACGGCCTGGGTCTGCCATGTCTTGGGCACTCGTGGTAACAGACAGACTTCCTGGTAGGGGACCAAATTTTGGGCTTAGGCATGTGAGGTGACGGCTGGCGCAGTGAACAGATGTTTCTCCATGCGGGAAACGCCCCAGGCTTGATGTCGGGCTATTGACAGGTGTCCCGAACATTTACTCAGCACCTTCAACAGTGTCGCGATTTACAAGCAGCAGGACACTTCTATAGGCAAACTGAAAATGATTACGCAGGGACTTCGTCTTCTCTTCTGCAGTACGCGCCGTCTTCGTCTTTCTCTAAGTGCCGCATATTGGATGTGGCAATGTATATATTTATTTACTTATCACATACTGCCAGCTTAGATGTCAGGCTTTAGGCAGGAGTGGGGTACATAACAATACAGTATATAGGAATACAATGTACGTACATTAGGTCGAGCAAGTACGGCATTAGAAGAACCGACATATGACATACAAAGCGAAGTCCAAACAATATGCCACGATAATGTGAAGCATCGTTAGCTATTGCGGAATGCATTCAAGAAGGAAGACACCATCCAACACTCAACCACATTGGCAGGTAGGTTATTGCATGTGCGAATTGTGCACGGGAAAATCAGGCTTTGTACACATTTGTCCTGCACAAGAACCCGCTCACCTTCTTTGAATGAAAAGAACGGGTTTGTTTCTGGGTATTTGAATGAAAATATGCATTGTTGTTTATTCAAAGTTAGTTATGGTAAATGAAGTAGAACATTCTGAGTCTTTCCTTGTTTCGTCTTACCTGCAGGGTCTCTAATTTCGCTGTTTGCAAAAGGACAGATAGGGTTTTTTTCCAACTATAGCAATTATATATTAACCTGATGCATTTGCGTTGGACATTCTCAAGTTTGGCAATATTGCACTTTGAGTGTGGATACCAAACAATTGCTGCATATTCTAGAATAGATCTAATGGAAGTTTTGTATGCGAGCAGTCTAATTTCTATAGCTGATTTACTAAGGCTTCTTCTTAAATATCCAAGTTGTTTGATTACCTTATTTAAAGTGTACCTTATGTGGTCATCTTATTTCAGATCTGATGTAATTATGACTCCTAAGTATTTGTATTTTGCAACCTGAGATAAGGTGTTGTTATCGATAGTGTAGCGGAACTTCAAAGAATTAACTTTGCGTGTCACAGTCATGGTAACTATTTTTTATAATCATTGCACATTTGCCAAGTTGAGCACCATGCCTGAATTTTACGTTAGCATAAATTTATAAATTTATTAATTCCTGATTGTCATGATACCAAATCTCATGGTAAATTATACTATCATCGGCAAACAGACGCATTTTACCTAATATATTGGCAGCATTATCGTTCATAACAAGCGCGCCATTTATACACACACACACACACACACATATATATATATATATATATATATATATATATATATATATATATATATATATATATATATATATATATATATATATATATATATATATATATATGTATATATATATAATGCGAACAGCGCATACATTCAGTGGATCACGCATACAAGGTACAGAACGGCGTTGGTTTGAACAAGCAAACGGCTGAAAACAAGCGCCTGTCGTCATCAGCAATGGCTGATCCACCCGTAATGTGTATCCTCGAAAACGAGGAAACGAGCAAGAAGTCGTCGCGACAGTAATTGGCTCGGACTATAAGGAGTTCACTAGCGCGTTGGCACGGGAGTGTACGGTAATTGAGGGAGAAGGAATGGCTGTTGCTCTAGCGGCCACGGAGGGTTACCGTGCAAACAAATGCCTTACAATATTACCGGATTGTATGGAAGCATGCCCTAACTACATCAATGGTAGAATTGGCCAAAATGCGCTCCTAATCTTCCTCCGCACTGGCTAACACGAAAGACGAGCTAGACACAACATTCTCTGGATACCGGCACACACTGAAATTGAGGGCAACCAGAGGGCCGATAGGACCGCTCGCATGCATACTAACCGAGCAGGCCTAACGGAGACCCCGAAAACTTCATGACGGTGATCGCGACGTACTCCTAAATACTAAGTTATCATAGAGGAAGGAGGGTCAAATACTCCCCGCCCCATGACATGCTTAATCAACAAGAGGCAGTTTGCTGGCGGAAGCTGAAAACAGGAACCTTTCCATATCTAGACATACTACGCAAAATGTTCCCAAACCAATACAGGGACATATATCCATGGTGTGGCGCAAAAACCACCCTTTATCATATCACGTGGGAAAGCAGCAAAAACAAAAATTCCACAATATAGAAAATCCGAGTGTGGAGCAGAGGTATAGTGTGCTCTCCAGCGGCAACCTAGGCGTCCAACGGGGGCTGGTGCACCATGTCCGACGAGCAGCCATGCTCAGTGGTGCCGTGGAACTGGAATAGGGGCGCCAACCCTGCAAGACGGGAGTCACCATCGACAAGAAGAAGGAAGTACTCGGTCTGACCGCTGAATGACTGTAAATTAGAACAGTAAGGTGTATCTTATTCTATCCTATCCCGTAAGCAAAGAAGAAATGCAATGCCTCATACCCCTTAAGACAGAGGCTAATAGCGTTCAGGAAAGAGAAGCGAACAGTGTGTGTGGGTGTGTGTGAAAGCGTTTATTATAATAAGGTCCGGAGGCTTGACATTTTAAGCCCACGTTGGCACTGTCAGGCCAAGAACTTCAACGATATCATGGGCCCTCTGGACGACCCTTGTTGCACTTGAAACAATTGGCTTTGAATCCCTTTTTCCCACCGAGTCCATTCTTCAACGAGGTTGAGGAGAGTCGCGGGACGCCCAGCCAGCATGTGCTTGATTCCAATGATGCCATTACAATCATTGCATTCCATCTTAATCTCCCTCCTTGGATATATTTTATTAATGTGGTATGGCGCGGGATATGTACTTGTTTGCAATAAGCGAAGGGAGGGTGCCAGAGCCCTGTTCAGTTTTGAATGTGGCACTGGGAATTGACTGCTTCCTAAATAGTAATGTTTGGCTATGTCATTGTAAGTTAATAAATGATCTCTAGTTTTCCTGGCTTGATGGTAAATGGTTCGGTTATGACTGTCATGGTTAGCAAGTCCTAGTGCCAAGTCATGAGCAACCTCATTGAAATTTACCCGAGTCTCGTCCACTTTCTCCATATGAGCAGGAAACCATCGGATTTCAGTTCTCATATTCCCAATGTTTTCAAAACGTTTAGCTGCAACTGCGGCTACATAGCCTTTATCAAAACACTTTAGAGCGGATTTCGAATCACTGTAAATACAGGCCCCCTTATTACCCCTAAGGGCTAGAGCAACTGCCGCTTGTTCCGCCACCACGGAGTCCTTGGGGGAAATAGTCATAGCGTCTTGCACCTCCCCTTGATAATTTGATACAGTGGCCGCATATGCTACTTTACCTTTCACCCAGGCAGCATCAACTATAGCTGACAGTTGGTTCTGCTGCTCTATTTCCTGCAAGAGTGAGTTAGCTCTTGCCTTTCTCCTTTTGATATTAGATCCTGGAAGCATGTTTCTGGGGAGAGGGTTGGTTCTGATCTTTTTCCTAACTTTAGTCCTTGATTCTACTTCAGCCTCTATTGGGCTACTTGATCTGTTCAGTTCTACATCTATTTCCTGTAATATGTTCCTGCCAGCTCGTGGTTTTGTCAATCTTTCGTGTTGCAGTAACTGTTGGGCCTCCGCGATTTCTTCCATTGAGTTGTGAACCCTTACAATCATGAGTTTGTCGGTTGAAGCGTTTGTGGCTATCCCTAGGGCTACTTTAACAAGCTTCCTGAGCATCACATAGTGTTTGTTAACTTCTGCCTGCTGCCATTTGAATAATCCAGCCACATAAGTTAAGTGACATAGAGCAAAGGCATGTATTAGCCTCAAAGCGATGTCTTCTCATGAACCTCTGTGCCTATTGGTAATCCTCCTTAGTAACCTAATGACTTCATCTGTTTTATTTGAGATATACTGTATTGTTTTATAGCTAACATTCTTTCCTTCTATATCATACCAAAGAACCTCGATTTTTTCTACTAACCTGATTGCGGATCCTTTGTGAGTGTATAACCACACTCTTGGCTCATCTTATAGAATGTAACCTCTTTGTTTACGGCCTTTTCAGCGATGTTTAATACCAAGAGTTCTGATTTGTCTGCCCAGCATTTCAACTCCACGTCTTTCGGTGTGTTCTCTACAACCTATAAACTTTCCTGTAATCTGGTCTCTGTATGTCCTACATTACCCTTGGCACTCCATATGGTTATGCCGTCGGCATATACCACATAATGTACACCCTCAATTTTCTCCAGATTTCTTGTAACCTTGGACATTGCTAAATTGAATAGCATGGGCGAGAGTACAGGCCCTTGTGGAGTGCCCCTATTTCCCAAATTCTTAGCTGCTGAATTAGGCTCTCCCAGCATGAGTTGTGCAGTTCTGTTTCTAAGTCCCTAATCATGTTAAAAATCTCTTTCCGCACCATCTCCGAGAGAACGCCAAATATTGCCTTATGCTTTAGACGATCACACGCTTTTTCCACATCCAATCCCAAACGAACTTTCGTATGCGCTGGGCTGGCGTGTATAAGTTGGTGTTTGACCAGCAGCATGGCATCCTGACTAGACAGCCCGGGACGAAAGCCGATCAGGTTGCATGGAAGGATATCATTCTGCTCAACGTATTTCGCTAGCCGATGTTGGAGGAGATGTTCTGTAGCTTTGCCTAGACATGACGTTAAGGAAATAGATCGCAGGTTGTCCAGATTGAGTTATTTGCCTGGCTTTGGTAAGAGGATAGTATTGGCCACTTTCCATTCCTTTGAGTACACCCCTTTTCTCCACAATGTTCAGCTAGATAAGAAATTCATTCATCTAGATTTCTTAATATCTTGTAAGTTATTCCGTCAGGTGCAGCCTCTGATCTAGCATTAAGACTGTGAAGAGTCGCCCTCACTTCACTCTCAGTGAAGTCCCGGTCAAGTTCTTCACATATGCCTCCAGTATATTCGGGGCTCTTGTCTCCTTCGTTTGGTTGTTTAAGTGGGAAATATTTGGCTGCCATGATATCTCTCTGTGTTTTATACTGGCTTTCCTGATAAACCAACTTATGTGTAACTGTTTTCTTGCTTGGCTTTGTTTTATTCTCGTTGAGCAAGTGCTTGAGGAGGTCCCAGCTACCTCCATGTTTGAGTCTGCCCTCAGCCGAGTCACAAATCTCGTCCCACTGTTGCCTCACGAGGGTTTTCGAGTGATCATAGATTTCTCTGTTTAATTCCGCTATTTGGTTCCTGAGCCTTATTTTAAATCTTTGCGTTTTCCATCTCTGCAATATAGCCTGTTTCGCCTCAGTCAACTGCACCAGTCTGCTGTCCATAGCCTCCACAATGTTTTCCTCTGTCCTGATTTCTTTAGCGACTTCTTTCACGTTCTCGCTGAGCTGGATGAGCCATGTCTTAAGCGGCTCCTGTTCGGCATCTAAATGCCCCACATTCCTTCTGTTCACCATGATTTTCCTGAACTAATTCCAATCAGTGAAGTTGAAAGTTCTAGTTTCCTGTCTCGGTATGCGTATGGTTATGTGTATGATGTAATGATCGCTGCCGAGATCCATGCGTGAATTTTCCCAATTGGCTCCTCTTGAGTTGTTTACAAAAGTAAGATCTTGTGTGGTATCGCTGCTTGTGGACGTGCCACAACGGGTGGGATACGCCGGATCAGTAAGCAAGAATAAACCTAGATTCATGGCGAGACGGAATAGCTCCTCTCCCTTCGTTTGTTTCAAGTGCATCCCTATCTGTAATAGGGAGCATTAAAGTCCCCTCCAATAATGAGCACGAAGTTTTTGGTCAACCGAAAGTACCTTGAATAAGAGTGCTCCAAACCTCTGTCTCATGTCGTTAGGACTGCTGTAAATATTCAAGCAGAAAATTCTTTACGTCTTACCTTTGTTCTTTTTAAGTATTATCTCAGCTAGAACAAACTTAGACCTGAAATGTGTAAGCTTAATATCACGCTCAATATATGGCAAACATTGGTAATGACGGTCGCCAACCCCCTCCCCATCTTTTTGTCTCTACCTACCGTTTCTACCCAGTAAGCCTAATTCCATCCGCTAAGGTTTCCTGAAGCATAATTACCTTTGGCCTTGCCCCAGATGTCCTGATCGTCTTTCGCAGCGCTGCATTTTTGTGTTGGAACCCGCGACAATTCCATTGCCGCACGTTAACTCCATAATTACTGTCCATTTTTCTTAGGTGAGGTGGCATTTCTATTACCCGCTATTTTTCTCTTTGTGATGGACCCCGACAATGAACAAATGAACTTTATACTATCCGCCTCCGATGGCAGATACTCATCGTCGTCATCCTTTCGCGCCTCCATTTTCCTAAGTCTTTTCTCCGCCGTTAGCTTCCATTTCCACAATTTGTCCACCTTAAAGTTGGTCATTTCCACTGTCTCTCTTATCGCTTTAGTTGCCTCTTTTATTTCACTGAGGGCTGAGAAGACTGAATCATCCTCGGAGCTGTTTAAAAACCGCCCTGTTTTTAGGGGCAGGGGAGCTGGATTCTGCTTAATCGTTGCTTTTGCTTGCAGGTATATCTATCTCTACTGTAGCAGGGCTCAACTGCTCCTTTTACGAAGCTATACTACCTGCCTAGTCAACTCGTCATTAGTTGTTCTTAAAGAAGTTCTTTCTTTATTTAATTGCTCTATTCTGGCGTCATTGTGACCAGCTACAGCCGCCGAGACACCCCCAGCAATACTCGCGATACCTTTCACTTTGTCAGCCCAGGTGGTTGCTGGCGTCTTCTTCTCACCAGGTATTGAGCCCCTTTGCACGAAGCGCACATGCGCTTCCTTTGGCTTCGATCGGCTTCACGCTTTCGATAGTGAACGATGCCTCGATCTGGTGCGACTCCTGCAACGTGGGCGCTCCTTGTCCTCGGGGTGATGGTTTGGCTCCAGCTGTTGCGCCTCCCACTGCACTCTTGTTGACGACCAACTCCTGTTGCGCTCTCTTCGACGGAGTCGTACGACGTAAGGGATTTAAAATCTTTGCTTGCAAAACTTGTCACCGGTAGGGTGATCGCCTTCACAAAATTTATATTTACGTACACACACATGTTCATCTTCTGGGTTGCGAGTTCCACATCCCCTGCACTGAATAAAGTCAGGTGTTGGACACATATCAGAGCGCTGTCTGACCCTTCCGCAGGTGAAGCAGACGTTGACTTGCTTCTTGTAAAGGTAGCATCTCACTACACTGGATCTATATCTGACAAAATTGGGCACTTTGAGTCGACCGAAAAGTACTATGACTGATCTCGACATCTTGATGCGTTGGCAGCCAGCGCAAGCGGGTTCAAGTGATGCAAGATATTTCTTGTTGTCATAGCTTGCGAGTCTCTAATGTCCACTTTTCGAATGACACCTTTGCATGTGCATGTGGCGCCGCTTCGTATGCATTTACTTTGTATTCCGGTTCCATAATCTTGAACCACTTGATTCTAACGTACTTCGCTGCATGTTAGAGCTCAGGTGTGCTCACTACGAATATATTTTGAGTGAGGTTTCGGGAGACAACATCTTCATGGGCCTCCTCTTCCGTTAGGCCTGATGCCTCGATGACTGCAGAACCAATCGTGGTAGGGCACACCTTGTGCAAATTGAGTCCTCCTCGAGGTCATATAATGATATTTCTGTGCTCCTCAAGCAGTTGAGGCATCCCCGAAGCTTTGATAATCCGATTCTTAACCATTCCACTGACGGCGGTCCCCTTGATTCCATGCTCTCGCTGATTAAGTGGAAATGTGATCTCCGAATCCACAGCTTTTGTACTAGCTAGTGATCTTCGGCCAGTCACTAATTGCCAGCGGAAGTCGTCCTGAGCATTGCTTCCTTCATTTACAGCAAAATCTTCATCTTCTATGTTTGTATCCGGCATGCCTGCATTCAGTAGCGCCTACTAGGCCCAACAAAGGCCCTACTCCTCACTAAGCTTAGTTCCGCTAAGCTCAACTCGGATAACAGGAGCGGAAAAAGTCCCGTAAAATTGTGAAAATACAAGCCCCACCTCCAATCTTAGTGTCAGTCGACTCGCCGTCGCTTCGCAGATCCAGTGGTGTGCTTCTTTTCGTTGTACATTCAATAATTGGTGAGCGGAGCATGCGAAAAAACGGAGCCGATGCTTCCACGTTGGCACTGCTCGCCGCTTCTCCTCAAAGCGAACACTGCATACATTCATTAGAATCACCCATACAACAAACAGGACAGCATACGTTTAAATGAAGAACAAGGTCAAACAGCATGTGAACCATCAATAAAGCAATCGATGGCTCCCTCCACAGTTCTAGTGATGGTTCTGCAACGACATCGCTGGACATTCGTTTTCGCGTGGCCCGAATGGCTAGTCACTTTCTGAAAAAGCGAAAGAGCTCGTCAATTATTTCCTCGTGGCCACCAAGAATAATGTACTTTAGAGTGTATATGCGCACGCACGCACACACACGCGCACACACTTTATATATATATATATATATATATATATATATATATAGCTGGAAAGACATCTGCGATGCAACGAAACAAATATTCCTGAAACAAATATGCACATGTTCAAAGGCGCTATTTATTATACATTTCACAATGTGTCCTAGCCTTCATTCGAGCGAATGGCAGAGCAGAACACTTCCGTTTCAAAATGTGCGGAAATACACGTGGAAAGAACATGTGTCGCCAAACGATGTATTAGTGAAAATAGAAAACAATAAAATGTATGTTTCTTGTTTTATATTGAATGGGGGGGATCTAAGAAACGGATAGAACCCAATTCGTTGGTACATGCAATGAGTCTATACAAGGCAGCCTTGTCCTCACCTTAAAGAAGAAAGCTAAATAAATAAAACAACAAAACGCGCTGTTTATGCGGTGTCGGAAAGAGAAAGACATGTCGGTTGCTGCGGCGAGGTGCGCCTAAGGCAGCGCTCTCCCCAGCCTCGAGGGATCGTCATTGTTTAAGATTAGGGGAAGCCACTCAGCTACACACCAAATGACTCAAAACAGAGCAAAAAGGACTCTGAGAGGAAAATGCAAAAATGTCTAGACGAAGCAAGGAAAGAAGTGTTGCGGTTAAGTTAAAAGGGAATTGCTTCGAACATATAAAAGCGTAGGTCTAATTGAAACGTAGAGACATGAGTTTTCCGGTGCTCTCTTTATTACCCGACGCGACGGTAATAAACCTATAAATGAGGTAGGACTCGCCAATTTCTCGGTCGTTGTGTGTGCGGCAGCCTGATTATGATGTTGTCGCTCTTAAATAATTGAAATAGTGATCCGGAAGGTTGAAACTTTTGATTGGGAAAGGTTAAAAAAGTTCTTGCTTGTGACCTATAACAAATCGAATCCGACATGTGCTTCCGTATAATCAATGCACACGGAACGAACGGTTAATTTACCGGCTACTTTTGTTCGTCAATGTATAAACCGACGTTTTCTTAAGAACGTAACTGGAACGCTTATGCATTTCTTCGCAAAGTTCTGTAATTGATATCTAGGAAAGGGTGTCACCCTGACACTTGTTCCAAGTGCATCCGCCTTGCGAACACTGCGCCTAGAATGTGCTGATTGCAATATGGGTCACAAGATAATTAGTGAGAAACCTAATAAAGTGATTTTTTATTAGTCTATTATGCACTTTAATTTTTGGTGCAAGTAATGTCCGCCTCTCCGAGTAGAGCAGCTCATGAACTTGAATTGTGCTACCTCCCACGGGCAACCTTTAAATGTTATTGAAAGTGTTCTCAGAACTGTATATATCCCAATGAAGAGGCAGAAACACTTAAACTCGCGCCCTCGGAATGCTGGTACGGGCAGAGAGAAGAAGAGGCTGAGGAAAGCAGGTGTTCTGGCGGATATTCATTTGTCTGCTTTTTCCATTTACAATGGCGCAGTCGACGAAAGCTCCGACCTAAGGTGATACAGCCTTAAGCAGTGTCATCCCGGGTGCTTCTTGTGACCTGGGAATTACATTCACGCTCCCCTGGCCCTGCTTCCGGCTACAGTTAGTACCGCGACCATCACCAGCTCTGGCTCAACGGAGGCCGTTCACGCTCCTTTGGCCATCAGTCTGACTGGCCCGAGGACAATACTGCGGCCGATGCCTCAGTGTGCTCGGATTTCGCCTCTGACTCGACGGGCTGGCCAACCGGCGGCTTGACGGACGTCATGTGAGTCATATGGATGCCGTAGCAGCAGCTCAACTCCATCACTTCGGCCACCTCCGGTTTCGTGCCTGCAACCGGACATCACCGGCTGCCTCAGAACTACCGGAATTTCACGGATTTCAGAATGACGTCTTTCTGTGGGTGCAAGCAGCCACCGTGCTCGGCGCTCGCCATGCCTTACCCTACCACACACTATATGGCTGGTTGCGGTGGTGCTGGTTGCAGCAAAGCGTGGTTTTCATGGCTATTTTTCGCCCATTCGCGTATACCTATGACCACCCCCACTAGCAGTACTCAGCAACCTCAGCTTGTGAGGTACACGACCTGGACGGGGCAGTCGCTCCCAGAGATGTCTCGACAGAGAGGCCCTAACACACACACACACGCACGCGCGCACAAACACACACACACGCACACACACACACACACGCACACACGCACGCGCACACACACGCCCACACACGCACACACACACAAGCACATAGTCATATCCGTAGCAGAACTCATACAGATTTCACTTAAGTTATTCGTGCTATTTCTAATCAACGTACAGAGCACATACGCAATCAGAGCACGCTATAACGAACGTTTTGGTAGCGTAGTGGTGAAGTGCGGGCAGTTGGTGTAGTGGCCAAAAAAATTGCTGTGCTTAAAAGAATGCTCTGTTCCCACACGCTGTGGTTATCAATGAAAGCCATGATTTTTCTTTTTGCTTGGTGTTTTTCATAAATACCGTTCTTGCTTAAGACCATTAAGAAGCAGAGACGACGCGACCGAGATGGACAGATATTCACTGGAAACGACCTGGGTCAACATAGTTTTGCGCTGCGTAATGACAAACGCCACGGGCTATGACAAAGGTATTACTACTATATAATCATCACGACGGTATTAACTGGATTTGTTGAGATCCCGACGGAAAGTGAGATTGAACAGCGGTCGCTATCAACAGCCTTTTGAAATGCTGGCCTGGAACAGTTTCACTAGCGACGCTCATTTGCTGCCGCTTTCCTATACCCATCTGTACCATATATAGGCCTCAGCTTCTCGTCATGGGACACGTCATTGAAACGCCGACATAAAGACTATGACAATCCTGCCAACGACAAATTGGGTCAGTGGTGGAAGTTATGGAAGGAACTACTCAACATTGTTCGCAATGCTAAGCCTTTGCAGGTTAGTCAAAGTCAACTGATATCTGCTTATTAGGCATTGCTTTGCGTTTGGCGCATCTGCAATTGCAGCTACATTTTCTGCATTTTTGTTCCGTTGAAATTTATTTATGGCTTCTGTGCTGTATCATGGCATCTCTGAATCATGTCTAGCCTGCAGTGAGTTGCTTCTAGATAAATGGGCGTATCCGCTTGCTGTTAATTTCCTTCGAAGCGAATGGCGATGCCTCTCAGAGGACATGTAAATGTCATACTTGTCTTGTTCTGCTGCACGAATTACGGAGGATGCAAGTGGAAACTTTCAGCCTGAGAAGTCACTCGTAAAAAAGCTAATTGAAATCAATGGAAAGTTGACACATTTTGCAACAATTCACAGCAAAGTTCACGCCATCATCTTTATTCAGGAAACATACGGCGCAATGGAGCACTCTATTATGCATCTGTCTGAGCAATAAGGCATGGTATTTGTAGCAAGGAAGAGGTCGTTTGCGGAAATTGTAACGTTTAAGAAAACCATCGAAATTGTGGAATCATCTCTTGTCAGCCAAGATGTTTCGGAAGTAAGCAAACAAGTAAACTCTCTCACAAAATATAGTGGACAACAAAATGTGGTAATTTAGGGGTCACTGTCATATTTGACAGTGAATATTTGCTCAATAAGGAAAATTAGCAGGTAAGTAAACTCAATCTTGCTGAACTGACCCTTATCGGTATTTAAGGCCTGCACAAACTGCCAGCCAAACCAGACAAAAGCTCTGTAGTGCAAGTATGTTTCGTGTCCGATGTGACGCGCTATGACATGATGATAAAGATAGATGAACTCAGAAATGCTAAATTGACAATATCAGCGAAAAATAATGGCACTCAGGGGCAATTGTTGAACTTTCCTAAACCTCAGGTATACAACGTTCCAGTTCAATCTCATTCCCATTGCTACTATTTAATCCGGGGTACGAGTTTACGAACGAGCTTTGAAAGGATGTGAACTCAACAAAAAAAGACATGACCACTGTTTTGAAAATCTCCACACAAGAATAACATTTCGCCAATTTCTTGCTTACTGTTAATCAGTTTTGCAGTCATAGCCCCCTCCCCCCCTTATACCAGCAAGAAAGTCGAAAATAACGTGGCCAGGTGTATAGCGTAATGGCACCTCAATGAAGCTCCCTATGATTTTACAGTCGACCGATTTAGAACACCGTTATGAAGGACATTTAACTGTAATATTTTTCTTGGGTTGTAGGTGGCACACCACAATTTGATTGTCAGTCTCGCTACAGGGGACGACTTCGGCATAATTTTGACAACCAGAAGATCTTTACGGTGCCCCCGATTTATGGGACAGGGGCGCTTTTGCATTTCGGCCCTATTGAAATGCTCACGAGGGTTTCGACGGGAACTTGGGGCGTAGGCTCCTTTCCCAAGTGTATCATCCCTGAAGAAAGCCGATCATCACGCCTGGGTACAGTTGTGCACATTTTTCGTTCCGATCTTTTGTTCAGATTCTGTTCTGTTTGGTTTTGCGCCAAGTGTCTCAGCACGCCGTATGTTTCACTTTTAATGGTTGGTTGATTGTTTTTTTCATTCTGTCGTTTTCGTTGGCTTTTGTCCCTTATAGCATCGATCACGTTAATATTGTTTTAACCTGGTTTCTTAGATACCATCGCGCTTTTTCATTCCCTCTCTTCTCGCCAACACTTCGGTTAGAGTTAAGACATCCACCGTCTTCCTTTCTTTTGGCCGCTCAATGTTTGTGCGTACAATAGATTGGATAACGTTTCTCCCCCGTGTTTACTCGCGACAGCAGTATCTGCATTATCAGCACATGCATTATCTCACAACTTTACCTCCTAAAACCAAGGGTCCCTACTGTGACGACGAAACCGCTACTATGACTGAGATACAGATGGTGCCTTCACGTGAAACATGCGGAGCCACCAAATCGTCCGCTGACACGTCCATCTATTTGTCTAATCACGCATAAAAATCAGCCCAGTAACACACTTCCAGCGCTGCAGTCCCCGCTTGATGTATTCGTGACGTTATACGTAGGCGGATCCGCCATCGACTTCCACATCAGTATATCTGAACACCACGAATCAAACCTCATCCACAGTGACTTAATGAGTCGAAAGGACCCTTTCGTCGATTACCCAGGCGCACAAAGATTTTGGAGCAAGATACAAAGCACTGCTCCCTTTTGCGCATTCTTCATGATCCACTGCAGCTTTTCGCAAGATTTCGCACCATGTTGCCAGATCCAAGCATACTCAAGGATGTCCTGAACACCACAATAAGGGATGACCTCTAAAACGATGGTATTGTGTCTGTCCTGTTTTCATCTTTCCAATCTCGGCATTTTGTTTGTTTCAACCACAATAGCCGTTGTACAGAAGCTGTAAATAATTAGTAAATGCTCACGGTAACACTGCACACATGTTCAAGACATCGTCGTTGCATCATTGTCATTCAAGTCGCTTTTATACATGCATTTCTATACCCTGACGGTATGGCAACGTCCCCATCGTCATAGCGTTGTGTAGTGATCATCGCCGTCATTCAGCTTCACCATCTGTTTGCTGACTTCCGGTGCCTTTGTCATTCTAGTGTCATCCTTTCAGGACCATATTATCTGCTTCACTACATCGTCGCCTTTCAGGCGTCATTTGACTTAATGCTCATGGCCGACAATCGAAAACCATTGCCAAAATAAAGTGGAATTATACTTCCTCCTGCATATCTCACAATTAGCTGAAGCAACTGGTCTCAGCTGACCACTACACATGTGAAATACAACTGATTCAGCAACATGGAGCGTCGCTAAATTGCATGGATGCTAATTGCACTACCGCCGGCAGTGATGGTGAGGTATATTCTGCAGTAATTTTCAAATGAATTGGGAATGGTTGATCACTCTTGGTTGGACAGCCGCTGCTTCTTCTTCCCGAGAAACAGCATCTTGCAAATTACAATGCAACAGCATGCCAATGGAAACTTCTGCGCTGTTGTCTTTCATGGTTTCTATGCTTGGATACGCACCAGCAATGTATGCTCTGCCAAAGAAAATCGGTCGATAATTCTATCAATTTGCTTGTTATTGAAAATGATCATTTGCTCATTCATACCTTGTCTCGTTTTGATTTTTTTTATGTGTTCTATGAGAATTCTTTATTATTTGGTGTATTCCATCTGAATTCTCATTTCTGTTAAAACTTGTATTTTCTAATTTATGGTTTAAGTTCATGCCCGCATGAAGTTTCTTTCTTTATTTATTTAAGACACTTTTAAGGCCCGAAGGCATTACTGAAAGGAGTGGGTGAGCAAAACAAAAAAACTATGCAAGATACAAACACGTATTCAACGTGGCGGTAATTAATCCTGGTTGTGCAGGTGTCGGTATCCAGGATCGCTGCAACGGTAGCGGGAAGGTGGTTCCAATATTTGCTTGTGCTAGGAGGAATGCATAACCACAAAGTTTAGTACGTAAAGAGGGCGCACGAAGTTTGAAATTGTGGTCAGAGCGAGATTATATGTATGACGGCTGGGTAATAAGCTGTTCTTTCAACAAAGGGATTTGGTGTTACATTTTATGGAAAAGCGAAAGGCGGAAGCATCTACGACGGAAAGAAAGTTCTCGCAAGTTAAGTGTTGCTTTCACTGAGGTAACGCTAGTATATCGGGAGTGATTTGATAAGAGGAAACACGCTGTATATTTTTGAATGGCTTCTATGCCGTTTACGAGTGTAGCGCTAGCGGGGTCCCAAATGGCGCATGCGTATTCTAGTTTGGAGCGAACTAATGTTTTGTAGAGAGTTAGTTTCAGAGACGATGGTGCAGATGAGAAGTTTTAGCGCAAATAGCACAACATGCGATTGGCATTGCTACATATAATGTCGACATGCATGTGCCAGGAAAGGTTGCTGGTGATGTTTAGTACAGGGTATTTGTACTATGAAACAACTGATAGAGGGCTATTATTGAGTAAATATGTATGCAGACCAGTAGCACTGGTACGATGTGATACGCGCACGCATTTAAATTTGCTTAAGTTCAGCTCGATAGGCCACTTGTTACACTGCAACAAACGTTATTAATGTCGTCTTGAAGTTTGCGAGCATCATTGAAGTCAGTAATTTTATGATATAGAACACAATCTTCAGCAAAAAACGTAACAGTTGAAAATTTCACACAGGAATCAAGATCAATAATATAGATTATAAGAAGTTGAGGACCTAGAACCGACCCTTGCGGCACGCCTGACGTTACCGCGAGGGGCGCAGACGACGAATGGTTCGCGATTACGTATTGTGTTCTATTGAAAGAAAGTTTTTAATGCAGTCCAGTACTAGCCGGTCAATGTTAAGAAGACTAAGTTTATGGATTAGTAGGTTATGGGATACGGTATCGAAGGCTTTAGCAAAATTAATAAAGATGCAATCGGTGTCAAATCCTAAGTCGATGTTGGAAAAGAGGTCGTTAGTAAAGCAAGCTAGTTGCCTTTCGCAGGAGGACGATTTCCTAAAGCCATGCTGACTATTATTCAAAAAAGTGTTCGTCTCAAGAAAATCAATTATGTGGGAATATATTATATGCTCCAGAACCTTACAGGCAATGCTCGTTAGTGATAGCGGATTGTAGTTTTCGGGACAATGTGTATTACCTGATTTGTGAATAGGAACCACCTTCCCCATCATCCAGTTGCTTGGCAGTGATGAGCAATGTAATGATCGTTGGAATATCCTAGAAAGAATTATTGATGAATATAAATCAGTACATTTGAGTATTTTAATTAATTCCACCTGAACCGACAGACGAAGATATTTTCAAATTACCGATTGGTGTTCTAATGCCCACCCAGTCTGTAAGAATTGAATCCATTGGGGTATCATAAACTTTCATTGAAGGCAGCAAAAGTATAGGTGCAGCGTAATGAAAAAAGGGAGCAAAGACATTATTCAAAATTGTGCAACACTGATCACTTTGAACAGGGGCGTTAGATTGGGACAATTGTATTGTGGCTGGTGTATTACCACGAAAAACATTGTTGGGTTGACATGTAAGTATGATGGTAATGAAATGTTGAAAAAGGTTTGTTTAGGCTGCGAAATGGCGCTACAATATTCATCGTTAATGCATGCGTTAAGTAATTCGGACCAAGGAATCGTCTTGTGTGTTTTTTTTTTGCGAAACGAAACAACCGTTTTTTCTTGTTCCGAAGACGGCACAAGGCGGCCGTAAACCAAGGCGGCTGGGGATTACAGTGTACTTTTCGTTGGGGAACGTATTTTCGAATTAGGAATAACATTTTGCATTTATAAAGGGACCGTTTTTGTTAAAGTTTTCGTTGATTGAAATCGGGCATCATTGCATCCATAAAATGGTCGATTTCTTGCGTAATTGCGGGAATATCTGCTTTGAAATAACCGCGAATTCTCTTAACCTTGTTTGTGCAAGAAAAGCGTGTTCTTAAATCAAACTGCAGCAATGAATTATCACTTATCCTAGGAAGATAAGTTAAGAAGAAAACTAGGTAGGAGGTAGTAGACAGCCCTAGGTTAGGTGCGGTGGAAGATGTTGGAGTGGCTCGGGTTGGTTTGTGGACCAGCTGTGTTAGGTTGAAGTCAAAGCACAAATTTAAGAATTCGATAGACTCGGCTCAAGTACGCTTAAAATTAACACAGTCAGTCTCCCATATTACATCTGGAAAATTATAGTCCCCCAGAACAAATGCCCGAGTGTTCGGAATCATAATAATCAACTTGTTGAGGATATTATGGAAATCTGCACAAAATGTAGAGGACAAATTCGGAGGCCTATATTATGCACAGAATATAAAGTGACGGTCTAAAATGCTCACGCGCACACAGACTAATTCGTGAGGTGATGCAATGTCAATAACAGATAAAATTAGGTTATCTTTGATGCCAATCAAAACGCGTCCTCCTGACCGGATAGCGCGGTCGCACTTGTAGATGTTATAAGCATTTTCACAGTCGAATATTTCACTGTTCTTTTTCTTCGCGGAAATCCAAGTTTCAGTAAGGACAATGATGTCAGCGGAGCAAAAATCGATAGTTGAAGATAAAGCTGTTCGCCTCTTGGAACAGCTACGCAGATTAGTGAAAAGAACAGACACCTTATTTTGACAGTCAACTTGATAGCTATGCAGAATGAGAGGAAGGATCGTTGTGTGCAGGGCGTCGTTGAGGATGCATGGATTTGGCTACATGGTGCGAAATGGTGAGAAAAGGTGCGATGAAACAGGACCAATGGACAAAGAAGCAGTGTTTTCTATCTGGCTCCAAAATGTTGAACGCTTGGAAACCACGGAAGTGTCTGTTGCAGTCGTCACATCACTGTGGTAGAGGTCCGATTCGTGGTGTTCATATATGTTGACGTGTAAATAGATGGTGGGTCCGCCTACGTATAACGTCACGAATACGTCGGACGAACTCTGTAGCGTTGGCGGTGTGTTATTAAGCTGTTTTTGAAGCGTGAGTAGACGACTAGGCGGACGTGTTGGTGATGGATTTGGTGGCTCCGCATGTTTCGCGTGAAGCCGCCATCTGTATCTCAGTCACAGTAGTAGTTTTGCTTGCAGGCCCTCGGATTTAGGACGGAAAGTTGTGAGATGATGCATGTGACGTGCGTTCTGCCTACGTTGTAGGATCGTTCTAGGTGGCATTTGGTATCGGAGTTTATGGCTTCACAACAACAGTAAATCATGTGACGCAGCTGAGTGGCAGAATGTTGAATCTCGAAAGCTAATTCAAGCATCATATTGGTCATTCTAAGGAGAGAATTGCGAAAAGTGGTAAACCGAAAATTCAATTTTGCAGTCCGCTACCGGTAAACATCGGGAATGCAGCGCGTAGGGTCGGTTGCGTTGCGATGGACAGAGGAGGTGTGATGTTCTGCGCATGCGCATTGGGAATTGAGTGGCCAAGGGAAGAAAGTGAGAGCATTGATGATGGCAAAGTCGCGCTGCAGTAAGCGTCATTGCAGATTCCGAGCGGGTAATAGTCTCCAAAGAAGCACGCAAAGTGATATAGTGGCGGATTCATGACCTTATGATTATTTCATGAAGGTGTTTGCACCTCTGCGCCATAGAGATGTTGCTAAACAATCACAGACGAATGTTCCGGATGTTTATCTCACGTTCGTTGTAATAGCGCAGTATCGCTGTCATTTATCAAACTTTGGTTTGTGGAGTCCACGTGAATATCGGCTGTTAAATTTTTACTTAGCAAGCTTATGAACTTCGGCATGAATACTTTGATTTTTGAAGCCTATCAAGGACCATTGTTAAGAGCCCCACTGTACAGGAATCGAGAATAGTTTAGTGGTTAGAATAAGGTATAAGCTAAAAAGCATAGTTTTCAACACTATAAAACAGTAATTCTCGTTGTACCCTTGTTAAAACTTTATATAGAACTGGTTTCATCAATTTGTTTCACGTCTGGAACATTGGCGTCCGGAGGTATCAGGCGCAACGCGTCTCTCTAATGTGCAATCACATTTTTGTGTCCGACTGGTTCTTCCATCTGATTTATTTACAAAATTTAACAAGTCCTGTAGGCTTGCCTGCACGCAATATTTGCCTGCCAATATTATGTTGTTACATGATGTATAAAAGACACAGACGTTTTGAATTATTATCCGCCTTGGAGCTGCGCCGCTTTCCGGATCGAATCTTTCCCACACGTAAGTAGACAGCGGAAAATATTCTGTTTGCTTTCTCCTCAAACAATATACTAGGGTTTAGATATCCTTTTATTTGGGGTATGGTTAAGCGCTACGTAACTTTGGCGAGGGTATCGAGTTGTTCCTAAGCCTGTCCAATCAATATCAGGCGGACTCTTGTATCTTTCAAATATCACCTGACGAAGACACATAAATGAAAATTATTAGGGGAACGTAATTAGTGTAGATAGTAGTGGTCCCGCTGAATTATTGCAACTGAAAAAACGCTACACTGCTTGCGAACAAGAAAAGACATGCGTCGCCAGGAAGCCCAGCCAGGGAAAAGAAGGTTTTTGGGGCAACCACCAGAACATAGCGAACCAGAGCTTCCCGCAACTTGCTGTAGGTCGCAGGGCCCAAATAAAACGAAGAAATAGTAAGATGTTCAGCTTCTTCTAAGGCAGCATCACGGAGGAAATCTTCTCAGTTTGAAAAAGAACGTTCCAAGGAACCCCACAATATCCTATTGGGAACGCCGCCATAGACAGCAGATATGGGTACATTTTCCAATTCTGTAAGCTCTTTACACTTGAGCTTCAGATTTCTCTAGCTAAAATGAGCACAAGGTGCGCTCAGAAAAAAACAGGCGCGCACTGCATGTGGCTACGGTAAATACTGGTCAGTTTTTGGACTCCTCCTGTGTAGCAGTTCTCACTCCATGGCATCACCAGAACCATAAATCGAGCACCTTGGAAGACCTTACTGTTTACATTAGAGTCAGCTATGTATCGGAAGTGGTTAAGCAATTTTGTGATTTGACGAGATTGTTTTGCGTCGTAGACAACAGCTTGTTGAAAGAAAACTTACGGCAAAAGTCGCTCCTATATATGATGACTAGTCGAAGCATCTGTTTCTCTTTGCTGTACTTCACGAACGCCTCGGCTTGGATGAATTAATGGTTTCCTATTAATCGCATCATTCATGCAAATTATTCAGTGAAGGTAAGCCCATTGTTTCGCGGTATAATATATTAATAGTGTGCTCCTTAGATAGATAATCCGTTGTAATGGAAATCTACGCAGAAGAAAACAGACAGAAGTGAACCTGGCACTTTGTTTCAGACTGCTTGACGATATTGTGTCACTATTGCAGCACCACGAGCAACATGATGTATACATCACAAATGTTTTACAAGACCATCTCGCGCGCACTTTCTGAATGCGGAGATAGGGCAGTAACAGTGGTCTATCACAAAATAACCGACGGCTGCCCTTTGCAAATTCTGCATGAACTCGTCGCCATAGAGAACCCCGAATTATTTTACAACAGGTCCGATGGAACGCTATACGGAGTTGTGCATGTTGGTTGGCAGAACAATGCCATTGTGCCAGTTGCGTCCCCTTTGCCATGAGCCACTTGGCAATGTAATACGTTATTCACGGTCAAAAGAAAAGAAAGTAGATTTCCTCCGCTCCATCTTGTCAAGACGTGTTAGATGGGCTTCTAAGAAGCTACAGCCCCATGCTGCGCCATATGTGGTGTTCGAATCTCGCTGGTGGCACTCTCGACATGACTATCATCGCCACTTGAAAACCATAATTTTTCTTCACCTGCAGCAGAAGCTCACCGCCCACCCTGAGAAAGAGACCAATACCTCGTACATGTCATACGAGGCAGGTGCATGCTTTGGCCAAAGAACACTGCAAGCTAATGCCACGAATTCAAGAAGCGACTGCTCAATAACTACTTTTCTGCTTACCACGAACTGTAAGTGAAGCGTTAGGGCTTCGTGATGTGAGTATAACCCTTTGAGCTTCAAACTATCATATCCCGCAGGGAAAATTTTAAAACTTGGATGTATTGGTTTTTAGGTGTCCAGATTGCGACGAAAAAAAATCGACCTCTCCTGGACCATTAGGTTGCGAAATTGGGTCGCGCCCTCATATAGACACATCGTGAATCAATACCAACTTCTTTTCGCACGATTGCTTTGACACTTGACAGACAGGAAGAACATTATTGCATCGACGGGTTCACAGGCTCTGATATTAGAAGAATCAATCGTTTTCAGCAACGATAAACAGGAACACATTGCCTCTCAGGCAGTGGCTCAAGTTTTTGTCATACGCTTCTCGTAATCGCACCGCCACAAAAAAAAAGCGACAGGATTTGCTAATGCTAGTGGTCCGTCCCATCGTACCTCATAAAATCACGGCACGTTTAGGGCAAGGATATTCTCTTAAAATGAACTATTCAGGAATTACATTCAAAGAAACACAATGCTAGATGGCCTGCGCAGAAAAAGTTCCCGGCTACCAGAACAACTGCCCAGGCTGCTTCTGCAGACAAGCTTCGTCAGAGTGAAAATATATTCATTTGGCATCAAACTAGTATTCACTGATATCGGGACCACCAGTCTAGGACGTGACATAATTGCCACACCGAAGTCGTTCGTTTCATTCTCCGGAAACGTTAGTGTTTACGGTGTTCGAGATGAAACAGTGCGTACGGCGATCTTTTACCACAATCGAAAATTGCCGTCGCTCGAAATTCTCATGAACACAAAAACAAAGGTTTAATTTTTCGACAATCAACCAGATGACGCAAAAAGTCCAAAACATGAAAGAAGTTTCAAGTTTTGGCGCGCTGTTTATGGGTTGCCGGTGTGGTAAAAAATTGTGAGTCTCTGTGTATCCGTATGGAGATGCGTTAAACCTATACTTTAAACCTATTTAGTAAAAGAACCATGAGAATCGGTTAAATTTTTTTCAAAATAACTAGCTATTTCGTTACATAAAGCAGGGGTCCTTAACTCTCCTGAGCCATTGCGGCCGTTGTAAAAGATAAATTTGATCAGCGACAGACCCGACCTTTCGTAAAACATAAAGTCGTCTGTCTTGAAACACCTTTTTCTTCAATAAACGAGAAGAAAGGGGTTAACCGAGGAGCCCGATTTTTTATTAGTCACGTCATAAGAAGCCAACAAATACTGACACCCAGGACAACATAGGGGAAATTACTTGAGCCAAATAAAAGAAAAGAAATAAAAGAAATTGAAGCGAGTGAAAAAATAATTTTCCGCAGTTGGGAAAACTTACTGAAAACACTAGTGTTTCGTCGCTGTATATCAGGTGACACATGAGAGACTAAACCTTGGAAGCCCAAAACGTGGAAGCCCAAAAGATTGACAAACCAGCGAATCACACATGCGGGTTCACACCATTGCAACCAATAGTACAAAAATTTTCATGACGGACATGGCATTGGTCAAAACAGTGACACAATCTACAATGGGTGAGGGTATAGGTGTCCACAAAGACACGCGTCATCTCCCCCTCCTCTACGTTAGGCTCCGAGTAATGGCTTCGATGTCCTCCGGCGCTGGAGGCCTGGCTCAAGCTTGCACTGGTAACCATAGCTTGCCCGTGTGGTTTCTCTGTGTCTACGAACGAGCCCTCGGACTACACATCTTTTGCAAGAAGCCGCCATGCAAGCACCCCCCTCCCCCCTCCCCCCCCCCCAAGAATGCTCCCACGAGGTCACGGCTTATTGAAGACGTGTGCCTGACAGTAGGCTGCCCTGCCAGCACTAAGAAAACTTAGTCCCTCGAACAAATGTGGTGTGGCTCGCTTGAACTCTCTCAACACAGTTACTCGGACCTGATGGTGATCGCACACAAAAGCATTCTTCGGTCGCAGCCGGCTAAGTGGTCTTCAAAATATTGCGGTTTTCACAAGGCATTCTCAAAATGTGCACGTGGATGCCACACAATGACTCTGAAACCGGATGGCCACATGTCCCGTCAATCAGTTTCCGTGACTACGCTTGCCCGCGTGTGGGCGAGGCCCACAAACGAAGCGCGGTCGCGACCGAGAATGTCACCGGGACATATGGGAAGCACGTGGACGTTAGCAGCGGAGGCGACTTCAAGCGCACCCCTTCCTCTTCTCGTTCGTCTCCCCGTGAGCTTCCCCTTCAGCTCTAACCGCCATCCCTTTGTTCCGAGAGAGGGTGCACACTTCGCGGCTCTTCTGCGACGCAACAATTAAGCCGCATTTCTTTCCATGCGTGGTGGCTCGTCCGTCCCTTGTTTGCGGAGCTGACCCGCGTCCTTCGTTTGCGGCAATTGGCTGATACAGCAGCGTGTGAAATCCCCCTTCGTTTTGTTGTACTTGGATGACGTGGGCCACACAACAACAGCCACACCAACTCCATATACCTCTTTCTGACTACGACCACGCGTGGGGTCGTAAGACAGTTCATACAATTTACTGAAACGAGTCATTGCTGTCGAGGCAGAACCTTACTGCTCTGGTGCCCAAGCGGGCGAAAGTGTGTATCATCCAGTCTTAGTAGCCGCGATCATGAGACATGGAACTTCCGGCTCAGTTGCGGCTAGCTGGTTGTCTCATGCTCCTAATAAGAGGATTGCCAGCGAGGACGATTATTATGATGCAGAGCAGGAGGTACCATACATACCATGAGGATGTGTTCTCGCTGCGGCATGTTGCCAGAGACGTACAAGCGTGCCTTCAACTTGAGGAAACATACGGAGCTCTTGATCCGCCACTGCAGCTTAGTGGCTAACGCATTGTGCTGCTGAGCTCGAGGTCGTGAATTTAATCCCTGCCGCATCAAAAAACTAAATTATAGGATTTTGCGTTCCAGAAAAACAGTCTGATTATGAGGTACGTCGCAGCAGGGGACTCCGGAAATCAGGACCACCTGGGGTTCCCTAACGTGCACATAAATCTAAGTATGCTGGTGTTTTGTCATTTCTCCCCCATCAAGCTGCCGTCGCCATGGCGGGGATTCAATCCCAAGACCTCGTGACCTGGCGCGTAAGCCACATTATTTAACGTAAATTAAAGAGACAACAACGCTCGAGAAAATATATTTTTATTGAAGTGAAGAAGCCCAGGTGGTCAATCCTAATCCGGCTATGCCCAACTACGGCGTGCCTGGTAATCAGGCAGCCGTAATAATCCGTAAAACACTATACTGAGAGAAACAGAGAGAGAACACGCAAGGAGAGGGAAGGTAGGGAGGTGAACTACACTAGCGTCCGGTTTGCGACCCTAAACTGGAGGGCAGGAAAGGGCGAACAGAAGGAAGAAAACAGCTCAAGAGCGAGCACTGTATGTGCACGGCACACTATTGGTAGCTAAGCACGGTGATACCGAAGTTGAAACAGCTGTTAAAGTGTGTTGTGCCCCGCAGATATCTTCCGATGTAATCATTCAAACAAAACATATCATGGTGACCGGCAAGGGAAGAAGACTACTACCTTCGAATTCAATTGTGGTTCTTCCCTATAGCATGTGATGTGCGTTCAACTCAACCGGGATGAGTGAGAGGCGTATAAGTGATAATAGATATCCAATGAATATTCACGCGGTCAGGCTTCGCGGTCATATGTGAGGGACATGTGATGACTCGAGGGTGCAGCTCATCAGGGTGTTATCTGGCACAAGGGCCGTCGTGTCGACGTCAACCTTGTGCAGACGTTCTATTTGATTGTCTCATCTCTGTACATTAAGCAGGATGTGCAGGCGATAGAAATTTTATTACTGGCAGCGTTTTTGAAACAACCTGCGGTTCATTGTACTTTAGCGCTTCATATTTTTTTTATTGTTGTCTAGTTCGTTTTCGTTCGAAGATCACTGCGACCGGTAATACCAGTGTCGCCTTGTCTATACACGGATGCTTAGATTTTATTGAAAGAATTTTCGCTGTATTGTTTGTTCGACCAATTCATAGGCAGCACACGTGGCAACTACATTGGTGAGGAGGGTGGGAGCGCTTTCGATGGGCGTAATTTTCACCAACGGCTTTCCTGGATCTGGAGCATCTCAGGTCTCGCCCTGCTGCCCATGTTCTACCCGCACCTGGCAGTCCCGCTGTTGCGTGGCTACAATGGATCCGCATCATCCAGAACTTCCTGCTCGTTTCGGGTGCCTCGGACTGCATCCGGGTTCGTCGCAAGGCCCTCCTACTTCATAGACTCGGCTTACTAGTCACGTTGTTAGCGCTGCCGTTTATCCCAGCACAATGCGGCCTCATTTCGCTGTCCCTTCAAAAGCAAGCGTTGTCATTGTTGTGGCATCACCGTCACTGCCGCCATGTTTGGAACAAATGAGACGTTGCACCGGTTCGTGAGGTAAAAAGCGAAAATCTATCTACCAAGGAAGTTCTGAGCATTCTGGCTGTGACGACAGCTCTCACCCTGCAATTCATGGTATTGTGGAAATTGGTCGTACGCATATACCTTCTCTCGTAGATTCGGAATCACTTTCTATTCTAGATCATGCCTATTTTAGATAGCATTTCGAAGAACAGGTGCTTTTTGCCTTTAGAGTTAGGCCAGTATACAATTGAAAGTGGTAAATTCCAGTTCATGGTTGTTTCTTCGCCGACGTCACATAGAAGGACTGCGCAACATGCATTCTTTTTTATGTGGTGGAACAAGGCACCTCCGTCTTGGACGTTAGTGCAATCAAGGCACTTGGTCTGCATACTGATGGCTCGTCGATGCGATCGATGCCTTGCAACAACAGCGCGAACTACTAATGCTCGAAAGGCGCCGTTCTGTCACCACGGAGGCCCAGCAGCTCAATAAATTGCCAACGTAAATAGTTCGAGAGTTTCGAACTATCTTTCATCCAGGGCTTGGACTCGCGATTCATAGTGGAATCGGTTGCATGAAAGCTTAGCTGGCTTCCGTTCTCACTGCGGGCAGTGCTCTCGGAAGAACTCCAACGGTTGGTTATATTGATGTGATAGAGCATGTGGAGGCATCGGAACGGGTGTTCCGAATTGTAATGGGCAAAAAGAAAGAGGGAGGCCTTCGTCTGTGTAGACCTTCAATAGGGAAACAAAGCCGTTGTATCAGACAGCTTTACTATAAAATGGCGAGTTGGGCTACTTGGTTGACGTTCATGTTTGAGTTAGACTGAAGCGCACGCAAGACACACACTCGCTTAAGCTGTGCTGTGGGCTGTCCTGTCTCCATATTTATGTCCGCGGTTTGCTGTCCCTTAATCTAACTCAGATATGAACATCAGCCCACTAGCCCAATTCATCCTAGTGCAATATATTTTCACTTCGCAGGGCTCTTCACAAGCAAACAAGCGATGTTCTGTCTACTTCAATTCTGTGTCTACGTATGTGGTGCGCTTGAGTCTAACTCAGACACAGACACCTTACCGATGCTTCATAGAGAATAGATATAGCACAGCCTAGTACGGGCAACACATTTTATAGCCTTGAGCTCGCAGTCGCTTACCAGTGGGTCTCCCTTCTGAAAGAGCCGCGATTTATATGCATTTGTAACCAAAGGGGGTCTCTTTCGTTTTAAATGAGCGTGTTTAGGGCTGGCTTCCGCGCCCTCTGCATTTCAGAGTATGATGACAAAAATTCTACAGAGATGTAGCGGCGTACTACTTTATATTGATGATATTATTTTCTTCCGGAAGAGCAGACTTAACGAACTTGCCGCAGTACGAGGCCTCATTAAAAAGGCAGGACCTAAACCGAACAAGAAATCTGTCATCGGCAGACAGAACTTCCGATTTTGGGCCACATGGTAACAGGAAGCGGTATTGTTGCGCTGAATAAAAAGGTCGCCTCCATCCAGGATACTCCGGCGCCAACAGATTCAGTCGGACTTCGATTGTTCTTTGGGCTGGTAGAATAGAACGGCAGATTTTCACCCAACAATGCCGACATTTTCGAGCCAATCTGTGTTATTCTAAGAAAAGGGCGGTCATTTGCTTGATCTGATGAGGTAGACGCCCGATTCCAGAAGGGCAACTAGGCAGTTGCCTCCAGCACCATAGTGGGAATGTTCGATGCACCCCTTCTATTTGCCCTTTCCACTAACTCTTCCGAATGCGTGGTTATAGCGGTTTTACAGCAGGTGAGTGGATATGTATTACACACTGTCGCCTTCACGCCTCAAGTTCTTTCATCGTTAGAGAGGAAATATTCAGTAAGACAACGGAACGCGGTTTTGGGCCCGCGTGAGGTGGTACGGTACCTGTGGGGTCCTCATCTCATGCTGCTGACTAAACACCAAGCCTTGGTAACTAAAGGACCAGGAAAGTGCCCATTGCGTTTAGCACTATGGGCAAAGCGCCTATTACGGTAAAACTATACAGTGAAATAATGCATGGGGTTGAAAATCTAGTGGCGGATGCCCTTTCACGTCTCCCCGCGTCACCATCACAGGAAGAATAAACTTTGTTAGACTAAGCTGTATCAGTTCTCCAAATCGCTTGTTGCATAACCAGAGAACATTTTTGCAGATAGACGAAAAACAGCACATCGCAACACAGTATGGCCTTTATACAGAACTCGTGACCAGGGGTGCTATGCAGGATGCGCCGAGTTTCTCGTTCACCCGAGTTTTACCCGAGTTTGCTCGACGGCACTCAGTGAACGGAGATAGCGCAGAACGCGCAAAAGCTACAGGCAAAAAATTATGCAGACAGAAAGCCGCGTATGACAACATCAGCGCACCCTGCGCGGCACGCTGCTTCCACGTTTCAAGCGCAGGAGGCTCCACAACGAAACGCGCCAGCGCCGCGTATTGTTACCAACGGATTATCGCAACTTAGCAATACTGTGACTGTCGCGCTGTCTGTCTGCACACTTGCCGTGAGCCGCTTGCTACGCCTTTCCCGGGCGCGTCAAGGGCGTGCCTCCTCTTTCGGCAGCTATCTTTCTATCCTCCATCGAATGCGAACAGGGTACATGCGGCGCATTCTTGCACCTACGCTTTCGCTCAAACGAATACGTTAAAATACAGGAAATAAGATAACGAACATTTTTATTTCTTTAAGTGTCTGTTTTTCGTTTTGAATGCTAGAAATTTGTGATGACAAACGGAGATAAAGCAAATCATTAAATTTTGCACTTCTTGTCGCGAGTGGCGACAGTCAGGCGAAAGTTTAGAAGCGGACATTGAAGCGGGTCGTACGCACGAGGCAGTTCATACAGTGAGAAGTCGCCTAGAGGCGCTACAGTGCTATTCTCAATAATGTCAGTGATCACCACTCTTTCTCCATTAGGGGAATAGAAACGCAGCGCCGTGGTACGGCTGTTCATAGCAGGCGCCTTAAGGCCTCCACTTTAACAACTAAAAATGACACACTAGTCATAAATGCGGGAGCAACGGCTGTCGATGCAAAATGGCGGCACGTAGTGCCCGTAGTGACGCAGTTTAGTGAAAATGTACCAGTTTATCTTTGTGCGCGAAGCCTCGGCGATGCATTGCGTAGAAGTGCGTGCTTCCCATCGACACAATTCATCGCTTGTCATCGCTTGCCCAGTGAAAGTGCCTCTGAGCGCATGTACGCAGTATTTGAGTGTTTTGTGCGCACCAAGGTGCTTGCGGATTACTTATGCTGGAGCCAGCAGCGATCGCAGAAGGATATCGTAACGACACCGCAGCAATCGCATTTTGGCAGGTGAGGGCCCTTGTGTTCGGTTATAAAATGAGACTTCGAACTGAGGAAGGTGTTGGAAATGTTGAGTGCGCAGTGCTTGTGATCAAGAAATGCCATTGCGCTGGGTCTAGAAGAGCGAGCGATTTCCGGACGCTGATCGTGTTTACGACGTTGTGGCTCCGAGACATCACCGATGACAGAGCAGCCATCTGAAACGACTGCTGCGATACGCACTCCTCAGCATCGTCGTCACCCTCGGCACATCGACGCCTTGCAAGCAGCTACAGTGACGTGCCGATAATTATTTACTGTGCGCTACGTCGCCACAATGCAGGCAATGAAACCGTGCTGTGGGGCCCTCTCAGCCCGAGAAGATATATGCATGAGCCAGCGACAGTCAACGCTCTGTTTTTGATAGTAGTGCGCAGTACATCACCGATGACAGTGTGTTGTGCGTGTTTTATGTCGGTGGTGAATATTGTTGATGCCTCTCAGCTCGGCACCGCGTCGCTGTTGCCGAAAAATAAGTTGGGCGTGGCCCAACCGTGGTGGGTGCGCGCCAAGAGTTACGTGCCTCACGCGGGGCGTGACCTCTGGCTTTGATTGACAGGCGAACTCGTGCTAAACTCGTACATCGCAAAACCCCCTCCGAGTTCAACTCGGGAACATGGCGGCGGCAGCAGCAGCCTGTGTTATTGCAGCCAGCGGCAGCAAGCGTCAATATGACCGTCTCGACCCGTTCGCGTACATGATCGCCGTGGAGTTTCAGCGTCATTTTGGCCTGTCGAAGACATCAGTGTGCTGGCTGTTTGACGAGCTAGGCGCAGACTCTCGTCTGTGGAGACAGCGTGGCGGGCTTCATTCCATCACCGTTGAAGAGCAAGTCCTCTGCGCCCTCCGTTTCTACGGGACTGGGAGTTTTCAGGGAAGCGTCGGCGCCGAGCGTTACATTGGACGTCATCAAACTACTGTGAGCCTCTGTGTCAGAGATGTCTGATGCGCTTATTGATGCGGCAGTGCGGAAGCGCTGGCTGGCTTTCCCGAAGACGGCGGCTGAGCGGGCATTTATAAAAGAACGCTTCTTACTTCGCGGAAACATTACGAACGCAGTCGGGTATGTCGACGGAACGTACGTAGGAATTAAGGTGCCTTCAATGTCAGCGTTACTGTGATTAGCATTGCAGCAATGTCTAGACGCACCATATTGCCACATTTGTCACTTCTGTGTAGCCGACTTAAGTTTTGTGTTACCAGCGTCACACATGCGGCAGCGTATGATACTGACTTTTCGCTGGTTGCTGACTTTTTACCGATTGTTCTACTTGTCTATCAGGGTGCCTTCCATATGGCTCACTTTTTGGGGAAGGAGGTTAATGAAGTATAAATAGATAAATGGATATCACAAATTCTGTGAAGTACCCTGTGAATGCTAATCTCACAAAGAACTTGGGGTTTTTTATGAGATTACTTAGTACGTAGCACAAGTTACTTAGTATGCATAATTCTGAATTTTGGTCATGCGTCATGCATCGGCCACACTATGAAACAGCAAGGCATTGCACAATTCGTTGCAGTGCGAGATGTGGATGTCGCGCCAAGCCTGTTGTGCCTATGCATTTATGGCAAAATGAAAATGCATTGAGAAACTTAGTGTGCTGGCTTGCATGAAAACAATACTTCAGAGTGTTTGCTGTGTTCACTGTTGGAGCATGTGCCAGTGGTTCAGTGTATTTTCTTTCTTGGGGGTGGGGGGGGTCAGCGTTATTCTGTATGGACAAATCGTATATTTTCGTCTCATAATGGGGCTCTAATTCTTCAGCAGTAGAACAAAGCAGATCCAATGCTCTGCAGAACTCAGTGTGCGTGAAGATGTCGTGAACCACCAAGGCAAAATTACATATCGAGAGAAATGGGGTGCAGATGCCAATGAAAAGTGGGTCTTTAACCCACCATGGTAAAAATAAAGATTGCAGAGCGAATAGACCTTTTGTACAGCTTTAGAGCAATGATTACACAAACTGTGACATGCTCAAACCTAGGATGCCAAAGTAGGATGAGCGATATGCAGCATATTTTGGCATTGAACATGTCTTGTAAATGCTATTTTTATTGTAAGCCTCAAGCCTCGCTATCACGCCTTTCCCTCCGGCACTCCCTTTACTGAAACGCAGCACTGTCTTTCTATTGGTGTCATGATGATGATGGTAACGGCAGCAGTAAGGCTGGTTAATGCTTGCCCCTTTGATTCTTGCGAGTTTAGTGGTACAGAATATGGCACGTGCATACACACCTGTGCAGCAAAATTTTATGCTTGTGGTGATTTGTTGGAGAGCCAATTCGTGTTGGGACATTTCAAAGATGTGCGCCATTGTGGCTTAATAACTAGATCATTGGTGAGGTTGAAGACTCGTTGTATCGGTATAGAAGCTTGAAGCTGAACGGGACACAAAGAAGAGAAATACACACAGCAGAACGCTCTGCTGTGTGTGTTACTCTTCTTTGTGTGCCGTCGAATTGTTGTGCGATCCAACTTTAAATAGAGCATTGGGCCTCTTTGGTGCAGGACCGAGGAAGAGAAATACACACAGCAGAACGCTCTGCTGTGTGTGTTACTCTTCTTTGTGTACCGTCGAATTGTTGCGCGATCCAACTTCAAATAGAGCATTGGGCCTCTTTGGTGCAGGACCGAGGAATTGTGAGCTATTCGACACCATGCCAGTGCCTTGCCACACAATTATGGAAGTCTGAAGGTTTGCAAACAAAGCTTTGCTTTCAAATCCACCTGCTCATGTAATACAAGCACTTATTGATAGAATCAACATACAAAAATAATATTGAAATGAATGGCCTTTGAAAATTTGTAGGTTGACACTAATCACATAATAGGTGCTACGGCGAACTCGACAATTGTACTGGACAGACCACTTTGTTTCTAATGTGAAGCACATGCTTTCATTACATGCTGTGCCGATAACCAAGCTCAGTTTGTTTTAATGAGGTACACAACATTCACTGTAATCTGTTTTTGATTCTAAAGTGCCAAACACCACCTCTTTTTCAAGGAAGTCATGGGAATATTTGGTGAGAACTGTTTACAGCCCCTCATAATGGAAGTGTGGCCAGCCAGCTTTACTTGGGTGCCTTTATAGATTTCTGTTCCTGATTATTGTGTGCTATCAAGTTGCTAAAGTCTATGCAACCAGTGCAAGGCATTACATGATTCTATAGTCGGATACAACTTTTGGAGGCCGCATAATCTGCACTTCAACGGCAGGTGAACACAAGCCTGCACCAATGGGCACACACTCTGCACTGACGTCGTGCCGCTGGACGCACGAATACCCGCTCATTCGAGAGGGACTATTTCTTTAGACGTGGAGGGAATCGGCTGCTGCGCTTTGGTCATCTGGGTGGGGCCTCCCCTGTCTTGTGAAGTTGTATCCGACTAGAGGATGCCGCCTTTCATACAACACAAAAGGACAAAGTGCACAATTATTTGGCCTAAGAAATGGATACATCACAAGTGAGCTATGCATGGGCTTAAGCTGTGTGAAAATTAGTACATGCAAATATATGACATTGTTAAAGAATATGTGGTATCGAACATGCATGTAATGGCACGTTCGAATCGGGGAGTGTTGCATTGATGTGCACAGTCTATAGGTGATAGCATTATTAAGGTCATGCCGTTTCCTGTCGTTTCATTGCGAAATACACACACCGTTCATCTTGTGGCTAATCAACACCCACTGTATTATTGCACATAGAAAGACCAAACAGCACAATGACGTATATGCTGCATTAGTGTCTTTCTCATTTACACGGTCCAGGTTCTTACGTGTTTGCCCATTTTGAAGAGACATCAAGTGCATGTTACAAGTGTCCCAATATGCACAGCACAATGTTTACTGCATTAATTCAGTTCATGTTCTTGAATAATAAACAAAATAACAAACTGAAAGCTCCTTTATAAGGTGTGTTCTGGGGGCTCGACTGGAAAGCAGTGAGTGCACTGATCCTACTGTTGCAGAGCAGCCCTCTGGACCTTGCCACACTCTCAAGAGCACGTGCATGGCGCTCGCCTGCTGCCACCAGGCGGTTGAGTGCCTCCAGCAGCAGAATGTTTTGCTGCAAAAAAAGTGGTTGTTGGAATGAATCAACCGCATATAAATCATTATTTACAAATAAAAATGCTCATTGCACTATTGGTACTAACTGCCCTTAACTGTGGAGGCCTTTAGTATATGCATAAAAAAGCAATTTGTCGGGACAACATTGCTTTATTTTTCATAACGGGTTGTTTTTTTCAGAGCCAATTGTAATGTTTATTAGTGTGCGAACAGCTGAGGTATCCTCGAACCTTCACGAGTCTCTACTGTCAGCACCACAAACCTATTTTTGTTCGCTGCAAAATCAATGGCGCTCCCTACAATCCCGTCTCATGCGAGCTGATTGCATCCTATGCATACAAACATCATATTTTTGTCCCATTACGTAATTTTCTACCATCCTCGGCTGCAGTTGTCTCTCCTTGACATCCATTCTGTCACGCTTGTGTAATCACCTGTTATAAATTGGTAACAAGTGATTGAAGACGTGCGTGGCCTGCCCACCGATTCCATTTTTTTTTTCTGAATCTCAACTAGCATATCAGTTGCCACGGTTTACTACGCCACTGACTACCTGCCTTAATGCTATCTCCAACAATTCTTGTTACTTCGCTTTCTGCACAGTCCTCGACTTCTCAAGTTTCTTTGTTAACCTCCAGGTTTGTGTCCCATATTGCATAACCGGTAGAATGCAACGATTCTAAACATTTTTCAAGGATACCGGTAACGTGGCGATCACGATTCGGGAATGCCTCCCATGTGCTCTTCAACCCATGAAATTTTTGTATAAGTTTCCTGCTTTATATCAGTACCTGCTATTGATATTGTACCTGGATAAAGATACTCTTCCATAGATTCTGCGGGCTGAATGTCACGGAAGAATTTCTGTTATATCACTAAGTTAGTGAAGGTTACCTTTATCTTTTCCATATTTTCGCGGGCCCACGTACATGTAAAAGTACAAACACTCATTGGCTCTCAATGCCTTTTTTAAACTGCTGGACATTTAGTTCGTTACTACGAAAGTGACTTAATCCCGTGCACTATTATTATGCTAAATATGAAACAGTAGAAATATACTTATCCGCAGTTTGTCGATGCCTCCGTCACTGTGTTGGTTGCGAGATCCATCGTCGGCACCACCTCCTTGTCGCATCGTAGCTATATCGGCTGTCTTCCTTTTGCACACACTATGCAATATTCGTGACGCTCGCAGTCACGCAGAGTGGAGGAACTCAGCGCACTCACAGAAGCAGCACCGGATAAGTTGTTTGTTCAGGATTGTGCCGTGAACAGTAGGTACGCGTTGCGATCTGTAAAATCGCCTAAGCTATTCGCAGTCTTTCGGGGTGCACGGAAAGATTGCTCACGGAGGAACAGAACTATCCAAGAAATAGTGGTCACTGTCGAGCCTGATCACTACGTCGCGCACTGCAAGCTCGTTGTACGAGTTTGTTTACACTGGGCCTCTTCGATGTTTAGCCGCCATGCTCGCCCGATGAATGTATGTGATGACGCCACCACAGCGTTCCCTCGTGGTATAATGTAAGCGTACTTGTAAGCGTACTTGTAAGCATTAAAATGCTTTTAAACCACGTCAAACTAACTGATAATATTGCATTAAATGCATTTGTTTTATAACTCGCTTGTGCGTGTAATGCACTCGGTGGAACGACAAACAAGTGAAAGAAGGCGCGACCATGCACCGACGGTATGATCATGTGAGCCCCAGTTTGTCGACCGCCCAGAAGGCAACGCCCAAGGAATGATAGCCACCCAGAGTGAATCTAGATAAACCAATGAAACTGGAGGCTTGTCGAAAGATAAACTGTGTCTCGGTACCATTTGTGCTTTGATCTTGGGGTGTCGCCAGAGCTCGTGAAGATCCCCAGTTTCGACAAACTCGGCGCATCCTGCATAGCACCCCAGTCCATAAAAAATTGCCGGTAGAGCTTCATCCCTTCAAAGTGGGCTATGAACTTTCAGTGGTGGATAACTTGATCTCGTGTGGAGCTCGGCTTGTGGTCACCGCATCAAGAACGCCTGAGGTAATTATTCCTGCTCAAGAGGCTGATCCAGGAGGTGTGTGAGCAAAATATGGCTGGCCAGCCACGGACCGACAACTCGAGCTAACGATCCAGATGCGCAGCTAATGCCAGCCAGCAGACAAAAGCAGCAAGGTGACGCCTGCGCCAGTAAAACGGGTCCGCTTTCCAGACCAGCCGTGGCTGAAGCGGGGCCTTGAACATTGTCGGCCCATTTGACATGCTCCATATGATTTCAAGTGTGTAATCACGCTTGTCGATTAGTATTCTAAGTAGCTCAAAGCAAACTTCTGCAGCGATACCACAACGCGCATAGTAACAAGCTTCTTGGTGTCGGTGTTCATGCGTGAAGGCTACTCGGATGAAATTTCTCCCGATAACGGGCCACAATGTTCATCTCGGGAGTTCGAAGCTTCCGCGCAAGTTTGAGGTATCCAGTCAAGTAGCGTGGTGTAATAGTTTTTAAAGGCTTCGTTAAAGACGGTACACTCATATTATTAAAAACTTAATACGCTAAAGACACGAAAGACGTACAAAAAGAAACACACCACACGCGCTCTGTTTCTTTTTTACGTCTTTCTTGGTTTAGCGCTGTAAGTCTATATTCATATGCGTTACCGACAAGCCCACCTATCCATCCTTACCCTACAATTAAACGGCGTTCCCTGTTCCAGGCGGCAAGAGAGCACTTGAGCCTTTATCATTGCTCGTTGCACGCCACAACTGCAAGTGCCCGAGCCCTTTCTCCTGTGCGGACTGTTGCAAATAACGCGGCCACAATATTTACTGACCCTGGTTTGTAGCTCCGCTTCCTACGTGAACGACTGAAGCAAAAACAATACGAGAGCAAACAGTAACCCACCCTCTGAGGGCCGCACGAGAGACCAGAGTGAATGTTAATGATGTCGTCCTAGTAAAAAAAGAACCAGCAATTACCTTTACATTGGACCGGAATCAATTTCCCCAGAATAGTGATCGCCAAGAATGGACCGTCCTGTTTTCGCCTTCATGACAGAAGAAGGTGGAACGCCTCGGAGTAGTCAAAAATGACACGAGTCTCTGCTACCCTTCATAGGTGCAGCAAAAAAACGGTACAGCTAGTGAAGGCAGGTCTCCTCCCACAAGTGAGTGACCTATTAAGGAAGCGATCACTGGTACTTCGGCTGCTGCTCCTTTAAAGCAGTTGCCCATGGCACTTGTCACTTGCAGTGAGCCCGAACTGATTATAGCTGCCAGTGGTTCTCCTAAAGCAGCCGTGCTGCCATGCAGGGTCCCGCCACCACGAAGTACAAGACCCCCAGATTGCTGTAGCTACCACCTGTAATGGGCACCGTTCTCTTTCTCGCAAGTATTACATTTCTTCGGAATTTATTGCCCGAATTGCTCCAACACGTCATTATTACTTTAGATAGAATTACATGAAGATGTTCTACCTCAGTACATTACTAATCTATGTAGGTCTGTTTTTGTAGGCAAGGGAACATGTTGTATATTTCCTTTTTGTTTGGTGATCACTGCCACTGGTGGTACTAGTGTCGCGCTGTCTATGTAAGCATGCGCACGTTTGAATGAAGGGATTTTGCTGTCTTTTGTCAAAAAATATTCTTTCAATAAGGGCACATGTTGCTGCTACACTTATATTTGATACCAATACTGAAGCGAAAAAAGCCTGCAGCCCACATTATTAGATACAAATAAAAATTTTCGCCGGAGTTGGCTTCTCATGCTTACGAATGTGATGCAGTATTATCTTTATGCAGCTTTAGGTTTGGCGCTCGTGTTGTCCACTTCTCTACCCTTGTGTCCTGTCTGCACGCCTCACCTCTTTTTTGCATAATGAATCCTTACGCTCAGCTTTCTATCGTTGTAAGCTTTAGGTTTAACTTATTGCTACTACTCACAGGAAATATTTATATTCCCATTGAATTTTCACTACCTTTGCTTATCTTCAGAAAGTGAATTTTCCTTTGTGTGTCAATACTGGTCACATATTCTGGGTATTCTCAACTGAAACACCAGTTTAGATGGACTCGGTAGTGAAACAGAGTTTTAGATATAGTTTTCTTTTTCTTTTTTCAGAGGCTTCACTTCGATCGCACTCTCGCCACGAAAGGGGCCTTGTTTTCTTCCCCTTACGACGCAGATGTTTGTGGTCAGAAGCCTATCGTGGCCTTTCGGCCTCTTATGCCTCGGAAATCAGCTCAGCGATCTTTCTGAAAAAAAAGGTTAAACACGCTACGTCAACCGCCTGCTTCAGAAGCGCCGCCTAGCACAAATTAAAGAGGGTAATAAATGGCCTTTATATTGGTTCACCGCCAACTGTAGTCGAAGTTCAACAATACCAGAAATAAAAGTTTCTCCTGACACAGCCTTAGGGCACGCCAAGTGAGCCTGCCTTTTTGCGCTCGTTCTTCCGCCAACTAAAACGACAGAAAGCTGAGCTAGATGGTAAGAATTCATTATGCAAAAAAGAGGTGAGGCGTGCAGACAGGTCACAAGAGTAGAGAAGTACGTGTTGGCGTTCGTGTTGTCCACTTCTCTACTGTTGTGTCCTGTCTGCACGCCTCACCTCTTTTTTGCATAATGACTTCCGCCAACATTGGCGTGACTTTCTTATATCCATGCCTCCGAAATACCTTACCACGAATTTCCTGGCCCTGCAAGTGCATTCTAGCAAGCCCATTCGTGCCTAACATGTTAGCGTTTTCTCGCTGACTGCCAGTTCAAATCACTCTAGATAAAATGTCCTAAGCCTAAACGCAAATTCAAGGCTCAAGGCAGGAGTACAACAGTGGTAAGCATCCAGCAATGGCATTCGTCTCAGCGGCACCGGCCTGCGGCTACCAGCAACGCAGTGGCAACACCATTCCTAGTGCTGCCTGCGCAGAAGTCACGTGGCGCGAGTTGGCGCCTGTGGTGCTCGTGCTGTGCGCGTTGCCATTCATAGCTTTCTATCAGTGCTCACGACTACCTCGAACTCCTCCCCAGCCGGCGGAGATGTGGGCTTGGAGAAAAACAAGGCTTGCTCAGTCCCAGACTCAGTCCGACTGCATAGCACTGACTACGCCTGCGCAAGGTGCTGCTTATTGCTTTCCTTAGGCGGCAGCGGCAAAAAAAAGGGGTGAGATCTATTCGCTTGGTGGCAGATAACCACGCCATCTTGTGGGAAACTTGCCGAGAGACGGCGAACACGAAAGTGACAGGTCGCAAGGCACCGCACTGCCAGCGTTTTTGAACTCCTAAATCATCATCATCATCATCATCATCATCATCATCATCATCAGCCTGGTTACGCCCACTGCAGGGCAAAGGCCTCTCCCATACTTCTCCAACAACCCCGGTCATTTACTAATTGTGGCCATGCCGTCCCTGCAAACTTCTTAATCTCATCCGCCCACCTGACTTTCTGCCGCCCCCTGCTACGCTTCCCTTCTCTTGGGATCCAGTCCGTAACCCTTAATGACCATCGGTTATCTTCCCTCCTCAGCGCATGTCCTGCCCATGCCCATTTCTTTTTCTTGATTTCAACTAAGATGTCATTAACTCGCGTTTGTTCCCTCACCCAATCTGCCCTTTTCTTATCCCTTAACGTTACACCTATCATTCTTCTTTCCATAGCTCGTTGTGTCGTCCTCAATTTGAGCAGAACCCTTTTCGTAAGCCTCCAGGTTTCTGCCCCGTAGGTGAGTACTGGTAAGACACAGCTATTATATACTTTTCTCTTGAGGGATAACGGCAAGCTGCTGTTCATGATTTGGGAATGCCTGCCAAACGCACTCCAGCCCATTCTTATTCTTCTGATTATCTCCGTCTCATGATCCGGATCCGCCATCACTACCTGCCCTAAGTAGATGTATTCCCTTACGACTTCCAGTGCCTCGCTGCCTATTGTAAATTGCTGTTCTCTCCCGAGACTGTTAAGCATTACTTTAGTTTTCTGCATATTAATTTTTAGACCCACTCTTCTGCTTTGCCTCTCCAGGTCAGTGAGCATGCATTGCAATTGGTCCCCTGAGTTACTAAGCAAGGCAATATCATCAGCGAATCGCAAGTTACTAAGGTATTATCCATTAACTTTTGTCCCCAATTCTTCCCAATCCAGGTCTCTGAATACCTCCTGTAAACACGCTATGAATAGCATTGGAGATATCGTATCTCCCTGCCTGACGCCTTTCTTTATTGGGATTTTGTTGCCTGCTTTATGGAGGACTACGGTGGCTGTGGAGCCGCTATAGATATCTTCCAGTATCTTTACATATGGCTCATCTACACCCTGCTTCCGCAATGCCTCCATGACTGCTGAGGTTTCGACTGAATCAAACGCTTTCTCGTAATCAATGAAAGCTATATACAACGGTTGCTTATATTCTGCGCATTTCTCTATCACTTGATTGATAGTGTGAATATGGTCTATTGTTGAGTAGCCTTTACGGAATCCTGCCTGGTCCTTTGGTTGACAGAAGTCTAAGGTGTTCCTGATTCTATTTGCAATTACCTTAGTAAATACTTTGTAGGCAACGGACAGTAAGCTGATCGGTCTATAATTTTTCAAGTCTCTGGCGTCCCCTTTCTTATGGATTCGGATTATGTTAGCGTTCTTCCAAGATTCCGGTACTCTCGAGGTCATGAGGCATTGCGTATACAGGGTGGCCAGTTTCTCTAGAACAATCTGTCCACCATCCTTCAACAAATCTGCTGTTACCTGATCCTCCCCAGCTGCCTTCCCCCTTTGCATATCCCCTAAGGCTTCCTTTACTTCTTCCGGCGTTACCTTCGGGATTTCGAATTCCTCTAGGCTATTTTCTCTTCCATTATCGTCGTGGGTGCCACTGGTACTGTATAAATCTCTATAGAACTCCTCAGCCACTTGAACTATCTCATCCATATTAGTAATGATATTGCCGGCTTTGTCTCTTAACGCATACATCTGATTCTTGCCAATTCCTAGTTTCTTCTTCACTGTTTTTAGGCTTCCTCTGCTCCTGAGAGCATGTTCAATTCTATCCATATTATACTTCCTTATGTCAGCTGTCTTACGCTTGTTGATTAACTTCGAAAGTTCTGCCAGTTCTATTCTAGCTGTAGGGTTAGATGCTTTCATACATTGGCGCTTCTTGTTCAGATCTTTCGTCTCCTGCGATAGTTTGCTGGTATCCTGCCTAACGGAGTTACCACCGACTTCCATTGCACACTCCTGAATGATGCCCACAAGATTGTCTTTCATTGCTTCAACACTAAGGTCCTCTTCCTGTGTTAAAGCTGAATACCTGTTCTGTAGCTTGATCTGGAATTCCTCTATTTTCCCTCTTACCGCTAACTCATTGATCGGCTTCTTATGTACCAGTTTCTTCCGTTCCCTCCTCAGGTCTAGGCTAATTCGAGTTCTTACCATCCTGTGGTCACTGCAGCGCACCTTGCCGAGCACGTCCCCATCTTGTATGATGACAGGGTTAGCGCAGAGTATAAAGTCTATTTCATTTCTAGTCTCGCCGTTCGGGCTCCTCCACGTCCACTTTCGGCTATCCCGCTTGCGGAAGAAGGTATTCATTATCCTCATATTATTCTGTTCCGCAAACTCTACTAATAACTCTCCCCTGCTATTCCTAGTGCCTATGCCATATTCCCCCACTGCCTTGTCTCCAGCCTGCTTCTTGCCTATCTTGGCATTAAAGTCGCCCATTAGTATAGTGTATTTAGTTTTCACTCTCCCCACCGCCGATTCCACGTCTTCATAGAAGCTTTCGACTTCCTGGTCATCATGACTGGTTGTAGGGGCATAGGCCTGTACAATCTTCATTTTGTACCTCTTATTAAGTTTCACAACAAGACCTGCCACCCTCTCGTTAATGCTATAGAATTCCTGTATGTTACCAGCTATATTCTTATTAATCAGGAATCCGACTCCTAGTTCTCTTCTATCCGCTAAGCCCCGGTAGCACAGGACGTGCCCGCTATTTAGCACTGTATATGCTTCTTTCGGCCTCCTAACTTTATTGAGCCCTATTATTTCCCATTTACTGCCCTCTAATTCCTCCAATGGCACTGCTAGACTCGCCTCACTAGATAACGTTCCAGCGTTAAACGTTGCCAGGTTCATATTCCAATGGCGGCCTGTCCGGAGCCAGTGATTCTTAGCACCCTCTGCTGCGTCGCAGGTCTGACCGCCGCCGTGGTCAGTTGCTTCGCAGCTGCTGGGGACTGAGGGCCGGGGTTTGATTGTTGTGTTCATAGGAGGTTGTGGCCAAGTACTGCACCAGGGTGGCCAATCCTGCTCTGGTGAGGGAGTGCGTTACCGGTTCTGGTCACCGGAATCAGGCCACACTCCAGGCCTGTTTGTGCAATTTTATCAACACGCGGATTTTTTTTTAATCCGGTGAAAAATTGCCGGCACCGGGATTCGAACCACGGACCTCTTGCACGCGAGGCGGGTGTTCTACCTCTACGCCACCGCTGCACCCATCCTATAGAGTTCCGTTAATCGAGTGTTTATTTATGCGAAATATTTTATAGGATGAATGACAAAACGTTTTCTCTGCCTCGTTTACGCGAAACACGCAAAAAAAACTAAAATTTGTTTTATTTCAAAGCTTTATTTGATAGCAACGCGCACGCCAAAAGGAAACACGCTACCAACGCAGTCAAGAAGAAAAAGTACAGGCCACGGCCACAGCTGGAAAAAGACACACAAGACATCTATTGACCCGAACCTTGGCTTGAGTTTTCACGGTTGTCAACAGTGGCAATGACGTATGCCTTAGCATGCCTTAGACCGGGCAAACTTTGATGGACCCGGGAACATTTCAGACAAAAGTTAACCTATAGTTAAATTTTGGCTACAAGCTGACGCATATCCAACGTGGAACACAAGTCGCGCCATCTTTGCCAAGTACGTTTATCCTGGTATCGCCGCATATGGCGTTGTATCCGTCGGCAGGCATAGGTCCAGTACACGGAAAAGTTCATTAACAAGCTTTGAACTTTAGCGCTGTATGCACTTCATCGCTGGTCATGCCGAAACATGTAAAGGCTCTTGAGGATACTGGTGTAAGTTATGGTGGGGCCGCACTTCGCACGTTGTCTTCTAAGCTCCGCATAAATGAAAGCACTAAGCAACTCAATCTAATGCAACTCCCCCCCCCCCTACCAGTGCTCAGCGTGCAGTAAATAATTGACATGGCTGAAGGAATTTTGACCCATACAAAGCTCAATACTAGTCTGGCCTTAAGCTTGACTGCGCAATGCTCAGGTTGCGTTGTGCGTTTGCGACTCTAGTGAGAGAAAAAGTCATACACTATTATGCAGTTCGGTTTATCGGAGAAATATTAAAATTCCAAATTATGCAGCGCATCAGATGCATGTCCGCAGCAAACACAGCTTCTCACCCGTGATGGTTCAACGCTATGGCGCCGACATTCACGTCAGCGGGTTATATTGCTTGCATCAAGTTACCTGCTGCCATGGAGGAAGAAGACCTCAGGAGAGGCACCTATCCTACCGGCTGTGTTGGAGCGGAGAGCGGTGTTGGAGCGGCGAGCTGCTTACCACGCTGATTTACCAGCATGCTGCCTAGGACGAGGCCAGTGGAAGCCACCTATAATTGGCTGGTTTCATGATCTCCACTTACCTGAAAACCAAACCGAGAGGGGAAAAACTAAATATATGCAGCAAAAAGAAGTAAATTGCTGGGTTGGAAAGGGGAACAACGAGTAGTGTCTCTCCATTAATTCCCCCGGAAATTCATCCCCTCTGCAATCCCACACGCAAGATGGACCGTGTCAGCTTTGACGTTCGACGGGAGAATTTGGTTTCAAAGGCAGCGTATTTTGTGTCTGCGTTTAAGTGTACGGGTTCTCGAGCACACGTACATCGAGGCACCCATTGTACCGTAAACCTTGGATACCGTGGAATTCGTTGATACTGTGTTCAAAAAGAATTGTTACCGGGACATCTTAATCAATAGTTGTATAAAGTATGGCTGGAAAAATTATGCAAGCATTTATGCACATCTTTAGGGAAATTGAGCTTAGATGACTTCAACAGTCTGCACTTTTCAGCCAGCCCCAATTTCACAGCGTTCGTAAGCAACGAGCGGTTCACTTTTCGTTCAACAACCTGTTCTTCTTTGAGCTTTAGTTCCATCACGAAAGAAATTATTTCACATTTTTCTTTGGCTCCCTTTAATGTCACAGGTGGAAATACCTTCGGGAAGCAAACCTCGTAAAGAAATTACTTTATACCGGCAAAACGAATAAATATGTCCCTAATCGTCGCTGGGAACTGTATAATCGATCGTCTACTAATCCAACACACGTGGATTTCAAATTTTATATGGGACGCAGTCGCACGTTACTTGATTTACGCTCTCGTTAGTTGATGCTCTCGGCATGATCTCAACATAGCTAGCTGCCCCATCCCACCACGTGGGTGCTATTGACCACGTGCTGACTCGATCATTCGATGCTGTAATCGTGTACAAGTAAATGTCTTGTACTTCTAAATCCACCGGGCCCATCTTCAGCATTATGCGGCCGTCGTCGAGAGCTGCTTTTTTATGGGGAGACCAAGAGAAAGCCACGCATACGAACTCAGCGGTTGCACATCCTTGTATCTTATTCTCCGATGGGTCTGCCTCCTCATACGTGCACGCTCTAAGTAAAAACTTCTATAAAGTCACTGTTTAAAGTGGCATGAATAATTCACTTTCAATTGGTGTAGCAATGACACGACCTGTATATTCGGGTAGAGATTTTGGAAACGTCGACATTTTTTGGTCAAGATAAAAGAATCAGTTAGTAAACGCAAGGGGTTTTCATTCATGGTCTTGGCATCTTGAGTTGAAGTCGCTTTTACCTTGAATCAACGCTCTCTGCGAGAACTTCAATTTGACCTCGCGTTACCATGAGAAAACATTCCGTCATAACGTGTCTCACGATCTGTGTTGACGTTATTGCATTTAAGAAATGTAGCGATGCCAAGTATTCGTAGACGCAGCTTTATTCACAACACAGAGGTTGATGTTTTTCTTTTTAGCAGCACCAAGTTATTAATAGATTGCCCATGGCAGATAGCACGATTTTAACCCTTGATCTAAATTACTCGATGAGGTGGCCATTACTTCTAGGAGAAATCAAGATACTCAATTGAATAATAAACGTAATTACGCTATTATCTTCTTAACGAATTAGGCCATATATCTCAATCTAAGAATTATAGCTGCCGAGTTCGGGCCGCGTTCCCCTTTTAAATTAATGCTCTAGACAGCACCACTACATATTATTCTCCAAAGTGTCCGACGAAATGCATTTGCGTTGCAGTTACATTTTTATAAAACCGCCGTTTTATATGTGAATACTATGGTAATAATGATATTCAAATTACTGCACCCAAGTATATCAACTGCTCTGCATACCATACATTGCGTCTGCACCTTCGGAACCCACAAAGAAATCTTGACTAAACGCGGCCGTACAACTAACGCCGGTTAGGTCTCGCCTGCAGTGAAGAATTGGACTGGAGCATGGCAAACTTGATGTGAAATACGGCCAAACATTTAGGCGTTTTCTTCAGAGATGAATGTTTTAATATTGTTTGTCAGCTAGGAGAACTATCGCACATATAGCTTGTTTTATTGTTTGTTTGATTCCCGAGCGACCACGTCAATTAAGGGGCTCGATAGCAGTCCGTAGCATGGCAAGAAATTTGAAGAAGTAGGCTAGAATGTTAATAGCGCTAAAAGAAACCTAAACAAATCATGGAAGATTTTTTTTCCATAATTCGTCGGGCCTATTAATTTTTCTTTTGTCTAAGCGACCGCTCAGCCCAATGCTCCGTGGCTTGGCGGACCCGCGTTTGGTGTACCTTTCATTAAAAGAATTGATTACTAGATAATAATAATCAATTTTTAATTAATTAACTACCTTATTAGGCCTGTTTTACTGATTCACTCAGTTATTTATTTATTTTGGGACAGAGCTGGTGCTCATGTACAGCGAATCTGACACGGCTTGAAATCTGGACAAGGTCCAGCCTTATCTGATCTAGAATGCCTACCTGTACTTACACGTGCAAGTGCCATTTTTGTGCTGACTATAAACGTCGAGCCCTCAGAGATCGGTCGAATTTTATGCAGCTTCGTATTCGCAGCTCTATTTTGGTTAGGCAAACCATGAGCACAGCGTTGCAAACAAAAATGAGGTACGACAACAGGACCCTTTAAGTAATAGAAACGTGGCTTGTAATTTGCAAAGCTCTCAGTCTAAATATATGTGACTAATCCTGCTAATCTGGCCTTGCGAAGAATAAACATTTTTGCTTACGCAGGCATGAACCCAGAGGGGGAGCCGGGAGCACCCCTCCCCGCGAAATGCAGCGGCATACCTCCCTCCCCCCCACTTCCCTGCCCCCACGCCACCACTCCTTACAAACAATCCTACACCGCCGCCAAATTAATGTTGAGATTTGACCTCTATTCGGCGGTCAACAGTTCGCTGCCTTTTTCGCTACTTTTGGATATCGGTGGTTATCAGCATCTCCTGGGGTGTGAAGGCCACTATTCTTATAGATTCGGTGAGCGCGCGATTAACTCGATATGCGTTCAGTTGTCACCATCTATTCAATGGTCACGCGCATCGCTGTTGCATAGTTAGTTCAACCTTCCTTGTTTAGGCTGATCCAGTGACCAGGACAGCGATTCAGTTCGCAGTCAGCTGGTTTCTACGTTCGTGGAACGAGCAGCGGCGCAAGAAATCGGCAGTTGTGTTTAACTTTTCCTTAAAACTGCATTATTTCTTCAAGTGACTGCTCGCCGCGACGCTGGCAGATCCTCAGAACCGTATACCCGCGATAGGAGTTAGATAAGGCGGAAAATAAAATCATGCGAAACAGCGCCCGCCATCAAACCCTGCAATAACCGTTAAAAGCATAACCAGTATAAATGCCAACCGTTACATCGTCTGGTTTCTCCCTAAATGTACAGCACTTTCGTGCAAAATTGACAACTGGATACAAGAGTCGCAAGGAGTTGCAAGGAGTCGCAAGTGTCGCAAGGACATGAGTCGCAAGCAGCGCAACACCAAAGCCACTAGGCTACCGCAGTGCGTTGCGTTCCGTGACCAGAAACAAACAGCGTGCGCAACACTGCTTTTGAACCCCCTAGAAATATAAAAACAAAAATATAGTATTTTCACCCGAATGCTACATGAACCACTGCACGAAAAATTGCACGAACCAAGGTTCGTAGTTTCATCGCCTGAATAACCTGCAGTAAACATTCGCTTACTCCTTAAATTAGCAAGCACTGGGTCACGCGCGCACGTGCAAACACGGACAGATCTCACTCAATGACCGCGAACATTGGCTGTCACAGCGTTGTCGTGATGAAGGGCGCGAACAGAGCGTAACGAACGCTTCTGCTGCCTCGTCCTTCAAAGCGTCTCCGAAACTTTAAATTACGCTATCTGTGCGTCCCCCAGCTTTGCATCCATCGGAAATTATCTCCAAGGCAGAGCGAGGGTGGCGCAAGACCGGGCTAGAGCAACGGCTAGAGGAGGAGAAGCGCGCTAAACTAGCGCCTCCCTCCCCTGCTTGCGCGCGTTATATCACGTGACCTCCTATATATACTTGACTTGGGGCGCCCAGCCAGTTTGACGCAGCCTCGAACACTTCCTTTAACGCGCACAGCCAACGGTGCGGGATAGGATCTTATCGCACTTGACTTTATACGTAAGCTCACCGCAACACCGACAGATATATTTTGACGGTTGTGTCCAAATAAGTGCTATCGCAAAATTCGCAATAAACAGAAAATTGTACTAAGGACCAACAACGCTGCTTCTTCACGTCGTGATACAGCGGTGAATGATATTTCTAGAAAATGTGTTCCTGAATCTCCGCCAAATGACTACGTTCGCATTTGGTGACAGCGGAACACAGTCGCATGAACTTGAGGAGGAAATACCGGAGTTCTGGCAGCTTCAGGTGCACTAGATTCTTCAGCAACATCGGTGGCTTTATAGTTCTACATTACATCAGAACAAACTGCACTCGTCAAAGATCAAGGGCAGCCGCACCGTTATAGCTAAGCAAATTAAGCACAAAAACGCCACATCTTCACAATTCGAGCACGCTCCGACATCCCAACGATGCATATTTCAAGCGTAATCACACTCGGACGAGCAAACTTTGCTTCTGCGAAGTGAACGTAGCGGCTGTTTTAAGACGCGTGTCAAATTCATGGCTGTTTCATTCGTGAACATTACTTACGTGACGCAAAATTATCAGTGAGCAAAACGGTTTTAATTTCGAACCGAGGAAAAAAACCGAAACTAAGGCAACTGTTATGCCAATTTGTTTTGCGCCGTTGTGCGGGTACAAAATGATCCAAAGACGTCAATAGCATGATGCCATTTGGCAGCTGCGTCACAACACGCGCGCGAGTACGTTGTCGTTTAGTGGTTCTGAAAGCGCTGCGTTAGGGGCGACTGCAACCAGACATTGCGGCAAGTTACCGTGACAACTTCTGTCCGTGCTGTGTAATTGCGACGAGGAGGACCGCCGCCAGCAGCAGCGTGTCGCCGATTTCGTCTTTGCCGACATCGAGCAAGTGCAGCTCGCCGGACCGTCACAAGTGCCCGAAGTGTTGCGGTTTGCACTGCGTCTTTCATTGTGATGTGAGAGATCACAACGCACAGAGACCGCCAGATGCGTACGAAAGACTGCCAGTTGGGAGTGACCTGCGCCATATTTCTCTTAACGTCTCAGGTAAGCATATCACCATTTCTTCCGAGTTTACAAACGGCGCGTACTCTGCCTCAGGAGAGCATCGGAAATTACATCAAAGCTGTACTGCCAGTGGAAACGCCATTCTTAACGGCTCTAGTGACCAGTGGCCTGTCGCATCGAAAAATCCGTAGAATATCAAGTACTGCGCAACTTGAAGTGTAAATACCATACTAGCATCAGTGTAACTTTCGCTGGCGAAGACAGTTAGTCGAAAACATTGAAGACAGCTTGTGTATTCTGATGATTTACTAGCGCTTTATGCATATTACCGCGATTATTAGAAACGCTACAATGCTGTATGAAGTGTCAAGCGATATGGCAGCGCAGATATTTTCCTAGCAATAAGATGGCTACATGCACAAGCGAACAGACACAGCGCTTCAAAAGTACTGAAACAGAACTAATTTAATGTGCATTTGGCTGTAAGTAGAAAAAACATTAGCTCACAATCTAAGCCTATATTATTTTTTGCATAATATTTATTTTCACGGTTGTAAATATTTAAAAGCATGAATTTGCTGCAACATTTATATAGTAAATCCTACTTGGCTTTCAAAACCTGGGTGTGTTATGTAGTGAATTTGTAATATTGCTACTGGAATTTCTATATTGAGACCGGTGTTTTATGAAAAAAGGGTCCTTTTATTTGTAGTTTTGTTAGTGTTAGTGCGTATATTTAGCAAGCAGAAATGAGTTCACTGCAAAGTTGTACTTTCCAGTGAGCTGCATGTGAACCCAGTTTATCCTGTCTTGGATATTGTAATGTGCATAGAACAATTTTCAATATATAGAGCTGTAGTTGGCTTATTCGCTGTGCATATTTTTTAAAAGTAGAAGGATATTTATTATTTTACTGCTTCCATGCAGAAATACCTTTTTTTCGTGTACCAAGAAATGCTGACAGCATTGAATGGAATGAAGTGTGGTGTATTTTTCTACTAACTTAATAAAGAAAATTTACTCTGCCGTGTATCAGAGATTAGTTTATCTTCTTGTACTAAACAATGCGTTCTGTCCTCGCCTACTGCTGTTGTCCTATGTAATATTATAATTTTGAAACGTATCTTATTTTAGGTATTCAAGAAATGGTCAACAGCTAGAAGTCACCACCCTATCCAGCACGTTATGGGTAAGGCAAATCGTAGCAGGCACTTTCGCATATCATTAGCATATGATGCTATTTGTTGTAATTTTTGTGTCCACTTTCCTGTTTTTACCCATTTTAATGTTAGTGTGCAAAGGGTAATAGTTTTACATTGAGACAGAGTAATTGCCCAAAGGGGAGACATGGCTGGAGGAGACAACACACACAAGCCTCCTTTAACTTTATCTCAATGTTGTGCAGTTACTCTGTCGTTATCTACCGACAAGCTCAAATTCCTCATCAGCTACATTTACTAATTTTCCGTTATTACAATTTAATTGACAAAACATTAAAAGTACAGAGACTTTAAATGATGAAGAGCCGAAGAACAAGGAGCATCGCTGGAGCTAACGTTTAGAGGAAGGAGATAAGTTTTCTTGTAAAAACGTTGGCTCAAGTGAAATTTCCTGTTCTGTCACTATTAACAACTAAAAGAAAGCATTATTGCTCTTGCTAAAGCATTATGCATTATGGAATAAAAATTAGCAATGTGAAATGTCAGGAATATCAAAATTCTTGTGTATTCTAATGCTACAGCGAAAGCAAAAAAAAACGAGATATAGAGAACCACATTGTTATTTTTCACTACCCAGTTTGGCCAGCTTCATTCCGAGCTTGCAGTTTGTTGCATTAACGACCACTCGAATTCGTTAATTGAATTAGCTTGGTGATTTACTTATGTTAATATATGTTGAACTTCTATTAACGCAGCTTAAAATATTTCATGTAAATAAATATACAATGACATTTTAAGATGTCAGGCTTGCAGTTGACTAGCAAATCACTTGATGGTATGAGCTCAGGTTTCAACCGAGCTTCGATGCACAAATCAGTTGCGCATTCTTTTTTGCCATTTCTTGGATTTTCATAAAGATAAGTACCAGTTCTTTCTGTCGGGATTCTAGTTGTGTTGTAGGACCTAACTGTTTACATTTATTGGTATTGGATCCATGTTACACAGACAGCTGAATTTTTCTTCTAAATTGTGACATGGTAGGACTAAGAACATTTGCGCAAACTTGTTGCAGGTATACTCTGGCAGCTCCCGGCCCTACTTCCTACCACCACCGTGTCCTGACTGCGTCCACTAGGGAGTTGCAAGCCTTTGGCGGCTCCTGCCACTGCGTCCTGCCACCACCGTGTCCCGACGGCTTTCACTAGGGAGTTTCACTAGGACCAAACCGGCTGGCAGCCGGCAGAAAGATTCAGGTAAATACATGTAATTAAGCGGCGTCTTTTTGAGTGAAGTGGATTGTAGCCACTCGGCAATGAAAGAATTAATTCGTAGCAGTTTAGACTCCCTGCAATTGGTGCAGGAGTGCTCAAGACCATGCATTTTGTCTTAGACGCCAAGAGGCTATGTGGATAAGACGAAGCGCAATGCAAGTTTTCGAACTAGTGGGAGACCACTTGTACAATTTTTTTTGTTGCTTAACACAGAAACTACTTTGATAACGCTTTACCAATTCAAGAACAATAAAATGTACTGTCGTACATGGTATTTGGAATAAATTTACTAGGGCTGCCTCGATAGTAAGTATGCCGATAAACATACACCAAAACTGACTTTTTCGCAAGTTGATCCTCATCTCTGTGCACTGCTGCATAATTTATCTTCCTGAAACCAGTTTTCGCACACAGCACAAGTCCTGAAAACGTCAATTACATAAGTTTGCAGCTTTTGCTGTAAGCCAGTTCTGTGAAAATAAAGTTAATAAGCCATTTTGTCCACTTTTAATGACCCATAATAAACTGAGCAGTGGCTAATAAGCATTTCAATTTTTGGTTTAAGACCTTTCTTCATTGTCCTGAAAAATTTGGTTCTCTTAATGAGGGAACCAACTTTTTTCTATCCCTTTTATGATTTATTAATTTATTTAGTCATACTTTTCGTCCTCACTTGAGGGTGGTTAGAGGGAGGGTCAGTAATTGAATTGTACAAAGAACAAACATTGATGATAATTTGTACGAGAACATTCCTAACACATAGAACATTTGTTACATGCAAGGAATAAATAATAAGCTATACAGTTTGAGTGAAATACTTATCAAGACCAAATTCAAAATCAGTCACAGTGTTTTTTGTACCACATCATTCGGTAATTTATTCCACAGTTTAATAGCGTCGGGAAAGAAAGAAAAGCAGAATAAGTCTGTTCGAGCTATTGCTGGTTGCACGAATATGCTGCCTGTCATTCGTGGGGACCTTTTGTGAAAGTACGTTTGATAATCACCCTTATTTATTTTCACCTCTCCGTGTAGTATTTGAAAAAGCAGTTTCAATTACTGCTTCTGCCTTCTTGATTACAGTGGTTCCAAGTAACATATTTTTAACATTTAAGTTATCGAGTCACGTCGTCGATATTTAGAGCAGATAAGTGAATTGACATTCTCTGAATTCGCTCTAGTTTATCTTTTAAAACCTTTTGAAGGGGCTCCACACAGCAGCAGCGTATTCCAGGCTCGGACGGATGTATGTCTTGTATGCAATCTGCTAGACTTCTTTGTCGCCTGGCGCAATTTCATTTGCAGGAAGCACAACTTCTGATATGTTGATAGACAAATATTTTCAACATGGGGACGTCAGTTCAATTTATCTGTTACAGTTATACCGAAATATTTGAAACTACATACTTTTACAAGTATATTATCAACACTATTATATGTGAAGCAGATAACTTCATTTCTTTTTGTTATGTGTGTATAAGTGGTTTTTAAAGATTAATTTCCCTACCACATTATTGACGGCACGAGCTTAAGTTTTGAAGGCACAGGTTGATTTTCAATTGATCTTCCCTGCATGTTACCGGACAATAAATTAGGCAATTACCTGCGAAAAGCTTAATTTTTACAGGTGATTGGACAACCGTTGAGATATCATTAATGTATGGCAGAAAAAGTAGTGGCCCTAGTACGGAATTCTGTGGCACTCGCGAATACACCTCACGATTTCCCGACATAGTATCTGCCACTCTGACTGCTTGTTGGCGATCATTGAAATACGCTCGTATTCAATCGAGAACATCAGCACTAAGACCGACATTGCGAAACTTGAAAAACAGTTTACGGTGTGAAACTTTGTCAAAAGCCTTCGCAAAATCTGTGCATATAACGTCGGCTTGCACCCAGGCATCTATATATCAGCACAGAAATCATGAATTGTTTCAGTCAACTGTGTTACAATAGAAAGGCCACTGCGGAATCCATGCTGAACCGGACATAAGTAATCTTGTTCCAAAAACTGTCTATTTTTGCCACTATATTCTCAAATATTTTACAACGCACCCACGTGAGAGACACAGGCCTATAATTGCTCAACATTGTTCTATTGCCGCCTTAAAAAATTGGGACAACAATTGCTCTACGCCAATCTTCAGGTAGCGAGTGGCATGCATAGATTGGTGCTTTACACAAAATCTTACTTAGTGCTTGTGGCAGTAAAAACATTTTTTGCCTTAAGTATTTCGCAAAATTAACATTTGTCCTATATTGAAGGGCCTCCAGTTGTTCAAAACAAATTTCAAGCGGTTGTGTGCCAGGTTGGGACAGCCGGCATGGACTAGCCTGCTTACACAAATAGGGAGGGCCATGTACATTTTACTTTATGTTAAGGTGCTATTATTGATCTAAAAAAGACAAAATGAAGCATTTGATCATATAAGCAGCTCTTGACATTCATTTACACTTTTGCACATGTATATATACATTGAGTCTGGTGACTTGTGTCTGTTTTCATTATCTATGTGGACATGGTAAACTTCAGATTTGCCCTATGGTGCAAAATATTTTCGTACTTATATATATGGATCTGTGTTTTTCAGGTTGCCTCGTAATTTTACGCTAGCCATGCCACGCACTCGGGCCAGGCCTCTTGCAAACGACGTATAAACACGCTCAACGCATCAGTGACGAGTGAGTCCGGAAATTAATGCAACTTGCTGTGCAACCAGCGTGCAACATTTGATGACCCCTCTACATGTTCCGCCTATTTCACAGCTGTACCTCAATTGACATCTATCCTAACAGCATCACCAGCTGTGGTCACTTATCGAACCATGGATGAATGTAGGGGTGGAGTGATATATTGCCACACTATTCAATGACTAAAGTTTCTTATATGATGTCATACATATTTGTCAAAGCTATTCTTCGGAATCTTAAGAATGACAGCCCAGAAACCAATGTCATGAAACGAAATACACGCTGGACAAGTCTCTGGTGTGAAGTATTCTCAGGCTGAAATAACAAAAGTGGGAAAAATTCACAGAAATTTGAATGTGATGTAATTGTTTTGGCGTGGCTGCGGGAAACCTCCGTGATCGGCCCACGCAAGAGTGAGTGAGTGAGTCAATAAACTTTTATTTGGTCCAGCGAAACGCAATAAAACCCGCACCCGGCTAATCCCACGACGGGACTGCAAGAGACCGCGTTTCTATCAGAAAGCATCGTCTTCGTGCATAGCGTTCGCCGCCAGCGTTTCGCGGTAAATATTACGGTTACGGGAGCTGCAGTTACCGAGAAGCGTGAGAAGCAGTCAAGGATATGAATGCTATAAAGGCGAAGCTTAAGCGTTATCCATGTTTATTTTCATGTCACCACCGCGTCGCTATTCCTGTATTTCAAAACTGCTCGTGTTCAGTAACGCCCACAGTACAAACATATTTGATTATTTCACGTTCCGCTGTGTGCGTCATCTCCCCGCTGGGGCAATACCGTCTGCTATGTTGTCGTGTGGATAGTAGACGCGCGAAGATGTGTCGTAATTGCCACGGGGTCATCGTTGGGCCATGATGCGAACGCAACTGGCATGCGCGAAGGAGCGGCGACGGCCAGAGCTCGCAGAAGCGTCAGGATGATTGCCTCGGTAAACACCCGCATGCAGATGAGCAGCGGTTTAGTGGACACTTTAGAGGCATAGCCAACCTCATCGATATATATTCTTCTTCTTCAGATGCAATATAATAATCACCCTCCTAGACCATCGCCTCATACGTGCATGATGTCATCGAGCTAAGCGTGCCTGAATGGGCAGTTACACGTCACATGCTCGCTGCCGCTAATCCAGGCTACTACACACTTTCTCCAGCTTGGACACCATCCGCGTAGGGTTATGCCCCGACAGCGATCACTCGTTGCAGTAAATTGCCTCGACTGCCTTTGTACACGACGCACGGTCATGCACTTGGTTTTCCATTACATTTCATTCATTCCTTCATCCCAAGACGTGTGTCCCAAGACCTACAGCGCGCACTAATGCGACGCCATTCGAGAAGCACCGCAAACAATCTGCGGTCTCTCTCTATACCGGCCGCCTCATATACGAAAAATTCTCCGACACTCACGCTCCGCGCTCCGTCTCCACATGCGACACCAAATACACGAGTCAATATGACAATCCATACAGTATATAGTATGACGATGTCCACATCTATGAAACGCAGCAGTATATTATGGGCAAGAATTTAATAAAAATTCTTGCAAGCTTTACTCAGTGCACCCCTAAGCAGCTGCAAAATTAGGGACAGTCACTTTGCAATGTAATGCGGCACATTGGCGCATCAAGTCGACAAGACGGTGAAATAACCTGAATTGCTTTATTTTCTTTAAAAAGATATTATCCTGTCACATTTCATTCTATTCATATGAAACTCTAGCACTTTACTTACACTCCAAGGTAATCAGATAGCAGTTCTTGTGCAGTCCTTTCTTGCACTCGTTGCCCTTATTTGTAAAGTTCTTTAGGCAAAGCATCCGCCTGTCGTGTAGCAGGTGTGGCCGTGTATGGCCTCTTACAACCTTGGGTGGCCTCATGCCTCGGAAATCGACTGAAAGAGTCATCTTTCCGAAAGAAGGTTCAACACCATACGTCGAACATGTACGTCAGAAGTGCTGCGTAGCCTAAACATGGAAAGCATAGCAAACGGCATTTACATTGTTTCATCGCCTACTGTATACATAGTACAATATCAGTTTCTAAGAAACCTGTGGTTCATTGTACTTTACAGCTTGATTAATTTGTTATGTGAAAGTTACGATCAGCATGAAGCGTGCAAAACTCGCAGGGCGCATTATAGCTATACAGGTGATTGGCACCTTCCTACTGTAATATTTGTTCCCAGATTTTTATTTAGCCTATTGTAACGAAGCACAGCCAATACCCATATAGAAAATCAACTTCAACTATCATGGCTTACTCTCAGAATTATATGTACAAGTGAATTCCTTTTGTGTGCCAATACCGCTTGCATATTCTGGGTATTCTTAACTCAAACACCAGTTTAAAGGGATTCGGTAGTGAAAGAGAGTTTTGGATAAAGCTTTTTTTCTATTTTTTCAAAGGCTTCACTTAACTTCTGCCATGCTCTCGCTACTGAAGCAGCGTTGTCTTCCGCCGCTTACAATGCAGATATTTGTGTTCAAAGCTTGTCATTTTCTTTTGGCCTTTTATGCCTCGGAAATGGACTCAGTGATCTTTCTGAATAAAGGCTAAACACCGTACGTCGACGGTGTGCGTCAGAAGCGCTGCCTAGCGTAAACACGTAAAGCATAGCAAACGGTCTTCACATCGTCTCATCGCCCACTCTAGTATAAAATCAAAAATAACCGGAATGAAGGTGTCTCCTACCAAAGCCTTAGGTATTCAAAGCGAGCCTACATTTCTGTACTCGTTCTTTTGCCATAATTCGTGTCACTTCCCTAGATCTGTGCCTATAAATTTCTTTGCATCGACATTACTGGCCCTCCTAGAGCATTCTAGCAAGCCCATTAATCTCTGAACTTGATGGCACTTCCTCGCTGATCGCCGCTTCAGTTCTTCTAGAGAAGTGTCCTCGTTTTTACATGAGCGCCGAATATTATAGAAACAGTGCACTACGCCTAAATGGTACTACAAGGGTACAGGCTCGAACACACTAGCGGTAAGCTTCCAGCAATGGTGTGCCACCGGGGGCGCTGACGCGTGGCTTGCAGCAGCGCGATAGCCACATCATTCCTAATTTTGTAGGCGCAGGAGTCACGTGATCTGAGAGACGTATTGTATACGTGCTGTCCGCGCGATGCAGCCCACAGCTGTTCTCAGTGACGTTTTCGACTTCCTCAACATCCTCCCCGGCCAACAAAGAAGCGGGAGAGGGAAACAACAAGTCTTGCTCGCTCCACGACTCTCTCCGAGTGCGTTGCATTGACGATGCCTGCGCAAGGAGCTGCATAGTGCTTGGCGCGGCCAGCAGCTGCCAGAAAAGAAAGAAAGGAAAAGGAAAAGCAACGGGATCTTTTTGTTTGGCGGCAGGTAACAAACGCCACCTTTCGGGAAAACTGCCGAGAAAAGGTGACCACGAAAGCGGCCCGCGGCAAGGTGCCGCACCGCTAATGTGCTCATACTTGGTTAATATGAAGTTTCTTTTATGCGCACGATGCGAGAATAACGAAAAATTGTTTATTCTAACAGTATGTGTGCTCTACATCTCTGTAGTGAAAAGAAAAAGATGTTAGTATAGTAGATCCCTATTATGACCAACTCCTGTTGAGCAATCTATAAACCCATGCACTAACAATTTCAATGCGATTAGCAGTCTTGGAATACATCAGGTGTTTTCAGCCTATCTATCTATCTATCTATCTATCTATCTATCTATCTATCTATCTATCTATCTATCTATCTATCTATCTATCTATCTATCTATCTATCTATCTATCTATCTATCTATCTATCTTAAGCAGACACAATGGGCGAAGTTGTCTATCCACTTCGCCAATTATGTGTGGGCTCGTGGTCGTGATGAATTCGTGATCAATCATGGTCATCATTCTAGCTTCCAGTGCCACTATCTTTTGCGCATTGGAAGAGCCCATTTGCGGTGTCGTCTCACACAATTGTCCAGGCCGCGCTGCTGTCGAAGCCTAGTCCGCTCTAGGCCAATCGCCTGGCGTTGCCAGCAAGCCATCGTCGTTGCAGATTGCTGATGCATTTATTGTCACACTGCCGTCTTGCTGCCGTCGTAGTGATTACATTGTTTCCTTTCTAGAGGCATCAACTGTCTCTTGCCATGCCCGCCGTCGTCACGCTGTCCTCGTCGTTCAGTTTTTTTGATGCAGTCGTCTTCACGCCATTGTCGCCATACACTGGCATCATAATCCGAATGCTCACGCCGATGCCACCCTCCTCACCATCAGTGCATCTTCGCCTTACACTCGCAGTAAAGCGTTCGTTGTCATACCGCTTTGTGATCTCATGACGGTAACTCAGTCGTCATTATTCTAAATACACCATCCGTCTCTCACTATGCCGTCGTCTGATGGTATTGTCGCCACACAGTCGTTGTCATACCGAGCACTTTTTTCAATCGATATCACTCATTATTCGCCATTTCGCCATTCTGTAATTATTACGGCGCCGTTGTCCTGCCGTCGTCATTATTGCGTCTTCGCACACTGCCTATCATTCATCCGCTGTCGTATTATCGTGGTCTTTGCAAGGAAAGCCCCGTATACTTCGTAACCAGGGTGATGATGATGATGATGTTGATGATACTTCGTAATCTGGAGGTCAATGCCGCCTCCTTCTCGCGCTCTCTGGTCGAGGTTGACGCCGCGTCTCTATTGGCCTAATAGCATCACGTGGGCCCTGGCGCCCTGCTTCAGCACCATTTTCGTTCGAGAAGTTTCTACGGAGCGCCGAGGAGCGCATGCTGGCGCTTTTGCTACGCTCGAGAGGTGTAGGCGGCGCAACTGTCGAGGAGGCAGCGTGAAGAAGAGGAGAGGCGAGGAGGAGTGAGGGCAGAGGAGGAGGGTGTCTATACTTTAAGAAGTTTAAGGGGTTTTAGTTGCAATGGCATCGCCCCATCTTTGTCATCTGTCTCTCCTCCCACCATTGTCGTCACCACATCATCGACATGCATGCCTCGTGATACAGTCGTCGTAACGCCATGGTCATGCAGTCGTCGTCTACTAAATGTTGTCATACCATTGAAAGTAGTCGACATACAGTTGTCGCGAAGCATCAGTTGCCGTACTTTTGTCGTGATGTGATCGCATTCATTCAATTGGCGTCATTCTAACTTCATTATCCCTCTTTTCGCGTCGTAGTAACTCTAACATCGTCACAGAGTCAGCTCTATACCAGTGTCGTCATTCCGTCGTTGTAATGTTGTCGTTTTACCGCCATCATCACTTCAGTAACGTCATTCCATTATGTTCACGCCGTAGTCATCATACAGCCACCGCCTTTGCCAATCTATGGACGTCACTGCTTCCTTATTGTTTTACCGTACTCATGATGTACTGATTAAATCGTGAAAATCTGCGCCTGTCATGCAAGCGTCATCAGACAGTCGCTATCATGCATCCGCTTTCGTGAAGCGTTCGTCGTCATTTGATCTTCGTGATCGGGTTGCCGTCATATCGTCGTCAGCACAATATTCTCCACATTTCGTCGTAACGCTGTCTTCGTTGTGTTATCGTATTTATATATATATATATATATATATATATATATATATATATATATATATATATATATATATATATATATATATATATATATATATATATATTCTCACGATCCACAAGCAGCCGGAACTGTTAAAACGAGGCAGGGAACTTTAATTATAGGCGAACTGGAAACGATTACGCAGGCACCTCGTCGTCTTGGCTTTCTCTACGTGCCCCATATCGAATGTCCTATTTGCCTCCCTCCAGAAAGAGCATCGTCCCGACGCTCACCTCGCGGCAAGAAGGTATTTCAGACGAGGTGTGGGCACTTCACATGATTCCAAACAATAGGGCTACCGTCTGCAGAACCGCGAGGGATAACCTCATAGTTCATGTTGATGAGGCGCCGTACAGCCTTCTACGCACCAATGTACTCCCAGAGTAGCTTTGCTGCGAGCGCTCACCAACTGATTGGTCTACAAACGCACACTTTGTCGCCAGGCTGATATGTGATATATCGTGCCGTAGATTGTAATGTCGAGCATCGCAGTGCTGTTGTCCGGTGATTCTGACGCATGCGAGTTGCCCCGCTTCTTCAGCCCATTCAGCGAAAGCTTCAGCGTTTGTGCCTCTATCCCCTCAATCATGTGGGAACATCGCATCCAGCATCGTCATCACCTCACGGTCATGAAAAAAGGCAATTGGTGTATTTCGAATTGTTTCCTGTAGCGCAGTGTTGTAAGCGAATGTGATTTACGGTAGAATGTGATCCCCAATTGCGCGATCCACGTCTGCGTACATAGCATATCGCGATAGCCTTGTGCCAGCGTCCTGTTAAGCCGTTCGCTTGCTGTTGATGCGCTCTGACCTTTCGGTGAGCCGTTCCGCTGAGGTTAAGCATTGCCTTTAGCAGTGTTGCCGTAAAGGCAGTCCCACTGTCCGTTATCACCTTTGTCGCACGGTGTCCCAAAACCACGTTTTCAATAAAGATTCGTGCTGCTTCGACTGCGGTGCCGCTTGGAAGGGCCTTGGTTTCTCCTTAGTCTGTCGGATAATCGGTGGCAACTCTTGGCCATTTATTGCCAGTATTAAGGCATAAGCGTTTTGTGGCTCATGAGTGTCCGTGCACTGTCCGTGGTGGACACAGGACAGCGGTGATCACAGGCAAAGGGAGCAAGGAGAGGAGGCGCCATGCCAGTAGCGCTGTGCGAGTGGGCGCATGTCAGATCGCGGACATGCGCGTGGGGGGGGGGGGCGCATCGGCTAGACACATTCATATGGCTGTGACTGCATCCCATGCTCGCGGTCAGGGCGGTTTCCGTTCGCACAACAATCCAGACAACAGCAACAGAGGCAGTCATAGATAGGCTTTTGCCTATCATAGTTTAGCTCAGCAAAGGGTCCGTAGATTTTTCGGAAGTTTGGAATGGTACGTGAAGGTCCGTTCCGATTTCAGCAAATGGGTTCGTGGTAACCTGAACTGGTTTGAGTAGCACAGCTGGTCTCTTATGTGGCGACAATGAACAAGTTGGCGCAATAAGTCCAAAAATTGTCAGAAGTTACGAACTTTGGCGTGCTGTTTATTGGTCACTGGCATAGTAAAAAATTGTAAGTTTGGGTGTATCCGTATGAAGTTGCGTGTTTAGATAAATTTATGAACCATGAGAATAGAGTAAATGTGTTTCATAACAAACGCAAATTTGTTACATAAAACAGGGCTATTAACCTCTCCTTATTTATTGCGGCCGTTGTAAAAGATAAATTTGATCAGCGACAGACCCGAGCTTTCGTGAAAATTAAAGTCGTCTGTCTTGAAATATATTTTTCTTTAATAGTGTTTCGTCGCTCTATATCAGGTGGCACACGAGAGTCTAAACCTTGTGATGGGCAAAAGATGCACAAACCAGCGAATCACACAGGCGGGTTCGCACCATTTGAACAAACTGTACAAAAAACTTTCGTGACGGACTTGGCATTGGACATGACAGAGGCAAAGCCGAATGGTGGGTCTAAAAATTAATCTGCAGTAAACTAAAGTAATGTTTAACAATCTCAGAAGAGAAGAGCAGTTTCCGATAGGTAGTGAGGCACTGGAAGTGGTTAGGGAATACATCTACTTAGGACACGTATTGACTGCGGGTCCGGATCATGAGACTGAAATAATCAGAAGAATAAGAATGGGCTAAGGTGCGTTTGGCAGGCATTCTCAGATCATGAACAGCAGGTTGCCATTATCCCTCAAGAGAAAAGTTTATAACAGCTGTGTCTTACCAGTACTCACGTACAGGGTAGAAACCTGGAGGCTTACGAAAAGGCTTCTACTTAAGTTGAGGACGACGCAACGAGCTATGGAAAGAAGAATGATAGGTGTAACGTTAAGGGATAAGAAAGCAGCAGATTGGGTGAGGGAACAAACGCGAGTTAATAATATCTTAGTTGAAATCAAGAAAAAGAAATGGGGGGCATGGGCAGGACTCGTAATGAAGAGGGAACATAACATATGGTTTTTAAAAGTTACGGAATGGATTCCAAGAGAAGAGGAGCGCCGCAGAGGGCGGCAGAAAGTTAGGTGGGCGGATGAGATTGAGAAGTTTGCAGGGACAACATGGCTACATTTAGTACATGACCGGGGTAGTTGGAGAAGTATGGGAGAGGCCTTTGCCCTGCAGTTAGCGTAACCAGGCTGATGATGATGATGATGATGGCACTGGTCAAAACAGTGATACATTCTAGTAGGGGGAGGGGATAGGTTTGCTCAAAGGCACGTGTGTTATCTCTTCTCGAGACACAGGCTGCGGCGGCACATCATCGCCTGCCACCCGGAAAAACGGATATCCTTTGGCCGGTTTCCACGGCCTCTTCCCCAGCACGGCCTCCCACGAAGGGATGCCTCGTTGCGGCTCCGACTGCGAGTTGGCTGCTACTGGACGGCAGCTCGCCGGCACCGCCTTGGGAAAGCCACCTCACCAGCCTGTGCCTCCTGCGGTGAACCAGAGACTCTGAAGCACCTCGTGCTGCGCTGCCCTGCTCACCTTCCGCACTGCGGCCGACTTCTGCAGGAGTTCCACCGCCTGGGGCTCCCATGTTCCCGACAGCAAGCTATCCTCTTCCCCTGTCGTAATCACCTACCAGCTTTGCTAAGTGTCCTCGAGTACCTCAACTCGTCGGGGCTTTCGGCGAGACAATAGGAAATTTCTACAAAGGCGGATAGCCTAACGGCCATCCCACCACCTCGGGCTTCCTGATCCGCCACAACTTCGTTTTTGCTGGGCCGTCTACTATACGGTCAATCACCAGCGTACTCCTCCGGTCGAACCCACTGGGCCCTCCAAGCCGAGCTGCTCTGATGCTGCTAGGACCTAGCTCTCTCCTACCCTCTCTCTCCTATACTCCCATCTCCCCCAACCTGCTGTCGCTGAGCCGTGCTCCCGCATGCGTTACAGAAGATACTGCTAGCCTTTCCTCCTTTCCTCACAAGGACCACTGCTCTCTCTCCAGTACGTTAGGCTCCGAGAATTGGCTTTGATGTCCTCCGGCACAGGAGGCCAGGTTAAAGCTCGTACTTGCAACCGTAAATTACCCGTGTGGTTTCTCTGTTTCTACAGACGAGCTCTCGGACTGAACATCTTCTGCAAGAAGCCGCCATGCAATCTGTGAGAATGCTCCCACGATGTCACGGCTTATTGGAGACATATGTTCCTGACAGTGGCTGCCCTGCCAATGCTAAGAAAACTTCGTCCCTCGAGTAACTGTGGTTTCGTTCGCTTTAACGCTCCCAACACAGTTACTCGGACCCGATGGCGATGGGGCGCAAAAGCATTCTTCGGTCGCAGCCGGCTAAGTGGTCATCAGAACATCACCGATTTCAGAAAGCATCCTCAAAATGTGCGCGTGGATCCCAAACAATGACACTGAAACCGGATGGCCACATGTCGCGTCCGTGACTACGCTTCCCCGTGTATGGGCGGGGCCCACTAACCAAGCGCAGTGGTCACCGAGAAGGTCAACGGCACATGTGGGAAGCACGGGGGCGTTAGCTGTGGAGGCGACTTCAAGCACACCCCTTTATCTTCACGCTCATCTCCCCGTGATCTTCACCTTCAGCTCGAACCGTCTTCCCTTTTGTTCACACATAGGGTGCAGACTTGGTGGCTCTTCTACGACGCTAACTCTAAGCCGCATTTCTTTCCATGCGTGGTGGCTCCCCCGTCCCCTATTTGCGTAGCTGACCCGCATCCTTCGTTTGCGGAAACTGGCCGATACAGCAGCGTGTGAAATTGCCCTTCGTTTTGCTGTGCTAGGGCGACGTGCGCCACACAAGAAAAGCCACACCAACTCCATATACATCTTACTGATTACAACCACGTGTGGGGTCGTAAGACAGTTGATTCAATTTACTGAAACGAGTGATTGCTGTCGGGGCGGAAGCTAACTGAGCTGGTGCCCAAACGTACGAAAGTGCGTAGCATCCAGTCTTAGTGGCCACGAGCGTGAGCCGTAGAACTTCCGGTTGAGTTCCGGTTAGCTGGTTGCCTCATGCTCCTGATATAAGACGATTGGCTCTGAGGTGGGATTATTGTGATGCAGAGCAGGAGGGAGCATACCTACCGTGATGATGTCGTGTTCTCGCTGCGGCATGTTGCCAGGGACGTAGAAGCGTGCCTTCAACTTGAGGAATCATGTGGAGCTACTGATCCGCCACGGCAGCTTAGTGGCTAACGTATTGTGCTGCTAGGCTCGAGGTCGTGAATTTATTTATGTATTTATTTATTTCACGTACTTTCAAGGCCCGAAGGCGTTACAGAAAGGAGTGGAGTCAAAACAAAAAGTAATGCAGTAAAAAATACAAACAATAAGTATTTAACAAAAGGCATTCTGAACGGCGGTCTTGAAGTTAGTAGGGTCGGTGATGGGTGCGATTGAGACGGGAAGGCGATTTCAGTCCGTGCTTGTCCTGGGGATGAATGAGTCACTGTACCGGTTAGTACGGCACAATGACACCCGATTTTAAGGCTGCGGTCAGTGCGGGCCGAAATATAAGACGGAGGGGCAAGAAGGGTCTCGTTTAAAAGGGGGTTCAAGTGAAAAACTTTGTAAAAAAGGGAGAGACCGGAAGATTTCCGGCGTGGCGAAAGATCAGGTAAGTTAAGAGTTCGTTTCATTGAAGAAATACTTGCATAGCGAGAATAATTGGATAAGACAAAGCGTGCACTGCGGTTTTGAATACTTTCAAGAGTAGAAACTAATGAAGACTGAGTCGGATCCCAAATGGCTGAAGCATACTCCAATTTGGAGCGAACTAAAGTTTTATAAAGAATTAGCTTCAGGGAAGAGCTAAAATTATGGCGTAAGTAACCAAGCATGCTATTTGCGTTTTTAGTAACATAGTCTATATGCGAGTGCCAAGAAAGGTTATTTGATATGTGAAGGCCGAGATACTTGCAAGAGCTAACTGATGTCACAGGTGCACCATTAATAAAGTAGGTGCGCATGGGAGTGTTACGAGATAAACGCATGGTCTTGCATTTGTTTGAATTTAGTTGCATGCACTCAATTACGCGGTTAAGGTCCTCCTGCAGCTCATCCGAATCTGAAGCATTAGTAATATTACGGTAAAGAACACAGTCATCCGCGAAAAGCTTTATGGAAGAGGAAAGAACGCAGTTCGGAAGATCGTTAATATAGATAAGAAAGAGAAGTGGACCCAGGACTGACCCTTGAGGAACACCTGCTGGTACGTTAGAAAACCGAGAATTACAGTTATTAGTGTTTACACACTGCGTCCTGTTAGAAAGAAAGTTTTTTTATCCACTCGAGTACATTTGCGTCCAAGTTAAGTTGAGTCAGCTTAAGCAGAAGTAAATCATGGGTCACAGATTCAAAGGCTTTGGCAAAGTCAAGAAATACGCAGTCAATGTCGGTACCTAGTTCAGAAATTGCAAAGAGATCGTTAGTAAATGTTAAGAGCTGTGTTTCACAGGAAAAGAACTTACGGAAACCATGTTGACAGGGTTTGAAAAAGAAATTTGATTCTAAAAACTCAGCCAAATGTGAATATATTACATGCTCAAGAATTTTACATGAAATGCTTGTTAGTGAGATAGGTCTGTAATAGCTGGTTGAGTGTGTGTTACCTGATTTATGAACTGGAATCACCTTTCCCACGCACCAGTCATGTGGAAGAAGAGAGTGCTGTAATGACTGAGTGAAAACGTGCGACAAAATAACAGCAGAAAATACATTAGTATACTGCAAAATTTTTGAGTTCAGGCAGTCTGGGCCGGCAGAGGAGGACGTTTTTTGAATGTTAATTAGGCAGCTAACACCAACCCAGTCAATAGAGATTGGATCCATGGGCGAAAAACCAGAATTGGGTACAAGTGGTAATCTACGTGGCATTGTGGTAACATGGGAAGAGAACACATTAGATACATTACAGCATTCTTCAGGAGCATCAGGTGGATCATTTGGGTATGTTAATTGGATTATTTTGCTTGGAGTACCATTAACTATGGTCCAGAATTTACGAGGATTAGTTTGCAAGATGGACGGAAGGGTAACAGAATAAAAATGCTGTTTCGCACTAGCGGCGGCTGCGTTGTAGTCACGTTCAGTGAGGTACACACTAAACATTTTACACCCTTATGGGTGTTGCAAGGGGTGCTTTCTACATTTACACCCATGCCCACACCCTTTTAGGCCAAAACACCCTATCACTAGGGTGTATACCAAACATAAGGTGCGACTTCGCTCGAAGAAGAATGTTAAAGCGACGACTGAAGGGTGTTGAACGCATTGATGCATAAATCTAAGTAACGTGTGCACGTGCACGCATTGAGCAATGTGTGTATGTATTGCATGTTAATGCGAAAGCATTTTATGTCCTTTCAGGTAGAAAAGCTGGCGTTTGCCGCAGCAACAATGCATATGGGACCCTGCTCCTGCGAATCTTGCCATTTCCCTTGAAAGCATTCAGAAAGCATTGAGAACCGTGCCGCCCATTTTATTCTCCAAATTATTCAAGCCATTCTAGCGTCACGTCCATGAAAAGAACGCTAGGTCTACCTGACCTTTGGTTGCGTCGCAAGTACTTTCGTCTCTGTCTTTTTCAAAGAATATGCTACTTTAACCCTTCTCGTAAAGAAAATCTTGTCACCACACCAAGTTCTCGTCTCGCATCGACCATCAACACAAAATTGATGGGCCAATCTTCCTTTTTGCCAGGAACAGCCGCCGAATGGAACCGCCTTCCCGCTTCCACAGTTTCAATTTGTGACACCACAAATTCAAGATCGCTGTTCAAATTGTCTTACAGTTTG